>NW_020837947.1:54783564-55523564 GCF_003676395.1 Aethalodelphis obliquidens | reverse complement strand
TTGAATATGTATACTGGTGAGATGAACTTGATATCTATACAATCTAGCAATTAGAAATAAGACTATATCTGATATCTCTGAAAATGATGACAATCTGAACAATGAAAAATTCAAATATACATTTGCTTTGCCACATAACTACTTCACTGCTGGTGGATACATGAAAGAGGAACCCATACTATTCTGGCTGATGCCCAGCTCCCCAGGAATTAGTGGGATATAGTGCTGGACATGACGTTACCTTGAGTACATGACAGTCAGCCCCTAACCAGGCTCTGATTCACAAGCCTAGGAGGTACTCGTTTAAGTCCTTGGGTAAGATATGAACTTGTGGTAATTGGGCCATTTTTGTCGAATGTCTCCACTGTTTTTTTTCTTTCCCAGTCTTGTTTGACTTTATTGGTGGTGTTGTTAAAAAAAAAAAAATAGACTGGGCAGCCATAGCTGCTGATCATCTTGGGAATATTGAATATTTTAGTGTTTTGGTGTCCGAGTGTGTGTCTGACAGGGCCTAGGAGCAACTACGTCAGAAAGGTACTTTTCTGTTTTTTTTCCTTACAGAGTGGTAGGCAGAGTCTGGAGCTGGAGTTGGCTGTCATGTCCAAGTCTGTCTGCTTTTTAAGATGTTGTTTGTTTGTTTGTTTGTTTGAAATTGGAAGGGTGAGATGAACTGCAGTATAAGATGGGCTGTTTTGATAGAGCCAAGTCATGATACCACTTCTTTTCAATGTTAACATGAATAATTTGTTGTATTTTTCATTCCTTCTAAAGATGCGTTACCTTACTGCATCCGTTATTATATTAAAAAATATGTTAAACAAAACAGCAAATGGAGTCCATCTTTGCTTCATTCCATTTTACTCAAACCCTATTAAAATTAATTTGTAGCCAGTGCTTTCTTGACTGTAGGTTCAAAATGATTAAAAGTGAATAGTAATATATATATCCATAAATTTAGTATACTTTTTTTTATAAAAAAGTTACACATGCTGATATGTGTTCATTTCAATATTAAGACTGCAAATAATGTGGTAAAACCAAAGGACTCAATTTAAAAATTGTTAGAATTTTATTTTATAACCTAAATTAATTAAAATTAATAATACTCAAAAGCTAAATATAATTATCAGATCTCATTCTCTTATTAATACCATGAGCAGGCAACTCCAGCCATGTTTTGTAATATAATTATGAAATTTTTATATGTGTGTAAAAATAAATTTATGGCAATTTAACTATTCTTATTCTGATTTTCCTCATTGAGGCTAACTATAGTGATAGGAGACATTTGTTTATGCATAAGAAAATAATTTACTACCTATTTTAAAATAAAAACTGGACTAAAACCCCACAGCTCAAGAAATGTGGTTAATTAAAATTATTTTCCTACAACATTACTTTTTTAAATGGCAGTATAGACAAGACTTTTGGGCTTCATGTGCATGAAAAATGAAACTTTACATAAATAAAGCTTGTTAAGAAATGGATTGGAATGTACATTAAGTCATTTCTTCTAAAACCCACATAACTAACAAGATATGAAAATCTATAAAAGTGGTTTATAAACTAGAGTGAGAGAGATTTCTCCCTTCTAATTCTATTTTTATAAAGGTTACCCAGTCATTAATATGTAATTCTTATTTTGCACTGTCTCAGGTAGAACTTGAGTCTCCTGTCACTATATGTAAACTCAGATGTCCTAAGAGACTACGTATTATCTGAAATTAGCCTCTGCTCTCCCAGTGGCTGTTCCTTGCTTACTACAGAGATATATAAATCTGTGATTTAAGCTTTTATTACACAGTGATTCCATTCTGCCACTATGACCAAAAGTACCTGACTGCTGATCAAATTCTCTGTATTCGTTTCACCTTTTCCCCCCAATCTCTGTTAGGTTCTGAGCTCATGCCCAAAGCGCTCTCCACCAGGATAGTGGGAGGCATTTGGTGGTTTTTCACACTTATCATCATTTCTTCGTATACTGCTAACTTAGCAGCCTTTCTGACAGTGGAGCGCATGGAATCCCCTATTGACTCTGCTGATGATTTAGCTAAGCAAACCAAGATAGAGTATGGAACGGTAGAGGATGGTGCAACCATGACTTTTTTCAAGGTAAGTCCTACTGGTTATCCAAAATTTATGTATTAACATGATAGAATGCCAACAACCCTTTTTCTATTAATGAATTTAAGAGTATAGCAACATTGTTATTTGTGCAGAACAATCAATAGCATATTCCTCAGGTGGTGGAGAGGTATACAACTAAATATACGACCATCAAGGCAAAACATTTTTATACTTGCAAATGACAAGGAGTTGTTGCTTTATAAGTATTCCATTTTTGTTTGGAGGAGAATCTGTAAAAAAGTAAAATTATTTTTCCCCAACAAGGTTTTATCTTTGAATGTAAATAAATAAATAAATATATTTACTGAAAATTGAATAGCAGAGTCGAGTCAGACTCTACAAGGCGTGGGTATTCCAGAAGAACAGAATGATTACATGTAAGAATGTTTTCCATACAGACATTTCTTTCTGTTATGATGAGACAAGGTCAACTTGTTCAGAGCCTATAGAAAAAGAAGGAAAATAAGGACTGGTAGAAACAAGCAGAAACAGTTCCTATTCTCTGGACATTCATCCATCTAATATTCTGGAAGGCACAGAATCTCAAAATGGGCTACCCCATTGAACTTGCAATGGTTTGCAGTGGGACAGCCTGTGGAACATTTAAATGGAAAGTGTGCTTGCACCAAGTTCCAAGCATATAGAGTATCTTGCCCTCCTCTTTATTATTCAGATCTTCTCCTTGCTTCTGCTGATCTCACTGGGCCGGAGTAGACCCAATGAGGAGATTCCATTTTAGGGAATCAGTATCACTTCATAATTTCTTTTCTATTTTACTAAGTATTTTTATGTTGTTTGTAGTTTGAGCAAATTTTTAAGCCTTGGTATTTTCCTTCACTGTTCACAGGAATGCAGTTGGCAGTTCAAGTGGGTAGTAGAAGTGGTAGATGTTTTTTCTTTTAAAAAAATAACCGACTCAAGTTATAAAACAAATTCTTTCAACATTCAGTAAGTGCCTACTGAGTACCAGAAATTGTACTACACGTTGGGTATGCTAGAGCAAATAACATCTAATTCTCACTTTTAAGAAGGTTATAGTTTAATTGGAGACAGGGAAGACTAGATCTAGGATCATATAACTGTGTTTTACTTAACTTTGCCAAATAATTATGCAACTTTCTTTGTAAAAATTCTTACCAAATTAAATCGGCTTCTTTTAGGGTTCTGGAGGACACCAAATACCCAAAGAATGAGATAGATTGATTGTTTTAGTCAAATCTGTATAATTCTTAAAATTTAATTACTTTCAGAGAGAATATTTTTTATGCCTAGGTTAAAGATTGGATGCATATTTTTTATTCAATTGGAAAATTATTATCATCTAATCAAATTTATTGAATAATCAAATATGAACAAAGCATTATGATCAGTATGGTGCTATTTGTCTATATTAATTGCAATTGATCAATTTTCCCCAATTGAATATTTAATATTAATAGATTGTTTTTCTCATAAAACACTTTTTTTTAAATAAAAAAGAAACCAGCTGTTGAAAATTCTAAGTGTACATCATCGGTGTCTTTAACTTTGCTCGGAGTGAATATGTAATGCATTTAAATTATTACAATATTCAAGGGAATTTTGAAGTTGACTTTGTACAGTAATACATAGAAAATACTAATGCAAGTGATTTGATACCAGAAGTAATTATTTCTGTTTCACAAATACTTCAGAGTTTAAATTTTACTTTTATTTTCTAGAAGGCTCAAATATCTTAAGTTTCAAAGTTCTTATATACTATGAGCAAGGTATACCTCTGGAAAATCAACGTTTAAAATTTTTCTCCTTTTCCCCGTCTTTAAGCTTATTTTCTCCCTTCTTTGTCTTTCTTGTCTTTCAAACTTCTGTTTTGCTAATTTATTTCTTGTTTAGTTCAGTTGCTCTCTTGCAGTGTCATTTTGCCTAACTTCACTCTGCTGCTCACTTTTCGTCTTACTCTCATCTCTTTTTTTTCTTTCTCATACACACGTGTGCCTCTAGCACCCAGAGAAAAGTGACATGAAACAACTTTTTGTTTCCAACAGCACAGACTTTCTTTCTGTAAAATTGAAACCTTTGGGAATGTACAATTGTCACAATAAAAACCACACAGTGATAATCACTAAGTTGACAATTATGTTGATAACTTTATCACATGCTGAATTCTTACTGTTGAAATTTGAAAAAGCATTAGAATTTAAAAGGATACAGTAAATGTTGATTTTCTTTAGTTATTTTAGTGTAGCCCTAAATGATACTAATTTCAACCTCATATTTTGGCTTGTTAAACTATCTACTTATACCAGCCATTGGTATGAAATTAAAAAAAAAATTCCCTAGCAATCTGTAATTGAAGGAATTGCATGGTCATTTTGAAATTCTACAATGAATCCAAGACTATTGTGTATAGTCGATTTACATCTGACACCATTCTTTTATTTCTTAATTAACAGCAATGCATACAAACACTCTAGGAAGCACCCTTAAGGCATTGATTTCTAAAGGAATTTCCATCCTGTTTTTACTAATTGAACAAGACTCTGCTGTTAACTCATTATTCTGAAACAGCTCAGTTCCAGAAAATTATTTTAAAGAATGTTAAAGTTGTGTTACTACAAGCAAGAGCTGGCTCAAGATACCTGGCTTTAAAGGGGGTGAGTCTTCAGTATTGCAAAACACAGAGTTACACCGCCATTCTACAACATTGAATAATTCCTCTTCCAAAGAACACACTTGACTTTGTTCATTGACCTTACATGTATACTGTCTTCAAGAAGAGTTCATTCTTCTTTTCTTCTGTATCCATTACACTCCACACAAATTCTCTCCAGGGATAAATGTAAAGCCATGACTGGCAAAATAACTCAAAATCGAGCAGCTGGTGCTTCTTCAGTGTTATCCCATGTAAATCAATAGAAAGCTATGTGACATCACCAATATGTTCTTAATTATATTTAGATAATAAAATGGTTGAGGGCCCAAGGATTTTATTGGAAAACAATAAAGTAGGGTCAAAACGTTCTCAGAATCTGGGAACTTGGTGCAGCAGAACTGAAATCTCACCCCAGGGCTGAACACTCTATAAATGTCACCAAGCAACAGCACATGCTTTCTCCTTGAAGTATAACTTCAGCTATAGCTATATAAAAACTATATAACTCAGCTATAGCCTGTAGGTGTTACGGTCTCTTTTGAGAATGCCTGTATTTTCAAAGTAAGTCATATGTTTTACAAAATGATGCTGAAATCACCTTGTTTCTATGCAACTTATGACTCAGGTTTTTCAATTTCTACAAATTCTCTCTCTGGGTTTGGTCTGCCTGAAATCTCTGGCTTTGCCACATATGCTAATATAGTCTGTCTTTCCAAAAGGTATCAAAGGAAATGCATATCCTCTTTCATGGTTATTAAAAAAGATTTCTGCCACATGTTAAAAAGACATTAAATGGTATCAGATACCTAATGTGAATCACTTAATACTTCTGAACACATAGTCTACAATTTAGAATAGTTGCTAAGAGGGAAAGAAACTGTGGAATTAGAGAAACCTGAGCTTAATTTCAGACTCCACCACCTATTGGCTGTATTTAGATGAGACACTGCCCCTTGTAAACCTCTGACTCCTCATCTCTAAATTAGAATGACTAACAGAATCATTCTCACAATTTTTTTAAATCTTAAATGAAAGCTCTACATGACATGCTAAGTGCCTAATAAAAGCTTGATAGACATTATAAATTACCATTACTAGAATACATGGCTAATTTTTAAAATTCAGAATTTAGAATGATTTTAAACATAGTCAAGTAAAGTATGTTTCTATGACCCACAACTAGATAATTTTAAAATAGATTTTAAAAGATCACACCATGTTTATCTTATTTAAATTGCTTCATTCTTCTCATTATTGTTGTCATGAAGAAGGAACAATTTGATAAGTGAAATTTTTAAAAAATCTGAGGGGGCAGTTTTCAGAAGCTATTTTCTAGGCTGTGTATTGTGATATAGTATATTGAGATACAATTCACAATTCTTTTGGGAATTTATGCCACATCACAGGTAAAGGGAACTTTAAAAATTATTTAATATGAAAAAATGTTCTTTCTTAATTTTAACTTTTTTTTGTAATCTAATAAGTAGGATGTCTTATTTCGTCCAGTTTCATCATGCATCGTATGCTCTCAATTATATGATATGGATGTTCAGTCTTAAGAATACATTTTTATTCAATAAATATTTACTTATCTCTTATGTGGAAGGGATTGCATTAAACCTTAGACAAATATTGTGCATCTCCCAGCACCACCCAACACTTGTCTACCTCCTATATATCTTTCTATTTCCTTTACCACCATCCTGGTTCAGAACAGTGTCATCTCTGTCCAGGGTTTTGCAACATTTCTCTTTCCCAATTTTTTTCCCTATTGTTCTCTACACTCTACAAGGTGACTTAACACCCTCCAAAATCACCCTGCTTCTTTGCTTTAGGATAAGAACCTAGCTCCTTATCAGGTTTACAAGGCACATCATGGTCTGGCTTCTTTTTATTTTTTAGCCAGCTGCTCTCACACTCTAAACTTCAGCCAAACTGGTTAGTCCGTGTCATATGATGACTACATGATACATCTCCTTCTGTTATGCTTTTCTGCCCTTATCTACCAACCTAATTGGTTATATTTTCTTTATTCCTTGGATCCAAATTCAATTAATTCAGGCAAATTTTCTTGATCCTTTCCCCTATCCAAATCGACCCAGTCTGGGTAAGGTACTCCTTTTTTAAATTCTCTGCGCATTTATACCTCAGTTATTAAATGATCACCCCAAATTGTATTCCATTAATTCTTCTGTTTCCATACTACACTGCACAGCACGGGGACATGAATTGAATCTGTATCATTTACACTTGGATCTCCAGTTCCCAGCACAGACTTTGCATGTGTTTTGGGCTCTATTAGTTAACAGTTGCCACAATAATGTTGCTTAACAAATGATCAAAAACTCTTAGTGGCATGTAACATAAACCTCCATTGAGCTTATAAGTCAGCTGTCCTACTCCTAGAAATTTGGAGACCCAGAGGCTTTTCTATCAATACCTTTGGAACAGACTCTATTTCTGCTAAGCTTTTTTGGCCTTTAAATATATCCAGTTGAGTCCATTTATAATCTAAAAACCACACCCACAGTTCATATTAAAATGTGCCTCTCTCTAGACTTAATCATTGCTACTTTGGGCTAGAAGCTTTTTAATCCACAGGTGAAAATCTACAAGGCATTTCCTTAACTTTTTCAGAGGTTTTAACAAAGCACCTCAAGGCAACATGCTTAATTTGATTTTTAATTAAGGCCTGGAGCCATGTTGAAACAATTTTGAGAACTTTTACTGGCTGGAGACACTGAAGATCACAAACAATTTTATGACCCAACCGTACAAATTCTAGCTCCTTCATATCACCTCTAAATTCTGTTTGAAAACTGCCCAGTTCTTTATAAAATTATTTCCCCCTCCTCCTCTTTGTTGTTCTTCTTATTGTTAATAGTCTGTCTCTTCCTTGTACTACCTTATCCTATGTAGCTAAATTTACCAGCTGGTACTTTGAATATTATGTCAATTTGTCTGAATATTTCTTTGTCCAAGTCCAGAAGATTATTAGTATGTTTTCTATCTTATAAGTTACTATAAAGCACACTATAAAAATATTATTTCCCCCTAAGTTTACAGATTCCCATTTTCCCAACCTCCCCTAATGATTTCATTGTCATCTGTTATCAATGTTTCATAGTTAGGTTTCCTTTAAGGTGGCAACTCACTTTGTAAAAAATCAAATTCTGTACAGTTATCTATTGGCGCAATGAATATCGCATTCATTGATGGAACATCTATGACAGATGTTTTAGGTAGAATGTGTGTTTACTTTCAAAATTTCTCTGCTCTGTAGAGAGCTAAAAAGTTTTCTTCAAAATACGTAGCCCTCTATGGCATTTCCGTTTTAACTTTGGGTTAAAAAGTCAATTTATTCAGAAGTGTATGAAGTTTACAGTGTTAGGAATGCAAGCAAGTGGATTAATCCATGGGGGGGGGACGGTAGTTTTATTTCTTGTTACTTAGCAACAAAGAGGGTTTTATTTTGTTTTGTTTTTGTTTATGCATAGTTTCCCTCTTTAGAAGAACACAGTACATTGTAAATGCCATCTCATTAATCTTCACAGCAACCCCTAAGGAAGGTAGGAAGCAATTATCATTATGCTCATTTAACAGATGAGGAAACTGGGCCATGGAGAGGTTAAGTGACTTATTAATTATGAAAGCAATAGCCAAGGGACTCATAGTATCAACAATAAAAGTAATAGCCAAAGACATCATGGCATATCCATCATTACTCAGAAGAGCTAAGCGCATTAGTCATTTTGGCTCACCTACATGACCTCAACTGCTTGATCATATTAAGGTTTTAAAACATTTGCCTTAAGCCATTGGGGCAGATACAACCATAACACGTTCTTTATAGTCTGCTACTTATTCTGAGCTTATCAGTTCAATGGTCTTCTAAAATTAAATTATGCTGGGGTGACAGTATAGGTTTGTAAGCCTGAATTGCTGGTATGGCATGCCTGTAATGATTTTTTGAAAGCTTGAGTGAATTTTGCTTCTTAAATGCCAAAAGAACATAAGTAATTTTTGAGTCAAGGGATAGAATGTAAAAAGTTGGGAGTTTATTGCATGCACTTAATAAATGGATTTAGAAACACCATTCATTAGATATTTTTTAATTTCTGCAAAACATAATTTCTGTTATTTTTATTTAGAACAGTGGTGATAATTCAATTATAATATATTTACTATAAAGATATTTATACATTAGAAAAGTAAAATATCAACATGGCATCTGTAGTTACTTTCAGGTTGAAAAGTGTTTTCTGAAATAAATGTTTATTTCCTCTTCTTATATTGATGGTAGAATACTTGGGAATTTCCATTTTGCATATTCAGGAAATTGACCTACAATAGTTTTTGAAGATGGGAAAGATATTTGAAGTTAGTTTTGAATTTATTTTTATTGTGATATAATCAACATACAGCATTTTGTAACTTTAAGATGTACAGTGTTTTGAGAAATTTATATATTGCAATATGATTACCAGTCTAGCATTAGCCAATGCCTCCACGACATTAAAATTATCATTTCTTTTTTGTGGTTAGAACAATTAAGATCTTGCTTCTTAGCAACTTGGAAGTTTATGACACAGTATTGTTGACTATAATCACTATTCTGCACAGTAGATCTCCAGGACTTATTCTTTTTTTTTTTTTTGCGGTACGCGGGCCTCTCACTGTTGTGGCCTCTCCCGTTGCGGAGCACAGGCTCCGGACGCGCAGGCTCAGCGGCCATGGCTCACGGGCCCAGCCGCTCCGCGGCATGTGGGATCTTCCCGGACCGGGGCAGGAACCCGTGTCCCCTGCATCGACAGGCGGACTCTCAACCACTGAGCCACCAGGGAAGCCCCAGGACTTATTCTTTAAAAGACTTTTATATTTTATATAACAAATTCCTCGTTAAGTATGGTCATTGCAAAGAAAAAGTTCAGTAATTATTTGCACATTGATAGAAATCAAATATGTCTTTTATTGTGTACCAGATTTACTACTTTATATATTCTAATCATTTTCCACCATTATCCAGAAGGGATTCTTTGACAATATAATAATTAGAAAATTCACTATGGTACTTTAGTAGCATAGTAAGTACAGGGATTATTTCTTAAATACTTGCTCATGTAAGAGTTGCCCTGTTTATTTAGGTGTTACTAACCAGTCACACAGCTTTGTTTTTAGGTAATTTTATTTACCTGGAGTCAGTTTGTGCTTAGTAATGACAACCCCCTTTTCTCCTCAATAAGTTAGAAGCAAAGGGTCTCAAATGTTAGCTTTATGTCTCACATGGGGGATATTGTCCCTGTGCCGAGAAGGTAATTTAAAACTCAAATATTAACATAAGCATAGATATATTGCCATCAAAGTTTTGTGATTAAAATTTTTGGTTTGTTGATAGAAAAACAAATCCCTATGCATGCATCATAAATTCTAGACCAGAGCCCAGTAACACTAGTCATACTGGCTACTTTCTCAGAATCCCCAGTTAAAGCACTACTTTAACTCATAGGGCTAGTTTTTTATCTACCGAAGTCCTAGGAAATATGGCAATCAGTAGAACTAGATAGCATGTACATCATATGGAAATATGGTCTTGTCTGTGATTGACAGTATACCACTCTGATGAATAAGAGAATATTCTTGATTTTCATATCAGTTTTCCTTTCTCAACGGATGGAGTCATTATTTTGTCCTATTTGGATAGATCATCCAACCACTAAGTTTCAAACATCTTTAAAATATCCATTTGTTTAAATCAGTAGTCTCAACCTGTCTGCACAGTAGAACATTAGAAGCACTTGGGGAGCTTTTAAAGAATACCGAGCCCGACACCCCTCTCCAAGTCAAGTAATTAAAACTCTCTTGAGGTAGGGTCCTGGGCATCTGAGTTTTTTGTAACCTCCTCTGGTGATTCTAATGTGCAGAGAGAGTTAATTTAATTTGAAATTTAAATAACCCCTTCTTTATTGGCAATAATAGTTAATAACTGATTGCATCTACTTCCATTTCTTTCATGTTAGGGTGGGCATTCATGTCTTCTGAAACCCAGACCCCAGAAAATATTAGAGGCATGAAATGATAACTCTGCTGACCACATTCTTACTTCTTTTGAATAATTTACCTGAATTGCGT
The DNA here is from genome assembly GCF_003676395.1 of Aethalodelphis obliquidens. Taxonomy (NCBI): domain Eukaryota; kingdom Metazoa; phylum Chordata; class Mammalia; order Artiodactyla; family Delphinidae; genus Aethalodelphis; species Aethalodelphis obliquidens. The sequence goes on along the minus strand of NW_020837947.1, from coordinate 55,512,676 downwards.
TTAAAGCCTTTTTCAACAGATTTGCTGAGAATAAATAATCTAATTACATCTTCACTTTTGATAACATTCCTGGAGGCCCCCAATAAGAATGCATAAGAATTGTCTTGTAGCAGTATGAAGAAGGTTAGAGCTTTCTCCGAAAAGTATGGTGGGGTAAATCCTGATTTTTGCTTGTGTCTCTAAAAAGGTGAGAAAATATATGTTCTATGGGACTTGAGCAGTGAATATATTCACCTTTCCTTTATAAACTTTTATTGCAGTTTCTTCTATCATGGGGGGCGCACAGAGGGGAAATTAAAGAAGAGACCCATAAAGGGGCATATTAGAGTATTGGAAGGATTGTACATGAGACTTTTGTGTTTTCCTAAGCAGGAGGAGATTAAGAAGAGGTGAAGTACTTCACACTATAGGTAAATATTAAGTTAGGTTCTTTGAAGTAGTTTGAGATTTGGGCTTAGGTAGTTTTCTTGCCTGAGTTTATTGTTCGATCCTGTAATATTTAGTGAACTACTGTCACTCCTTTCCTTGTTGTAGAAAAAAGAATGTACCTATATTAATGGATGGGGCTAACTTATTACATAATTCTAATTGTAGTCTTCCTTTGTGTCACTTGATAATTCTTCAATATCCCCCTGCAGATCTAAACTGAAACAACATGTTCCTCAAACATGACATTCTGCTCTATCTTGGGGGATGGAAAAACAAGATGTATTTAGGCTTCCAGGCCAAAATCTGTTCTAGTAACTTGCTTGCAAGTTACTAACCTGGGTAATAACTCCATGGTTATTTAGAATAAATAGAGACTTCATTTTGAATTTTTTGTTTACTTCGTGTATTCAAGTTTGTGGATAATTTACTTTTTAAATTTTTCTAGATACTTAAATGAGTGAAAAAAAAGCTTTATGTGATTGAACACCAGTGTATTTGAGCAATTAGTTTAGATTAATGATTAATATTATTACTGAAATTTTCATCTCTTCACGTTGATGTGTTCTTCCTCAGACACTTTTTCTAGAAATCTAAAAAAAAACTCACCAAAGATTTTTGTAGCCATATCATTTCTCTAACTCTCCCAAATTATTTTTTTTTCTATGAATGGTGTCAAGATATTGGTGTGGGTAATGGATTATTGTTAATATTAGGTTAAATGATAATATTTTGTTTAATATTATAATCTGGTATTTTTGAAGCGTTTTTGTATTCTTTTCAGTGCCTCTTACGGCTTTGATATTAATTAGTCAAGTTTGAAATATTTAAACCACTTCTTTATGATGCATTTAATTTATTGGCAGAGTAAGGGGGTGATTTTTACCCAAAGAGGTTTTCCCCCTCCCCCATCCTCCACTAACACACAATTTATTGTATGTGAGGCCTGATCCTATGTTTATTACAGGGATTTGCATAAGGCCTACAGAAAACCAACACCATTTTACTATGTTCCCATTGCAAGAAATAAAATGGTGCCTTTGAGGAAAGCTGCTTCATCAGACACTAGTTTAGCATGCCAAATTACAGCTATCAATGGTGAAACAGCAGATGTGAAGGCTAGTTGGCATCAGAGCATATGAGTCAAAGACTTTCCTATGGGAAAGAAAGTGCTCCATTACACTTTATACTAAGAACACTGGTTCTATCAAGCTGTCTGAAAATTAGAATATGATGGGTTTTATCACCCTAGCTCTGCCAGAGTGAATTCAATAGTTAAAAAGTAAGCAATAACACCATTCTGGGAATTGTAAGTGATTAGAGTTTCAATGTATTTAAACTCGGAAGGAGTAACAACTTTTATCTTAGCTTGTCTGAAATATCACAGGGACAAAAGTTTAATCCCTCTCTAATTGTTACATTTTCAATATGTACCAGTGAAGCTTTGGGGAACTTGAAAGGAAGAAGTCATGTGTTTGACTGAAGTGTAAAGTCTGAGAAAAGATGTTTTAATTCCCTTGGAAAGCAAGTGTGTGAGGCTGCTGTTATTCCAGGATACACTGTGGTTCTCTCTCTCCTTTGCCCTCCTTCCTCTGCTCTGTGCAGGGACCACTCTTACTGTTTGTCAAGTCAGGATGGCAGCTCAAGCACTGCGTCGCACCTCATCAATCTTAGGAGAGAGGACCCCACAGGGAGGGAGAAAACTTGAAAGTCAGTTAATGTACTGATGTTGAGCTGTCATGTCAAATGCTGGATAATGCATAATATTGTCTCTGTAAGAGTTCATAGCCACTGGTTAGGCAAAAATTCGTAGGAAATTCAAGAAGCGCATATTTTTGGATACATAAAAATAGGCTGAGATAAATATTATCAAAAAACTGGCATGTTTTATTTCTTAAAAAATAATGAAAAATTCATTTCTTTTCCATAAATAGCTGAATAAAAGCATGATTTGGTGTTTCTAAATCAAATATACAAACAAAAAATCCAGACTCTGTTTTGTAAATTTTTTGAGATTATATTTACTGGCATTGTGGCTAAGAGCTATTAATCATGCTTACTGTCTTTTGTGGTCTTTTTTTTAAGGGGGGCATCTAACTTTAGAATATCAAAAACGACATAGTATTCTTATTCCTCTAGATTGTACATTAATTACAGAGTGAAAACACTGAAACTTCTACTAAATCCAGAATGTCCTTGGCAGTGAATGTTCTTGATTTTGCATGCACTGTGATGTCTCTTTGGAGGGAAGCTATTCTTTCTTTGCAAATGGAATTTACACTAATTAGCATCTTTGGTCCGCTGAAGTTTCTTTTGTTCATTTGTCTTCTTATTTCTTTCCAGAAGTCCAAATAGCGGTAATATCACTTTGTTCTTTGATATTAAGAGCTGATTTAAGACATCACATGGTAGTTTAGTTGGTCCTTTCATTTCATCATAAAGCAAAATGAAGTTCACTATTACTTACTGCTGCTGCCATCTTTGATACTTAGATTTTTATTTAAAGACAACACAGAACTGTTATTCCCCTTTGGAAGCAAACAACGTATAAGATCATGAGCCCTTCTGACACTCAATGATTTGATACTCAATCATCATGCATATTCACAAGTAGTAAACAATTTATAACTCATTCCTAGTTTTTTATATCCTTCCTCCTAACCTCACACAGATTGGGAAAAGAACAAAATAAACTTTAGAGTTCGTTAATAGGTATTGATAACTGCAAGCTGACTATAACGGATTCCTAAAAATATTGCTTTTAAAATATGACTAGATTAAACATTATTGCTAAATGTCTTACAGGGATCAGATTCTAAAGTAACTCAAATTTTTCTTTTTGCTGTAATATTAGTGACCCTGGCAGTGTCTACGATTGTTTAAATGTCTAACGCATACTGGTGAGCACTTTCATTGACCTCCAGTATGCAGAGAAATTCTTCAATAGTAATAAAGAAAGAACATTTAGAATGAGTGAATGTGTGTGTATGTGCAAACATGTGCTTGAATGAGTGTGTTCTGTAAGAATAAGACATGCCATCTTAATTGGAGTTAAATTATGGATGATTACATAATTTATTTTCCTTATACCCAGTTTCCATATGAAATCTGTTTTAGTAGAAGAATAGTACAGTGTTGGCAATAAATTGTACTTTTATCTTTCCCGACAGCATTTGAATAATACTTTTGATTGTTATTAGCCTATTGTATACACCATAGCATTAGTGGAGTACAGTGAAAATATTTGATTATCTTTAAAAGTAGGTGTTTCATTTATTAAATATTGTAATTACAGCTAATTAGAGGCTACACCATAAATTAGTTTGCTTTGTAGGTCCCTTGACTGTTTTCAGAACACTATGAGTTTATGCTTCACTTTAATTTATTACAAAAACAATTAAATAAAGACCAAAGAATCAGAAAGAAGCATTAATAATGGATATAAAGAATTGTTGAGTCACTGCAATGCATTTTAACATAATGAGTAAGTGCATAGCCTAGATTGTGTCATGAAATCCTACATCTGTCTCTCACTAGGGATTTATTTAACCTCTCCAGGCTTCTGTGTTCTTATAGGTAAGAAAGTATAGATAAACTGGGGATATAAGTTTGTGTCGTATAGATAGTTTACATAAAACACTAAACATGTGATAAACTCCCAGTACGTACTTACTGCGATTCTTATTGTAAGGCTTAATAGTTGAATTGTTAAACTCTGTAGCAGATGAAACCATTTCCCCCAATATAAATGCTTGTGTTCCTGGAAGTACATCCAGTTTACCTATGGTTAATGTTAAGATCTGAAACTCAGTTGCATTTTTGTTTAATTAATAATTTGATCTTGATTGTAGATTACTTTACAATAATTATATTTAAAGATAATATTCTGGATTACACTTTTATACAGCTAAAAAAATAAAATGCATCATGAATCCAGTTCCATCCATACCTTATACATAGTTTTTTAATTAATGATCTTTTTATTAATAGTTTAATTAATGGTCTTTTTTATTAACATGTGAGATTTGTTTTGACAAACAATTCATATTCAGAATTAATGCTTAAATAGAAGAAAAACTCCCATTTTTAATTGTTCTTCCTCTCCATGAATATTAACCATTGTAATTCTAAGCAAATTTCTTTTTCTCTTATAAAAATAATGCATATGACTCATGAGAATTTTAGGAAAAGAAGGGGAAAATGTCCCAAGTCCAACCTCCAAAGACAGTTCTTAGTATCTTGTTACAATAACCTCCAGCATTTTTTCTATAGATATATAATATTTTGATCTCACTGGTTTTCCTCTTATTTCAATTTTAAAGACTTTTAGCCCTAATACAGCTACACAAATTCTTCTGTTTTCACTGAGCACAAGTAATGATGCTCTTTTCAGGAATATGCTTTAAAGATTCAGCAGAATAGCTTATAAGAATGTTCTTATGATACTTTCAGAAATAATTTTTTCTTGAGACAGAGCTTAAAACAAATAGCCTTTTGCTAATTTCCAAACGCATTCCATTTAATCATTGCAAAATTTCGAAGTATGTTCATATATAAACTCATATATACAGCAGAGAAATCACTTGTAACTTAAATATCTAAGCAATTGGGATATTCATTTTTAATATTCAATTGATTAAAATATCAAAAATTCAATGCTTTCAAATATTAAATTTAATAAATATTTTAAAACAAACCTTAAATTAACATCAGTAGAGAGATGATATTAAAAGTTATCTGTTTAGACTTCCTAATATAATCTTGTCTTCAAATAAAAGAGGAAAAAAAATCATGTAATAGAAATATATAGAAATAGTCATTACCCTTTTTTGGTTAAACTATATTAGTAAACATTTAGAGAAATGATCCTAGAAACATTTTTCTTTGTCTATTAGCTACAGTTTATCCAGCCTTCACATTTCTATGAATGAGAAAGATCACTTGCATGTCTGTGCTCCTCTCACAAAGAGTTAACATTGAATGCATTTGGGTTGGACTTCAGTTGCCCAGTTATACTAGGCTGCTCAGGGTATACTAGCAGCAGGGAACCCCAGCCTGACCCAACAAATAAACAGAACTTACCTGGGTGAATTAGGAATCCATTTTATCAAAAGGGAAGGAGCTGACGACATAGATAGCCATGACTAAGATATGAACATAGTTAAAACAACCATATTTAAGTCTACCTGGAATACTATAACCCTTAGGAAGATGTTTCATAAAGGACCTCATAAGGAGCAAATTTGATGGTGACAGTTATTAGGATGACGTTGAAGGTGTTGATATCCATGACATAGATCTTCTTGTAATCCAGGGAAAGCACTAGAGCTATTTATGTCTGTGAGGAAAAAAAAAAAGAAGTGAATTTTTTAAAAAAACAGCAAAATTCCTTCTCAAGAAGCCAAATAAAGTAGCATTAAGAAAAGGGTAATCCTCCAAAGTCAGAAAGACTTTGTCTGCATTTGAAGGTGCCTGAGAACTAATATTGTGCAAACAGAAATCTTGACATCACTATATGTAGCCTTTGTCTTAGTGAAGCAGCTAGCAAGTAAGCATCAAGCCTACCAGGCTTCATTTTCAGAGCTGCTCTTTGGGGTCGAACCATTGCAAGTTGTTGCTTCCATTTTTTTTTTGCACTGTTGCTGTAATGTATATAATTCTTAGAGTAAAATTCTTATGGCTAGAAGAACAAAATGGTATTTTGAAAGTAAAAATAGTAGCTAACGATTTCTTATATATATATTTTTGCATTGTCAGTAGATACACAATAGCTACCTTATCCATCCTAACTCAGCCTTATTTCAGAGTTTTGTTTCTTTCCAAATCTCAGGCCTAGTGTATTGTCAGTGCTATTCCTTGAAAGTAAGATACAGTGATTTGCTATTAGTCGTCATCAGAGAAACGAGCATTTTACCTTTGCTCCTTTCTTTGAATTTGGGAACACTTTTGACAGTATCAGTAGTTTGCTACAAAACTCTTCAAAGGAATTTTGCTACTTCAGGCTAAGTTATAGGACTGCATTTTTGTTTTGTTATGGCTTTTAATAAAATATGCAGGGCTATTGAAACCTGAAATGTGGCTAGTGCAACTAAGGAATAAAATTTTAAATTTTATTTAATTTTAATTAATTTAATTAAAAAATTGAAAGTGAGGCCATAGAAGACATTTTCCCATTAAATACAACATTGTATTTTTTTTAAAACTTTACATCATGTATGATGTTGTACTGTAGAGCATGTGATGTAGCACTTGTGTCATTTTTAGTATTACACATAAACACAGCAGTGATATAGTCAGTGGCAATGGAGTGATTCAATTCAAATGATTTCTTCTGTGTACTGATGTAACACTATAATGCAGTTGTTTGAATATTTTATGCAGATGGCATAAGTTACAATGACTTATGTAATCCATCTGGTATTCAAATTGAAATATATACTATTATTTTAAACAAAAAATAATATTTTTTTTTTTTAGTTTGAAGAATACATATGGATAGATTTTCAAAGTTAAAATGAAGGTGTACTATTGAAGCAGATATGAGTAGAAATGAAGAAGCTAGTACTAAAGTAAAGAACAAGAGTCTAGATGAAGATAGGATACCGATTTCACCATAAATGGCATTTACAACCTGCTAAGGCAGAGCAAAGTGGAAAAGCTGCTTGTTTGTTGTATAAAAGATTTTTAATAATAATAAAATGTTCATCATCAAACAGCATTCTCAGAAAATACATAATGAATTTGATAAGCAGTTTCCTCTTAACAGTAACAAGATAATCAATGAAATTAGTTGCCTGAAATCAGAGTCAAATGTTCAAAAAAATTTTTAATGAGTTTTAGCAGGAGCTGAGCTTTTATACCTTTGGACTGCTATGAAACAACTTGGATTCTGAACAGAGAAAAACATTTTTTAGATGGGAAGATGGTAAAAGGTATTATTATTTCAATTATGGAAATTTTAGAAAATTATGAAGAAAAGATTAAAATAAATATTTTACAATAAACCACACTCATCCCCCACCCTATCCCCCTTAATCCTTGGCAACCACTAAGCTTTTCTCCATTTCTATAATTTTACTTCAAGAATGTTATATCAATAGACTCATCTAGTATGTAACCTTTGGGATTTGCTTTTCTCACTTAACGTAGTTCTCTGGAGTTTCCTCCAGGTTATTGTGTGTACCAATAATTTGTTCCTCTTTATTGCTGAGTAATTTTCCATGGTGTGGTTGTACCACAGTTTGTTTAACCATTCACTGATTAAAGTCCATCTGGGCTGTTTCCAGGTTTTGGCTATTATGAGCAAAGCTTCTGTGAGCATCTGTGTACAGGTATTGTGTGAACATAATCTTTCCTGTGGAATCAGTGCCCAAGAGTGCAATTGCTGAGTTGTGTTGTAGATGCCAAGTTTAGTTTAGTTTTTTTTTTTTAATAAAAGCTGTATTAAAATATAATGTATATACCATACAATTCACCTATTTAACATGTACCATTCAATAGTTTTTAGTATATTCATGGAGTTGCACAATCATCACCACAATCAATTTAAAATACTTTCTGCATCCCAGAAAGAAACCTTATATTCATTAACAGTCACTCCCATCTACTGCACACACACTTCTCCCACTGGCCAACCCTAGTCAACCCCTAATTTACTTTCTGTATAGATTTTTCTATTCTGAACATTTTCTATAAGTGGAATCATACAACACGTGGTCTTTAACTGGCTCCTTTTACTTAGCATAATGTTTTCAATATTCATCTATATTGTAGTATGTCAAAACTTCATTCCACTTTATTCCTTTATGCTTTCATTACAGAATAACACTCCATTGCTTAGATATATCACATTTTATCCATTCATCACAGAATGGGTATTTGGATTAGTTACACTTTTGGGATATGATAAATATGGTTGCTGTGAATATTCATGTTCAAGTTTTTGAGTGGACATATGTTTTTATATTTCTTGGGTACATGCCTAGAAGTAGAATTGCTGGGTCATATGTTAATTCTGTGTTTAACTGAGGAATTCCTAGACAGATTTCCAAATGGCTGCACAGTTTTACATTACCACCAACACTGTATAGAGGATTCCAGTGTCTTCACATCTTCATGGACATGTTATTATCTTTTTGATTATAGCCATTCTTTTGAGAATGAAGTGGTGTCTCAGTGTGGTTCTGATTTGCATTTTCCTGATGGCTAATGATACTGAGCATCTCTTATGTGCTCACTGGCCATTTATATATCTTTGGAGAAATGTCTGTTCAGATCCTTTGCTCATTTTAATATTGGGTTATTTTTCTTATTACTGCTGAGCTTTAAGAGTTCTTTACATTTTCTAGATACAAATCCCTCATCAGAAATATGACTTGCAAATATTTTTTCTCATCTTTGGGTTGTCTTTTTACTTTCTCGATTGTGTTCATTGCACAAAGTTTTAAATTTTGATGAAATCTAATTTATATATTTTTTCTTTGCCTTTTTGTGATTTGGGTATTATATTTAGGAAGACTTTTTCTAACTTAAGGTCCTAAAGATTTATTACTACAGTTGGCTCACCATATCCCCAGGTTCTACATCCTTGGATATGGAGAACTGACTGTACTACACCATTTTATGTAAGGGTCTTGAGCATCTACAGATTTTTGATATCTGCAGGGTGTTCCTGGTGTCCCAAAGGACACCAAGGAATAACTGTATATTTTCTTCTGAGGGTTTAATAATTTTAGCTCTTACATTTAGGTTTATGAGTCATTTTGAATGAATTATTGTATATGATATGAGGAACACATATACAATAGGTGTATTGTATACAATAGGTGAGAAACACCTTCACTCCTTTGCATACTGATATCCAGGTGTCTTAGCATCATTTGTTGGAAAGTTTATTCTTTCCCTATTGAATTGTTTTGCTACTCTTGTGAAAAACCAAATGACCATAAATATAAGACTTTATTTCTGGAATCTCAATTCTATTCCATTGGTCTATGTCCTTATCTAAATACCACACAATCTTGAATACTGTAGTAAGTTTTGAAATTAGAAAGTGTGAATCCATCAACTTTTTCCTTTTTCAAGATTATTTTGACTATTCTGGGCCATATGAATTTTAGGATCACTGGTCAATTTCCACAAAAAGCCAGATGGGGTATTAATAGGGATTGAGTTGAATTTGTATATCTATTTAAGAAGTACTATTATCTTAATAATATTGTCTTTTGGTCAGTGAACATGGGATGCCTTTCCATTTACTTAGGTCTTTAATGTTTTTCAACAGTGTTTTGTGATGTTATTATACAAATCTTACGCTTCTTTTAAAAATGTATTTCTCTCTATTTTATTCTTTTTAATGGTATTAGAAATAGACTAGCTTTTATAATTCTATTTTCTTAATTTTTCATTGCTAGAATATAGAAATATAATTGATTTTTATATATTTATCTTATATACTGCAACTTTCATAGACTCATTTATTAGTTATAAGAGTGTTTTAGCAGACCTCTTTGGATTTTCTATATGTAAGATCTTGTCATCAACAGAGAGATATAGTTTTAATTTTTTCTTTTCATTCTGGATGCCTTTTATTTCTTTAATTAATTAATTAATTTATTTGCTTTATTGCCATGGCAATACATGAAATTTCAATATAATGTTAAATAGAAATGGCAAGAGCATATCTTTTTGTTTTCTTCCTTATCTTAGGGGAAAAGCATTCAGTCTTCCACTACTATGATATTAGGTGTGGCTTCTTTATAGGTGTCCTAAATCAGGATGAGGACATTCTAATGCTTTAATTTTATATATCAATTGGACTAGGACACTGAGTGCCCAGATATCTGGTGAAATATTATTCTGGGTGTGTCTGTGAGGATGTTTCTGGAAGAGATTAGCATTTGAATTGGGGCACTGAGTGAAGCAAATTGCCCTCCCCGGTGTTGGTGGACATAATCCAATCTGTTCAGGGCCCAACGAGAGCAAAAAGACAGGAAAGTTGGATACTCTCTCTGCCTGACTACTTGAACTGAGACTTTGGTCTTCTCCTGCCCTCAAATTGAGATTTACACCATCGGCTCCCCAGGTTCTCAGACTTTCAGACTCAGACTGAATCACACCACTGGCTGTCCTGCATCTTTAGCTTGCAGATGGCAGGTCATGGTACTTCTCAGCCTCCATGATAGTGTGTGCCAATTCTCTCTCTATATATATACACACATATGTATGGGTACACATATATTATATATATGTAATATATAATATATATCCTACTGGTTTTCTTTTTCTGGAGAACACTGACTAAAACACATTCCCTTCTCTCCCTAATATTTTGAAAGTTTTTATTATGAAGTGGTGTTGGATTTGTCAGATGCATTTTCTGAGTCTAGTGAGATGCTCATGTGTTTTTTTTCTTTTATTCTATGGATAAGGTGTACTACATTAATTGGTTTTAGCATTTTAAAATGAACATGTACTCCTGGAATAAATGAGAGAGAGAGTGGAGGAATTAGGAACAAAATCATAAAGAAGTAATGCCCAAATAGATTTTGACAGAATGGAATAGGGATTTGACAAGGCTGAAGGAAATTCGTGGAAGAAGATAAGCCCATTAATAAATCTATTCCATTTTATTTACTATTTTTTATCCTCTTACAAGATATTTTGAGGACCTGGTTATTGTGGTTATCTGGTTATCCAGAGCATGTCATGGAACCAATGGCACATTTAGGTGCTCAAGAAATTGGAAATGCATAAATGAGTCCATGGACAAGAGAATGGGATAGATGATTTATAACTAATATTAAGATGAGTCAGGTGAGTAAGTGAAATAGTAAAATCATTGAAAAGCTTAATTCAGTACCTAGTCTTTTTTTTTTTTTTGGCTGCGTTGGGTCTTCGTTGCTGCACATGGGCTTTCTCCAATTAAGATGAGCCGGGGCTACTCTTTGTTGCGGTGCGCGGGCTTCTCATTGAGGTGGCGGTGGCTTCTCTTGTTGCATAGCATGGGCTCTAGGTGTGCAGGCTTCATTAGTTGCAGTACGTGGGCTCAGTAGTTGTGGTGTGCAGGCTTCAGTAGTTGTGGCTCATGGGCTTAGCTGCTCTGCCGCATGTGGGACCTTCCGGACCAGGCATAGAACCCGTGTCCCTTGCATTGGCAGGTGGATTCTTAACCACTGTGCAGGGAAGTCCCAGTACCTAGTCTTTTGAATAAATCTTTTGCTCCATGGGTTGATTTGCATATTTATAAAAAATACATTACAGTACTGGGTCAATATTCTAATAGAATATTATACTTCTTTTATTCTTTGCCCACTTATATAACAAGGGATGTGACAACTTCTGCTGGTATGAGTTCCACTGTGTATATTAGATATTTTTTGAGGAAGGAAGGTGAGGTTGTGGATTGAGGAAGGAGACTTCTAGATGTAGAGAAAATCACACTGTTATTATTAAAATATGTATTGTCTTGACAGAAAATAAAGTTATAATTAACATATACAAGATAAACTATAGGATAAATCAAGAAAGTTAAATAATTCTACCTTTTTTTAAAAAATGAAAATGTGCACAATCTTCATGGGAACATGACATTTAAGCTTAGTCTTAACAGATGGGCAAGATTTGGAAATTTGGAGATGAGGGCGATGCTGTTCCCAGAATGGGATGAGAAGACCAATAGGGTATATACAGTCAAGAGTGATTGTTTCCTTTGATAAGGATTGAGTTTGGGAAGAACAGTGAGAATTACAGATAGGTGGCTTTAGGAGAATGGAGTGATTTTTCAAGCTTCTTAAAGCTGTGAAACCTTTTCTTTAAGAGGTGTCTATACATAAAACTCCTAAAAGCAGAGCAGTTTGGGTTGCAGCAGGGGAGAAGGACTAGTACTTGACAGGCCCATCTCCTCTCCACTTGCTCTCAGTTGTGGTCAAAGATGATGCTAGAATGCAGTTCTCAGCCCAGGTATCCCTTAAAATCACTAGGGCAGCTTTTTAAAACAATATGAATGCTCAGACCAATTGAAACAAAATCTCTAAGAGTAAAGCCAAAACAGTTTTTTATTTGTTCATTTTTTAATCTGCCAGTGATTCTGAAGAACATAAAAAGATTGAAAGCTATTGTCATAGGGTATAGTGAAGCACTGTTGAAAAATGACTTTTTTATGTCATCAGTCTTTAAATTTGGGTAAGTTTATACCTGGGGGTACATAGACATTTTCTCAAATATTGGGGGTGCTAAAGAAAAATTTTTAAGTTAAAAACGTGATTCTTATGAGAATATAAATGAACATGTATCAAAGATTTTATTGTTAAGACTCGTTCAAAGGAGAATTTGAAGCAATTGGGAGTACAAACATGAATTTGCTAATAGATGTAAAATTTCTTATAGTTTAGTAAAATACGTGTGGAGTTACGTATTCTATAGGTTGTAAATCAATTTTATCTCTAACATATACAAATGGACAAGAATTGTTTGCATCACTATCAGTTTTCTACAAAATAACATCTACCCCTACAGGGTTGTTAATAACTAGTGTAAAGTCTTGGTGTGTGTGTCGTTTGAAAAATGCCATTGGAATTTTGATAGGGATTTGCATTGTATCTGTAGATCTGTAGCATGGACATTTTAACAACACTGATTCTTCCAATCCATGAGCATGAATATTTTCCCAATTATTTGTATATTCTTCAGTTTCTTTCATTAATGTCTTGTAGTTTTCAATCTACACGTCTTTGCCCCATTGATTAATTTATTCTTAGGTATTTTTGATGAAATTATAAATGGAATTATTTTCTTTATTTTTCTTTCTGATAGTTCATTATTAGTGTACAGAAACACAACAGACTTTTGTGTATTCATTTTGTACCCTGCAACTTTACTGATGTTTATTTGTTCTGTCAGTTTTTTTTATGGAGTCTTTAGGGTTTTCTACTTATAATATCATGTTATCTGCAAATAGTGACAGTTTTACTTCTTCCTTTTCAATTTAAATGCCTTTTATTTCTTGTTCTTACCTAATCTCCCTGATTAGGACTTCCAATACTATGACCCTTTTAATTGTTGAAATCACTTTGCTAATATTTTGTTGAAGATGTTTACATCTTCATTCATCAGGAATATTGGGCTGTAGTTTTCCTTTCTTGTAGTGTTCTTGTCTGGTTTTGATATCAGGGTAATGCTAGCCTCATAAAATGAGTTTAGAAGAGTTCCCTCCTCTTCCATTTTTTGGAAGAGATTGAGGAGGATTAGTGTATCCAATCTTCTCTTGAGCAAGAGAAGAAGAAAGAAACAGAGGAACTACAAAAGCAGCCAGTAAACAATGAACAAAATGGCAATAAGTACATACCTATTAATAATTACTTAAAATGTCTCTTGGAGGCAGAAGAAAGCTGGAGTGGCTACATTTATATCAGAGAAAATAATGCTTAGTTAATATTATATGTATTCAATGTTTCACTATTTTATCTTAGAAATAAATTATTTATTCAATAATTATCTATTAACTAACTCAGTTTAATATTAATCTAAGGTTTAAGTTACCTAAATATCTTGGAAATTTTGTTTGACACACTACAGAACACAATTATTATTTATATAAAAATTTGAGAGAATCATGATTCAATTTATTTTAAAAATTATATCTTTTCATAATATTAAAATTTATATAGGAGTAAATTTAGTTTATTTGATTAGTAAACTGGTATAATAACAATAAATTCAGACTAAATATATTTTTCATGAGAAATCAAACCTCAGTCTTATAAAAATGAGATATGCCCTTGTATATTATACCACATTGATAATTTATATAGAGTCATATAACCTTTTTTTCTTTGAATAATAATTTAAAAAGTCTGATTTGGATTTTTATTGAAAATGGCCTTTGAAAAGCGTCTTTTAGAGATTTTCACAATTCATGCATTAGAAATTCTGTTTACTGTTTTCTGAGTATTTGGAAATACTCAGTTTATATAAACACTTATTTCTGTAAGCTCATCAGAACAGTGCTTTTTTTAATTTTAAGAGATGATATAATATATTAATACCCTCTGAAGGTAGAAGTCAAGAGCTTCCTTAACAGGAGACACAGCAAGGAGTAATACTGAAATAGTGTTTAAAAACTATTGTGGAGAATATGGTCACTTCAATGACATAAAGAATCATTTCCAAAAAGATAATGTAAGTTTTGCCCTCTAATAGAATTATTTCTTTTCTTTGTCTATAGGTTATATTTGGTCTTAGTGCATAATATGTAATCCAGAATATAGCCTTTGCAGGTGAAAATTTAATAAGAGTATCTCATATAAGCCCAAGTGAAATATAAATTAAAGTAATGGTAAACAGCAAAAAAAAGGGTTTGGCTAGCAAACGCTTGGTTTGAGAATGGAAAGAGAGAGATTTTAAGTTATAATAGTACCTCTTTGTTTATAATCTCTTTCTAAGGGCATAATAAAAGTTTCCTCCAAGACAAAAAAATCACCTGGAAGTTTATTAAAAAGTTAAAAATCTGGGCCTTTCCCCCAGTTTACTGAATCAGAAACTCTGTCATTGGATTGAGAAGCTTCCATTTTTAGCAAACACTCCAAGTGATGTTTATGAATGATAAATTTTGAAACCAGAACTCTTTAATAGGTGACACCTACTTTTAAATACACTGATGCTTATAGTTGCAAATATGCATAATAGAGTAAATGTTCAATCTCAGTAAAAAACAAAAAAATCTAACAACATAGGGATCTTTTTGCAATGAAAGATATATATTCAGAAAGACTCCTACTATCTGGAAAAACTTCTTTGTTGACTTTTCTTCAGAAATTTAGAATCACTAAGATTTTTCAAAATCTTTGTACAACTCAAGATATGTCCTATTTTTGTCTCATCTTATACATGTTTTCCAATTATAAGATTATTTGCATTAAATAATACTTTTAAAGGATCAGGACTGTTATATATAAGAATACTGGCATATATAAAATCATTCCCAAGTGGGTTCTAAATCATTAATAATTACTCAAAGCAAGTCTTTAGACCATCATTCCTTAGGACACTGTGTGAACCAAAAGCTTTATGGTGGTCAAGTAAGTGTAAGAAATACTGCATTGTGTAGCACATCTCAGTGCAGTGAGTCACAGTGAATGTCGACATATCAAAGGCTTTGAGAAGTCTTGAAGTGCTGCAATGCAATCTGTTCCAATACTGTTTAACTTAACTAAGGTATTTGGTCACTAGTAATATATTAGGGGATGAGGAAATATACTTTTAGATGCACTAAATTATGTGAATCATAGTGTTTTTTAATTAACAATCAAGATACTATATTAAATTATACTAACTCAAATTCTGTAAGTTATTTTTAGTAATTGATTCTGTACTATGTAACTTTGATTACTTGTGTCTAGGGAAATTCAGCAAACTTGCCTTTTTGTAAAGGGTTTTACATAATAAATGCATTTTCTAAAATGTAAGTGATACCAAGGAGTATTACAAAGAATTAAAATGAGACATGCAAAATTCCTTACTTTTTTTATTTCAATAAACGATTTTTGAGCATATACTATATGTGCTAGAAAATGTGCTAGATTCTAGGGATACTGATTAATAAGAGAGCTATATCCTGCCCTCCTGGAGTCTGTAATTCTGTAGAGAAGACAAATACTAAAGACCTAATTAGATATATGTTGAATGCTAAATAAAAGGTAGAAGGTGCTATAGAAACTGTATCAGTCAGCGTTCCCCAGAGAATGAATGATGATGAATCAGAGGAGTTTAGGCTCCTCTTAAAAAAAGAGTGGTTCACTACCAAATGTAAAATAGATAGCTAGTGGGAAGCAGCAGCGTAGCACAGGGAGATCAGCTCGATGCTTTGTGACCACCTAGAGGGGTGGAATAGGGAGGGTGGGAGGGAGACGCAAGAGGGAGGAGATGTGGGGATATATGTATATGTATAGCTGATTCACTTTGTTATAAAACAGAAGCTAACACACCATTGTAAAGCAATTATACTCCAATAAAGATGTAAAAAAAAAAAAGAGTGGTTCAAAAATGGTCTGTGGAATCTGAATTTGGAATGGAGGTAAGTGACGTTAGAAGATAGAGGGAGCATAGGATGAGAAAAGAAAGGCTGGTGGTCAGCACGCCCCCCCCCCAAAAAAAAAAGGAAAGTGCAGTGGAATAAACTGAGTAGATAAGCAGAAGGATGAGAGTTTGTAGTTGTGCAGTAGAATGACTTACTAAAGGAATGGAGGTTGCTGTGGAGGAGTAGAAAAGATTTTTGCAGAAGATAAAGAAGTTAGACCTTTACCCAGTTGTCCATATGGACATAAAATTGCCAGTATCATATCAAGAATTAGAATGGAGAACACTGTGGCATAGGTGATAGTGTCTTAAATGAGTGAAGGAGTGACGAGGCATTAGGTAGTGACTGTAATGAAGAGACAGAGGAATTTATAAAGTCTTATAGTGTGAGCTAAATAGGAGAAGAACTTTTTAGATGATAAATATACTTGAAATGGCTTAGACGGAGTTATTCTTCTGAGTTAAATGCAGCAATGCATTTGGTTGCTTGTAGAAGAAAGTGATTGTAATTCCTCTCTGGATGTAAACATATTTTAAAAAATCATGACCATTGCATTCCTGCAGACGTAAGGTTTTTCTGAGTCCCAAATATTTATATACTCCAAGACTTAAGTGCATAAGCTTAGTTACTAGTTAGCTTCTTATTTCATGCAGAGTTTGGCTTAGATGTCAGCATGTTAAGGATCAAATCTGATGGGCTGAAATTCTACACATACATACATCACAGTTGTTTCAAGAAGGGGGGATGGTCTCTTAGTGAGAGAACTGATGGTTGATGTATGTACTTGATAGCACATTTCCACTACTAATTATGAAGAGTTTAAGAATAGTATGCCCACATCTCTGCCATATATTACCTAGATCTTAAAAAATAAGGTAGTTGTTACAAGGTGACTAAGTATAGAATTATATATTGCTGTTGAGTTGTCCTTTTTTTGACACTTAGATAGTAACCACATGGTATTTAATTCTGATTGACAGCTGTTGGATACTTACACTCATCTTACTTTTTCTCTTTGAATATTGCTCTCTTTAAGCTCATTATGTCTTCGATATCTTTATGGCATATATTTGAAGCAATCTGGCAGTTTCTGACAGAAAGAAGTTAGAATATAAAAGACAATTTCCATCATTTTTTTTCTGGTACTATTGCTGATACTTCTAAAACATTATGAAAGAGTAGTTGAATTAAACTATGCCAGTTGGGCATAAATATTAATAATTAGTTCACTTGAATGGAAAGTATGTGCATAACATTTAGAATCATTTGCTAATGATCAATTTTTTATTCATTAGAAAACTATATTTATTTACTATTAGCAAATAAATGACAATTTTTTTGCAGTATTAGCTGTTGACTCTAAATCTTTCCTCTTCTCTAGTTTCTTATACTCCTTAATGGTGTAACTATGGCTATTTCTTAAGTGCTATTTTGTTCCTACTTCTATATGTTATATTAATCATGAGTTACAACATCTCATTTCTCATGGTCAATTCTGGAAAACATATCATATTGTCAACCAATTAGTTGCATCCAGTAGTCACGTAAACAGATGTTGCATAGTAAACAAACAAACAGGAACACTCTCCCAAATTCAAAGAGTTATAATCTCCCAAATTCAGTTACTGTGAATAGAATTTTACTCTTCCTGATGCCACATGGGAATTATATTTTTTAGTAAAGTGACATTTAAATTCAAATTTATTCTGTTGACACTGAACTACCACTATTTGAAAAGTCTTTTGATATATTTGTATTTTAAATGTTGTATCAGTAAAATGTCTGGATTACAAATGTTCTTTGATCACAGGTAATCAAAGGATGAGAGACCTCATCATTAACTATCAATCAAATCCAGCAGAAATCTCCCACCCTCCTTCTCACAGTTCTTGTTTCCATGTAAGCTGTTCCTTCTACACATTTCTCCCAATTTCTGTCATCCAGAGTTAGAATATCAATAGATTGAGAACAGAAAGTTTGAGAAATGAATGACTAAGAAGATAATCAGTAGCCAGCACAGAAAGAACTGTCATTTTTTGGTAAGGTTATGTTGGTTGGAAATAACAAGGACACTTTCATATTTCCTCAAATAATGGTGGGTAGGGGTTAAGATAAAGACACATATGACTGGGAACCCACCACAGCTGGATAGCCAAATTTCAGTAAGGTCACAAACATAAGTTGTATTGTGTTAATATGACTCATTGGCATAACATTTTATAACTTATTGTCATAGTAGAGATAAATAGAATAGTTTTGTTATATTTTGTTTTCAAACGGGACAAATATCATGTGTATGCTGATGGAAATAGTTCAGTAGGAAGGGAAAGATGATGTATAAGTGGGAAAAACTTTTGAAATAATGTCATTGAGTAAGTGAAAGAGGATGAGGTCTAGAGCAAATGGAGTGACTGACCTTTAGAAGCCAGTAAAGGAAGGGAAGGCAGAATGGATTAATGCAGATGTAAGTAGGTGAATAGCAGTAGGTAAGATTAACCTGAGGTTTTAGATATTAATTTAAAATGAGATTTGCCCTTGTGGTTGTGAAATTTTCTCTACAATTCACCCTGTTCAGCTGCATGGGTGCAAGAAGTTAGATGGAAAACTAGATACAAGCTGGGTTGTGGTTTAGCCAAAGATGGAAGTAAGAAAGGTAAGGGGACTGTGATCTCTGAACAGAGAGTGATTTTTACAATTGAGCAGGGAATTTAAGCTGGGTAAGGAGGAAAGAGAGGCTATCAAAGGCTATCAAACACAGTAAAGAAAGTGTTAGGGTTGAAAGATTGTTGGAGAAATTAGAAGTAGTGATCCGAGGGTAGAATTCAGAAATCTGATTA
The DNA here is from genome assembly GCF_003676395.1 of Aethalodelphis obliquidens. Classification (NCBI taxonomy): domain Eukaryota; kingdom Metazoa; phylum Chordata; class Mammalia; order Artiodactyla; family Delphinidae; genus Aethalodelphis; species Aethalodelphis obliquidens. Next base: position 55,493,338 of record NW_020837947.1, on the reverse strand, counting down.
TGGAAGTATTGCAATTTTTAGTAATCACAAAGTTTATGGTATGACTATGGGAGAGAGAGTGGCCAAGTGGCAGGAAAAAATAGGTTCAAGGACTTTGAGGACAGGGTGTGGGAATTATCAACTATGAGACAGGAAAAATATAAGGGAGCGTGGTTCTGAACAAGGAGCCCAACTCTGTGAAAAGTGAGGGTGAGTAAAAGGCAGCACCAAGACAGAGAGGATGAGATGATCTGATGATGTGAAATTTTAAAGCATGAAGCAATTTATGGAGTAATAAAAGAAAATGGGATGGAAAGAGAAATGCTAGGAAAAGAGAGCCTCAGCTCAACTCAGTGGCACAAGATCTGTTGAGGGAAAGAAAAAGCTACCACTGGAGAGGACTATAGGGGAAGCATCATCTTTAGGAGAGAACTAGATATCTGTTAAAGCTAGAAGGTAAGCAGGATGTTCATAGAAGATGTGGAGCACAGAGAGGCATTTGCTGAGTGCCAGAGGGCTTACTGGAAGACTTGCGAGTATTGGAGTATAAGTAGCGGTGTGCAAGAAGTGGCTGTCTCTTCATCCCTCTTGATGGAGATAAGATTTTCCAGGACTCACATTTGACTGCTGAGGGAAGGATGTGTTTATACTGCACGCAAGGGTTCTGCCTTGGTAACATGTTCTGGTGAAACTGGTTCTTGCTTCTAGCATGTGGGCTCCCACTTCACTTTGGTGACAGGGGAACCCTAAAAAGTATACCCTTTTTTTTTTAAGTTAGATATTCTCTATATCTTAAGCCCCTGAATATTTTGCCTTCCCCTTATTCACTCAGTAAATACTCATTGAATCTCTCCTAAGCATCAGGTGCTGTAGTGAGTACTTAGTCTCTGTCCTGCTGCAGCCAGGAGCAGAGGAGAGAGACAAGCAAGTTACTTCACAAATAATGACCAATTAAAGCTATGGTGATTTCCAGAGAGGAAAACTGCCACTTGTCAGAAAAGCATATAACTGGAGATCGAGATTTGTTTTTGTTGTCAGAGGGGTTTCTTTGAATAAGTGACATTTAACATTTTTTGAAAAGGTGCTGGTGAGGTGCGCAAACATGTCAGACAGGAGGAAATACAAGATAAGGAACTGAGGCAGCCCCAAGCTTGGTATTTTTCATGCAGTCTACAATTCCCCTCCACTTCCCATTAAATCTCATACCCTCCCCAATGTACATAGCTTCTGAGATTGTCAAAAAGGGCAAATGCCTTTTGAAACTTTTTAAGACAACTTCACAAATGATTATTTTCAGCAGAATGAAGAATGTTCTACTATTGTTCACACTTCTCCAACTGCTTTTCGTGAGTCTGAAGAGAAGGGAAGTTTCTTTCTGAGTGAAGTAGTATCTTAGTGGTCCCTAAGTAGAACTGGAGATTGGTATTGATATATTTCCAAAGTAGTTTCTTATGTTAGTGGCAGAAGAATCTGAAGAGCTGAGAAGAAATATAAGAGCAGTAGCATGACTTACTCAAGGTCTTTTAAAAACCACATGCACGTGGCTGCCTTCTTGCTATGTCCTCATGTAGAGAAGAAAAAGAAAGAGAGCTCTGTGTCTCTTCCTCTTCTTATAAGGGCACTAATTGTGTCACGGGGGCCTCACCCTCATGACTTCATAGAAACCTAATTACCTCCCAAAGACCTTAGGGTTTCAACATATGAATTTTGGAGGTACATAAATATTCAGTATATAACACAGATCATATAATAAATAAATTAAAATTGTCTTTGAAAAAGTAGAAGATTAGAAGCAGCAAATTAATCATGACCCTTTCAGTTTTTTCAGAACAGGCAACTTGGCCTAGTTCCTGGTCAGTCAGTTGTCTCTACATCTTCCTGGGTCCCTAGTCAAGCAGCTTTTTATAAATCATGCCCCTAGGCAATAGAATTCCACCTTAATCTATCATGCCAAACAGTAAGCCAGGCTCCAATTTTCCACCTTGTCTGGAACACATGTGTTCCATTTACAACATGAGCTGAATTCTCAGCCATCTCTCCCTGATTCCTGATGCAGATTCAAGCAGTCTGGTGACATTATTCCATCAACCTTTCTACTTTGTTTTGTTTTATTTTGTTTCAAGTTTATTAATATATTTATTTTTTCTTAGCATCATGGACTTAAGATTTTTTCTTTTTATAATACCATCTTTACCAGAAAATCCTTATATATTTCTTAACTTGTGAATTTATCTAAGAAAAGTACTCACTATACAACAGATTCACTAAAGTTTAACATCTTAGATACCTGAGAAAGACTAGCCCAGACACTCATACAGAAGGTTAGAAGGTCATACGGTGCATTGTCTATGTCATCAACATCATTCAGCTCAAAAATCGTCAACTGAGCATCTTTAATGCTCAAAGTCTATTAGACACGAATAGCCAATTTAAAGTGGTAAATGATCCTTGACTTAAAAGATTTTACCATTTAGTAGAGGTGTCAGCCCTATAGATTACCATACTATGAGGAAAAAATTGTTACTATAATGATAATACACTCAGAGTTCTTTAGGAATTCAAAGAAATTGTGGTTCATTCTAACATGGAAAGTCAGGAAAGGAGGGATATGGGAGTAAATTTACAGAGGAGTTATCATTTGAACAACACCTTGAAAAATTTCAAAGAAAGAACAATGGAAAAGAAAATACTTTCTTCTTCCTCTGAGATGAAATGGACAGAGAAGAAAAGTGGAGGTTAAAAAGTAGTTTGAAATGAAAATGAGAAAATAGAATTCACTTAGATGGCCTTAATTTTCTTAGGTGAGCAGATGAAAAACAGAGTTGTATGGTTAATGAGACTGAGGTAGGGATCAAAGTTATAGGAGGATAGCTGGGTGGTTGCTTAGGTGATGGATAGATGGAAGGAAAGAAATACAGAAAATATGAAAGCAAACATTTATTGAATTCTTAGTCTCTGCCAGGCAGTGTATTTTCACATCCACTTTATCAAGCCAAATTGAAAGGACAAAAGAAGCTGGGAATCTTTGAATTTTTGGTGGTTATGAATATTCATTTATATTAATTTGTCATCAAAGTTCAACAAAGAGAATTTGTGGGTGGTCTTTTTAATCCTTAGCCTTGACTATTCATATAACTTGGGCCTAGTCTCTTCCTCTTAGCAGAGAAATAACTTTCATGTCATTCATCTGTGTCTTTCTCTAATGACTCTGTTTTCTGAATGGTTTCTTCAGAAATAATTTTTTTTTGTAAAAATGAAATGTGTGGAGTTAAGCTTCAACACCATGAAGTTTGCATTTATGGTCACTCTACCATACATATATGATCATTAAATTGTTCAGTTTTAATCTGGGTGGTGGGCTGAATAAACATCCATTTAATCTAAATGTGAAGGAAGATAAGCTAAAGGATAAAGATAAATCTGCTTCCTTCTTCACTTAGATGCTGGATTTGGAAAAAAGAAGGGAGAGGGACGTTCCTTTGAAAGGAGAGAAACACCTCTAAAAGATAAGAGTCCAAATATCCAGTTTTCCTAGGATAGTCCTGATTTTCACCTGTTTAAATCAATTTAGTCCTTTTAATTATTTTAGCACCCACTCTTCATTCTCAAAACTATTCCATTTGGGCAATAAATGGCCATCCTCAAACAGAAAACTTGAACTTTTAATTGGTTTAATATATACACGAAAGTCATGGTTTTAACCTGGAACAGAGTAAACTTGGCAAGCTTAATCAGTAGTTGTCTTTTGGTTGGTTTTCTCTTCATCCTCCCAAATTTCTTGCATATCCCACTATCATAGGAAACTCAAACTCAGATCAAAATTAGGTTAAATATAGAAAATCATGGTTATTTTTGTACATTAAGTATTTAAATTTCAAGCCTGCTGCATCAGTCTTGGGTAGACAGCTCAGTGTGAACTGCTGCTGTGTCTCTAATTGTCATTTTCTTGTCATTGTCTTTTAGAACATCCACAAAAAACCTTTAGTGCAACCATAAACCTAGAGTTTCTCTCTATTGATTAACACACTTTTGCACTAATAAGTGTCCTGTCAAAATATTATTGGATTTCCAATATTATACAACACATTGGCTTAGATTATTACTATCTTGTATATTAATGTAATTGTTTGGTTAATGATCAAAATATTTTGCTTGGCGAGAAGTTTACTTGAAATCACTCTTTCATTTCATATGAAGTAGAGCCAAAACAAACTAAAAACTTTTCTTACCTGAAAGTGCCCTACAATTTCCTATCAATCGCAAAGAGAATATCTTGTGTTTGAATAATGCTGTTTTAGGAATATTTAGTGATTATTTACTATTATTTACAATTCCTTAAACTAGGTTTGTTGATTTTTTTAAATCTTAGGTTTCGAATTCTTGAAATCCTATCCTGGTTTTATTTTTGGAACATGAGCTTGAAAATAACCATAAGTTTTGAGAATTTGGAAAGCATGTTTGCCATACTGCTGTCCATACATGGACACCTTATATCATTTATTTTGAACAAAATAAAAGCAAATTAAATATTTTCACAGACAGAACAAAGCTGATCTTTTAAAAAAAATCTTATGTTCTATGTGTGGTACAGCTACATGAGGTAACCTTTCATAAATTATGTTTAATATTCAAATATCAAATGGATAAAATTACCAAAAAGTCTCAAATATTTGTTTAAAGTTATTAATTTGATAGGTGTTTATGTAATGGGGAAAGAACAGAACTGGGAACACAGAGCTTTGGCTCATGTTCAGTTTTAAATGATAATCTGTTAACGTTAAACTGGAGAGTTTACCATTCCCAGTAGAAAAGTTATCTGGAAATGTATGGAATGAGATTTACTTTTTGGCTGCATCCTAACACAGAAGATAAGGGACGCTAAACTCCCCATTCTTGTGTGTGGGATAATACCTGGCCAAAAAAGAATTATCCTCCACAAAATGTATCTTTAATAGCTTTCCCCTTGACTGGAACATTGGAACCCAGATTCATTTATTTTCTTTGGGCTTCAGTGAATCTTCAAGGATACTTCCAGTTTTGAAATACTATTCAGCAGTTATTTAGAAAGAATTAAACTGAAACAATTACCCTAGTAGGATCACAGATATATTTGTGGTTTATATATGAATATACATCAAACACATGCACACACATACAGATTTCACTTTTAACAGCATCTTCTATGAATGAGATTTGATCAAAGCCTGCTCCATTTCGGAATCAATTCAAGGAGAATTAGTCATGGAAGCAAAAAAGGGCATTTTCATAAGATTATTTTCCAGAAGATGATCCATAAATCAGACCCCAATAATGAAATTAAACTACATTTTTAGAGCAGTGGTTTTAAAGCATCTGTTTTTTTCTTTAAAGAAACAACATACTTTTTTCAAATAAAGTAACACACATAGCTCTCCAATGGAGAAAATGTATGAAAGTTGAGCTCTTCATTGTCCCATGGTTGCCACCTTCTCCACACCCTGTCTTCCTCTTCAGAAACACTAGAGAAGTCACTAATAAATCCAAGGACTTCATAGAATATTATGGAAAATGTATTGCTGTGAATTAGAGATCACCAGACTCAGTGACTAGTCAGAAAATAAGCAAATGAAGTCAATTGTGCCAGTCCTGGACAATCAGAAGTGTAGGTATGAAGTGAATTTGAGATGCCATATCATCCAGTATTTTGTTCTTAAGGACGGCTTTTTTGCTGTATTCCAGATTAGACATTGTTACATTGTTAGAAGAACCTTTGTTCATTCATTATAATCAAACATTTATCTTAAAAGCCACCATGCTTCTTAGATATTTCAGGCCCAGTAAATGATAAAGTCCTAACTCCTTCCAGCTGTCTAGAGAAGTAGTTCCACATCTCTCTCAGTCACGTTCTGGCTTTTTGCATCTTCTCTGAACAGAGAGTATGAAGTCTTCCATGGTTTTTGGAGATTCATTGCCTTCTGATATGTTTGTGCATGTTTTGGATCTTATTCTGAAAACACGTATATTAGCTACGTTCAATGAACCAGATGTGGTCAATAAATAAGGCTCATCTCCATTAGCCAAACACCAGGACTATAAATATGCATAATATTCTTATCCCTTAATAAAAGAAGCCAAAAGGTAATCACTGGATGGCAAAAAATGTGAATGTGAAGTGACAGCCCAGGTTGGCCTTGAAAGGAAGTTCTTAGGATGGTTGCAGAGAGCATCCGTTGTAATAGAAGAGTGTGGAAGAGAGGGGGAAAAAAAGAAAATGGTAATGAAATAGAATGGAAAATGAATGGAAGGACAATGCTAAGGTGCACATATGTTTGGAACTTAATTTATATCAAAGTGTGTGATATATGTAATACTTTTGCCCACATTATATAATTACATCATATACTTTCTGTCCAAAAAGTGAAAAGATGTAATATAAAACCTATTGCACATTTTATACTCATGCTATTGAGAAAAATGTGTCTTACAAAGTTCATGCCACATGCGTTTTATACTATGAGGAACTACATTTGAATATGAATTTATGCACTTTTATCTCAATGTCTGGATTTCAATCTCTTGCAAATTAGCAATTAAATTGAACTAAATGCACTTTTGATAGGATTTAAATGCCCTTTGATTCTTTTTCAGAGCACTCATAAATATGATCTTTTTATTTTAGTGGGCTACAAATATGAATTCAAAAAATGAAAACTTATTTTTTTATTTCATCAAGTGACAAAGGAATACAGAACTCAGAATTTATAATGATGGAGATGTATCCTTAAATTATTCTTTTAATTTTACGTTCATTATATTTTAGTGTGTGTGTGCGAGTTATGCCTCATACTCAAAATGAGAAGAGTGACAACAACTGGTGAATGTGTTGGTGTGGTTTGACTGGATACTTTACCTGAACTAACCACACATTCGTCAGTTTTCATATTTTCTGCATCGTTTGAACTTGACAGCTCTCTTGTCATCACACTAGCCTTGATAGTCATAAAGAGATAAAAGTGTTTTAAATATCATGATGAAAGATTTGGAGGTTTATTTGCTTTATCTAGTAGGCATGCTTGAACATATATGCCTGTATTTTCTATCTTGTTTTGATGCATTAGTACTTCACTTCCCTGCATGACATGGTGAAGCTGTGGAAGAGTATTACTTCTAGACCTGATTACGATATTGCACCAGACCATTAGCAGAGAATCATTCTATTATAATTCATGCTTGAAACAGTGCCAACACTCGTTGGTTGAATAAGTGAATCTGTAAAAAAAAAAATCTATTACATATATGAAGAAAAAGGTAAAAGTCATTTTCAGTTTAACAACTGTAGTCTGCATATCACTGCATGGGAGTTATATTGTTACTTACTCTATACTAATTTTTGGGAACACTTTTATATAAGACATTGGTGAAGACATATATGGCTACATTCAGAGTGGTTGCATTTTAGGTTGACTCTTTAGAATCATAGCGAATGAAATTCTAATAGTAAGCAAACAAAATAAAAACAGGTCGTAATCCTTTATTAATTCCATAAATAATCACATAATTTTGCTTTAGTAATTTCTGTCACATTGAAATTTTAAGCCTAATACAGATGGATCTTTGACCATTTTTAATAGTAAGTTTACCTTGTGTATAAATGTAATGAAAATGTAATTGCTTGTTAAATTCCTATTAGGTGTATGATACTCAGTATAAGACATAAGGGGTTAATTAAGTATGTGCTAAATCGTATTAATGAATTTGTGTTAAACACCATTAGCTTCCTGTATTATAATTAATTAGATGTACATTAATTATTAGCATAAAATTTATAAGTAATTATACAGTTGTATTTAATTACATGAATATATTTATATTGATCAAATTATACTTATAGATTTACATTTTAAAATCTTCATTTTTCTAATCAGTATAGAAATCAGTATAGATTTACAAAGTATATAATCTTGACCATATATAGTCAACATAAATACTTTTTCTGTAATTTCTTTTTTCTGTTTTCTACAGGCTTAATCTCTCATTTGATTTGCATTCATTTCTGTGAAATGGTAGCATTAATTCCCTTTTCTTTTTGGATTTAAAATTCTCTGTACCCCTATTTATAAATGTAAGTCCATAACCAGTTACCTTGGAAACTATTTAAAGAACATATTCTCTTTTCTATCTGTTTTATCAGATCATATAACTGCCTTCTTTCTCCTTCATCTACTGCTTCAAATAACTCAGTGCTGTGGGAACTGATAAGCTCAAGGTTTATGCCAGTGTTAGGTCTATGTGTATATGTGTACATGTGTGTGTTTATATTTTGTAGATGATTTATAAAACTTAATCATAATGACCTTGTATATTGCTTCACACCATCAATAATGAGGGGCTAACTAACCGTGTGACTAAAAACTGAATTTTGAGATAATTTCTCTTATTAGTATTCTAACATCTGAATCTGTAGTATGTAGTATTTCACCAGTGAGATATATACAGTATTATAATAATTTGTATTAGACAATATGTTTGGAGTTATTTTTAACTCTAATCTGCACTATGAGAGATTGCAGATTGAAACTGCAGATTGCCAAAGAGATCACAAAACAGTGTAATGGCAAAGAATATAGGTACTGGGGTTCCACTGTCTAAATTTGAATTGAGCTACTTAATGCTCTGTAACTGGGGCGTAATAAAAGTACCCACTTCATAGGGTTATAAGGAGTTAATTCTTGTCAGCACCTAGAATATATAGCTAATGCATGTTATAGATCTAACCAATTGACTTGAAAAGAATGGATCTTAAACTTTACTTAAAATCTATGCTAATACATTGCTGATGATCTGAAGAGAAATTTAATTTACATCTATAAATCTGTAATCTGGGTGTTAAATGTCAATAAAATCAGATACTGAACTGCATAAATGCCATGCATTTTTTCAGCCCCAATTTTTAAGTAAAAGTATGTTGAATTTGTATATTTTTGTAAAAGAACCTTAAGGAGCTTGTTAATAATTTTTGGATGTCCTTGCAGACAAAGGACACACCCCTCTGTTACACACCTCACACTTTTTGTACATGAATACTTCACAGTGATTTTGATGTTTTCAGATTCTTACTTTATCAAAGACATTTATTAATTAGGTTAGTCTTTGAGTGTGTTATCTACATTATAGTCAATTCATTTGGGAGAAGAAAGCAAATGAATTGTGAGTTGGAAAAATTAGTTAGCTAATAAATTTGGGATTAGCAATGGTTTTGTCCAACTAAGAAAATTCAATTATGTTAAGTAAGTAATTTTTTATTTCATAAGAACTCACAAGCCTTTTTTTCTCACTTATCCTACCTGGAAAAAATTATTTCACCTGAACCTCAGTTTCCTCAATACATCCTGGGGCTCAGAAAGTCTACCTTGCCAGGTTCTTTATACCTGGAAGTTCATAAAACACACTTAACAGAGGGTTAAGCTCCTCACTGATACACAATACATTTTAGTGTCCTTATTTCCTTAGTGGAAACTATGATTTTTTTTAAAGTACTTTTGCTATCTTGGATATTTTCATAGTACTAGATTCTAGAAGCAGACACTTACTAAAAATATGATTACAACAGACAGAGTCTTTAATACAATATTAGATTATGCTTCACGACTCCTCTTAAGCCATTAGAGGAAATGTGAGATTGATTCAAAGAAATAAGGCATCTTCCAGGAACAGTCTCCTAAATATATAGATATTTGTTCTACTCTCTATTTGTTCTATGCAACAGGAAACTATTACCTATCATTTAAGTATGGATAATACATTAAGTAATTGCAATATTTTTAGTTGTATGGGGTCACCAACATATGAATTGCCTCTTATTTGTAGGAATGATTTATTTCTGCCACACTGATAATATGGTGAGCTATTATCTAGTGAGTATTCACTATATACTGGATATATATGATGACAGGCACTTTTCATGATTTATTTCATATAATTATTACAACCAGGCTATGATCTGGGCACTCCTATTATCCACATATAAAAGTAAGGAAATTAAAGTTTGTAGAATTTAAGGACTTGAAAATACTCTGAAAATAATCAATGAGTTTGATCATTGTAACTAACGACAAGTGATTCTAAACACACTCTGAAGTCTGAATACCTCTGAGAGAGGAAATGGAAGATTAGCACATGCAGAGTCAGAACATGATATGAAAATGTAAGCATGTCATTTCAGATGGCTTTATGAACAGAAATTCCTTCAAAAGTCTTATTCTAATTTGAGTAAATAACAGTCAAAGAGAGGATTTTTAAATCTACTCCAATTTTTCAATGGTGTCTTAGTATCTTATTTGGGAAACAATTTTCTTTTCTTCAGGCCCAAGCTAAGTAAGTGAATATTGAAAAATGACAGGTAGACATAAACAAATAATAAATTAATGGGGTCATTGTGGGGACACATGTTTCACTGTGATTAACTTCTTAATTCTTTTCTACATCTACCTTAGGGAATAAATTGTAAAATGGAAAGTTTTAAAATACTGTGTCCCTTCATTTTAATGGTAAATGTGCATAATAAATGCCCTATGTTGAGTAAATAAAAAATAAGTAACTCTATGTATGTACAATAAAATGTTTCATTGAAAGATCCTACAGGTGTAAGATGCATATGCTAAACTGTAAACCATTCCATGAACTGCTCTTGTTCATGCATGCTAGAATAATATTGTCAAATATAACAATTTTTGACTGCATTCTTCCTTTCTGTGGAGTCCCACCTTAGCCACTGGTGATAGAGTCTCAATAGTCAGTGATTATTAATTGTTATTAATTTTCTCTTTCCTGAATGTTTCCCATGGGCCAGGCACCATGCAAAATACTTTACACATAACATATCTTCTTTAGTTCTTCATTCCCATTTCATAGAGGAGGGAACTGAAGCTTGGAGAAGTTTAGTAACTTGCCCAATGACAAGCAAGTAGTGTGAAGCTGGGGTATTTGACTCCAAAGCCCCAAATCTTATTTACTGTGGTTTCCTACAGCTTGCTACTCATTGCTATTTTGTTTTATAAAGGGTAAAAATATTGAAAAAAATATGAAGCACTTCATGATAGTGTTAGAGGATTTTGATAGGTAGCTGCTTGTGAGCCCAGGTTTCTATATTAGCAAAGTAAAATATAATACTTAAAGGGATAATATATTTATTTTATGGACCAATGGAAAATTCAAGGAGATTCAGAAAATTATAGCAAATGTCCCCCTAATTATTTGTGGTGCTCTATTCAATGTCAAGTCAATTCTCTGTGAAATAGAAACCTAAAAAATGTTTTCATATTCATAATGATACTTTGACACCTGGATTAGTGATAATAAAACTAAATACTGTGTGTCTGATTCTGTCACTATTGCTGGAAGTAATAGAAAAGGCTCTGTATAAACATAGTTTATAACTGACCTTAAAACCTCTATGTTCTCCTCATGCTTCTTTAATAATTATATCAATATGCACATAGGGAATAAGCAATGCCAAGTTATATCATGTATGAGAGAGTCAGATTAGTTTAGCTAATCAATATTGTAATCTAATTTCTGGGAATATTTATGCACATGATATACACCAAGTATATAATGAAGAAAAAGAGGATACATATATATAAACATAATTTTACATTTATTAATAGAAATTATACTGCTTTTGAACTTGTAGAAATGGTAGAATTTTTTTGTTTTTCTGCAGTGAAGTCATTTAGAGTTGGATTACTGTATAGAATATTCATACATTATTTGAAATAATGGAAAATTTCTCATTTTTGTGCACATGTCATCATAATCAATAGTGTTAATTTTTATGTTAATTAGGAAATAGATACAAGGGAGCAGATCAGCCGGGTTCAGAAATCAGCCATAAATAGCTTTTCCACAGAGATTCATGATGTTGTTCCCAAGGAAAGACACAGTTACATGACCTCAGATTAGTCTCTTCCTTATTATTTGATTTTTTTGAATAAATAGATTGCTCTATGTTCTCAAAGTAGAAGGATGATACATTCTAATATTGCTGGAGCATTTGAAATGGCATAGATAAAAGCCTATTTAGGGGGGGCATAAGATCACCATAAGCCTGTGGTCAATTTCCAGAGCATTCATACATATCAGAAAGGACTCAAAGAAAAACAGCAAAAAAGGAAAGATAATGAGCCCATCAAAGCAAATGCTTAATGCAGTTCCACTTTGGCATTAATCATACTCTATGTGGGTGAGGGTCAAAAGCAGCTCTGCCTTTGGTAAAGGCAAAAAGAAAAACCAAGCTAGTGATTTCAGACATTTTTAAAGTGAGACATAAAGGTCACAAAATCAGATTCAGTTTGCGGAAGCACAGTGGGCAAGTTTTAATGACTTCTCAGCAGAGCTTTTTAAGAGAAGTACTCCAGTTTGAACTATCCAGGCAAACTAAACTTTTTTATCAACAGGAAAAGAGATGGAATATTCTAAAGATTAAATGAAATTATAAAAGTTGCTTTTACTGAGGGAATTTTACTACTTTGGATGATTAAGGTATCTTCTTTATAAAAAGGATTTAAAATGTGTGCAAGTTTTATTTAACACACATAATTTAGATATCATTTTATATTACAGATGATCATTATGTATATATGTGTGCATATATAATTTTAAAGATATAAGATACTTTCCGTAATTAAATGTAGGTACTTTTCATATTTATAAGGCTTTAAAAATATTTCCGTAAATTGAATCCTCAGAGCTCACTAAATTCCTTTTTGACAAATGCTGAGTGTGAGAGAAGCAATTAAGTACTTTCCCTAACCCCATCGACTCCATCAAACAATTCACACTCTACATTTAAAAACAAGGAGGACAAGGGAAAAGAGGAGAAGTAGGAAGGAAACAGAAACAGGAACACAGAGTTTTGTTGTATATAATACAAATAGTTATTTGTGAATTCTCTTGCTGAGGTGTTTTCTATTTTTCTCAGGACTTCTTTTCAAATATATTTACTATTGTTTAATCCAGCTGTTTATTTAAAGCTTATTTGTAAGGTATCTTTCAAGGAGTAGAGAGGGCTCCAGGATTATAAAATATATATGGTCTGTGCTTCACAGTCTTTATAATTAAAGAGAGCTCTAATAAGTAGCCATAAATTTGGGCAGTTTGGGGTATCTAGAATAAAATAGTACCTATGCAAATAGCTACTTAAGGGTTAATACCATAGTTCTGTGCTGAAATAACTTTCACAATTCCTGGTTCTTTTCCTTTAGAAATGCAGACATATTTGTCTATCTATAGGTAGATAGTTTTCCTTGAAAATATATGTAATTGAATTTATTGATACTGGCATGTGCTTGAATCATATTAGCTATAATATATATATATTTATTGTTTTATTCTACTAAGCTGATGTTCCATTCTCTACATTCGCAATGCCACTAATTAGTTCACTTAAGCATCCTGATTATTGTGGCCTCTATTGGGCTTTCTGCCCATAGTTATTCCTAACCTCTCACTGATCTCAGGTACAGCATCCACTTTTTGAGCTTCCCACATGATAGGATCTTTAGTAACATTTCTAGCCTCAATTATGTGCTTTTGAATTTTTAATGCATAATGTTTTACATAGTAGTGTTTATTAGATGAAATAACTCATAAAGGCTGAAAAGATGTCTTACTCTACTTCATGCATATCTGCAGTTTTCAAAAAATAATAATGATTCATTTTCTATTGTCCCAGGATTATGCAAAATTATGGTAAAAATGAACTAATGTTTTAAATACATTTTTTGGTTTTTTTGGAAGATAGAAAGGACTCAATATGTATTAAATCTTCATAGTACTCTAGAAAATAAGACACAGCAGGAAAAAATATTCTAAGTTATATAGGGGAAATTTTATGATAAAGATATTTGCCCAAGATTTCTCCCCTAATAGATGAAAAACTAGTAATGGAATCCAGGACTCCTGACCATGAATCCTTCATCTTTTTCCATTACAACTAGGATGAACATATGCCCCAATTTTTCCAGGAAAGTTTCACCTAATAACTGGTTTCCTAAGTTAATCATTAATTGTGCCTTCTTTCACTCTCAATAGTGTCAATAAATTATAAGGTTACCATAACTATAGCTCACAGTAAGAAATAAAAAAATCGTAAATAGACTGTTATTTTCATGTCAGTGTTGATCAGATAATATTAGCTTATGACTGTTAATGATATAAAAATCTTTTCTTTTAAATGACTTACAGGGTACAGAACTTGTCATATAAATATTTATAACTACTTTGACATAGATTATTATTGGTTTATCTATTATTTGAAAACTACTGAATTGTCTATGACAAGCTCTAAATGTTGTCTAAACAATTTTAAGATGTTACAATATATGAAAATGGATCCATGATAGATCCAAACTAGTCAAGTTTGACATACCAGCCAGCAGATAAAATGAGGAATTTGAGTCACTTCCTTTGTAACAACTGAGTCAGATTGAGTGAAATAAGAGAGGTTCTTTCTGATTAAGCAGAATAGAAGTCCGACTAGAAGGACTCAAGTCAAAATGGGCATGAGTCTGTGTCCCCTATATAAATTAATAATTGACTACTAAACTAATATTTTTCAAATTTTCTTTGATCTAATAACTTTAAACTGGTGGTGTGAAAACTGGGTGTATTATGACAGATGCTTATTTTCTCTTGTAGTTCACATATTTCTCTTCAGAAATGAACTCTTGACAATAATCTTGGCTTTTTTGTCCAATTTCAAAGAGCTACTTTGTTTAGAAAGGTTTAATTATTGTTACTATTCTACAGAAAATACTAGACTGCTTTAATGTTGCTCAATATCCTTTCAAAAGAAGTCATTTAGAAATCTATTTCCAAACGTGAAAAAATTTGACAAAGGTTGAGGTTTGTTCAAATTTATCTAGCCCAGAGTATGCATATAATATATATGTGAGATGTGAAAGGAGTATGTGTGTGTGTTTGTGTGTGTGTGTGTGTGTGTATGTGTGTGTAAAGGACACACAACCCTTCCAAAGGACTTAGAGAAAATTGCTTCTGAAAATCCTATAATGGAAAGCACAGGACAAGAATAAAGAATCTACAGACCTGTCTATTCATGAAATCATTTAAATAAGTTTGTTTTAAAGCAAGACATTAGCATAACTATTATTTTATTATCCCAATTATTTTGGCTTAAAATTTATACATGTATTTAGATAAGTTTATAGTATGTTAAAGCTGGAGATATTTCAAGAGAATATAAGAACTATAGGGTCCACGTAACATCGCTGAATTTGAACAGGGTGAAAATCTATAGTAAGCTATTTGAGCACATTTTTTTTCAGCTTTGTTTCCTTCAACTATTATTGGAAATTCTGCCATATAATACCATAATACTCCTTGATTAGCTGAGTTCTTAAGTTCTAAATTTCTCACTGTGCTGAAGTCCATTTCTAAAACCTAGTATAATAGAGTCAACGAGAAGTTTGGCAAAAATTATTTTACTATTTTGATCTTATTCTCTGATCTTTATTACATTAGATTTTCTATCAGAAGAGGCCACTATAGTTTGAGGGAAAATGCTTGACAACAGAGTGGGTAAGGCAGGATATTTCAAATGGTGAAAAATAATCTTTTACAACTATTACAATCAGGTGTATTTCTTTTCTATTGTATTTGAATGGTCCAGTTATTCCCTGTTTTGTATATAGCCAAAAAATGTCAAGAAATTGTTTCCACTAAAATCTTTCACCAGGAAAATCTACATATGCAGGATATGCACAAAGCTATTTTCATTTGCTTTAGGTGTTAACTTGACAGTGTTATTTTTCATAATTTTCAATATAAAATGGAGCCTCACCAGTGACAAGAAAGAGGTTATTATTGCTGAAGATTAGGCATTGTAATTTGCATCTGCTTATGTTCTCATCAGAATGTCCTTGCTTCAGAAAGCAGCCACAGAGGAATAGACTTCTTAATATTTATTTATTTGGCTGTGTTAGGTCTTAGTTGTGGCACGAGGGATCTTCATTGTGGCGTGCAGGATCCTTCGCTGCGGTGCACAGGCTTCTTTCTAGCTGTGACGCGCAGGCTTCAGAATGCACGGGCTCAGTGGTTACGTCCCACAGGCTCTCTGGTTGTGGCGCGTGGGCTGTAGAGCGCACAGGCTTAGTTGCCCCATGGCATGTGGGATCCTAGTTCCCCGACCAGGGATCGAACCCGCACCCCCTGCATTGGAAGGCAGACTCTTAACCACTGGACCACCAGGGAAGTCCCGGGATAGACTTCTTTAGCTGGCTTTAGTTTTGTTTTGTTGCTTGGATATGCTCCCCCCACAGATCTGTGCCCCTTACACTTACTCACCAAGGCTTGCTCATGGATTTGCTGCGTTGAATCACTATTTAGAAACCCAGTTTCCTCCACCACTGGCCAATTTTGATGAGAGTTGCCAATGGTAGAATTTCCCAATCTTTCAAATACTTGAATTGTTTTAAGCCCTGGATTTAACTCCGCTAAAAACATTACTTTCAGATATATTTGTCTGTTCATATTTGAACTTTAAAACATAACTAAGCAGAGTCAGCTGTGCTTTCTTTTTCATACTATTTTACAGAAATGTTTGTAACTTGCTAAAATTATTAGTTCTATTCTCTTATCTGTAGAAAAAGCAAGAATCTAGAGGGAAACTATACTAAACAATTAGTAAGAAATAATCCAGTTTGGTTTTGTTTCTCTTATTTAGAAGCATAAGTTGGATTGATCTCATTCCTCAGTTATACAATTATTAGTCTATGCAAGACCCCCACTTTATTTTAATGTTTTAAAATATTCTTTTAATTTTATTTTGTTATCCTCTCAGTTCCATTGAGCCCCAAGCCCCACTTCTTTTCTATTCTTCTCATAACCAGCCACTCTAATGTATATAATGTATATCTTTAACTATGTGTATATCCTTTAAGGATATATGGTGGTATTTAATATGTATCATTAAATTTCTTAATATATGTTTTAAATTTTATGTTTTAAATTTATATCTATTACTTTGTTCTTTTCACTCAACATGATTATTAATTGTTAATTGTTTCTAATTTCTATAAAATGTTATAGTATGTATCCATCACATGTTATTTATCCATCTGCTAGTCATAGAATCTACATTGTCTACAACTTTCTGCTATCACAAACTATTCTTCAGTAATCACCTTCACACATTGTTCATTCTTTCCTGACTGATTTGTAGTACCAGTTACATCATGTATCAAAGTGTCTGTCTCTATCTATCTATCTATGTATCTATCTATCTCTTCTATCATTTATATATCAACTATATGGATCTATCTCTGAAGTCTTAATTATATTCCATTGATCTTTTGGTCTATTTCTCCCAACTTAAATTCACTAATGTATATTAGTTGCATATATTAATATTTGATAGGGTGAATAATTCCTTTTCTCCCTTCTTTTAAAAAATTAACCCTCTGTTGAAGTTTATTATGAAATATACACCTTGAAATAAGACTGCCACAGAACTGAAAAAAATAAAAAATCTGCTTTATTTTTGCTTTATGGAGCTAAGATTGACATACAACAAACTGCATGTGTTTAAAATGTAAATTTGGTATTTTGACATATGACTACAGCCATGAGTCGTTACCACAATCAAGATAGTGAATTTGTTTATCTCCCTCAAAAGTGTCCTTGTACCTTTTGGCAACCTGTTCTCCCCACCTCTCCTCAACACCATCCCTAACTCCAGGCAACCATTGATCCGCTTTCTTTCAATACAGATTAGTTTGCATTTTCTAGAATTATATATAAATGTGATTGAGATTATGTACCCTTTTTAGTCTTTCTTTTTTTAATTCTACATAATTATTTTGAGAATCATCCATGATGTTTTTTTTTAATCCCATGACTTGTCTTTTTATCCACTTGTAAGTAGGGCTCAAATAGCAGAAGTGCTTAATTTTAGTGAAGTCTGACTTATATTTTTTTTTCTTTAATATATTTGTTTTTGGTATACTTTAAATTTTTGCCAAATTTATGGTCACTCATTTTTCCTATTATGTTTTCTTCTAGGAGTTTTATAGGGTTATGTTTAAAATTAGATCTCTGATTCATTTTGAGTTCATTTTTGTACATGGTGTAATGTACAGATCAAATTTTTTTTTTCTTTTTGCACATGCATATTCAATTATTTCATGACCATTTATTGAAAAAAAAAACGCTGACCCTTTTTTCACTGAATTTCCTTGTTATCTAGCCTAAAAATCAGTTGACCATATAAGTTGACTCTTTTTCTTTACTCTTCACGCTGTTCCATCTGTTGTCTATGCCAGTGCTGCACTCTCTTGATCACTGTAGGTTTATAATAAGTTCAAGTCAAGTAGTATAAATCCTCCAACTTTGTTCTTTTTCAAAACTATTTTGACTATTATAGCTCCTTATAGTTCTACATGAGTGTCAGAAATTCTACAAAAATACCTAATACAAATTTTCTTGGGATTGCAAGTGAATCTATAGGTCTTTTCTTTAGGGGAGGGGGATGAAGAATTGATGTCTTAAAAATTTGAGACTTTTGATAAATACAGTGTATTTCTCCATATATTAATGTTTTATTTAATTTCTCTCAGCAGTCTTTTTTAGTTTCACTGTCTAGGTCTTACATAAAGTTTGTCAAACTTATCCCTAAGTATTTTGTAATTTTGATACTGTTGTAAATGGTATTTTTAAAAATTTATATTTGCATTGTTAGCATATAGAAACCCAATTATTTTATAGTGTTCCTGTATCCTGAGACCTTTGCTAAACTCACTTATTAGTTCCAGTATAACTTTTCCAGATTCCATATAATTTTCTACATAATCATGTAGTCTATGAAAAAGAGCCTTACTTCCTTTCCAATCTAGATGTGTATAATATATCGTTGTTGTTTTTTCCTTAGTGCATTGGCTGGAATCTCCACTAAAATGTTGACTAGGAGTAGTGAGAGCTGGTATATTTTTCCTATTTGTGAACTTAGGGGAAACATTCAGCCTTCCATTAAGTGAGATATTAACTTCAGGGTTTTGTTAAAGACTTTTTTCAGGTTGAGGAATTTCTCTTTTTTCCTAGTTTACTAAAATTTTATTTTTCAAATTAGAAATGGAATTTGGATTTTCCCAAGTAATTTTTTGCATCTTTTGAGATGATTATATGTGTATATGGTGAATGCTATTTTTTTTTTTCCTAATGTGAAGGCAACCATCCATTCTTGGGCTAAACCCTGCTTGCTCTTTATGTTTTATCCTTTTTGTACATTGTTGGATTACATTTGCTAAAATTCTTTGAAGAACTTTAGCATGTATGTTCATGAGGGATACTGGTCTACAGCTTTCTTCTCATATCTTTTCTGGGTTTTGGTATCACTGTAACGATGACCTCATAGAATAAGTTAGGAATATAACATCTTCAATTTTCTGGAAGAGTATATTTAGAATTGGTATTAGTGTTATCTTAAATGTATGGTAGAACTTACTAGTGAAGTCACTTACGCGTAGAGTTTTCTTTGTGGGAAAGTTTTTTTTTTTTTTTTTTTTTGCGGTACGCGGGCCTCTCACTGCTGTGGCCTCTCCCACCGCGGAGCACAGGCTCCGGACGCACAGGCTCAGCGGCCATGGATCACGGGCCCAGCCGCTGCGGGGCATGTGGGATCCTCCCGGACCGGGGCACGAACCCGTGTCCCCTGCATCAGCAGGCGGACTCTCAACCACTGCGCCACCAGGGAAGCCCATGTGGGAAAGATTTTAATGACAGATTTTATTTTTTCATAGATACAGATTTACTCAAGTTGTCTAATTTATTTTTAGTGAGCTTTGGTAGTTTTTGCCTTTCAAGAAATTTGTCCATTTCATCTATGTTGAACTTATTGGTATAAAGTTCATAATATTGCTTAATTATTATTTCTTTTTATATCTGTAAAATCTGTAGTGGTGTCAGTTCTCTCATTCCTGATGCTGTTAATTTTTTTCATCTTTCTTTTGTTCCTGATCAGTCTGGCTTCAAGCTTAAAAATTTTATTGACTTTTAGAATGAGCTGGATTTTAATCTCATTGATTTTCTCTATTGTGCTTCTGTTTTCTAGTTCACTGTTTTCCACTCTCATCTGTATTATTTCCTTTCTCTGCTTACTGTTGGTTTCATTGACTCTCCTTTTTCTAGTCCTTAGGGTGGAAATTGAAGTAATTGATTTGAATCTTTTTTTTTCTTCTTTTCTGATATATGTATGTGTATTGCTACTGCTTTATCTCTAACCAGTAAATTTTGATACATTTTATTTTCATTTTAATTTAGATTAAAATATTTCTAAATTTCTCCACTGAATTCTTCTTTCTTCAAGTATGTTGGCAAAGAATGTTCTTGTACACCAAAAACTGTTTTGTCATTGCATTTATCTGCTAATTTGCTGGGTAAAAATTTTTAGATTCTAATTTTTTTCTGTCAACTATTTAGCATTATTACTCCTTTGGCTTTTCATATCTAACGTTGCTGTTGTGAAGACCCATAAAACAGCTATTCCTTTGGATTGATTTGATTTCCTTTTTGGAAGTTTTTAAAACTTTCTACAGTGTAACTAGAAGTAGATTTTAAAATTTTTATCCTCCTTAGCATTCTAAAAGCTCTATTAATCTGACTTACTGTATTGTCTTACTAACTAGGAATTAAAATTTTATTTTTGTTTCCCTTATTTCCTGCCCCCCTTTATTTAGTTCAGCCAACTGTCCTAAATGAGTTCTAATCATGGAAGCATTCTTTAGTTGTAGCTATAGATTTATTTTATTCATTATTTCAATATCATATTTTATTACCTAGTATCTCCACTTTTCTTTTTTATATTTGCATTTTATTTGGTCAATATTCCTTTGCTTTTTGCATATCATCAATTATTTATTTAATTATAACCTTATTTTGTTTTCTTTAATGTATCTGTTCCATTAATTCTCTTTATTTTGCTCTCTCGTTCAGTGTGTTATCTTTTATAGCATTTTACATTCCCTTTTTATCAGTTATTTTTTTCTGTAAGTTCATATTCTTCTGGAAACATTATCTGCCTCAAGTTGTAATAAGAAACTGAGGGGAGGAGAGAAAGGCTAGTCTCTGGCTCATACCCTTTGTGGAGTCTTTAGGAGGTTAGGGAGAGGTGAGGTAGGGCCCTGGACAAGTCTACTGCCTTTGCAATCTGATCTTAATTGTTCATCAACCTCTCCCTGCCACAGTGGACCATCCCTTCTGAGACTCTTCCTGTATCTACCTTGAAGACCTGCTTATTTTTAAGATCCACATTTCAAAGTTGTAACTTCTAATCCCATATAATGAATGAGAAGATAATCAGAAGCAACTCAATTCCCAGGGATAAAAACATAGTCTGTACCTGTTGCACATCTTCATTCCACGGCCCTCTGGTGCCACTTGTTTTTCTCCATCTCCTACTACAAGGGCTCAGCTCTTGTTATTTCTCCTATTTAGAATCATTATAGAGTGGGTTATAATACATCCAATATGAAGGAGGGAAAGGGATTTAGGTATAAAGGTCTCCCACCCTATGTTGATTAACACTACCATCCCCTTTTCTCAGATGCAAGTTTTTCTCTCCACAACAGAACTCAATTATTTTTGTGTCTCCAGGGGTTTATCATAATGTTAATATTAGTTTATGGCATCAATAATCTCTTTTTAACTTACGTGGGGAGGTGCACATTTTCAACAGCTTCTGTTTATCCACTTTCTTATCAGGAACTAGTAAGTTCTCATGTCCTTTTTCTACACATTTTATTACTTATGAATTTTGATAATTAGGTTTGTATTGACTGAGATAGAAACATTTTATATATATATATAAACTATATATATATAGCTAATGGCCTATAATTTACTCTAGAATATGACTATATATATATACACACACACATAATGCACATATGTAATCTTACACATATCCCCTGTATATAACTATGTGAAAGAAGTTCATTAGAATGCTGATCTTGAAATGAAAGATTAGTAAACAATCTATAAATTGTAATGTGTCTGTTTTTGCTATATATTTAGGATGGCATCATTTATAAATTCATCATGTAATTTTATTGCTATTATAAAATTTAAACAAGGAAATGCCACAAGCCAATCATTGAGCTCCAGCTGTATGTATAAGTATATATCGGAGCCAGGAATAACAATAGAGGGTTTACTCAGTCCTATGCATAATTTAAAGGCGTAAATCTCTTCATTGACCCAAACTTTTCAGATAAATAAGCTTTATCATTGATATATTAGACACTTCCCTGGTACATTAATTTTTCCACTGGACCATTGTTTAGAATGCTAAAGCCTAACACTTTGCCCAGTAAACTATCTTTAACTAAAGCTTCAGATACAGTAAATTAAAATCTCTTACATCTCACCCAATTTTATTAGTTTGCTAGGGCTATCAAAATAATATATCACAGAGTGGGTGGCTAAAACAACAGAAATTAATTTTCTCACAGTTCTGGAGGCTGAAGTTCAAGATCAAGATGCTAGTAGAGCTGGTTTCTTCTGAAGTCTTTCTTCTTGGCTACCTTCTCTTTGTGTGTTCACTTGGTGTTCCCTTGGCACCTGTGCACCCTTGGTGTCTCTTCCTGTGTCCAGATTTCCTCTTCTTATAAGGACACCAGTCAGATTGGATTAGGGCCCACTTTGATGCCTCATTTAAATTCATCACCTGTCTAAAGACACCTATCCCCAATAGAGTCACAATTTGAGGTACTGTGGGTTAGGATTTCAACATATCAATTTTGACGGGACACAATTTAGCCCATAACCAAGATTTCTGCTAAGTAAATATTTTGTGTAATATTAGAAATATTTGTGTCCCGTAGAATTGTGTCATAAGGAATAAAACAAATCTTCAAAAAATTATTTATGTTGGAGATTGAATTATTGAGCAAGTCCAGGAAAATAGGACTCTATCTTCCATTATTCTTTGGTAGAATTAATTAGGAGATTTCGGTAGAATGACTATTTGATTTGGGAACAAATAGCAAGGCATCTAAACTCAGCATCAATTCTCATTAAACTAATGACCTTTATTAAGTCCCTTGACTCCTCTAAGACTCGTGATTCTTTTCCATAATATGTTTAATAGAACAACGTTTGGGAAGATCAATTGAGTTATGTATGTGCAAGTTCTACTATAACTGTAAATAATTATATATTATCACTTGATAGTACATCATTATTATCACTATCATTATTAAAATTATCTTCATGTTCATGCAACACATTTTTGATAAAAATATATGTTTCTTATGTCATTTTAAATGAAAATAATTAGTATTAATTTTGGAAAAATTTATAGGAGTCTTTTCAATAATTTGAAAATACTATAGTATCTAAATTCTGTGGAAATCAATGAATATTTGCTGAGTCCCTATTATGTATAAAATGCTACCTTGGGTGCTGTGCATGATACAAATGTGAACAAAACTTATTTCTGGCTTTTAAGACAATTGGTCCTAGTAAAACCTACATGCCGATTTGAATATGGAAGTTTCCTTAAAGGTAACACTCCATGAAGTGTGGTTACAGCCTATGAGGGCGTTTGTAGAAATTCATAATCTTAACTGTTTGGGGCAGAGTGAAGTGTTCAAAAATTATATTTTAAAAGGTAATTGAAAAGGAGAGAGATTGGAGGAAAATAGATCAATTTAAGAATTCATAGTGTGAGTTTGAATGAGAAGTAATAAGGCCCTGAAATAAAATAACGTTTGAAGAATAGATAAGGGAATGGTAAATGACAAAGACATTTAGAAATGGAGTTCGTAGTCTATTAGAATATTCTTTCTTGCCACCTTCACTTTGTGGCTTTAATTATCTACTTTCCATCATCAAAATCTGTATTCTTTTGACCCTCCTCTTAGAATCTAAGCTACATGAGGAAGAACTTGTACCACATATTTATTGTTTTTCTCGCAGAAAACAGCATGAGAGAATTTACATAAAGCTTTCTTATTATACTTTAAACATTGAATTGTATTAAAATATATGGAGTGCACAATTTTGATTCTAGGTGATAGTGAGGGAAGAAAGTAGAATGAGATAATACCATGCACATGAACGTAAGTTGGGAAAACAAAATTTTCTTGGGGAGGAAGTTTCATTCACTCTGAGCTGGTCAAGTTGAAGAGGCTGGAATCACAAATGAACGGCAACGTTAAATAATTAGACATGTTTTGTTGCTTACCCAGAGAGCCTTAGGTGAGAAAAGCATGCCATTAATATATTATTATTGGGGCTTCCCTGGTGGTGCAGTGGTTGAGAGTCCACCTGCCGATGCAGGGGACACGGGTTCGTGCCCCGGCCTGGGAAGATCCCACATGCCACGGAGTGGCTGGGCCGGTGAGCCATGGCCGCTGAGCCTGCGCGTCCGGAGCCTGTGCTCCGCAACGGGAGAGGCCACAACAGTGAGAGGCCCGCGTACCGGTTAAAATATATATATAATTATTATTCATATTCTTAAAGTTTTCACCAAACGTGAAGTTGGGAGAAAAAACAATGGCAGAACTTTAGAGAAATCAAATGTTAGAAGGCAGAAAAAAAAAAAAAGAAAAGAGCACCTTAAAGTGGATTAGAAAGGTGGAGCCATGAAAATATAATTTTATATAATGCAAGGGAGAAGAGAGCGAATGTCAGGGAGACTGGGTAAAGAAAGTGAGAAAGCCACTAGTCTGTTCAGTGTGCAAATAGGAAGAAGTTATTTGAAAGATAGAGACGGGAAAGACAATGAAGAGAGAGCATAGTTTTTGGAATGAAGACTTGGAGAAGAAGGAGAGCATATGATCATGCAACAGCATAGAGGTGTAAATACAGGGGGCATAGTTCTGATAATATACAAGGTAAGCATGAGGAATTTGAGGGAACTGACATGAACGGCTTCAGCAAAATTGGAGGCAAGGTCATCTGATGCAGAAAACAAGTAAGGATGGGTTTTGGTGACTGAGAAGAGTAGAACTGTTTTCTATGGACATAATCAGCAAGAGGTAAACAAAGATGAAAACCAACCAAAAAAAGACTCATGTGAGATCTGTTTGTGGTGATCTATCATTAATAATAAACTCTGGGAGTTTGGAGGATTGAATTCTATAAGTAGTGCTGCCTCTAGAACATAAAATACATAGGATATATAAATGTTAGATGACTTATCTAAGGTTTTACTTTTGGCTTTTCCAACTATAAAATGTCTTCTAAAGGTACGTCTCTTTTCTAAAAATGATTTTATGTTTTCTAATGAATCCAAGGTTAACTCCTAGTGAATTGTAGTGAATCTTATTGAAAGTGAGTACTTCAGGATTTTGAAAAAGAACAAATTACTGTAAAACCACGTAGAGCTAGAACCATTTTATCATATCATAACTTTTGAGAAAAGTTTTTAGAACAATGCATTATCATGGGATACTGTGTTATACATAATATTTTATATATATTAAGTAACATATACATGCATGTGTGTATATACACATATATACATAGTTATAATAAAATATATCAGAAGAACTAATTCCCTACTATTGTAAGTTACAGAAGAGTACTTAGATCAAATTATTCAAAATTAACCTCACTGAGGATTGTTTAAATTAATTGAAATAAATTAGTGAAACTGGTTATTTTGAAAAAATGTATATCTAAGTATGTATTAATTAGTTTTTGTTTTGGATATATCATGGTCATGTAGATGTGTCTTCCATGTTCTCTGAACACAAAAAGTGAAAAAGAATGAACAGATCCAGCTAATGAAACACTTTTTAAATTATGTAGTTCAGTACCATGGACTTACTTTTACTCACCCCATTTTGAACAGTGCCCCACTGTATCTTCATTGTAACGGCTAATTCTGGCAGGGCTTTTATATAAATTCTAAGAGTATTTGGCCTCCACTTGCGGTTGTTTAAATATGAGAGATGTGTGCATCTCCAGAAATGGTAGTTCTATAATTCTATACTATTGCTGTTCCTAGTTTACTAACGCTTAGGTCAACGTGATATTTTTAAAGATAAGGGTACATGTCACTCTCTTTGGAATGCCTTCAACAGACACTGTGGAGAAATTTCTCTTTCCCCCCAAGTGGCAGCAGTAAAGGGAAGTTATAGACTGACCAAACCTTTGAATGGAAGGTAATGAGTTCCAGTTTAATTACTACCTAAAACATCATATACATAAAAATTCGTCGATATCTTAAGTACCTTTACTGCATTAATGGCTGCCCTTTTGCCTACACCTATCCCCTGTCCTTGGCTTTACTTCTCTGAACTTTTCCTGTATAACTGTCTGTTGTCTGTTGTATATGGGCTTCATGGACACATTCAGGAACACTGTGTATTATTTTAGGCAGAAAATTGTATCCTTGTATGTCAAATGCCTAGTTAAATAGGTACATGCAATCTCCTGAGGTAAAATTACTACAAATAGGAGACTTTGGAAATCATGAAAAGTTAGACCAAGGCATATGCCTGTATATTAGCTTACTTAACTTGAGTGCAATAAATAACTACAGCTTTATGACAACTTAAGCAACATTTTAAAAAATGGTAATGTTGCTGGGAAAGATTTTAAAGAAAACTTAATTTTAATGAATTATTTTACTAACAATGCACCTTGTTTTCTAAAAGTAACTAAACAACACTTTAAAATATTCTGAGTCATTCTAATATCATTTCCTTTTGTTTGAAATAAATGTTCAAACATTGTGGGGTTTTCTTCCTATAGAAGGATTTTAAGAAATAGTCTGATATGGTGTTTCCAGTTGGCTATAATGCCTCAACTCTTTAAAACATAAAATTTGCCTTGGCTTCATTTAAGTAGATATTTTGTTAGTAGCATTTGCTTGGGCAAATTTGTTGTTTATGCTAGCAGTTCTGCTTAGTTTTATCCAGTCAAAAAGATGTCATCAGCCAAAATTTAGGACTGGAGTCAGTCAAACTGCCGTCTCAAAACTTGTCTTTACCAGCTGGTTTGATGCTGTCTTGACATAATATCTTTTTGATGGATGTTGTAACAAGAAACTTGCCATCAGCAAAGGCAGCATTCCTCAACATCTGCAACTTCATTAGAATCAACAACAGGGTTCTGGTGAAATAGCTGTGCCACCTACGTCAGCAAGTGCTGAATTTGTGCTAACTGGAGAGTAAACTACCTTTTCTCATGGCAACTGCCCCCTTGAACAAAGATTAACATTCTTACTCAGATCCCTGCATTTTACCCTGAGGTTTCAAACACCTGTGCCACCTTGAAAATGGATGGAGTTACTTCTCATCTTTAGGCATTTATTCTTTAGCTTTCCTAACTGTGTGAAGGGCACCAGTTTTCCGTGTCAACCGATGCAGGGACTTGGATTAACCTCTTCAAGTTGTCACCGTATCAACCAGTTTGGGAATATGAGGTACATTCCGCACATACTCCCACCTAAACCAAGGCAAAAGAGTGTTGAGAATCATAAGCAGAACACAACTGTCTCTTAAATTATCCTCAGAATGTTCATGCTTAATTCA
The DNA here is from genome assembly GCF_003676395.1 of Aethalodelphis obliquidens. Classification (NCBI taxonomy): domain Eukaryota; kingdom Metazoa; phylum Chordata; class Mammalia; order Artiodactyla; family Delphinidae; genus Aethalodelphis; species Aethalodelphis obliquidens. Next base: position 55,465,823 of record NW_020837947.1, on the reverse strand, counting down.
TGATCTTTTTATATCCCCTTGTGGATCAATCATCTAATTGCTTCTAGATATACTATGAAATGCCCTCACGGTTGTCCATTCCACACTTTGTGCTTTAAGTCTAATTTTTCTTGGTGCCTCAACTGAAATATCCAAGTTAACATCATGTTACCCATATGGATGTTAAAGAGATTTTAGGCAGATTTAGTTTTTATGTAAATATTTTTCTGCTAGATAAAAATATTTACAATAAAGAAAAAAAATCTTTAACTTAAGAGGACTACATTAGGTACAAATACTGTAGATTCATACAGGAAATGAATAACATTTCACAAAGGAAACACCTCAAGAAAATAAATTTAATACTGTGATTTGCTAAAAAAAATTCTTAGAGCTTTCCTTTTGGAATTGTTTTCAGAACACAGACAGCACAAGAAAACCAGCTCTTTTACTTTATAGCTATCCTTGCTTTCAGAACACTAACAGCAAAATGAGTGTATGGCTTACACTTACATTGTTTTACTCCAAATACTTTGGCTTATTTCAAAAAGAAAATTTACCCTAATAGGTTATAAAATTGTTATTAATGAGTGTATTTGAAAAGATACAGTATAACATCTTAAGGCAATTCTAAAAAAAGAATTTAAAAAAATGCAAGCAAGTTTAAAATAAAGTGACTATTTTGAAGGTGCAACAGTTATTTAGATGTGTTGATTAGATAATGTTCATATAACAAGAAGTTATTGTTTCATTTTCTCTTTATAGAGAGCTATGTGCTTTCTGGACATGGTCACAGTCACATGGGAAGTAAAAAATAGAACAAATTCATTCTAGTGAAAAGACTAACGCTTTTTATGAAAAACATTTTTTGTTTGTTTTCTAAGGCAAGATGGAAAATATGACTGGTAAAGACAGATGGCTAAACAGAAAAAATTCAAATAATATTGCACTGTATTTTCTAATATTGTTAGTGTTACTAATTTCCCAGCTATTAAGTATCAGAGTAGACAAGTGCTTTGTTTTCATAAAATTCTCAAATGCAGAAGTGAGTACCAAATTATCATTACATATCAATACTGAAGGTAAACTAGTCCTCCAGTTTTACTTTCCCTGTTAGTGATTAGATGGTTAAAATTATACTCTCCACAGGGTGAATAGTCATATAAATATATTACAAATAAAAAGTCCATCTATGTTATGTTTACTGAACTTTAGTTTCTCTTCAGATCATTTTTATACTGTATTATTTATAATGCAATTTTAACTAATGCTATTCATTAGCTTCCAGTTAGAAATTTGCTAATTTATGTTTTTAATAGAGTTTTAATGCCTATTAATGAGAGTGAAGGTGATGACCTAAAGTTTTACTGTTTTGTCTTTTTAGAGATTTATTGGTATTCTTAATCACATTCCTAAGTTAGGTTTACTATTTTTATTTTGCACCATATTTTCCGTTGATGTTTCTTTTATTTAACTAAATTCATCCATATCTAATTTCATGCATTTTAAGTCACAGCTGAACTCCCATGCCTGTGCATTAAGAAGGCTGAATTATGGTTGTAATTTTTTAAAGTGGCCTTGAAACTTCAATTACATCCAAAATTAATTCAAAATTTTAAAAGTTAATTTTGTGAGTGTGAGTCAGTTTGTGTTTTAAATACTAGCCTATACCTTTCTTTATTTGTTTCAACCACAGTATGGCCAGACTGGTGACAACACATTTAAGGACAAAAGCTCTCTGCATATAAATATGTCAGAAAATTTTCTTGTTTTTTATGAGTATAGTTAGATATTTATCCAAGCAATCCATAGATTTTTTTAAGTTCATTGGCATTGTCAAGAACAATTCTCCTCTCTAGTTTTTAAAATTAGCTTTCTTTTTCTTTTCCTTTTAAATGGGTCTTTTTGTTATAATTTGAAAAATCACTTACATACATCTAACTAGGTAACATTTCAAAACTTGATAAAGAGTTTTATGTACTTTGTTAAATGAATTTGAGGGAAGATAGATTTTCAGTTAAGTAGCTTTTCCTCATTCAAAACTTTGACAAAATTGGCTGACTAAATAGGAACACACACATACATGTACACACATTTATTTTTGTAACTACACTTTGGAAGCCTAGCTTATTTGGAGTTTTTGTTTGCTTGTTTTTAGTACTACTATACCTTATACTTAGGTCATTCACTCTAAAAATGTGGACATTCCTTCTGGAAAAGAAGTTGAAAGTTCCACAGATTACATAGATTAACTGTGATCAGATAAAGTTCAAGGTTGGCCCTATTTGGAAAACAACATAGGTCACTGGAATAGAAAGCTTGGCTAGGTCTACTCTTCTTGAGGGATTGTGTCTGCAGAGAAAGCAAGGTCTGGCATGGGATGGAGCCTATTGAACAAAATTGAAGCTTAAGCTTTTGCAAGCAAGAATAAAATGGAGTCAGACCTGTAGCTACCTAGGTATAGAACTCTAACTCAGAGACGGGGAGCTATTAAAAAAAAAAAATAGGTGGGTACCAAATTAAAAATTTGGACAAAAGAAGAAGCAAAATTAATTGCCAATATTATCGAGACAGTACATAAAAGACAACCTAAAAATCTATGCTTTTCTAAATTGTAATGTTTATTGGATGCTAGGAAGTGAATACTAATTAGAGACATAGCCACATGTGACCTATTTCCACTCTAAGGTACAGATAGAAGATTCTAGCAGAGATCTTTGTATCAAAACAAAGAATGAAGGCTTGACAAAAGTAATTTTAGTTAAATACAAAAGTGTTATGGGTAGAATACACGCAAGTTGTTTCCACCACTGCCTTTGATGGACGACAGTGTAAAATAATAAACCATGTAATTGTTGGCATTCCTGCCTGGAAGAGACCCCATGCTGGTAAATGCTGGATACTTAGTCATGTTCCATGTAAGCTGGCCTGGAACTGGATCGATTTTAGCCTCTAGCTGCTTAAAATATTCTTCTTGCACTCCTGAGTTGAACAGGTTGCCAACATATCTCACACACACTCACTGACAAGCCCAAACTATTCTTACCATCCTCTTAAATTTAAGGTTAAATTTAGCTTTATTTAGGTATCACTTAACACATACTTAAAAATATCATTTTTGGAGTTAACTTCAAAGGATGGTTCTTGAAAACTATTCAACTCAATCGTACTATGCATATAATTTCTGTCTTTTTTCCTTCTTCTTTTGGTATTTGTACTGGATTTTGTTGTGTTCTTTTTTTCATTACATATATTATTGTTCTGCATAAGTATTTTGGGTGTTTCCTTTTAAATTTATGATTGTTTAACCTGTTAGCCAGAATCTGTTGTCTTGCATCTATTTTGCTTCATCTTACAGTACTTATTTTGGAAAGTATATTTTGGCTTATCTCTAAATCACTGCCTTAAATAATACCAACAATTAATTACAGAAAAGCAATTTCAGCAAAATTGTGCCTACTGTTATAACTCACAGAAACTTGCTTTAGTATATAAGTTGTGAGTCTGCCTTAAGCCTTGGGATACATGTTAAATTACCCTAATCACACTTTTCTCATTTTTGTGATGGTTATCACAAAACCTATCTCACAGGGATATGAGTATTTAATTAACATTGTGTTCTTAAATTGCTTAGCATAGCATTTGCACATAATAAGTTCTAAGCTAAGAGTAGTTTTAAGAAAAAGAGTTAAGAATATATATAGCAATATCAATCTGAGTCTTCATTTAATGGATTCCAACGTTAGAGATAATTAGCCTATTATTTAAACTTACCTGCATGAAGATTAGATTTAATAAATCTTTATGATCGATCTGAATATTTCCTTCAGCTATTCTATAATAACTTATGTGTAGTTAATACTTTAGAATTAATAAACATGTATTCTTGAATTTTTCCTTAGGATGCTTCTTCAGTGATATTATATTTTTGATAATAACCTGGTGTTTCATAACTAACTGCCTATCACTTCATTAATGCACTGTATTCATTCTTTCAAATATTTATTGGGTGCCTTTTTTTTTTTAAATAAATTTATTTATTTTATTTTTATTTATTCTTGGCTGCGTTGGGTCTTTGTTGCTGTGCCCGGGATTTCTCTAGTTGTGGCGAGCGGGGCTTTCTGTAGTTGCGGCAGGCGGGGGCTACTCTTTGTTGCAGTGTGTGGGCTTCTCACTGCGGTGGCTTCTCGTTGCAGAGCATGGGCTCTACATGTGCAGGCTTCAGTAGTTGTGGCTCGCGGGCTCTAGAGCGCAGGCTCAGTAGTTGTGGCGCACGGGCTTAGTTGTTCCGCGGCATGTGGGATCTTCCCGGACCAGAGCTCGAACCCGTGTCCCCTGCATTGGCAGGCGGATTCTTAACCACTGTGCCACCATGGAAGCCCTGGGTGCCTTTCTTTCAGTACCTGTAGTAAGTGTAGAGATACACTAGACACCGTGACTCAAAAAAAGCCTTGAGGAATATGGAAATTAACCAAATGATAATTGTATATAATAGAATATATACTTAAAAACTGCAAAGGATGGCTACAGTGTACTCTGAGAACATAGAATTAGTCTAGGAAGCTACTGGGAGCATGCCAACTGAATCTGCCCTATCAAAAAGTGTTCATCAGAAGCCCCATTAACATTTTTTTATTATGTCATTGGGCATAATTGGGTTACATGACTACCTTGTTATGAACAGGAGGATAGGAAATATATATTCTGTTAGAAAGAGGTTAGAAAATAATGAGAGAATGGGTAGTCAACTAGCTTTGCCTGTTAGAACTTTGTAGCCTGTGTTATTACTATCTTTTCATCTTGAGAGTAACAGGGAGCCTTGTAAGAGAGTTAATAAACTGTGGGTTGACATGATCAAGTTTGAGATTTAGAACGATCATTCTGGCTTAGTGTAGAGAAGAAACTGGAAGGGGTAGCAGTGGATGTGAAGAGAGTGGTTAGGAGAGTGTGTCAGGAATGCAGGAATGGTTAAGGGCATTGCATGTTGAAGGGTGGTCTGGTGATCTGAGGACAAAAAATAAAAAAATCTACTTATATTTAAAGATATGGAGGTCATTGGTATATTTAGTCAGATTTATTTCAATAAAAGGATGTGACTGGAAAACAAACTGGAATGGATAGAGGATTGGGTAGAAAATAAAGAAATGAAATAATGAAGACAACTCTTTGATGAATTCTGTTGTAAAGGGGAGGAAAGAGAAAGTATGGTAACTAGAGGTGGAGGGAATATCAACTAGATGAAGGGAAGTTAAGATCTAAAAGATTTGAGAATGCCACAATATTATCAAAGAGGAGTTATAAGAGAGAAATCAGTGTGTTAATATTCCTGAAAAAGACAAAAGGATGTGGTAGAATACAAACCACAAAATAAAGGATTCCCTTTGGAAGAAAGGGTAACAGAACAGAAAGAGAGAGGAGAGATTATGATTTAAGAAGATTTTTGCTGTGAGAAGGGCTTTGCCTTGGTCTTTGAGTCAGCTCCCATACACGGTTTAATTTGTCTCTATGAAGCAATGATCAGCCTCCAACAGTGAATGAATCCACAGGTTTTGAATTTTGGGAAAGGAGAGAAAGTTGAAATAGGAATTGTAGCGAAGAAATTGAGAGAAGTATTATACTTTCTGGGCAGCAATGAGCATCTACTTTGCTTTGCTCTTCATAATGATAGTATGAGATTCTCCAGCAATTCTGCTGCCTTGATACAAACTTAGAGGAAGTGAAGAGTTGGGTTTACTCAGGTTTTTGTTAGGTTAGGTGGTCCAAAGAAAAGAGAGAGAGGTTAATGAGTTTAGGATATTAGCAACAATAATTTTTAAATTATGGATCGTGGAAGCTCACCTGAACAAAGTGGAATATAAAGAAGTAGAGGAAGCAAATGAATTGGAAGGTAGGTCATTACCAGGCATGAGACACCAGTGAGATTGGAAACTACAACCAGTAAAGAAACGAAATAAGAAAACTGGGAAAGAAAGAGGTTATAATCACAGAGTAGGATATTTGAATAATTGATTCTGAAGCAAAGATATTTCTGGTGTTGATATATACAACCATGGTTTGGGGTGAATGAGGTGCTAGTAAGAAAGTGATTGGAAATGATGGTCAAATAACTGAGAAATCACTCAGGACTTTGGGGGAAGGAGAAGAAGGGGTATACTGGAGCTGGCTTATATTGACTTGCAGGAGTTATAGTTTTAAGAATTTCATAGTTTTGTTGGTATCAAGTCCATAGTTTCAAATGGTGAGAGTGGGAATATTTAAACCATAAAAACCAGGAAACGCTACAAATCTGGCCTTTCCACTTTTCCAGAGAGCCAAACGGAACTGTTTTTTTAATATATAAATTTATTTATTTTTATTTCTGGCTGTGTTGGGTCTTCGTTGCTGCGTGCGGGCTTTCTCTAGTTGACGCGAATGGGGGCTACTCCTTGTTGCGGTGCGTGGGCTTCTCATTGCAGTGGCTTCTCTTGTTGCAGAGCACAGGCTCTTCAGTAGTTGTGGTTCGCGGGCTCTAGGGCTCCGCGGCACGTAGGATCTTCCCAGACCAGGGATCTAACCCGTATCCCCTGCATTGGCAGGCGGATTCTTAACCACTGCACCACCAGGGAAGTCCAGAGAGCCAAATTGTTAAACATTTACTAGTTCATCACTGATAGAAACCAACATTTGGGCACTACAGTTTTTTTAAGAATGATGCCATAACCAGAAAATGAAGACTGTAGTAAGAGGAATCAGGTAGTAAGTTTGTATGGCATGAGTCTTAACAGAACAAAGGTTTATACCTTTGTTTTCCAAAAGGGGTGGGACAGTGATGGTCTAAAGCTGGGAAAAGAACAAAGAGGACGCTAATTTACTTCCCATCCCTGAGATATGTAGAATGTGAAATACATTCTAGTATATTTCGTTTACACATTAAAGCTACACTTTAACATTGAAATAGGATTGAAAATTATTTATGCAGTTCAGTGATGTGGATTTCTTTATGCTTTGCTTTAAAACTAGGCCAATGGTATTCTTTTCCTTATTAAATTAAGTCATAAACAGAATATGAAAAAAGTAAATGTGCCTATTCTTCTAAATATGTAAAATTATATAGACTATCTCTGGTGAATGATATAGAATTTATATGGTTTAACCCATTTATTCTGCAGATGAGCAAACTGAGTTCTAGAGATATGAAATTACTCATGAAATATCACTTAGCTGCGTAACACCAGAGCTGAGACTAATATTCCTGTCTTCTAAATTCTACCACAAGATAAATAATTCCATTGTACACATTTATACATTTACTTATTTTTTAAGCTGATTTATTCAATAAATAGCTACTGGTACGTACTGTACACCAGGCACTATTCTAAGTAGAGGTGCTATAATGATGAACAAAACAAGGCAAAACTCTCCATCTTCATGCAGTTTATCTCACAGCAAAGGGAGGTAGGAACTGAACAGATATATAAATAAAAATAGGAAATATGTAATATACTACATAGTTATTAAGTGCTATGGATAACAATAAAGCAGCAGGCACATCTGTGTTACATTGGAATTGGAATTATAAATAGAGTAAATAGTGGAAGTCCCTTTGGAAAGGCAATGTTTGACCAAAGATCAGAAGGAGGTAAAGGTGTGAGGCATACAGATATGCAAAGGAAGTACAGTCGAGCTAGAGAAAATGGCAAGTTCAAGCACCTAGGTCAGATGTGGCTCTTCTACTTAAGACGTGCCTCAGGGACTTCCCTGGTAGTCCAGTGGTTAGGACTCAGTGCTTTCACTGCAGGGAGGCATGGGTTCCATCCCTGGTGGGGGAACTAAGATCCCATAAGCCGCATGGTGTGACCAGAAAAAAATGTACCTCAGGTTAGTGATTTATATAATCATTGATGCAATTACCTTATACATATTAAATTCATGGTTATCATGATTAAGTATGCATGTTTAGCCAGTGGATGGAGAAGTGATTAAAACTGTTTCTCTCTCCTCCCTACGGCCTACTAAGGTCATTTATTTACTATTTAGAAACAAAGTGTCCATTTTGTGTATATTTTGACGTATATAAGGTTACAGCAGTACAAACATTATGTATCGAAACAACATTCTTAAAATATTTTGATGAGGTTTGCATCATCTCCCTGAAGAGTTTAGAAATCCTGGAAAGGGTACTGGCTGAAAGTGAGAACAATGATTCCTTTAAGAGTTTCAAATGTTGAGGATTTTTTCCCCACACCTATTTATAGTTCAGAGTTTCAATTAGAAAGGAGTGAGAGACCCAGCAAAACTGTAATTGATTTGAATCCTAAAGGAAAAGAAATTATTTCCTCTGACTTCCTGTCATACATCCCCTCATCAATGTAGGTTACACCTCATCTGTCCCTTGTCAAGGCATTTATCACACCATTTCATAATTCTTAGTTTACTTTTCCTGTATTTATGGGACATTAAGCTTTGCTAAGACAGGGGCCATGCTTTGTTTTGGTCTAACCTCTACATGCATAGTGCCTGGCATGGTCCTTTACACCAAGCTGTTGCTCAATAAATATGAAAGAACAAGTGAGTGAATGGGTAAGCAAGTGAATGTTTCCATGTTCCTATAAATTATAAATTATTCTAAAGGTAAAGCCAGAGATATAAGAATATAGTAGTTATATGCTGCAGTCCTAGTAGAGAGTTACTATGTTCCTCCACTGGTTGATCACATAAAATTTGCAATAAGAATAAAATCCTGATATCTTTAGAGAGCTTTATAGCTTGTCGAAGTGACTTTATATGAATTTTCTCATTTATTCCTCATAACATTTCTTTGAAATTTTTAGGGAAGCATTTTGTTAGATATGGCCAAGAAATTGTGGTTCAAGGTCCTCCATTGACCCAGTGAAGTCAAGTTTCCTAATTTTATTTAAATTTGACCAAATGATAGTAAACTATATTGCTGATTACTATTATTTATAAGAAAAGAAAATATTTGACCAGGAAATTTCAAGATATCTCATTTAAAGAATAAAATGCAATGACCAGAAGAATCATCAGTAGGGATTCTGAATAGTGCAGAATGAACTATCAAATCCTGGCTCAACTGCCTCAAAAGGATAACTGCATTTAACTGCACCAAATCACTTTAAACTTGCTGCCCATCCTATTATGCTCAGTCATAATTCTCTCTCTTATTCCTCTATTAACTCTCCGTAATGATGAGAAGAGCAATTCTCTTTCATTGTCTTTCTCTTCAAATATCCTGTTTTAAGAGATTGCAGATGCTTCAAGATAAACTGCCAGAATTATTCCAAGGACTGACAGGTTTGCTAACAACCAATGCTTTCAGATCACTGCACTAGCCTCAGATCCATCTTTGATATGAACCACATATGGCTTCAGTCCTGTTTTCCTGAATTAACTCTAATTTCCTAGTGACCAAGGTCAGATGAGTCCAGATAGGGCTCAGCTGTTCTTACCTAGCACATATGTTCCACTATTGTTGGTAATTTATTTACTGTAATAAAAAATTAAAATGCAAATCTCAGCCAAATTCTCCTTTACCAAGGTCTCCCTTGGTATGGGCTTTTTCAAACCACATATTAGGAATGACTACATGCGACTTTTTCATAACAGAATAATAAATGTTATTATAGCACGTATAACCAAATATTTAAGTTAATATTAGAAACCAAATTGGTAACGTGGACTTTATTGAAAAGGAATGATTTGAGTAAGTACCAATGACACCAAATTTACTTTGGTAATTATGGAAAATCATCATAAATTACTGCCTCTTCTTTTAGTAATTTCACCACTTTCATCCATACACCAGAGTTCAACTAATTCTGCCACACATTATGGTTTAGGTGAGAAAATATTTTTTCATGAATGTTTATTTTTTAAATAAAAATAAATGGGTTCTTAACATAAATAAAGTCTTTTTAAAAGTTACTTTGGGGGCTTCCCTGGTGGCGCAGTGGTTGAGTCTGCCTGCCGATGCAGGGGACGCGGGTTCGTGCCCCGGTCCGGGAAGATCCCACATGCCGCGGAGCGGCTGGGCCCGTGAGCCATGGCCGCTGAGCCTGCGCGTCCAGGGCCTGTGCTCCGCAACGGAAGGAAGTTACTTCAATATGTTTTAGGTGTTGTACTACTTGATAAACTTTTTTAAAAATCTGAGTTGTAGTCAACGCTTCAAATATTATGTATAAAAAACATATTACAAAATAGTACTGGGTTTTCTTTCTACTGTTGATGCTTTGTGGTTATGATAGTTCAAACAAGATTAATATTAAAGATTTTTCCCTCTTATTCAAGAAAATAAGCTTTCCTCTAGAACACACTTAAAAAGTTAATTTTAAATTAACTTCTAGAGGTCTAGCAAATATTTTCTTATCATTTTTAGGGTATCTGACAGGTTTATAAAAATAGGTCCAATGAACACAAGATGGTTTCTAAATTTTAATTTGTATTTGACAGCAATCAAAGTGAATGGGGGAGAAGAATTCATTTGTGTCCTAAAGAATTTAAATCAAAGATTTTTTTTTAAATGGCTTTGAATTTGTAAACTTTGTTGCTTACAATAAAAGATCTACTCCAATGGTACAAGAGTAGCCCTTACTTTATTGGCTTTCATAGCATTTTAGATGGGATAGAAACAAAATTTCAAAGCACTATCCTTCTATCAATATCTTACTGTGTCTAAAAATCTCTCTCGAAAATGCTCAGGAAGATGTTGCCTAAAACCCATTAGATACTGGAGATCTTCAAAGAGCCAGGTAATTTCAGTTTGCAAACTTTATTTTGAATTCTCTCAGAAATGAAAGCTATGTATCCTTAAATTTGGAATCATTAGCTATATGTTTTAAATATTTTAAGTATACTGAATGCTCTTTGTAAAGCACACAATCTTTTGGCATCTGTGAATTTTTAAAAAGTGTTGTATTTCTTATTCTTTGTAAGTTTATTCTTGACAAGAATTTTTTCTTTTATCCTTCTGTTGATGTTTCATAGCCCATGAAAACTGCTATTATAAAAAGACAGTGCCTTATGAACTAGTTTTATTGGTTTTGTGCTGATGTAGCAAAAACCAAATCAACTTACAAGCCTCAGGATTTTGATAAAATAAACACTGCTAAACATTGACATCCTAAATCTGTCTCATGTAACACAGAAGGAAAAGTGTCTTTAATATGAGACACACACACACACACAAAAGAAAGAAATTTATTCCAGTATTTAGAGCAGCGGGGTGGGTTGTGTGAGAAAATAAGACGATTTTATTTCAAACATTTAAAATATGCTTTTCCTTTACAGTGCTTTGATTTTAATATTCACTTCAAGCAATATCTCTGAGACTTGATTTATTTGTGTGACTTTATATTACTATGTACAGCCTAACTAATGATAATACTTAGGACTGTTTTTCATTTTTGCCAAAGAAGTTATTGTCTTGTTATGGAATTAAAATTCTTAAAACCATGATGTCATAAATCCTATCAGCATTTTACTCTTTACAAATCTACCTTCACTGCTAATATTTTTTTCTTATCAAGTAGCCTTAGTTTTCCCATTTGTGAAGTAAAGGAGTGAAACAGGATATTCTTTTTTTTAATTAATTTTTTTGTTTTTAACTTGGCTATACTCTATCTGAATAGTTTCTCTTCTATGCCCTAATTTGCCATTATCTCAATTCTTCCCTTACAGAAAATTATATTTTCTGATGCTTAGTTTATTACCTGACTTTCATTTTTCATATTCCTCTTAAATAAAACCTTCTTCTGGAATGTCTTTCCTAATGAATTTGGCAACAGTGATGCACAGGGCCAAGCTGTGTCCCAATTCCTGAGTCTGTTCTGGTGTTCTATGTAGGTCCTCACTTCTCTGTATCCCTGTGGCTAGAGGACTTTAAAAGAGTGTGCACATTTAGCTCAACAGCTTAGTCTCCATCCACGGTTTTATCACGTCCCTTGGCAATGATCAGTAGCTACTTCACTGAATGAAACTAACCTTAGTCTAACAGGAGAGTCAGCAGAACATAGTATACAGGTCATTCTTTCAACATGCTGCACCTTCCACCTACGATCTTTAGTTCACATTGCAACTTGGTATATCCTTATTTCTAAATAAGTTTACATAAACTTTCACACTCAGCATACAAATATTTGATTATTAATTTTAAATACCTGCTTATTGACCTTAAATGAGTTCTTATTCCTAATCTTTAACTTATACAGCTTCTATCTATTGATTTTAACCTTAGAGATCCTACAGTCTATTTTACCTTGAAAATGTTCAACAATTTTCTATTTTATTAGAACTAAAACTAGCTGAGGCTTCTTATTTCCTCCTTACACATTAGATCTTAGAGTATCATATCAGTATAATTCCACATGTATTTAATATAAATGTTCTGAAATTAGAGGTCAAGCCAATTGCAGTGTTTTAAATTCTCTTTTATTCTACATTTCACTTGAGGTTTCCATTTTTGATATCAGATTTTTAATATGTATTTGTTCTCTGAATGCATTTTCTTTCAACAGAGTCCATTTACATTTTTTTCTTTGCATTTGTGCAGCATCTATTACCTCTCTGAAGACAGTTATGCCATTTTATTTGTTTTGGTCTTTATAATTTAGGTTAGAGACTCACTGCAAGCTCTGGGTGCTTAGTTAAGTGTGAAAAACTATGAGCTTCACTTTAGGGTGATATAGTGGGTTGTTTTGTTGGAAATCCATGATATGTGCCTTTAGATGCAGTTGATATAGTGCAATAATTAAGACTATGAACTTGGTAGCTAATCTGCCCATGTTTGATTCCTGGTTTTGCTAGGAAGAGGCCACATGAATTTAGGCATATTATAAAGCACTCTGTGTTTTGGTTTTCTAATTTTAGAATGGGGACAAAAATACTACCACCTACTAGAAATCTTGTAAAACTTAAAAAATTTTAATACGTATAAATAATTTAGAATAATGTTTGGCACATGCTATTATATGTGCTAACTGCTATTATTACTATTATTGTTGTTATTAATATTATTATTATCTCTTTAGAGCAGTCCAGTTTTGCTTAAAAATATCTTCTTGGAGGAATTCAAAGAACCAAAACGGACAGAATGCTGACTGGTCTCAACATGGGCTGTAGACTCCAACCTCTTCCTTCTGGTTTCAGTATGGGCCCCGGTAGCTCCACTTCCTCCAGTGCACTCTTGTTTTCTTCCCAGAGAATAAAACCTCTAGTCCTTTGCTTGGGTGGGATCGAGCAGTCACCAAGCTGCTCAGAGATAGTTGTTTTTAAGACATTTTTTCAATAAATTCTACTTTTGTTAGACGTTTGATCATTCCGGCTTTGAGAAGGATGTAGAAATGCCAATCTCAGAAACTTTTACAGGGGAGAAGGGGGTCCTAAACGTTGGTTAGCTCAGTTACAATTCATCTATCTGCTTTCCAGCTTCCAAAATTTTGTTTTTGTTGCACCCTATCCATTTCTCTTTTGCCTTGTGGTTTCATGCCATAGGAGAGGACATGTGTTCAAAGATGATATTCAACCTTCCATCTTTGCCAGAATACTCAGTGTTTCTTAAGAAAAATAAAACACAAGCACTTGGGAGTAGTATGCTCTCTTTTTAAAAAATAATTGGAGTTACAAAAATTTCTTACTACTGCATAGTGTGTTTATGCGTACTGTCTTATATGATCCTCACAAAAACCCTGTAAGTTTAGCAAAGATATTTGACTATTATGTAAACTGGAATTAAAAGATTAACTGGCTTGCATAAGGACATATCTTCTATTAATAAGAGATATAGAATTAGTGATCATTACTTCTGGCTCAGGCCTACATTATTCAGAATTTATCTATATATTAGTTAAGTATAGGTAATCAAGTATTTATGAGTGGCCAGATTTATAGGGAAAAAGCCTCGTAATCTTCATATTCAGCCTAAGAGTTTGTTCAGATACTTTCTTCAAATATTTTATAAGCCATCTTAGCTGCTTTAAATTTAAGGGTTTCAGTAAAATTCATGTTGTTCAGATCTTGTGTTTTTAAACCAGTGATGCACTATACCATCTTCACTACTGAAAATGATAAAAGTAATAAAATTGGCAGGCAATGCTAAAGATTAATTTTCTATTTCAACTTTCTGTAGAAGTTAAGAGTTGAATGGCATTACATACCGCACACATACACACATGCAGTCTACAAAGGTAGTAATGGCTTTTAATCTTACTTCCCATATCTTTTCTACACAGCATTGTGTTTCACAGCCATAATTGAGAGATAACTGTGCTCAGTTGGAAATTGTGGTTAAAGAATGGCAGCAAAACAAGCAAGCAAGCCATATAGAATGTGTGTGAGCAGCAAGTAGTCAATATTTCTAAATTGAAATATTTATTATTTGGCTTTTTATTTTTATTATGAGAAACAAAACGATTTGGGTAACTTTTCTATCAAAACCTATTATGCCATATAGGAACAATAGAAATACTTATATTTTCTGCAGACAGGAAAGATGAGTGAACCTGTACAAAAATCATAGACAATAGATTCCAGAAAATAAGAGATACTTAAGTAATAATGGAAGGTAGGAAATGATTAATAAGGACCTACTGAATAGCACAGGGAGCTCTACTCAGTACTCTGTAATGGCCTATATGGGAAAAGAATCTAAAAAGTAGTGGATATATGTATATGTGTAACTGATTCACTTTGCTGTACACCTGAAACTAACACAACATTATAAATCTACCATACTCCAATAAAATTTTTTTTTAAAAGATAGGAAATGATTAGTTTCAAAATGAATATAAATAGTACCTTCTAGGAAATGCTCATAGAGATAAAAAATCAGTGCAGTAAAGTGTTCCAAGAATTTTATATAAAAATATATTTTTTAAAATCCTTATTTTGTCAGCTGAAGGTTAGTATTGTAGATTAGACATTTCAAATGTAAAATAACTAAATTTCACATTAATGTAAAATTAAACTATACATTTGTAAAGAATATATTAGAAATATATCTTAGTTTGTTGGGTGTGGGTTCTGTTAAAAAGATTGATGTGTTTACTTCATTAACCACAGCAAAATATTAATAATGGATACATTCATGTACTGTTAAAAATGTAATTCTCTTCTTTTAAATTGTGTTGCATAATGTTTAAACTAAAATTTTCTTTTAATGTTAAAAAAGAGAAAGACGTAATTATACTATTTAAATGATTAGTGCCATTGTAAACATTATATTCTCCCTTTGTTTTGGACAAAATTACTAGTCCTCAAGTTTTTATTTAAATTAACTCTTCAGTGATGGAACATGTTATCATGAATTGAAAATCATGTAACTAAAGCAATAAAATGTATTTATTGCTAATGTTCCTATAACTAAAATAAGGCAGAGAATTTAGGAGATTTATGAACAATACAAGTAAGAATAACTTTTTGTACACTTTTTATCTCTGCTTGATTTTTGGCCTCAATGAGTACACCCATGTTATGATATTACACTATCAGTCTCCATTAAAGATGTTACATTTTAAATTGTCAAGAAATGAGCATGTAATTTTGATTACATAAATTTTTAGTATTACATTTTTGGATTGTGTTTATTATCAGTCACAGATTCACTAAATCAAAAACTGTATCCAAGTTTTTTTTTTTTTTACATAAAATCTCTTTAATCTGCAGGTGAGCTCTGATTTTGATTCTATTTTGTATTTTGGCCTCACTTAATCCAAAACATTAGGAGAAAAATTCTTTACCTTTGAAAGGAAATGAACTTGTTCTAGCTATCCTCATTATGTTACTAATTTGGATAGCCAGATACATCTTTGCAAAATCTCACTATTGGTCTAAATTATTCCAATAAGAATTTCATCATAGTCTTAATTATTCCTTTCATTTCCCTTTTCTACTCCTAACATTTGATTATTTTACTTGAAAACAACTGACATGCCTCCATAGCTGCCCAAATTTGTAATCATATCAATCTTATTCTGGGGGTTCTAGCCGCCTTCGTTCCCATTTTAAGCCACTGGCCTTTTAGCATGTTTTAGTGTTCATTGGAGAGCAAAGGTTTACACGTCTACCCTTTCTTAGCTCTAAAGATAGTTGTTTTTATAAAGCACTTATTGTACCTTTAGGTATTTTTCCCCCCAAAATTAAGGTTTTTCTTCCCATTTTATCATTGAAATAATTCCAGAATTTTTCTAAATATTACTGTGTACCTACCTTTTAGTGGAAGGAGTAATATCGCATTTATGTCCTGGCACATGTAGGACTAAATGCACGCTTAAGCTGCAAAAGATTGCATATCTATTTATTTGAAAATAGTTTTGAATTTTCATGACAGAGCAACCAGTATGGTGAATATCCTTGTGTTTATTGTTGCAGTATTATTTTTTGTGATTGTATAAGAATTAAACTAAGATAAAGGTTTCACAGACGAGCTTTCCATAAGCAGATGCTAACCTTTTTCCTGTTTATGTTTTACCAGTGCCTTCTGAACAAAACCCATTTCTTTCCTTTAGCAATTGGTCGTACTGAAGCCCTACTGAGAATTTCCGGTTGGATGTAAAAACTCTTCTATTTTCTTGGTCCAGGAATCGTTAGTTAGTAAGACCTGAATGATTGATTTCCTGTTGTCCTGAGGCAGGTTAAAAGAAGTTCTGTGGTGTCCCGATTGTGTCTTAGCAGAAATGTAGTCATTCTTATTTGTAATATCCTTATTTGTAACAAGTTCCTCTCATCTCTTCAACCTATATCTGTATGTTATCCTTGGGGGATAATGTAACATCTGTCTTATAGTCAACTGAATTCGGGGGGAAAAAAAAAACCTCTTAGTGTCCAGTGTCTGCATCTTCCAAATTTGATGTTATAGTAATGTTGAAGGATAAAATTGTACACATGAGATATTCATGTGAGATACAAACACAAAAAACCGTCCTTATTAATCTTATTTTCTCTTGTTTATTGCCTCCTATGATTTACTAGTTGTGAACTTTTGAACATCAGGACATTTTTTATACATTTGTTAAAGAAATCTGCTCTATACCTGGAAATACGATGAGGAATTGCTATGAGAAATGTTTTTATACAGATTTTGATTGTTTTGTGGCTTAGTATCACTGTTATTACTAATACAGTTATAAGGTAGGATGAGCAAACTAAATATGGTCAATTTCATCTAAATATTGTAGGATCATGTGGAAACTAAGAAATGTCTTTCTTATGTATTTTATTTTTCCCCAGAAATCAAAAATCTCCACATATGACAAAATGTGGGCCTTTATGAGTAGCAGGAGGCAGTCCGTGCTCGTCAAAAGTAATGAAGAAGGAATCCAGAGAGTCCTCACCTCTGATTATGCTTTCCTAATGGAGTCAACAACCATTGAGTTTGTCACTCAGAGGAACTGTAACCTGACACAGATTGGCGGCCTCATAGACTCCAAAGGTTATGGCGTCGGCACCCCCATGGGTAGGCTTCATGTCAGCCACTTGTTCTTTGTTCATTAATCTTAGTTGCTGTGAAAATGGAAGATAAAACAATGCCTCCATATGCCATTAGGAATCTTGCTTCAAACAAATGTATCTTGCTATGTTCTGAGACTGTATAAAGTCAGGAAGATATTTGGACATCTGCTTCTAAAGGAATAAGTAACAAAAGGAAAATGGTCAGTAGACATTTTTACTGTATCAGTGTTGAAAACATCCACAACAACCCCCCCCCCACAAAGGACCTTCTCAATCTTACACTTAAAAAAAGTTTTTATGAATAAAGTTTTGCAACATTATTTTTTCAGATTGGTGGCTTACAAATATTGTATTTGACTTAGTTAACTAAAAGAATGAGCCACAAATGGTTACTGTGAATAATTATTTTATTTACAAGAGGTATATGTTTATTTAAGAGGAATAGCAGACTATTTACCAGGAACATATCTAGAATATTTTACACTAGGATTGATTAGTTTTAACATTCTCTTTCTTCTATATGACAAAATTCTTTTCAATAATAATCATGGAATGAAATAATAATAATTGCCACAAAAGACAATGAAAATTTTCATTTATTGAGCTTCATATTTATGTATAATGTATATGAACATGTATATACATTCATATGATTAATGAATGTATAAATACATATTACAGTATATATGTACATGTCATGGGCATAAAAATGGCTCCCACAAAATGTCCATGGCCTAATCCTGAGAACATAAGAATTTATTACCTTTTATGACAAAAGGGACTTTGCAGATGTGATTAAGTTAATGATCTTAAAATGGGAAGATTATCCTGGATTAACCAGGTGGGTCCAGTGTAATTGAAAAGGTCCTTAAAAGAAGGAAGCACAAGTGTCACAATTAAGAAGGTATCACAACAGAAGTAGTGAGAGAAAGAATGTGCTAGTCCACCTGGGCTGCCGTAACAAAACACCAGAGATTGGGTGCTGTAAAAATGACAGAAATTGATTTCTCACAGTTTTGGAAGCTGGAAGTCCAAGATCAAGGTACCAACAGATTTGGTGTCTGATGAGAAGCTGCTTCTTAGTTAATAGACCAGGAAGGAACAAGGAATCTATCTTGAGTCCCTTAAACAAGAGCACTAATCTCATTCATGAGGGCTCCACCCTCATGACCCAATCACACCCCACTGACCCCACCTCCAAATACCACTATACTGGGGATTAGGTTTCAATATATAAATCTTGGGGCCGGGGGACCCCATGGCAGGGAAGGGGAGGAAGAGAGAGAGAGAGAGATTGATTTGAAAATGTTACTTGGTGAACTGAAGATGGAGGAAAGGACCACAGCCTAGCAATACAGAGGACCTTTAGAAGTTAGTTTAGGAGGCAAGGAAACCAATTCTTTCCTGGAGGCCACGGAAGGAATGCAGCCCTGCAGATACCTCACTTTTAGGACTTCTGACCTATAGAACTATGGGATAATGAATTTGTGTTATTTTAAGCCCCTCAATTTGTGGTAATTTGTTATAGCGGAAATAGGAAACTGATACAATATGCAAAGAAAACAAAATAACAGATTAACATGTTTTTATTACATCTTTTTTTTTTTTAAAGAAAGGGGAAAGCACTTACAGCTACTCACTGGCTATACAGTAATGAATAATGACACTATAATTTTTCTGAGCCTTAACTTCTGCAAATTTTTAATGACTTTGTCAAAACGGATCTTCATGTATTTGTGTTTAATAAATGGTATAGTCATATTTGTCCAGGTATCATTCATAATTTTATTACTTTTAATTTTGAAAAGTTTCTTTCTAACATGTATACCATAGTTAGAAAGTTGGGCACAGATTCATAAAAATCCCATTTCATGATAAATTCCAGAAATTGCAATAGTGTCCATGTCTTTGTTTCTTTGGGATCATTTCTAACAACTTTCAAATGTCTAGGAAGTCCAAAAATTTTCCACCATAATGACTTCAAAAACTTCAACATTAAATTCTTTCATATTAGGTAAAGTTTACTCAAATTCATTATAGCTCAAAATAGTTTGAACTGGCTTTGAGAGAATTTTGAGACATTCGCTCCTGTAACATTACATATTCCTGCAATTATATAGTAGACTCAAAATAATGATTGCACAGTCATTGTGAAAGCAAAGCAAAACAAAACAAAAAAACAAGAACCTTAAGTTCTTGCTCCAAAAACATGCAAGTGTAGCTGAGCTCACATATCTTGGGGGAGTGAGCTGTATAATGAGAATTCTCCAAATTAGTTTCCAAGTGGAGTACAATGTTTATTAAAGAATAAGAAATAAATAGATGCTAATTCAAAACTCAATAAGAGTTGGGCTGTTAAAACTCAATAGTAATTGTTTAGAACCTGGATGAACAAAAGATATTTTCAAGAGAGGAATATTTTACTTTTGACATGTTTTGACTTGCCAGCGCCGGGTGACAGTTGTTGCTATTATTGTTTTAAAATTCTCTACACAAAATGAACCCCCTTTATTGTTTGCACAGGGAAAGGCCATCCAAAGCTTTGCCATTATTATGCCAATGTATGTATTAATTCAGAAGTTTTCTAATTAATTCTAATATATAAAAATGCTTGAGTTCTCATAATTATAGCTTAAGAAGCACTTCTTTTCAAAATGCTTTAAATTATACTTATATTCACAGTAAGGCTTGAGTTTATTGCCACAGTTTTGTGTTGATGGAGTGTTCAAATCCTGGCATGCTCCATAGTTAGATCCCATATGGCTCTTTGCCTAAGAATTACCTAAAGAACTCAACAACTTCATGAGTTGATGTACCATTTATTCAGAATTTGTGATGAGTAACTTTGATAACTTTTCAAGCGTACTTGTACTCATTTATGAAAAGTTATATGAACAAATTTATGTTTTAGAAAAGAGGCTGATAATATGCTCTAAAGTATCATCATGTAGTATTTTGCACACTGATATTCTAGATTTAGCCTTGTCAATGTGATCTTAGACAAGTGACATGAAATTTATAGCTTCTAAATTTCTTTCTTTTTTTTTAATTAGTAAAATTACAGGGTGAAACTAGGAACACCTAAGGTCTATTTAATGCTAAACATAATAATGTTTCAGATAATGTACTTGACAGAGTCCCAGAGTTTGATTTAAAGTGGGCTAGAAACTACGTGGAGAAATATGATTAGCTGATGTTTTCAAACAAATTTTAAAAATCAAACACCTTCTTAAACACTTATGAGAGGAATGGAAGCAGTGATTTGATAGGTTCCCATTGCCTCACAGTTTCATTTGGAAAGAGCTGAAGAAAATAAATGCATTTTTCAGTGTTGTTTCTGGAAGGAGTGAGATTCCTATGTATCCTTACCCCCTCCTCTTTTAGTTTACATTGCGTGGAAGAGGGCAGAGATTTTTGTCTGTTTGTTGTAAGCCCACACAACAATAGTGCCTGCACTCTGTGGACCCTCAATTATTTGTTCAACAAATGAACTCTACATATGAAAATATGATGGTGCAGCAAGATTTATAAATACAGAAAACAACTTTTGGAGCTAAAGATCAGCATGGCATCTTATATTACTCAATGCGATGACCTCATTAAACAAACCTGAGTGACTGAGGGTAGTGAGAATTGAATAAGATTTGGGGAGGATGTTTGAGGACTTTAGAGTATAGCACAGATATTCTTCATTAATATTAGTTACATAATAGCACTCATAATTTCAAAATTTCTAGAATAAAGAAATTTGACTTATACTTAATATAAAACCTTAACTTGATGGGGTTTTTTGGTTTGTTTGCTTTTTTGTGTTGTAAATACAATGTACCAACGTACCAGGAATGTCTCTTATCATATTGTTTTGCTTTGAGGAAATGCTTGTTACGAATAAATCAAAATAGTATATTATATAATTCTCAAAACTCCCTGAGATATTTCAGATGTGAAAGCTATTTAAAAAAAGAAAGATAACAGTTAAATCAGTTCTAGGGAAGCTGTTACAGTTTCCTGGAAACATACAAATAGCAATTTTTGTTTTCTCCCTACCCCTGACACTGTTTACTGAAAGATATTGACTTACAGGGAAAATATAAAACAATTCAAAATATTAATAAATGTATAAACTATATAACTTTTTAAATGAAGGAAAATACTGGGCACAGCATTTGGAATTTCTATTTCTTCTCATTTTAAGCTTATCTTATATATGAGAGAAGGAAACAAATTAAACTATAAGGCTTAGGGTGTAGATTTTTTTTTCCTTTTATCTGTTCAACTCAGCTGATCAGATCCACTTTTGCCTTCTGAAGAAAGCGTAGTTATTGCAGAAAATAGTCATTGATACAGGCAAGGTCACTTGCATGAGAAACTTAAGAAATCAAGTTGAATTATATATCTAAGTGGAATCATTTCTTCGTAGTGTGTAGTTAGTTTGGTATAATAGTGTAATAAATTCGTGTTTTCATTAAAATTAATTTTTAAAAATTAGGTAATAGCACATAATAAATTTCTTTTATAGGACTTTCTTGGACTTTTAATGTAAAATTATCAGTACATATTAATAAAAATTCAAAGCATCTAATAATACTTTGGCATAGCAAAATTATAGACTAGGAAGAATATTTTACCATATTCTTCTTTATTTTCATTGCCAAATAATATTGAATTTAAATTTATTAAAATGTCTCATTACTAAAAGTTGCTTAACACATTTAACATACATTTTGTTTCTAGCCAAATTCTGAATGAGATAAATTTGAACATAATAATTTAAATTTGAAGGGATTAATATTCAAACCACTCACCTGTAGGTATTGCAATATAATTTTTGTTTCTCTTGTTCAGATAGTTTTCTTCTGTTTGACTTGATAATATTGTTCTTAACTTTAGTGAATTATATTTTATTCACTCATAACATAGTATAAAATTAAAATGATTTTGAATATCCAATACATTATAAGTCTTAACTCATATAACTTCATCAAAGAAGTATAATCTAGAAAGAGGCATTTCACACTTTACCCCCTCAAATATGTCTGAGAAAAAAACTTCAGGCAGTAATTTATGATTTACTATGTCATAGCTCTGCCAACAATATGGCTTTCATCAATTATTACTTAGTCATTAATAAATGCAATGACATGCAACTCTAGAACTTGAATGAGATTCTGACTTACCATAAATTTTCAACCAACATCATAACCTGCATTTCTCAACTAGTTAATTAGCATTTGCCTTTTATATCATCTTTTTCAAGCATATTGACAATTTTTTGTAATATGTCATTTTTACTTAGTTTTAAAATTTTGTTTAATTATAAGCCAAAAAATAAAAAATAATGCATTTAGGTGTGAAAAAGTAAAGGTTATTTGAGTCTCTTTCCCAGCAAGAGTTAAGGAGATGAATCTATTCAAAGCAGAGCAATATAGGCTCGGGTTCTGGAAATTTAGATCAGTTCCAGAAATTCCCCAGGATTTTGAGTTTATACCTGCAGAAGCCATAAACTGATATGAAAATTCTGTCTTTATTAATACTGCAAATGTGATCAAGGAGAGGAACTCCCTTTGCTTTGCTTTTATTGTTGCTCAGACTTTTAGATATTGTCATAGAGGTGTATGTGGTTAAGTGCAGGAGGGTAAACAGAAATACTATGTCTCTTTTGGAGTGAATATTCAGAAATATTTCAAAAATTATACATATTTTTCTTTTTTCCCCCAGAAGTCCATGCGTCCTTTTAACCTGCTAGGCCTCCTCCTGTGTGATTCATCTAGGGGCCTGCCATCACCATTCATCACTCTGAGTGTGATGATTACTGCCCAAACTGTTGTGAAATCACTGAATGACTCAGATATAAGCTATTTAATTAGGGAAGCTCTGTTTACACAAAAATACCTTAGTGGAGCAATCAACAATGATGTGAAGGTAAATGCTAAATAAGCATAGACTGGTTTAATTAAGCTTGCGGTGACATTAAATCCCTTTCGTAGTTTTCCTGACTGCAGCAAGCAATGTTATTTTAATGTGATATTTACTGTATGGTAGATTTTTGAAATTGTAGGTGTTCTTACTCATAATACATTAACTGAACTTCCTTTTCATTCATTAGAATTTTTAAAAAACAACAACTGGATGGGGTAAAGCAAAAAAAGCAAATCACAGCAGTTTTCATTAAGGAATGTTTAAAATGTGTGAGCATTTGCAGTCTTACCTTTTAATTCACCATAGGTGATAATCTATTTTAGCCGAACAGGGAGCGTTTCTACTTAATGGCATTTTCAGCTGCCTTGCCTCCCTTCTGACCATCCATACTAAAAGCCTTCTTGGCTTCTGTCTTTGGAACGTTGAGTGCACAGGGCGCTTTGAGGGCTAGGCAGACTCAGCAGTCCATGAGCTGGTAGGAAAACAGCAATCTAGAAAAAAATCCATTAGGGCCAGTTGCTGTTATTTTGTTTTGCTGTGTTCAATTTGGTAGAAATATTGTAAAGTGTCTGAAGGGTCCCATTAAAACTATTTCTGTTTTTAACAGTGAGCTAGTGGCACACTTCATTCATTTATTGGTGCCTCCCAACTTTAATAACATATGGGGAGCACGAGTCAGCTGAAAAGGGGACGGAGGAAATTCTGCTCACGTCTGTGCCTATCGTCCAAGATGCTAAAATTTTCTATAATCTTATGTATCCTCATCTTACTTCTGGGATTAAATCAGTAGTAGGTTTCAAACAGTCCATGAATAATTATATCTGTGAACAAAATCCAAATTAAATTACTTATATCATAGTCAGAGAACTACTAAATACGTGTAATACATGAAGAATGTAATAGGCAGTGTAGAGGTGAAGTAAAGATGAATGTAAAGAGTATATTTATAAATCCTTTATAATACTAAGGTTAAATTTAATGACAATTTTATCAGACACAAAATTGTTATATACATTTTTCTTGTATTATATTTACTTATGTAATTATAAATAAGATGCATTCTTGCTTCATAACTGGATTTTAATGTTACCTTTATAAACTAATTTACAAAATATTTTATATTAATGAATACAAAATAGCTGTAGCCCTATTAGTAATTCTTAAGTAAGTTTTATCTCATTATAATGCCCTTACACATAATCAGCCTAAAGTAAAAAATGTTACAATAGGTTGTATCATGGACTCTTTATGGTAGAAGGATACCACACTGACATATGAACAATGTGAAATTTCATTCTTCACTTCTATTTTCTAATGTTAAATGCATGAGATCTCACTGCTTCTTCATTTCTTGTTATTTGATAAAGTGAGAGATGTAGAATTGGTACTGAGGGAGAGGTTGTTTATTTAAGGCAGATGTTGGTGTTTATAAAAATAGAAATCAGTATGAAAAGCATGTTTTTTCCCTGTTTTGCTCACCATCCATTTCTAGAATTCCCAATTCATCATATAATAAGTACTGTAATATTCATCATTATAGATGCATAATATTGCTGGCCTTCAGTTCTTCAGCTTTACAGAAATGAATGAATACATTTGTCTTGATTAGTTGAACATAATGCACAAAAATTGATGCAAATTATTCATCTTTCTGCAGGTCAAACCTTCCATTAAAATGCATTCTATTTTTTTCATTGCATAGGCAGCATAATTTTAATGCTGGTGAAGTAATTTTGCAAGTCTAAATCGAGATCTAATAATTTTCAGAGCCTGAATTAAACAAACAAAAAAAAGCACCAAATTACCCCTGTAGAAGCTGTATTTTCCTGGCATATTTGTTAAAGTCTTAGATTTCATGTCACTGAAAACAGATGAGTCTCAGTAAGCTATGCCTGCTCCACAGACATCATCAACAGACTCTGCAGGCTAGAATCTAGGAAGCGTCCACAGGGAATTTGATGAATTGCGAGCACCAGTGCGAGCAACCTTCATGAATATTGTAAATGCTGATGAAATGGGACCTAAACAATGAATAAATGGATAATTCTCATGAAAACAGAGTTCCGATAGACTTTATATGCAAACATTAGAACATTAATTCATTTTGTTTGTGTCTTGTGGTGATTACTCCAAGGCCATGGGTTCAAATCCCATTATAGATTAGTTAGCCAGAATGACTGTGCCAGACTGTCATTCTTTGGTTAGCAAGACTAAGTAAGATCAATGAATCACTCGTATTGGGGAAAAAATAGTCAAAACATAGTGGTGAAATGTATAAGCACTAAATTCTGAAGATGAATGCTTTGCATTTGCTGGCCCTCATGTGAAGGCATATTCTTATCATGCTGTATAGAATATGTGGCCTTTGTAGACAGATGACTTATGTGCAAATCTTAGTTCCACCTGAGTGTCCTAGGTGTCCTAAGTGAAGTTACTATGCCTCCCAGAGACTCAGCATTCTTATTGGTAAATGGGTAGAATCATGTCTACATAATTAGATTGCAATAAGGATTAAACATCAAATTTATAGTATTTGGATCAGAACATATGCACCACAAATAATTCTGAAGGACTGTTCTGAAGAAATATTTTATAATAAGTAAAATGATGTATTTGTGGTTTTTAAGTCATTTGCATTTTACCCTTTTTCTCTCTATTCTTTATATTTTTAGTAATATTGAATGTATTGTAGGTAAGCTGTATTGTTAATATGATCCATTCCTAACTAATTAGAAATCATTTCCTATGGAACCCAACCAGGATTTTATCATCAGCCAATCAAGTATATTGTATTTAAATAACCATGATTTGGTTACTTAGAAAGTTATTGACATCTATTATAAAGATGAGACAATTTCTGTTGTTGGGCATTATATAAATAAAGTTTTTCCTTCTCTGAACATTTCCTGAATGTTTAGTAAACAGAGTCCAAGACATATTCAGAGATTATCTCTGAAGACATGTATGTTTCCTTTTAATTTTGTCAATCTATAAGAAATTTTATCACTCTTCAACCTGCTTGGATCTGTAAAATAATGATCATTAAATGATCATCATCCCCTTTCTTAAGGAGATAGACTTGGAAAAACAACTTTAACATCAAATAGAGAAAATAGAATATTGAACACAAACCACTAGTCTGTTATTTAATGTAGGGACTCAGAGTGGTAGAATTCACTGAGAACCAAAGTTCAGTTAGGCCAAATTGAAAAAGGGACTTGAGCTCTACCTTAAAGGATGGGTACTTTACTCTCCTGAAAAAGTTATTCTCTCTCCCAATTTTGGGATTCTTGAAGATTAAGTAGATTGAGGATTTTATTTAAAATGGTCCAACTTTTATAATTCATTCATTAAAGTTTAATATTGGACTTGGGAAAAAACACGATAGTAAAGAAAGTATTCCTGACATTTCCACTCTTACTGCTCTTCAAATGATTATTATGCAGATGAAAAATTGTAAGAAAAGCAGCGTTTCTAGAATGAAACTATTTCTGTTTTCATATTTTGTGTCAGCATTACATGATTTAATACCCAGAGAAGAAATGTGACTACAAATCTACTTCACCAGCCGCTTTTAACTAGTATGTATGAAATACGTCAGAACCAGTGAAAATAGTTTACTGTTTCATTATGTGCTGATAACATTTGCCCTTCTTATCCTTTTTCACATAAGTCAAAGAATATTCAGAATATGAATAAAAGGCAAATGGCTAAAATACATAATCTATAATATGAATTTTTTATTGATACATTTTGTATACCTCATATAACCATCTCCTTTTGTGATCTTAGATACTTAAATTTCCTCCTGAGGATTCTACAACTATTCCTTTAAGTAGAATGCATTCAAGTTACTTTTCTATAGAGGTCATACCACTTTGAATTTTAACGTCTACAACAAAGAAAAAAACCTCAACCTCTATCCAATTTAAGCCAGTTATAGATTTTGAATATAAGTACTTAAAATTTCTTTAAAAATTACTGTATATTAAATGTCCTGGGTGGTACATGCACTTGATGTCTATATACATTTGCTCCATAAATCCATGTAGTCTCTACTTCACAGCTTTTTATCTCTCTTCTCTTATTTCTACATTAACAGTGTCATTTATATTTGGTTCCATTCCGCCGTGACATCCTGAAGTTAGTTCTATCCTCTATTATCTAGAAGAAATGAACAAAGTGGGTGGGATGCTCTTACTATCATTTTCCTTTCTCATATATACTTTTCTAAACCAATAATGCAAATAGAAAGAAAAATAGAGGAAAAGCAGGTGAAAGGCAGCCAAAGAGAAAGAAGAGTTATTGTCCCTACTCTTCTTTTCAAAGTTATGAAGGCTTTTTTGTGTACCTGATCAGCAGACTAAGATAGTTCCATCTGTCACGTGGTTCTACAATATGGTGTTCTTTATTATAATGATCCTCAAACTTGTAAAGGTTATTCACATATGTGTTTTGTGTTGCAGTGAAAACTCTAGGAGGGCAGGGCTCCTATTACATTGTTCATCACTGTATGCCTAGAATCTAGCACCTGTGTATGTATATCTAATAATTAATAGTAAAAAAAAAGATGCATGCATGGTCCTTGCCTTTGGGACACTCATATCAATCTAGTAGGAAAAGATATATAGCAAGACATTGGAATATGATGCACCAAATGTACTAGACTACCTGCAATGTGCTATGGCACCAAAGAAGAGGGATCCTGTGTATCTCTGTGGCAGCCAAGGAAAAGTGTGCAAAGATCATTGGAGGAAGTATGGAAACAGGATTCTCCAGGCAATGGGAAATACAACTTTGTAGTTTGTATTGCTGGCATGTTAGGTGTGAGGAGAAGAGGATAAAGTCCGAGAAGCTTGTGTTAGGTTGGAGAAAGGGATTGTACGACATCTTTAGGAATTGAGGTTGTATTCTATAGCTTTAGAGCACCATTAAAAAAAATTTAAGCAGGAAAATGATGTTCATAAATTTCCAATGTGGAAAGATTACTAGGTATCATGGAAGACTGATCAATTTAGCTCTCATTTACCATTCTGTGATTAAATGTTATGGGTTGATAATTTGTTTTCAGGATGAGATTAATCTCCTTTAATTTTTATGATTATCACTCATGGATTCCTTATACTCCTATCATATTGAGATTTTTCGATAGAATACCTTCAAAAGAAAATACAAAGAGTGATGACAGTAACTTCACACCAGTTTAGCTTTTATGTAATAGGAAATCTGAAATGGACCCCATGGAGTGTTTAGTTGCTACATATATTAAATGCTTCATTTGAAATAAATGTATTATAGTTATTAGATATAGATTAGATAAAGATATATAGTTTGGGTTCATAAGAAATGACTGAGGGTAAAATTGCAGGCATGTATGACCAACTGTTAAGTAATTAATATTTTATTTATGCATGTATTCATTCCAGAAATATTGTCTTCACTGTGTGCCAGGTGTTATACTAAGAAAGGAAATACAACACTGTCCTTATGAAATTTACAGCCTGTTAGGGTAAATGAGCATTAAACAAATAGTCACAGAAATTATTTTTTAGTTACAAACTGAGATAAGTTCTATAGAGGAGAATAACAATGATGCTTGGTATTGTATAACAGCATTGTTGACTGAATATGGCATGAAACTGGAAAATAGCAATTTAAAATGGAATCTGAAACGTAAATATAAAATTTGACTTAGCACTTCTTAAAAACAAATATGGGAGAGACAGTGTCCTAAGAGATAATAAAACCCATCTTTCACTGAGAAAAAGGCTCTAAGAAAATGTGGTCTGGTTCCAATTTTATTGGAAGATTTTATCATGGAAATGATGGTAAAAAGAGATAAAGCTCTATAAGTACCCAAAATATGTTGTGCATTTAGGGCACCCAGCACTCATCTCAGCATAGGAAGCAGGGAACCATTTCATAAAATATAACATTGCCAGCAGCACTGTAATTTAAGAAAGAAGGTTGATGGCTCCAGCAGATAGCCTCAGATCTTTTGTGCTCGCAGGTCTTTTACTTATTAAGGCACTGGCCAAGGCCACTGACAGTTGATATAAGTGCAATGACGGCATAAAAATTTATAAACTTATTTGTCACCCAAACTTATTCTAGATGGTTAACACTAAAAGTGTGAAACAAGTCTGTTTATGAACTCTATTTGTTCTACTGAATTTAATAAGAACCTGAGAAGGTGTCAAATATCAGAAGTTCTGCCTTAACATATTTTGACTATATCATAATGGATATATCATAATGGATTCAGTGTTTCATTCAAAAAGCATTTGTTTAATGCTTATTGTGTGATAGGCGCTGTGCTAGATGCTGGATGAAATAAGATGAATAATGGATGGTTGATTACCTATAACTGATAGGTAGTCTGATTTTTAAGTCATTATTTAAAGGGCTTCAAGTATTTGAGTATGTGTCTTAGAAACATTTATCAGATTAAACACTTTCAAAGAAGAGGAATAATTAAGGAATTTTTGAAGCTTTTTGAGGCAAATCATTGATATAATATACACTTAGTGATTATAGTATAGTCACATACCCACAAGACGTGTAAGTTAGTATTCTTCAGAAAGTGCAAGAAAGTATACTTGGAGAAATGACAAGCTAGAGGAAACTTAAAATTATGAGTAGTCTACCTCGTAAAAATATCTTCCCAGACCCAAAGAAAACAAACACCAGGATGTTACCTAATTCTCTGTCATACACAGCACATAATATCATCATGATGAGCTGAAATAACTATGAAATATAAAACAAAGGAAATTAAAGTTCTTTAGGAAGTGGGCAGTGGGGATTTGTCATTATAAGTAACGGAAATACTTAGCCAGCCCCTTAGAATTTTAACGAAATATTTAAAGGATTTGGGTGCTATTAGGAAAAACAAAAGCTGTGTATTTTCCCTCAAAATTGGTTTCATCAGTTTTGATATACAAATATATTTAAATAATAACTCTTGTAACTTTTGTCCCTCAGAAGTATTTTGTAAAGAGACTTAAAAGCTGGGCATGAAGACATGTCTTAAAGTAAGTACTGTGACGCGAATTCTTACGAGCTGATGCTCATGATGCATATGGAGCTAATAGATGAAAAAGGACGTGCAAAAAATCTGCTACTTGATCAGCAGTGCTGTGATAATGTGTAACTTCAAAGCTAAGCAGGGACAAGCAGGAGATCTAACAAGAAACAACTTATTTTTGACAGAGAGAGCTGATGCAGTAAGAGTAGTAATTATTGTTATCTAAGGCAGTGCTTTTCAAATTGAGGTTAAAATAAAATAATTGACAGGGACATTAATAGATATGAATGAAAAAGTTCTTCCACTAAAAATAAATATAATCATTTAAAATATATTTTTTAACTTTTTCCTTTGATGGAGAGATGGAAACCTTTTATTTTGTTAACGTATAATGTGAATTTACAAAAGATATATTTGTTATGGAGTATTCTTCAAGCTTATCTGACCAATGAATTCTTTAAAAGTGAAACACAGAAGTACATTTCCCAAAAAGAGAAGTGTGTGGGGAAAATCCAGTTTAGGAAATATTGGTCTAATGAGATTTAGAAAGAGATATTTATAGAAAGCAAGAGTGATTTTTTTTCGGACCTTTGTAATTGATTAAAGCATGCAGAAGCTTGATTTGAAAGTAAGGAAACTTCTGGCAGTATGGATGGGATATCTCCAGTGTGTGTATGGATAATGTGATTTATTTCACTAAAGCATGGTAAGTATTAGACTTGTTGTGCAACCTTTAAAGAAAAGCTATTTATCAATCACTAAGCCTCCTCAAGAATTAAACGTAATGCTAACTCCATTTCCTTTATCATTTCTATATTATCTAGATGTACTGAATAGGATAAGGAAAATGTTTGGTACATACTTACATTGGTGTGTTTGTAAAGAGCATGAAAAGGACAATCAAATGAGCAAATGAATAAACTATGTGTAGTAGATTTAGACATTAGAACCAAGTATGTATAACAATGTGTGTATTCCATTCTATAAGTAAGAAACATCAAATGACAGAAAGGAAGGGGAGGAGGGAGGGGATGTGGGAGAGGAGGGAGGGAAAAGAAAAGAGAGGGGGAGGGGAAGGAAAGGAAAGGGAGGAAAGGAAACAAAAAGAATGTACGAAAAAGAAGGAAGGAAAGGTAACAAGGAAGGTAGGGAAGAGGAAGGAGGGCAGAAAGTAAGGAAGAGAGGAGTCAATTCAATTTGATAAGCCCAGCAAGTTGGCTCTGAACTACTTGGTGAGATTTGTATTAATTGTTTATAACAAATCACAGTTTATTTTCCTAAGGAGCTTTTAGTCAATTTGTTGGGAGGAATGTTAATGAAATTATAATTTTATGTAAAATTCTTTGATCTATGTAAAATTCTTTGATCTATGTAAAATTTAACATTTAGGGACATTTGGAGATGAATTTTTTTATCGAGGAAATTCTGAATAGGTGCATTTGTAGGTTTTATTTATGCCCACACATATACTGCTGCTGTATATCACTCAAAACTGCCTTTATGCCTCCTTCAAGTGTTCTTCTGAGCCCCACGTCTTATGCATCTGATACATCAAGGGACTTCACTATGTAGTAATCATATGTCTTTCTTTCTTCCTTGTTTTCTCCCTCCCTCCCTCCCTCTCTCTCTCTTTCTTCTTTCTTTCTTCCTTCCTTCCTTCCTCTCTCCCTTTCTCTCTCTCCCTCTCTCTCTGTCTCTTTCATGTAAGCGAGAACCATTTTTATCTGGTAAATGGGATCTTTCTGCAACTTGAAAAAAAGACCATTTTTAAAACACAATCGTTCCTTACTGTTAGTATGGAGCATGTGTTTAAACAACCAAAGAAAGTCTCACTGTGAGCAAGAATACAAATGAAACTAAAACCAGAGATTGCATAGTGAAAATCAAAGAGCTAAATTCAGTTTTAAGAGGTGTTTGCCTTATCCTGCATGATGTTTTTTAAAAGTAATTTATTTGTGAAAATTTTAATGTAGAAAATTTTAGACAAAATATCTCCTGGGATATAATTAAAGTTAAAATGTCTGGTAACCCTGTGTTGAAATTCTCACAGATTTTTAATAAAACTGGAACTGAAAATTATCTTTTCACATTGGATGTTATAATTTTTCAGATACTTTTGTCTAGCTTGTTTCTTCACCCATTTATGGTTACCTATTTGTTCCCTTAAGCATTTGAGGATTGACTTTTAGGTGCAATAGTATATGTTATAATAGACATGTTTACAATTTCCTCAGTCGTTTTCTAATCAAAGTTAGGGTCCTCTTGCAAAAATATTCATCTTCCTTGGAGGCAACCTCATGGTGCGTTAACCCCAGCTTCTCCCAGGTGCCACTCAATGCCCTCATAGTTCTTGGCTTGCCAGCATGTGGTTTGAGGCTGGGTTCATATTCGGGCAAAAGTTAGACTCTATCTATCTAACTAAAGGCTGTTCACTTCATTAGAGCTAAGCGCATGGCTATTCATGTCACAGAGAAGATTAAAGATACTTTTATTCTTTGATCTCAATATGTCCTTGAGATTTTTCAAATAGATAAAGTTTCAAACCACTTTTGACTTCAACTAGTACCTGCTAGAAATGTGTCCCAAGGAGCAGCAAATGATGTACCAAAGAAGTAATCATTCATTATTTAATTATTGTTTTTTAAAATGAATCAGTGACAGAATGACAAATAAAGCGTGGCAATGATTTAGTGTCATTGATTATATTATCTGTATTATTTCACCCTGTTAAAAACCTCAAAATGAGGTGTATTAATTTTGTAGCTTTGATTCAAACCAAATTCTACTTACATATTATTATGTTTACACTGGAAAATAAGTGTGAGGAGGTTTGCTAGCAATAGGACATTTTCATATTTATAGTAAGTGCTGGAAATAGGAAACTCAACCAGCAAGGAATCAAGATGTTACCATCATTTGTTGAAAAGTGGGTTGCTTTCGTTTGTCTGTGCCTTATTTTGAGAATGAAGTAGAGAATATGGTGTCTGAGTGGGTTTGGTGAGTTGACAATATTCTTTCAATTTTTCTCAGGATGAGAAATGACCTGGCTCAAAATATTACTTAGGTAGATCAAGAATTTTTCATATTTCAAAGTCTACTTTTCATGTCACTTTCCCCCCAACATTTGCTTATAATTATACTTCCAGGCCACATTTTTATATTAGTCACCTGTGGTCATTTTCATAAGTACTATCAGTATAAAATTTGTTTCAGATACTATGTTTCTAATTGAAGGATATATTTGATAAACTACAGATCTTCTTAAAATGATTTTTTTTCTCAATCAAATGTTTATTTTGCAGGGAATATACATGGTTAATCAGAACGGTAACTCAGAGTAAATGTGACTTTGAAGCTGCTGCTAGGCTAGTTGTAGTGAATTAATGAAAACTGGATAGTCAAACAAGATGACCTTTATTTATGGTTTTTAAATGCATATCAGAGGAGACCAAAAACACCCCACTGTCACTCTTATATTTTGTCAAGACTGCCTCAATCAGATATAATGCTCCTCATAATACGAAACATTGATTGAGAGTAGTTTGAAAATTAAGATAGATGATAGATATAGAGAGATGATAGAAAGGAAGAATGAAAGAACGAAAGAAAGGAAGGAAGGAAGGAAGGAAGAAAAAAAGAAAAGAAAGAAAGAAAGAAAAAGAAAGAAAGAAAGGAATAGATAGATATCTTCTATTCCAAAGGGTTTACAATCTACTTAGGAAAGTAGATCACATCTTGAAAGGTAAATAATAGTAATACTAGGTGACCTAGCCTGAGTGTCCAGTGAGTGACCAAGGTAGAAAATAACATGGGCTAGGCTAATCCATTGAAATCTGAAATGGCTAAGGGGCAGAATTTACACTGAACATTTTCATCAGAGTAGTATTTGGAAGAGAGTATAGGAAGGAAACTTAGAAGCAGAGATTCCCCTGCTATAATTATAATTATAGTTAGGAGTTGTTGCACAATAAAAATAAAATATTTAAGTTCTAATTATAGGAATGGATAATGCCCCCTTTTAGGAAAGCTGTGAAAAAATATATAGAAGCCATATAAACATTTCTTCTGCATAGATTGAAGATTATGTTAAAGAAACAGCTCTCCACCTGGATTTGGTAGGTCTTCAGTCCTCCAACTTTTACCATAAGCTACTAACTTTTTTTGATTTTTCTTTGTATTTCTGCTTTTTAGTTTGCCTACTCTTGCTAAAAGAGCAACACTGAATTAGTCCTGTTACATTAATCAAGTAAAAAGAAGACAGTGCTATCCCTTATGAGGCAGAATAGTTTCCTCATAAGGTTTTTAATTGCTCTTAGCAAAAATATATCTTTAGGTGCAAATGTAGGTATATTTAAATCAAAACAAAATCACAGATAACATAGAGTATGAGCTGAAATTAGTGTTTTTCTACAAGCGGAAAAACACTTATGGATGAATCTGTGCAGAAAAATGGAATGTGCAGTATAGTGTTTTAGGAAGGAAGATTAAACTTTAGAAACAGGCTATTTTCTGGGTGGGAAAAAGCAGTAAGACCAATCCCTTGGGACAGATGTTGAAAGATGCATATAGTTCAGTATTATTCCATGCTTCTGGGCAACCAATTAGAAAAGTTATTACTTATCATGTAATAGCTAATACAGAGGAATATCTACCCCCATCAGCATAAATACTATACATTTCACTTATATTGTTGCCTCCACTGAAAAGAATATTTCTTTCCAAAGTGTAAAACGATAAATAAACAACCAAAAAAAATCTTACAATGTGTTGCCATGACGATTTTTGAATGACCCAAGTTTGTATAAACCTGTTACTTCTGTTATTTGTATCAAATATGAGTGATTATTTATCTGCAAGTATTAGCCACCCCTGAATAGAGCTTGTTAATCATGATCACTTTAAATTATTGCACTTAATCATGGGAAACACCATTTTTTGCACAACTTTCCTAAAAATTGAGGTTACTGTTTTATCAATGCTCTGTTTTCAGTGTTGAATGATTCCTAGACATTAACTAAATATCCTTGCCCTCTATCCATTTCCTTTTGTAGATCTTTACTTACCGTTTTATTATTTTTCCAATGGTCTGAGTTGAGCCTGCCTTTAAGAGAGAGGTATTTTCCTCTTTCAAAACAAAATGTTATCTTACCCTTCAAAATCAGAAAAGGCCACCTACCCTATTTATTTTGTTAAACTTCTATTTTCTGCCATTTTCCAGTTGTTTTTTGCTTCTGAAAATAAATACTGGCATACTTTGGAGCGTTTGGAAAGAGCTCTATTGTCTCATCATGTAACCTTTAATTATGAAATTTTGGGTTCCTGGAAAGCATTAACGAACCCTCTCTTTTCTTAGGTTCTCCATATAGAGACAAAATCACCATAGCAATTCTTCAGCTGCAAGAGGAAGGCAAGCTGCACATGATGAAGGAGAAGTGGTGGAGGGGCAATGGGTGTCCAGAGGAGGAGAGCAAAGAGGCCAGTGCCCTGGGGGTTCAAAATATTGGTGGCATCTTCATTGTTCTTGCAGCCGGCTTGGTGCTCTCTGTTTTTGTGGCAGTGGGAGAGTTTTTGTACAAATCCAAAAAAAACGCTCAATTGGAAAAGGTAAATGTCACTCTTTTACAACTTAAAACAATCTTTGTTATAATAAAACGAACTTTTTAATCTTTCCAACCAAGGGAAATACTTAGACCTGTGTTAATGGTCTTCTGCCACTCATTGTATAACAAAGGTTCATAGAACTCAGAATTACCTTCGTAATTTTTAATTTAAATGTAATATTTTAAATTGAAGCCAACTTCAGGACCAGTAACTATTTTTCGTCTTACTGAAGTCTGAAAATGGAGAAACTTTTGCTGCTCGAAGTTCACTGTGGTTAGTTTATTAGGGGAATATAATTAATGAAGGAAGCAAAACTCAGAAACTGTAATATGAAGAAAAAATTTCTCTGCAGATAAAAAGTGCTTTAAGATATGATACTCATTAACAGTTTCAAGTTAGAGAGTAAATGAAATATTTATTTGAAGATTTTTGGTCCAATAATTTCTAATTTGGAAAGATCATAATGTGCATTGTGGAAATTTTAATTAATTTTCTACATTAATGAATATGTGAGAATATTGTGGTTTCTTCTTTGCCACTTAATGTTATTAATGCATCCTTTATTGCCTTGCACCTGAGTCTTTAGAAGAATATATACAAATCTCAAAAATATTGAGACTATTGCAATTTTCTTAATATTTTATTATATTTAGTCTTTTGTATAAATGTTTTTATATTCTATTCTTAAAAAAGGCTGTGAACCTGGTTCAGATTATATATTTCTAGTGCTATATTTCCCTTAGTTCTATAAATATAAAGATGAATATTTATAGATAAATCTTTCAGATGATACATGCTACTTTTTAATATAACTTTATGACTCTGGACGTAAAATGCTGCTTTAGCATTTTTAAGGCTTCTGGAACTTTACTTAGTCTTTTAGTATTTAAACATCTCTTTTGTTTTTAATTAAAAAACGTTTTTTAGATCTTAAATTTTAGACCCTGCATCAGAATGAGATTATATTTTGTTAAATAATTGAAAGGTTTATGAACTTTTATTGGTAAATATAAAGAGTAGAAATATGATATATTCCTTCATCTTTAATAATTTATGATATAATTATCCTTTCTGAAATCAAGGATACAACATTCCTACATTTTACTTGACTACAGGACTTAATTCCTAGAAATAATATTTTTATAAATGACTATTTTGATAGCCCCATTCTGTCTATAAGTAAAATAACCAATTCAAAGGTTTGAAAAATTTGGACAGTTATATATTTTCCCACAATATTCAGGATGGCTATATCTACTGACTTGCTAAATCAAATATCTTTTGCACTGGTGTGACTGAAAATTAAGCCTAAGTACACTTTTTATGTTATGACCCTTATTACAATGTCAAAATGAGTTTTGGAATCAAATCCAAAGAACTAATCAGAGATGAAAATTATTAACTCTTCAATTTTTATTTTTACTATAATTTATCAATAAGTGTGATATTTGGTTAGTTAATGCTTAAAATGAGTCCAAAAATAATAGAAGAAATTTAGATTGTCTAGTTAGAACCTCAAATCATCCATATGTAGTGGTTTTCTTTCACTTATAGCTCAGTATTAAAATAAAACACATACATTAATCTCTTGACGGCATGCGGTAGTCTGTCGCCCTTTTCTCTCTGTATCCTGTTCATATGATTTACCTGGGCCATGTCTCTATGTACAATTATTTTATAAGCATTCTGGTTTTTTTTAAAGGACATGGGAATTTACTTTTGTAAAATCACCTTTACTTTTATTATAAATAACTAGTTTAGCTGAATTTTTCACATATCGACCAGCTCTCAATTTCTATGGACTTCTATGACCTTCTAAAACATTAGAAAAAGGAAGTCAACGTATCTTTTGGTGCTGAAGCAGATAAACTATTATATTGGAAAGAAACAACTGTGTTGATATGACATGAGCATTCTTAGTCACATTCGCCCATGTTGTCACACTGTCTCCACAAATCTTCCATAATGAAATTCAGATTCTCTAGCTAAGCAGAGGAGGCACTTCAGGATCTGTCTCTGTCCACCACTGTAGTTTTATCTTCTGCTTCTCCCCAGTTTGCACCTGTACTCTAACCACACTAAATTACTTTTAATTTTCCAAGGTCAGCCAGCTTTTTAAAATCCTCCTCCCATTTGACCTGAGCAAACTTTGTCCATTTTTCTACCTGGCAAACTCCCACTAGTCATTTTAGATTAGGCATTCAAGACTAGGCATCAACTTGCCAAGAAAGCTTTACCTAATCAATAGGTATGACGAATCTGGGTACAGGGCACGCTATTTCCACAAGGTGGTGTTAGGTTTTTATTTTCTATTCCAATGAAAAAAATATGACCTGACCTGTATATCTCATTTTTGTTAGACTTAGCTGATTTCAAAAACTATCATCATTCCAAAAACATTTGCTCCCCCTTTGAGAAAGTTGGGAATGTGTCTTGTCCATTTCAAACAACATCCATCCTTTTCTCTGGAAGCATTTGCACATCACCATTCTCCCTTAGCACACTATTTTATTCATATGTGTTTATTTCTTTTTTTAATTTAATTTCTTTTTAATTATTTTTATTTTAAAAAAAATTTTATTGGAGTACAGTTGATTTGCAATGTTGTATTAGTTTCAGGTGTACGGCAAAGTGAATCAGTTATACATGTACATATGTCCACTCTTTTTTAGATCTTTTCCCATATAGGCCATCACAGAGTATTGAGTAGAGTTCCCTGTGCTATACAGTAGGTCCTTATTAGTTATCCATTTTATATATAGTAGTGTGTATATGTCAATCCCAGTCTCCCAATTTATCCCTCCCCTCCCTTACCCCTGGTAACCATAAGTTTGTTTTCTACATCAGTAACTCTATTTCTGTTTTGTAGATAAGTTCATTTGCGTGTGGGTGCCTCTCTCCCTATTAGACTCTTACTTCCTTTAAGAAAGTAATTTTGATTTGTATTGCCAAGGTCTCAGAC
This sequence comes from Aethalodelphis obliquidens, assembly GCF_003676395.1. Taxonomy (NCBI): domain Eukaryota; kingdom Metazoa; phylum Chordata; class Mammalia; order Artiodactyla; family Delphinidae; genus Aethalodelphis; species Aethalodelphis obliquidens. Next base: position 55,426,896 of record NW_020837947.1, on the reverse strand, counting down.
AGTGTCTGTTGGCGTAAGATCTTTCTTTCCTTCTTTCTTCCTTTCACCCTTGTCCCCTCCCTCCCTCTTTCCCTTTCTTTCTTTCTTTCTTTTTCTTTCTTTCCTTCCTTCTTCTCTTCTTTCTTTCTTCCTTCCTTCCTTTTCTTTCTTTTTCTTTCTTTCTTTCTTTCTTTCTTTCTTTCTTTCTTTCTTTCTTTCTTTCTTTCTTCCTTTCTTTTTTTCCCTTCCTCCCTTCCTTTTCTCTCTTTCTCTCTCTCTCTTCCTATTAAATAATGAAGTTGATTCCAGTAACTTATTTAGAAAAGTCTATCATAAAGAATAAAAAAGAACTATTTTTCCATACAATTCAAAAGAACTATGTTTATAAAGTAAATAATAATGGGTTTATTAGAAGTGATCCATTTTATTTACTGTGATCAATTAGGTTCTTGGGCTCAATTCTCTTTCATTTTTCCTGAGAAAAATATTTTATTTTGTTGGGCTATATGGTTTGTTTAATACCTTACTTAATTTATTAAAATTAGCTGTGAAATATTCCTAGATTTTCTTATAAGATCTGCATGAAAACATACAGAAATTCACAGTTTATACTTATAATTGTGTCTTTAACTGAAATTTTTAAAATTTTAAAAACAAAGTAAACATTTCAAAACTTATTCATTTACTCAACAATTATTTACTGAGAACCAAACATGAAATGAATTGTATTTACGTGTTTGAGGAAAGAAGGATATATTATTCACGACTCCAGCCACAAAATACTTTATCATCTCTTTTCGCTTCTCTTTCTCCATTTCTTTTTTTCTTTCTTTAATTTATAATATTCTAGTATTTTGTAAAAGAGCAAATTAAAATTTCTATCTTTATCTGAGTAGGCAGGCAGATAAAATATACACACAGTCTAGTTGAAAATGAGGTTTTTGTTTAAAATTTATGAATAACTAATATATTACCATGTCAAGTCTTACCTCCAATGATGATGATGATGATAAAATTAGTGATAATTACTATTATTATTTAAAGATGAAAATAAAATATCTCTTACAGCACATATTTTGTAAGATATTAATGGAACAAATAGGTCTATAATGACTATAGTCTATAATGACTATAATGTTGTTATATTTCCAAGTTTTTTGATAACTAAGAGTAGCATAAGAATGTAATATTTTTAAATGAGGGTAGGTTAAAACTGAAAACAGAAGATAATGCTGAAATATGTAGACCTTATAAAAATCCCCAAATTGCAAATTGCATTCCTTTCCAATAACCACAAGATGATGTATTACGATTTTTAAAATACTTAATGGTTTTAATTTTGATGCAAATATTAATGCATCAAGGATATATTGCTTTTCATTTATTCAGACTTGTAAACTAAGTAGGTATTTATTTTTTGATGGTTTTCACAGTATGACCTGACCATTTGGAAAGATACTCAAAATGTTTTTCTTTTCCGAATGTATCTGAAGAAGTATCTAACCAACATGTGGATTTTCTAATTGATTTTCTTTGTGCCTTAACTTTTCCCTGATTTAAAAAATATTATTACTTAAGGTTTATTCAGTAAGCAATCCAAGAAACTTCTGTACATCTTAGGCAATTAGAGCATTTCAGGTTACGTGGCTTTGTTTGAAAGGTCCTGTGTTCACCTTGTAAATCTTACTTATAACAGAAAAAAAGCTGCTTAATATACAGAATTTTATTTTTTCTGGTAATATATCATCTTTATGATTATACATTGGTTTTGTAAGCATGAGTTATAAATGATTGTAATAATTTTAATTTTTATAAAAATATTTTGACATAATTATGGTTTATTAATTTTTTGGAATTATTCATCATTTCTTACATATTTGAATATGTCTTCTTTTAAAAGGTATAAATAATTCTGCCCTCTTGATTTCCAACAAAAGTAGCAATATAATTTACATAGTTGGATCTTTTGTTTTTATCTGATATGTATATAGAAATATTTTCTTTTCCATGTAATTGAAAATGGATTTGCCTGTACAAATTGTTTCTTCTTGAACATCAGGTTGAACATGCATCTTTGAGTTTCTTGATATGAAAAACTTAATAACAAAATATCCCTTTCTTATTACTTAAGTATAAACAAAATGTAGTAAATATGCCTGAGAAATAAAAATATAAAAATTATTGCTCAGATATTGAATTTCTAAGCTATGTGTCCTGTCTTGGATACATATTTTTTGTTCTAACGTCCCTCTAAGATGATTGAAGTACATTTTAAGAACTACTTAGTATGGTTGTTTTTCAGGATATAGTCCATTGTAGTCTACATAGTTGTTTGCATTATAGAACACTGGTAAATCTTATCAAAGATAATCTCTAAGTAATACAATAATTTCCCATCACTGAAAACTAAAAAAAAAATTTGAGGACACATGGAATATTCTTCAGTGTATAGTTGAATAACAAATGTAAAAGGCAGTTTTAACTCACAGTAGAAGAACAAATAAATGAAACAATGCAATCTGAGGAATAAGAAGAAAATCAGATTGGCTTAGTTTAAACCTGCAAGACTGACTTCACTCTGTATGACAGACTCTAGGTCCATCCACCTCACTACAAATAACTCAATTTCGTTTCTTTTTATGGCTGAGTAATATTACACTGTATATATGTGCCACATCTTCTTTATCCATTCATTTGTCAATGGACACTTATATATGGAATCTTAAAAAAAAAAAAAGGTTATGAAGAACCTAGGGGCAGGACAGAAATAAAGACTCAGACATAGAAAATGGACTTGAGGACACGGGGAGGGGGAAGGGTAAGCTGGGATGAAGTGAGAGAGTTGCATGGACTTATATACACTACCAAATGTAAAACAGATAGCTAGTGGGAAGCAGCCGCATAGCACAGGGAGATCAGCTCCATGCTTTGTGACCACCTAGAGGGGTGGGACAGGGAGGGTGGGAGGGAGATGCAAGAGGGAGGGGATATGGGGATATATGTATATGTATATCTGATTCACTTTGTTATAAAGCAGAAACTAACACACCATTGGAAAGCAATTATACTCCAATAAGATGTTAAAAAAAAAATCCTGCAAGACTAGAGATTCTGGGTGAAAGATTATTCACAAGGAAAACACTTTTCAAAGCTGGCTGAATCTGTATTTCATGGAACCAGAAGAATGAAAAGAAGTTGTTCACAGTTCCTTATGCAGAAATTGCTTCCAGAATGATGAAGAATTAGTTCTAACAGGAGTAATGCTTTGTAAAAGAAATCATTTATTGGATAAGATATAGGAATGCAAACATTGTCATAAGTCATCAGTAAAGATTTTATTCCAATATTTACATTTTCCAAATAATGCCTATTTACAAACCACAGTATATTTGTGCTTTTCATATATGGGATTTTTATTTAATATATGGAATTTTAATTTAATGTATAGAATTTTAACTGCATTTAGCTGTTCAGAAGTTAAAGTTATGAGTACTTTTTTTTTTAACATTATTATTGGAGTATAATTGCCTTACAATGGTGTGCTAGCCTCTGCTCTACAACAAAGTGAATCAGCCATACTACACATATGCTCCCACATCTCCTCCCTCCCGCATCTCCCCCTCTCCCCCCTCCCCATCCCACCCCTCCAGGTGGTCACAAAGCACCGAGCTGATCTCCCTGTGCCACGCGGCTGCCTCCCACCAGCCATCCACTCTACGCTTGGTAGTGCATATATGTCCATGCCACTCTCTCACTCCGTCACAGCCCACCCCTCCCCCTCCCCACATCCCCTAGTCCATTCTCTAGTAGGTCTGTGTCTTTATTCCCGTCTTGCCCCTAGGTTCTTCATGACCTTTTCTTTTTTTCTTAAATTCCATATATATGTGTTAGCATACGGTATTTGTTTTTCTCTTTCTGACTTACTTCACTCTGTATGACAGACTCTAGGTCCATCCACCTCACTACAAATAACTCAATTTCGTTTCTTTTTATGGCTGAGTAATATTCCATTGTATATATGTGCCACATCTTCTTTATGCATTCATCTGTTGATGGACACTTCAGTTGCTTCCATGTCCTGGCTATTGTAAATAGAGCTGCAATGAACATTTTGGTTCATGCTGAGTACATTTTTAATATAATAAAATTTAGCTATGAAGCATGCTGATATTTAGAAGTTAAAAGTTGCAAATAAACTTTGGACAAATAGTGCATTTTGTATTGTTTTTATGTTACTGCCTTTCTCTGAGAGCAGAGTATCTCTCAATTTCCACTAATAACCTACATAGGGACTAACTGGATGGGTCTTAAAAATGATTTTACATATAAATATAAAATCATACTTCAAAATGAGATGCTAATCTTCATTTTACTCACTAAATAGTTGCAAGTAGTTGCAAATCAGCAAAAAGATTTTTATGTCATTCATTTATGATAACTCATCCTCTTTTTATGCCCATAAATAAGGTTTTAAAATAAGATTGTAGCTGATTTTCATAACTGGCTTTAGAATTTCTAAAGTGTAATATCTCATTTGAGTACGAAGTTACTCTGAGAGCTATGCAAAGATTATTATCCATATTGTGCAGATGAGGATAAGTATCTCAAGTGTCAAGTGTGTTTCCCAAGGTCAAAGATGCCTATACTAACTCTATTTACACTATATCACACTACACAAAGTGGAGGTAGAATATTTAACTATTTTTCTTGACAGTTTTTCTCTCTGATGTTCTGTTGACAAGATGTGTGCAGTAGGAGTTTGAATTAGATAGACAGATTATGGGCTTTGATCATGAGCCCTGTATAGTCATTTCATTTTCCTGGACATTAAGCATGAGTTTTGAAATAAAAAAGACTTGGGATCATTCTTCAAGTATGTTCAATCTTGGATAAAATTACTTAACTTTTTCTATAAATCTTTTAAAATAAATAAATGAATGGGTTACAAATACACCACAAATGAAAATGTTTTTGAAATTAATCTAGGTTATATACATAGTTTTTTGCATGTGTCTGGCATATAATAAGCAGCTGTTGTTATAATATAATTATCATTTTTATTTCTAAAGCTGTTATATTTTAACTGCTGCACCTTAAAGGAAAGAGAGCTCTCCTGGAATTAAGCATTAGTTATTTGGATGTTATACACTTTGTTGAAAAATTGTTATTATTATGACTGCTAGCAAGAATATGATGATTAACACTACTTTTTCTTAAAATTGACTTCACAGCTGTATCAACTAAAGTGGTATTGAAGCTTGTCAGACCTTATATATTGATATTTCTGGCTCAAGTAGGGAAAGTGTGAAAATGCATAATGACGCCCCGTTTTTCTCCATCTCATTGTATTTGCAAAATGCACTATAATGATATTCAGTAACTGTTTCTGTAAGAGTTAAGGTTTCTGAGAATATTTTAATCTTTGGTTATGCTTATCATTGTAAAATAATCCAGGCTAAAGAGTAGGATGCTTTGTCATTTTATCTATTGAGAAAAAATAATTTAGCCCCCTAATTTTTTTCTGTCTGATTTATTATTTAGTGTTCAAAAAATTACCATTTATTAAGAGGAGAGTCCAGGTAGAAGCCTCAGCTGAAATTCAAATCACTGTTAATGAGGCAGGCTAATATAATAACACACTTACAGAATGGAAGTCAAGAGAATAGTGTTCCTCTTTTAGCTCGGTTACCAGTTATATGCATACCCGTCTGACTGCACAGCTTATCTAAATAATATAATTTTTTTAAAAGAGAGCTGCTCTAAAACTGAATGTCAAGATCAAAGTTGCTATATAAATATAATTGTGACATAAGTGTCTTAACTAGTCATTTTTCATCTCTCATTGCTTCACTGTTACATTCATATAGCCTTAGGTAAATTCATACTTCTGATGTATAGCATTAGCTATTTGATATTTTTAAAAGACTGCCAATTAAAGAGTACAAATCAAAAGGAACGGGCCATGTTAAATGACATTTATCTTCCTCATTCAATGCACCAACATTAATATAAAATATTGCATATTACATCAAATATACTTTTTATTTCCTTTTAGTTATTATTTAGTTAATTTAATTATTATCTAATGTGGAATAATCTTCTGCAGGGATTAATTACAGTGACTGTTTGGACTTGTCTCTACTACATGTGATCTGGAATTCTTGGTCAAATGGCCTACAGCATCAGAAATTAATTAGAAAATGTCTGAGAATGAACGAGGTATCCGTAATCAGTTAAATAATTTAAATGACAAACAAAACAAAACAGTTTGGTTGATATACGCTAGTACATATTAGGACATTGCACCACAAAATCTGTTAGAAGCAGCTTAAAGATGTTTTAATAGGGCTTCAGATAGAAACTGTATGCAAAAATGGTTGGAAATTATTCTGAATGAATATTGGAATATCATTTAGTTAATTTTATACCATCAAAGAATAGGACAGCAAGATGTATAAAACAGTTTCCTCCTTAAAAAATATATACTAAATAGAGACCTGATAGTAGCATGTAATATTTATGATTATTTCTCTTTCAATTGATAAATGACTATATATTCAACATGAAAGTGATGAGCTTCAAAGTTAAAAAAATTAAACTGGTTATTTTTCATCAGTGGCTGTTTTTTTAAAAAAAGACATTGCTAAATATAAAGATTTTAACTTAAAAATGAAATTTAAATATATCAGTGTTCAATGTGGAGCATGTTTACAACTAGATTTCTAATATTAAAACAATTTATGTACTTCTCAAAGTGCTGTCACATCATGTTATCATATAAACATATCTGTAAATTAGAAAGTTAAGCTGTTAAGAATAAATTATTCTATTACACCAAGAATGATATTCTTGAGAACATTTATCTGCAGACTATTTATGTGTTTTCTTATACTTAAAATTAAAAAAGAAAATAGCTTGTTTAAAAGGCAATGTATATATAGCCAAATTCATATTTTTAAGATTTCCAGACCTTCATTGTTTCAATTAGAGATGTGTAAATACAGGTTGCCTCATTAAATATAGTGAATTTTATAATGAGTTTAATAATTTAAATGCAATTATACATGCTAACAGCTCAAAGATTTAAATTTTCATTTTCAGGAATCTTCTATTTGGTTAGTGCCACCCTACCATCCAGACACTGTTTAGTAAACTTTTGAAACTTACTAAAAGAGGTTTTTAATAATGGTTAGTATCTTTGCACCTTTCTTTTTTCTTTTTGTAGTCTGTTATATTGTGCAGAAACATTTTTGTTGTTGTTTTCACCCTAAGAAACTTTATTTAATGACACAATTCGTGTGTTTCTATCTCTAAGAAGTAATTTGAAAAGCATGGTAGTTTTCTTTCTCTCCCTCCCTCCCTTCCTTCCTTCCTCTCTCTCCCTCTCTCTCTTTTATTCTTTCTTCTTCCCCTTCTCCCTCCTCCTCATCTTCTTTCTTCTTCATTATAACCCAGGAAATTTCCTGTCAAGCGCATTTGGGTTTTTCAAAACCTTATTTCATAGTTCAGTAAAAAAGACATTTTAAAAATTCTGATCATGATATGAAGTAGGAAAGATAATTTGTCTCTATCAAATGACAACAAGTTAGAACTTTAAAAATCAGACAGTAATTTTTTGGCAACATACAACACAGGGAAACAACTATATTTCACAATCATCTCTACAGTTTCAACTTTAGATTCTTACATAGATCAAGATATGGAATTTACATTCTAAAGCTTTAAAAAGAGAAAAGAATATGTATTTGCCCTAATGCCACAAGTGAACTGTACTTTATGGTATCATTAATTTTTAAAATTTGTCATGTTGATTCCAAACTCTTGCTCAAATCTAAAGGTTTTCATAGTTTTGTGAAGGATTAGAAATATTATACAAGTGAGAAAAGAACCTATTGTCTTATGGTGACTTTATTAGAACCTAAGATAAAACAATTTTTTAGGTAAACTTACATTGATAGATCAAAAAAGAACTGGCAAAATTCAGCTTATTCAGAGAAAAAATTAACAAAAGTGATGAATGACATTATATAATCAAGGCTACTGATTGCTTAAAGGTTTCTTGATTAAAATTTTCACTTTCTAATGGCTTTGTAAAATAGAGAAAGCCTAAAATAGTAATGGCGGGGTTACATGTTTATAATTTTCATAGCTTCTAAATTTGTAAATATTATTTACTTAAGTTTAAATTATAAAAGATAAAAGTATTGCAATCTTTGGGGCAGGGATTTTACCTATGTTTTATGTTAATCAGCATTATAAAATTTACATTACATAAAATTGCTTAAAAGAGTTTAAATGTCTTTATTTGTAGTCTGAAGTTAAGTACAGGATACTAATACAGTTTACTTTTTAACTTACTGGAAATAAAATTGAGTCATTTCATAGCTGAATGGGTATGTATAAGATTTTTTTTTCTAAGAAAATCAGTTGTTTAGATCACTGTCTTACTATGGACAAAACAATATTTCTATTCTGTCACTTTTTAAAATTAGTATAATCAAAATGTCTAAAACTTCAGCTTGCCAAAGACAGTGTTATAAATTATTTAACATTTAGAAAATTTATTTGTTTTAAATGAAGGCTTATTTCAAACAATTCAGCATTAGCCATGTCCTGTAACATTTTAAAGTGTCGATGGCATCAAGTTCTGACCTTGTTACATTACCTAATCAATTCTTCTGTTAAATGTTTCAACAGAGAACCAAGACTAAGTTACCTCAAGACTATGTATTCCTCCCTCTTTTGGAGTCAGATTTTTCCATTTCTACAGTGTTGTCATCATCACCATCTTCATCATCATTATCATCATGTTCTTAATAAGTACATCTAATAGTAGGTATTAAGCAACAAGAAACACTGTGTCCCTATACTGGCTGTCAGGTGTCATATAGATCCTTTAATAGAAATAGAATTCATGGATTTCGGAACTGTATTATTGAACACATAATAAATAACGCATAGAAATAACTCCATAGTTAATGGGGAATTCATGTGTAGCACATAATCATCTCCCATTACAAGTACTAATAAATTAATATTTTTACTAATTTAATGTTATTAAAGTTTTATCTGATTAATTAGATCACTTGTACACAACGCATTTTACTAAGCTTCTGAAGAAAAACCTTTTTAAGCTTTTTTTAAGCAATTGAATTAGAAACGTTAAAAAATAATTAAAATGTTAGGGTCATGTATGGCTATTGTTAATTCAGTCAACATTTAAAGAACATGTGTGTACAAGTCAGTGCCATGAGCACTTAATCTCTGCTCTTTACAATTCAGTGAGAGGGATGCATACACCTAGAGGCCAGAAAGAGAAACATGATAATGAATGAAAAATACTGAATTGAGTGAAAATAATGAGCCTGATCAATTGGAAAGTGATTCCTGAATAAGTTAAAATTTGAGTCATGTCTGGAGGTAAGGGATAAAGCTGGATTGATGTGAAAGATGAAGGAACTCTGCTAGGTAACAGAGCAAGAAGCAAAGTAGAAAAAACTTGGAGGTCCAAAGAGAAGAGTGTGTGTAGAGAAAAAAGGAAAAGGTTGGAGGGAGAGATGAGGTAGAGCTGACTCAGAGAGGTATTGATAGAAAAAAGAGGAGAATTGGATTTTACCTGTTTCTTGGACAAAAAAAATAGTATTAATAACCGGTGTTTAAAACAGTAGATTATCTGATAATGGCGAGCTTTTTGAGAATGGCCTAGACATAGAGGTGGGAAGATCACTAAGGAAACTGTTCAGGAATCCATAAAAGAAAAATGAGAATATAGCCAGGAATGTACAAGAAGTTATTAGGGCAGGGTCAAAATCACAAAATTTGGTATCAGAATATCTTGCTGGAGGTGTAGGTGTGAGCTGCAGAAAGTGACTTATCTTTTCTCTGAATCCGTTTTCTCTGTTGTACAGATGCCCACCTTAATTCAGTATTAGTTTGTGTCACAGAGGTGATGTATACAAAGTATTTTTTTTAAATATAAGGCATGTATATGGTATTAAATATTTTTATCCTGTATTATTTTGGAATTAGCCTAAACTGATAAACAACAAAGAAGCAATACCAAAAGCAAAAAACTAAGTCTTCACGTGTATATTTAATTAGGTTTATTTCATTATGTTTCCATATCACTTTTTGGAATTTTGTAAATTTTTCATACTTGTCCACATTTTTAGTTGTTGTCCACATTTTTAGTTCTTGCACAGAAAGAGCCTAAGTCTTAGACCATCTGAATGTCAACAACAATGTGAAACTGGTTCATGAATCTGATTTATGTGTACCTAACACACGTATCTCAATTAGCTGGGGAGGGAGACTAACAAATTTTTATTTTACGTTTTGACTCTGTAATAGGAATTTGAGGAGTGTGTAATAATGAGCCCCAGATATACAGAATTTCTGGCAAATCTATTGCCAATAAAACAGGAATTTAGAAAAAAATTACGTATAGGGTCATTTTTTTCTTCATGGAATAAATTATTTATCAGCTCTCAGTTATCAAGCTGATGGTGACAAAGAAGTTAATATGTGTGCATGGATTTTTAATGTGATACAATGTCATTTCATGATTAGCTCATACGTGTTTGTAATCATCATCGATAGTTTTACAGGCAGAATCACAAAATGATACAATGAATAGCAGAAATTATTTTCCATATTTTATGTCTAAATGTGTGAGTACTATTTTTGTTCTGTTATGAAATGCATGATGAAGAATCCACGTTTAAAGAAAATTTTCATATCTCATGTTGTGATCTAAAAACCAGTTCATTTTTTTCTAATTTTTTAAAATAGCAAAAATGGATTTCTGGTAACCAATTTGTTTATATGTGCTTATATTTAAATTTTAAGGTCGATTTATATCTTATAATGTTAATTTTATATCTGAAAATCTTATTCAACATATATGTAATGTATGCATTCCTAGTTGGCAGTTCACTTCACTATCAGGTGGAGATTTTCTTTAAACTTGCCCACTCTGATAAAATATTTTAATTATCATGATTTGTATGTTAAAATTGTAATAATTTGTTATAATTTTCATAATGGAGTTTTTCAAAACTTCAAGGCTGCTATGTTGACAAGTCTTTGAGAACGATTTTAATATTGTTTCAGGACCGTTGCCATGGATCTGTTTTGTAATATTTCGTTTTCTGTGTTATTCTGTAGAGGTCCTTCTGTAGTGCCATGGTAGAGGAATTGAGGATGTCCCTGAAGTGCCAGCGTCGGGTAAAACACAAGCCACAGGCCCCAGTTATTGTGAAAACAGAAGAAGTTATCAACATGCACACATTTAACGACAGAAGGTTGCCAGGTAAAGAAACCATGGCATAAAGCTGGGAGGCCAAACACCCAAGCACAAACTGTCGTCTGTTTTTCCAAACAATTTAGCGAGAATGTTTCCTGTGGAAATATGCAACCTGTGCAAAATAAAATGAGTTACCTCATGCCGCTGTGTCTATGAACTAGAGACTCTGTGATCTAAGCAGTTGCAGTGATCAGACTTGAGTTACAGGCATCATGGAGAACCAAGTTACACGGGGTTAAACTGTTTATCATGGGTTCCTCCCTTCTTCTGAGTGAATGTTACATACGCATTTGTGGCTGGTTTCAAATGCAGTTCAGTAAGAAATTACAGGTTCCTTTTGAGGCCCAACTGTTGCCAGGAGATGGAGCATAATTGCCCCAAGGGTAACGAGGTAAAAAAATCATTAAGAATAAAAATACTTGGAATCAGCAAAAACTGTAGTGTTGCAAGAAACAATACAGTCTTCTGAACATCCAGATAAGAGGGTAGTGATGTTACTAGCCCCCAACTACTCAGTATAATGATCATCTGAATTGACAATACGTGTTTATAAGATGTGATAAAAATGTAATGCAAAACAAATCTGACTTTCATGGCAAGTGGAATATGAAGCAGATCTTCATCAGTGTTTTTCTTTCTTTCTTTTTGTTTTTTCGACAGTCTGTGTCACTGATTGAGATAGAAATGTCAATTACCAAGGAAATAATGTTTTCTCTTATATTCACCATGGCAGGAGATTTAACATGTAACTCTATCAAATCCCTACCTATTCCCCAGACACCCTTTCCCCACTCCCGCACCGAGAAAAAAAACAACAGTTGGTTCAGAGATTCTGAATTAAAAAGGATGATGTTTTGCAATCTTTGTCTTAAGTTGTAAAAGAGGGCTGAGTGTTGATAGTTCTGTGGAAGACTGAAACTTTCATTCTAACATTCAGATATGTTAATCCAAACCCTCCTTCCTGCTATAAATGAACTTGATGGAGCCTGGGCAGATCTCAGTGAAAGGATAAAGGGGACTGGTCATCTAAAGAAAAGTACGTGTGGTGAACTTTGACGTGGACTGCATTTATCAATACAGTCACAATGTTAAATGAACAAAATTCTTGAGCAGTTTTTTTTCAAAAAAATGTTCAGGTTTATTTGTGGAAATGCAAGATTTCTATGAAAATAGTTTTTGTATGGAAATTTTTGTAATACTTTTTATCAACAAAATAAGAACATGCGTTCCTGTCAGGGGTGTGATGTCAAGCATGAATGGTAGTGCGTGTGCACCACCAACGTTTGGTGAAAACTATTTTTATCAAGAAAAAAAGGAATCATAGAAGAGAAATATTTTCAAGTTAGATAATATAAAAGCTAGGTGCACTACCACCACTGCTTACCATGCCACACCCCTGGTTTCCACGAGGCTGATAACATACTGTAACGAACAATTGTGTGTAAAATGGGAAAAGACACAGAACTCTTGACAACATTGTGATAACAGTTGAGTGCACACAGTTTGCTGTTTGAATCCAATGCACAAAATTTAAAAAAATCATTAAAATTATGTCCATTTTACTTTCATCTTTGACTTTCATTTTTCTCTTGTATGGGTAAAGGAATACACAATATGCTCCTTGCATGAAGGGAAGTATACAGGTCATCAAGGATGGCCACTTCCCAACTACCTGGAGAAAAGAAGAAAAAAGCTCAGGCCATGAGCTATTCAGATGTAAGAAAAGCTGGACTGGGATATAAAATGTAATCTTCAGGCTTAGTGCAGTTCAAATGAGAAAACTAGCAGTTCTAGAGGCTATAGTCATGATCTTACCTCTTCTGTGAGTGGATACTGACTATGTCAATAGGGTTGTGTAAGACTATAGTGATTGCTGATATTATATTTGAAGTTCAACTGATGTCCAATTTAAGAATTAATTGTGCATTGATAATATAATTCAATGAAGGGAGAGGAAAAGATAGGCTCAATATCAACAATAAGTTAAAAAAAAAACACAAAAAACTTCATTCTGTCCCAAAATTTAACTTTAGGGAGTTATATAAGTCACTATTACAAATCTGAGCATTGGTTTTGTTTTTTTTTTTTTTTTTTAGTGGTAAATAACCTCAAATAACATAGGTTATAAAAATGTTTAGATTTTGGTCAATATTAAGCTTTTCCTCAATCAGATTCTAATCAGATTTTAAAGAACTTCTAAATTCAGTTCTTCATTATATTAAACAACCTTAATAATTGGCAGAAAATGACAACTTTAATTATTTTTAAATAGGAAATAACTATTTAGATCTTTGGTATGATTTGATAATAATTTTATTTAAGTATTAAGTTAACAAATTTCAAAATGTATTAAAAAACCTGTTGTATTTTAACTCCAAAGGTAGTTTAGAACATATAAATGATGTGTAATATTTAACTTTTATCCACTTCCTAAAAGGTTCCTGCATTATTGCCAAAACAGATACTGCCCTACTCATTGGGTGCTTATGTGTATATGAAGTACTATTCTTAATTTTAATAAAATCTTGATTACTTTCAAAATAATTTCAACCAGTAAAAGAATGTCTCCTCTCTCTGGAAAGGCAATATATTGGAGTAAGATTATTCTCCAGTATCTAACACTCAAATTATAAAAAGAAGAGGAAGAGAATGCCTATTCTAGTCGACAGTGTAACCTGATGACTCCAGGTAATCAGTGGAGACACATATACCACAAATAAATAACTCTAGCCAGTATGGAACACCGAGGGGGTATATTTACACACGCCACAATTAAATAACCCTAACCAGATGAAAGTATCAAGGATTTATATTCATTGTATTTCACAGCTAAGTAACCCTAACAACTATGAGAATACCAAGGAAATCTATCCACACATTTACAAGAATAACCCTAACCATTATGGGAGCAGCAAGGGGACAGATTCTATTTTACAAATATGTAAAATGGATAAGGATATTTTATTAATTAAAATCTTTCAAATATTTTACAATTCAGTTACATATTTTTAAGAATAAGTTCCTTGTTATTACTGAATGATTTTATGTACTAAACACTAATGATTTTAAAGTATTTTAGCACAATGCTTTTTAATGTTTGTTTATTATGAAATTTGCATATAGCAAATCATATACAATGCATATGTACAAGAGAATCATGGCATGTGGCTGTAGTGTGCACCAAGAATTGTTTGTCACTGGGAGTGGGCTATTCTATATATTCTGAAACTAGGCTTACTGTCACTCACCTCCAACTCTGAGGTGTAAATTTAAGCAGAATACTTTAATAGAGAGAAGAGAGTGCCCAGCTGTTTCCGGAAACAGAGCAGGAAAAAAATAATATGGGCCAGGCTCACCTAGGAGTTTTGTCCTCAGTTTAAAAGATGGTAAATGGCAGTGAGAATTTGGTCATGACCGTCCTGAGTGTATCTGCAATTTGAGTCCTGTTGCTCAATTTGAGTCCACGAGAGTGGCCCTTTGTGTCTGCAGCACAATCATTATTGTGAGATTCTTGCCATTTGAGGATCCCCTTAGGCTCTCTACCATGTAGGATCCCCTGTTGCCTTTAACAGATGTTCTCCCTTTTCTAGGTTTATCTCTAACTTTGGTGACTTCTAAAGAAGGATTACCCAAGAGGTCAACTTTTTGAGCTATTTCATGTGTAAAAATGCTTTTATTCTACTCTCATAAATAATTATTAGTTTTGCTGGGTGTAGAATTCTAAATTGAAAATAATTTTCTTAGATAAATTTGAAAGCATTTTTTCACTGTTTTCTTACTTCTAATTCACACTGTACAAACGTGAAGCCATTCAGATCTCCAATTCTTGGTATGTGAATTTTTTTTTTTTTAAATTCTCTCTTAGGTTTGTTTGATCTTCTGCTTGTCCCCAGCATCCTGAGATACTGGAGCTACCAAACTGCTGAGTCTACATTTATTACCTTTGCTTTCCTATTTCTCATTTCTGTCATCTTTATATTCCAAGTATTGTATTGAGTTTTTCATTTCTGCCAAATTATTTTAATTTCTATGAGTTCTTGTTTTATGAATGTAATAATTTCTCTTATGTCTCTGAAGACATTAATAGTAATCTTAGGACATTTCTTTCTCCCTGAAAAGACCTCAGTTTTCTCCCAGTTGTATTTTCCTATGAGCTTGTTTGGATTTCTATCTTCCATATTAGAGGTTTTCTTCAGATACTTGTTAATTCTGAGCAAACTGTTAATGATTAAGAAAAGGGGACTAAAATCTGATTTGGAAGCTCTATGTGCACAGCACAGTAGGGGAGAATATTTACCTAATTAGAGCTTTACCATAGATTAGTCTAGAGGGACTATTTGCTGATGAATCCTTCAAAATGTCCCTATCTTTGGATCTTTCCTTTGATTACCCAGAAGAGTATCTTTTAATTTTCTGCCTGGAGATTAAGGCCCTGACTGCCAATGTTCTGCTAATCATAGGTTAAGCGCTCTTGAGATCTCTGCATTCTGCATTCAGAATGACTAAGGTCACTTAATCACCCTGTTTTAAATTTAGCAGTCAGGCTTTCAACTGGACCTGGCATCTTCTAGTCTGGAGCCCTTCATTTTTTCTCTTTTGAGAATAATTCCTTATCACTTTGATGAGGGGTGAAGAACAGCCTCAGAGGGGTGAGAAGAGGGAGGAGAATACAGGGATCCACTGTTTTCAAACTACATTCAATAGGTCCTCCTTGTTGTATTCTTCTCCTACCCTATTAGTTATTAAGGCATATTGCACAGCTGGGTCCTGTGCCTTGGAAGATTCTGTGATATAATTTGATTGGTTCTCAACTTTTCACACCTCCTTGTTGTGTTCTTTCTCCTACACTATTGGTTATTAAGGCATATTGCACAGCTGGGTCCTGTGCCTTGGAAGATTCTGTGATATAATCTGATTGGTTCTCAGCTTTTCACACTGACCCCTTGGAATTCTATTTTTTCCATTCTGCTTGGTTAACTATCATTTGTTCATGTGCTTTCTCCTTCCAAAAATTTTGTTGAAATTTTCACCTCTCTTGTTCTTATTCTTGGAGTTTTATACATTTAAAACAACAACAACGACAACAACAACAAATACCTCTCTACTATAATTTTTATGGTTGAGTAGGGAGCAAAATTTGATGCATGCATTCAATCCTTCACTCTTATCTGGAACAAGAACCCTGTCTCTAAAGAAAATATTATGCAGAAATCCAGCATAGGAGGCAAATAAAAACTAGAACTACTCTGGTTCTAATAGAGTAGAGACAGAACAGACCTTGCTTTTATAATTGTAAAGAATGTAATATTGTCAATGACTTCTTACAAATATTTTTTCTAACTCGGTATGTAAAGGGGATACTTCCACAATAAAAAGGAATTTCACAAAATGGAGCCCAAGAATATTTTTGAAATGGGGAAGATTTCAGTGCCTGTCAAATAATGCTAAATTTGGAATCCAATGTAATTTATACCCTAAGGGCTTAGGTCTAATTCAAAACATTCCAACTTCATTTTGTAAAGCTCAAGACATATGTGTTATAATGTAGATAAGGAATACTTTCTTAGTGAACCACGCTGAACTGTAAGATTTTAAGAATCCTCTTTAATGTATTGCCTTACACTGTACCTTGCCTTCACATTTATTATGAGTGTAATTAAAAAAAAAATTAAACAAGTATATCCCTGCCTCTTTACAAAGAAGAGTAGCTGTTTTCCTACATTTCAACTAGAGATTTCTATAATATTATACCATCAAAAATATAACACTCTCAATTACCAGCCCAGTTAACCTTAAGGTCAATATGTAGAGTTTAATATCTAATCCAATATCATTGGATTTGATATATACACTGAAAAATCTAAAATCATAAATCCCCCTCACCTTGGACAAAATTCATGTTAAAAGGGGAAATAAAAGACACACTACACACATGCTCCTTCTATAATATTTTAAGTTATTTTTTAACATGTATCTTGTATCTCAGCTCCTAATCTAAGGTTTTCATATAGTTTAGGATAAAAAATGCCATAGCTCCAGCCACTATAATCACATTTCCACCAGGAGGAAGAACAAAAAGAAATTAAAAGGGTCTTGCTCCTTCCTTGTAAGGACACATAACACAAGTTGCACATTATGTTGGTCAGAAATAATGATATGGCTACACTTAGCTCTAAGGTAGAACAGGAAATGTAGACTTTAATTTGGGCAGCCATATGCCCCCTAAAAATCAGGTGTTCTATTACTAAAAAATGTATGAAAAATTGGGGGGAACAAATTGCAATCTCTGCCCTCCCGGTATTTCTGGTCTCTCACCCCAACCCACTAAACCCTACCTTGTTCTATTCACTCCCTATTTTGTTCATTTACCACCTGTTTGCCATCTACCACTACCGTTTTCTTTTTATCCGATTCTCCCATATCTTACTGTTTTTCTTTACATTTCTTATATTTTTCCCTAATGGAAACCTGGATTTTCCCTTATGACAATATTTGTCTTGAAATTCAACAAAAGAGGAAGCAGTTGGCAATTTCTTTTCAGAATACCTTTCATTTAGTTATAGACAAAGACCTGTCTTATATAACCATTCCTTTGATTCCCAAAATATTCTTCCTCATTCTTTAAAAACCCAGACACCTTGGTTAGAATTGGCCTGTTACTCTGTGCCCCGCCATCAAGAATAAGCATGCACCCATTTGTCTATATTTAAAAATCAGTGAACCTACATTATAAACTAAGTTTTGTGTTAGATCCTGGGTATGCAATATGATCAAAAAGAGACATGGTGCTTGTTGTGATAATTTAAAGTCTAGAAGAGGAGGCTGAATTTAATTAAATGTGCTAAATGCATAAATACGAACTGAAAAGGGCTGTCACCAAGAAGTGCTCCTTTCTTTCAGATTCAGATGAATGATGAGACTTCACCCACTTAATCTCAAGTAGTGCAGTTTTAGTTGAAAATGTGAAAAATTGGATTACATTTATAAAGGATGCACAGAGAAGCACTTACTGGTGTAATGAAACATATTATTGGTTTGTGTGTTCCTCCCAGGACTATGTAATGTCTATTACTTCAAACCGTGGCACAGGGTAGGATTCTTCCAGGTATGGAGAACATAAACTGAGATGTCAACTCTGCTGTTAGAGCATTACTGCCATCCTATTACTCAGGGTGGCGATTTCCCATTATATGCAAAATATGATACCATAACTTTACCTAAGTTTTTCTCTGACCTAAACTATTGCCATTTGTGTTGATTCTTTTTTCCTTTGTCCTCACCTAGGTACAAGAAAATATTCTATCAGTGCTCCTTTTTTTTTTCTTTTTGTTTAAAAGTTTCTTGCTTTCCTTTCATGGTAGAAGTGAACAGTTAACTCACAATTGACTTTGGAACACTGAGAACATTCTTGTTGAAATGGGGTGAAATAGACAAATCTCAAATATTTAGCTCTTGTCCAAAAGTTTACCAAAAAATGCACTTGACTCTCTTTCACACAGGTGATGGGAAGGAAAGGTATGGTGTTTTATGAGAGCCTATAATAAAAGAACCTTACTTAGACTAGAAAATTGGGGTAGACTTACCAGAGGAAGTGATGATTGCACTGAGATATAAAGGATGAGAAGCAGATACTCAGTAAAAAGTTTCACAAGCCTGTGACAAAGTACCTGTAAGAGTCGTGTGATATGAGGGAGTATGGCATGTTCTTGAGGAACTGATAGGCAGCCAGTGTTGATGGAGCACAAAGAAGGCATGGGGATATGTAATGGAGATACATTTAAAATATAGCTCAGAGCCGGACTTTGGCAAGGTAATACAAGTGACCTCAATGATTTGATCTTTATCCAAAGAGCAATGTAAACCATTTAAATCTCTTAAGCAGAAGCAAGATTGTTGGATAAGATCTGCATTTTGTAAAGAACACTCAGGCTTCAATTTGGAGCATGGTTTAAATAGGTAACAGAGCGGTTATAGGAGATTAGTGAAGAGGTCATATCAGTAAGTAGTCTGGGTAAGATACTATGTTAGTTTAGATTAAACCCAATTGGTAGCAGTGAAGATCAACAGAGACAGGTTCAAAATATTTAGTAGGCAAAAATTCACATAGTTTCATGAGGAATTCAATAATCAGTATAAAGATTGCTAACAATTTTTGTGCCATAATGTATAATGAGTACTTTATATGAATTACCTCCTCCGATTCTCTGAGTAACCCTATGGGCTAGGGCTAATATTATTATCATTTTACAGACAAGGAAACCACTGACAGGAGAACTGAAATCAATTTTTAAAGTATTGCAGTCGTCAAACTCAGGCAGAATGACTCCAATGTTCTTAGGCACTATTCAGTCAATACAGAGTGGAAGTGTAAATTTCCTGGGGGACAGATGGATAGAAAGAGAGAGAACAAGTGTAACACTCCAGAATGTCTTCTGAAACTTCCTTTTTAAACTGAAATTTATATTACTAAGATTTTTCTCCTGAGCGCTCTTGTTCATCATTTTTAACTGTATAATATTTATTGACTGCACCTACTATAATTTATTTATTTGTTGTCCAGATGGTGGATATTAGAATTTTTTTTTCTTTTTTAAGCTGTACATCGTGCTAGTATGTATATTTTTGTATATGTCTCCTGGCACTAATGTGTTAAAATTCTTCTTGGTTATATATACTCTGAGCCTCAGGGTATGTCAATGTTCTGCTCTACAACACTGCCAAAGCCACTGTACCAATCAGCATCTTCATCATTAATATGTAAGAGAAACTGATAATCCATTCCCTCTCAAACTCTTGGATTTTGTCAGATTTAAAAAAAAAAATTTTGCTTATCAAACGTGTCAAATGTCATTGTGGTCTTGATTTGCATTTCCCTCTTGACTAGTACAATTTTTATCTTCCCTTATGTGTATTAGCTACATGTGTTTCACATTCCTTGGAATGTCTACTCAGGTCTTTTACTAAGGTTTCGATTGAATTATTTTTCTTAATGATTTCTAGGAGCCTATATACTAGTGATATTATCTAATCTGTTACTTGATATTATTTTCTGCAAACGGCTCTTCCCCATGTGTTACCTATGTATTTTTCACTTCCCTTAAAGGCTGTTTGATAAACAGAGGTTGCTAATCTTAATGTTGCCCAAGTTATCATTCTGTTACTTTTTTGTTAGCACTTTTGGAACCCTGTATAAGAAACGTTTTCTTTAGTGATAACAGTGGTATTCATCTATGTGTTTTTCTAAAAATTTCAAAGTTTTACTTTATAATTTTAGTTAAATTCAAATGTGTACATTATTTCCCCCCATCTGTATAACTATTTCCCCCCTCAATTTGTTAAATGGTATCTTCTCTCAGTGGTGTCCTATGCCACATGTGGAACATATTAAGTTTTCCTATATGCATGGGTCTGTTTCTGGGTTTTATATTTAATAATTTCTTATTCTTTGTCTTGAGAAGTATCTTGTTATATCACCTAAATTTCAAAATCAACCATTCAGGTCACACACACACACACACACACACACACAAACTGTTGGAATTTTAATCATAATGAGTCAAATCTTTGTATCCATTTGGAAAGAATTTATTTCTTACTCATAGACACTTATTTGTCTTCTTTAATGTCCTTTACTATTCTTTGCTTATAGTTCTCACATATTTATTTTATTTATTCCTAGGTAATTTATAGTTTTTGTAGCTATTGTAAATGTTGTCTATTTAAAAATGCTGTTTTTATACTGTATGTTACTTGTACATAGAAATGCATATATATGTATACATGTATACATATATATATATCTTATATTCAGTATATCTTATATTCAATCACCTTGTTAAATTCTTTTATTTCTATATATTTGAGTCTAGGTTGTTTTGGATTTTCTATGTAAACAGCCACATGATATGCAAATAATGAATGTCTTCCTCTTTTGTTTTTAAGATTTTTCTTGTCTTATGGAGCTATGACCTCTAATACAATGTTGAATATAATAGGTAGCAGTAGACATCTTTGTTTATTCCTGACTTTAAAGGAAACGTTTCCAACCTATTTGGCATTACTCATTTTGCCTCAGTCTTTCCAAATTGCTGCTTAAATAATCTCCACCTAAAAATTTCCCTTTCCCCTCAGCACTTGTCTAGATCTCCACTTACATTTCAAAGACTGTTGATCTTCAAGTTACAAAGATATAGTATACGAACTATAGCCTGTCCCTGGGACAGACTTTGTGCAGGAGGTACAAAAGTAAACAAGTAAATGCCCTCAGACATTTTGGATTCTTTATACATGGCACACAGAGGCCGGATCCTTATTACATTTTGCTGTTCCAGTGCAAGTACTTTCTACCTGGTTTTTTTGTTGCCAGTATTTTTCCACTCCTCACACCCCCAATAGAGTTTTTTTGTTGTGTTATATTTTTTTACAAAATAGACCTAATAAATCATTTGTTTGCTGAAAAGAGCAAAATAGTCTTTGATTGTTTCCTCTGTTACCTACAATATAAATAGTAGCTTTTTGACATGCCATTTAGAGACATTTTGAACTCATATAAACTGATTCTAAACTGTCTTTTAGCTTCATTTTCCTTGGTGCACCCCAAAATTCTATATTCCAAACATACCCAATAACTGATTAATAATTTTGCCGTAAATTTTCTCATTTTCTACACTTGCTGTACCTGAAAGTTTCTTATCTCATTCTCTCCCTACAAAAGTTTCTACTTATTTTTCATGGTCTAACTTACGAGTAGAAATGTATCTAAGATCTCTTTATGAAGTTTTCTAGGACTTAGCATAGTGTCTTTCACATAGTAGGTGTTCAATTATTTGTGATATATAAAATTTTCTTTCAGAAACAATTTTAATTTATATTTTATAGCCTGAAAAAATTTAAGCAAATTAGTTTTAAGGTTAGCTAAATTTCAGTAAAAGAAGTCTAAAAATAGAATTTAAAAAATTCTTGTGATCATAGTGGCAACAGACACAGAACTGATATACATAATTCATTTATGATAGTTTCAAGTGCATAATGATATGTTTTAGGGATTAGCTTCTACATTGCCATGCTTGTGGTGTTAATTAATTATTCATTCCTTTCTGAAGTAAATGCTTTTTGTCACATGTGTCAGTAATATTTCTGTTAAGGCTAGTTGAGAGTCTGTAGATCATGATTTATGATTAAATTCCTTCTAAAGAAAATAACTTGAAGCATGTTAATTCCACAAAGTTTCCTCAAAAACTCTTGTAAGACAGATATTATACCATTAACTAAAGATTCAACAGTTAACAAGGAGACTGGATTTTTCTGAAAGAGCTTATGGTATAATGGGTAGGCAGACATTGCACAAATAATTACACAGATCGATACACTGTTACACATTAAACCAATTACCCAGTATAGTGAGTACAGAACATAAAGATTGTCTCTGAGTAAATTAAATTTTAGGTTAAACTGTGAAAATTGGAATTGAATAAGGAAAGAGAGAGAAGCTGAAAGTTCTAGGGAAGGATCACTCAAGAAAGAGCATGTGTCACAACATTGTAAATCAACTATACTTAAATATAAAATTAAAAAATTTAAAATAAATAAATCAATTAAAAAACAAAAACATAAAATTAATTAGTTTAAAAAAAAGGAATAGTGAAAACACTGAGCAGGGAAAATAAAAGACTAGTGTAACCAAAGCACAGTGAGCGAGGAAAAAAATGACATGAGAGTAAGACTGGCATTTAACCATAGACTGCCTTATTAGAGGCTTTGATGCTCATATAAAGAATTCTATATGTTTAGTACAGTCAGAAATACTAAAAGTGTTTGACTAGAGAAGTTATGTGTGCAAATTTGAGTTTTTCAAAGACAATTTTGACAACTGTGTTTCCAGGAAGAGCACCCAAATAACACTTAGGGGTGTGCATGAGCCTGTCACCTTAAAACAAAATGTTGAAAATGCATGGATCCACATACACAAAGACTTACTTTGCTGATTTTCCCAGTAAGAAAGGAAGGAAAAAAAATCTTATGCCTATTAGTAGAACAAATCCTTCTTGATTATTCAATAGGCAGCTGGGAGGCAATGTCCTGTTCTCTTTCACATAATTTGTTTTTGTGTCTGTGGAAAAATTTCAAGGCTTAGATTTCCAATAAATATTTGTTGAAAAAAAAGTGAACAGTGCATCTCAAGAAAATAACAAGGCACTAATAAATAGTAAAAAATCTATTGGCAAAGAATGGAGGGTGGCAGAGAAGACTGTTCTGGTGATCTGATTATACTGAAATGTTAGGAGAGTCAAGTTGAAAATTAAAGAAATAATAATAGTATCAAGAAAATATAATATGAAAATGTCATTAATATTCTAAGCTAGTAACAGGATCAGACAGAAAGATGGGAGAAGGCATGGGTTACCAGTGAGTCTTTTATTTAGCTTTTAATATTGAACTATGGACTGAAAGGGAAATCAAGAAATCATCTAGAGACTCTGCCTTTCTTCTTGTCTTTCTCAACGTATTCTTCATGGATATTTACTACAACCCCATTGCTCATATTGCTAACTAGATTTCAGTGACTCTCACATTTATATCAAGCCTAGAATAATTCTCTGATTGCCAGACACCTCTGTGTAACCAACTGGGCATCTATAGATTTTCCCCAAATCTCCTCTCTCTGTATTTCACATCCTGATTAGAGTCACTGCTAAGCATTCTACAAGATGCAGAAAAACCTAAATCAAATATATTACAATAAACAGGTCAAAATCCTTTGTGAAAAGTGCTCTTTCACAGGATATTATGACCTTGTGGAGAATGCACCTAATCCAGATGGAAGACCGGGAAAGATGGACGGGGAAAGCCTCCTCAGGAGTTTGTGCGTAAGCTGCCTGTTGGAACCTATGTGGCAAAGTATGTGGTGTGGTGTGAGGAGCATTGCCAGTAGAGGGATAAGTTTAAAGATGGAAAAGAGGAACAAGAGTACACCTCATTCAGAAAACTGTGAAAGCTTAACTAGGGTCCAAAGGTTACCTTTCAGGTTGTGAATACATCAGGGGGAGGAAGGAAGGACCCTAAAGGAATGCCATCCTCTGTGGCAGGATGAGAATTCATTTGAGGAGGAACCTAGATTTGGAGTCTTTAAAAAAAAAACCACAAAACAACAATGAAAAGAAATTGATGGTTGTAATCCCTGTAAGGATGACAAAATTTGAACAATTTTGAGAGAAATTAAGAAATTAGAGTCAAAAGATATAATTGCTTGTGGAGAAAAGGTAAGGGAGGAATCAAAGATGACTCCCAGGTTTCTGGCTTGACAACAGCATGGAGAATTGTGTCTTACAATAGGATAAGAGAACACAGGATGGAACGGATTTGCGAGAGTTATTTTTCACACCTCATTCTCCATTACCCCCCTATATTCAATTATATTGACTTCTACTATAAATTGTATTAACTTCTTCTCCTGAGTATCTTTTCATTCAAGAAGTGATTATTTAGTGATATAAATATACGTGAACTAACATATTAAGAGTTAGCCCCAATCTCTAAGGAACTTGTAGACAACTGTCCTCTTGACTATCTTTGGATTTATCTTCTTTTCATTACCTCTACTATTGCCTTATTTCAGACTTGGTACATTAACTTATTTTCTTGTCCCCAGTTTTATCTTGCCTTAAATAACTCTCAAAATTTCTGACAGAATCACCTTTTTGAAATCAGCTAGAACTATTTCCATTATAGCACTAACGGCGTATCTCCACTTTTCGGCAATGAGATTTTTATAGCAACTGTCTGTATCTCTGCGTTGTTTGTATTTTGACCTTCTTCCATAGTGTCCAACAAATGTCTCTTATACTCAACATTTTTTGAATGAATGAATGAATCCATGAGTGACTAACAGAAATACACTCATATCTGTTGGAATTTGAGAGACACCAATGAGAAAAGACAACGGTGTGTTTCCACAAGACCTTGATGTTTTCATCGCAGTCCAAAGTCTAGTCACAAGTTTTGAAAGTCTGAACTTTTATTTCATCTGAATTAGAGTTGTTGATCTCCATAGAATTGTCTTTTTAGAAGCTGTACCTTTAAACCTGGGTTACATATCCTTGCAAATGCAAGTTGCTATACTATCCTACAAATGTTTGAGACCATCATTTGGAGCAGCATCGTCCAGTAGAGCTCTCTGTAATGATCGAAATGCCCTAGATCTGCACTATGCAGTACAGTAGCCACTAGCCACACGTGGTTATTGAGCACTGAAATCTACAATTGATAAAATTGAATTTTATTTAATTTTAGTTATGTTAAACTTATGTGTAAGTAATAACAGGTGGCTAGTGGTGACTTTGCTGCACAGGGCAACTTTAGAATAAGAAAGGAAATTTTTATTTTAGCTTTTTAAAACATTTTTATTAGAGTAAAGTTGATATAAAATGTTGTGTTACTAGAGGGGTGGGAGAGGGAAGGTGGGAGGGAGACGTAAGAGGGAGGAGTTATGGGGATGTATGTATATGTATAGCTGATTCACTTTGTTATACAGCAGAAACTAACACACCATTGTAAAGCAATTATACTGCAATAAAGATGTTAAAAAAATAAAAACATGTTGTGTTAGTTTCTGCTCTATAGCAAAGTGAATCAGTTATACATATACATATATCCACTTTTTTTTAGATTCTTCTCCCATATAGGCCATTACAGAGTATTGACAATAGTTCCTTGTGCTATACAGTGGGTCCTCATTAGTTAAAATTTTTCTCCCAAGTTATTTATTGAATCTTATTTGACTTTAGTATAAAATTATATATTTCTTCACTTTAGGTTTTGCTTAGGCATCTGATTTGCCTGGCTTTGATTGTCTTCTTTTATCAGATCTAATAAAACTAAATTGGAGGGCTTCTCTGGTGGCGCAGTGGTTGAGAGTCCACCTGCCGATGCAGGGGACACGGGTTCGTGCCCCGGTCCGGGAAGATCCCACATGCCGCGGAGCGGCTGGGCCCGTG
Source organism: Aethalodelphis obliquidens (assembly GCF_003676395.1). Lineage (NCBI taxonomy): Eukaryota > Metazoa > Chordata > Mammalia > Artiodactyla > Delphinidae > Aethalodelphis > Aethalodelphis obliquidens. The sequence continues at coordinate 55,400,619 of NW_020837947.1, read as the reverse complement.
AGCCATGGCTGCTGAGCCTGCGTGTCCGGAGCCTGTGCTCCGCAACGAGAGAGGCCACAACAGTGAGAGGCCCACTTACCGCAAAAACAACAAAACAAAGACAAACAAACAAACAAACAAAAAAACCAAATTGGATCTCTTTCACTGTCTCTGCCAATGTCAGCTGCAGAGAACTTCTGGTATTAGAACTATCATTGTCTAGGCCCGGGCTCTGTATCTGGCTCTCCACTCTAGCATACCACCTCCAGCAGCCATGCTTTTTCTAGATGTGGATGCTTATTGTGCTGATTGGCATTACCCCAAAATGACAATATACTTATGTTTTAACCTGAACGAAAAGTTGTAAGTGTAACTGAAATGTATCTTTGTTTGTCGGGTACTGTCTACCCTTTGAGAAAACCTACACGGGAAGCTGATTATTTTTTTCAGAAGTGATACAGGACTTGCTGGTGATACAAAACTCAGACTATAGGTATTGAGTTTTGTGACTTTGAGCAGCTTAGAGCATCAAGTTATTTTTTCCTGAAACTTCATCAGGGATCCTCACCCTGTGTGCCTGCCTGACAAGGGAAAGAGTTCTCCTACTAGTGGACGGCACATCATCTCCTGGGAGAGGGCTGGAGGCACACAGATTATAACTTTGGGAATTTCCATTTCCTATGCTTCACGTTGACTAGATTCCTTTCTCTTGCACTTCTTTTCTCCTTTGAGGTAAAACAATTTTCACATCTTTTTATTAATTCCAGTCTAGTTTCCATGCCAGAAGGTGCCTTTATTTATAAGTTCCAAGTTCTTAAGCTTTTCTATGGCTTTTGTCATGCTTACCTACACAGCATTTCTCGATTTTTTCAACTTAATTGAGTGATTAAATCAGGGAGCAGTCATTAGATTTAGTTCACCTGATGTGCCAAGTAAACTTGAATGATTTAACAAATAATTTAAAAGAAGTATAAGCAGAAAATTAAGCCTCATCTGTCAGGAATGTCTCTTAACCCTCTTCATATTTACCATTACCATTTGTAGATGCCAGATCAAATGCAATAATGTGACCAATACTTTGAGTTCTATCAAAATGGTCCAAATTCTCTATGAGCCATAAATATACATTTGAGAATAATTAACATCGATCTGGTAAGTAATTGGTGAAGAATATTATTATTATGCATCTCAAAAATAAATGACCCCGTAGTAGATTATAAGAAAAAAAATGAGTTTTGTACTTAATAAACACAGTTATAAGGTTCTATCCCTAGAAATCCATTGCGATGAATTTCTAAAATTCAGTATTTCTGAGTAAACAAATTATGAAAATAAAATGAATAAAATATATAAATGTCAATGTATTGAAACTGGGTTTGAGCAGAGATTTATTTGTAAATATGTATGAATTTGTAAATATGAATGAACACATATAAACTCCAGAGCTTATACGATAACTCCATAAATCATTTTGAATTCTACATTTCTAAAGAACTCAATGACTAAAATTTATATTTCATTTAAATATTTCATTTGATGAGTATGAGAAAAATTCTCTAATATTTGGTTAAAGAACGAATAAATATTGCCTTTATCTTGAGCTTCAGTATATTAGCAGTTGAATATGGCTGTGGTTGAGAATAATTTTAATAGTTGGCCTCAACAAGAAATATTATTTAAATCAGTCGGCATGCCTTATATTTTTTAAGTACTCCAAATTAGTACAATACGGGGGTCTAAGAACTTCGCTTTGACATTCAATGAATTTTAGTACATAAAATCATTTCTTTGTTATCCTTTGAAAGGCAACATAATGGGCATCAGATTAGAATAATTATGAGTTTGGATCCAACTTCATTGTATAAATTTGTACAAGTTATTTTTTTTATTTTTTTGCGGTACGCGGGCCTCTCACTGTTGTGGCCTCTCCGGTTGCGGAGCACAGGCTCCGGATGCGCAGGCGCACTGGCCATGGCTCACGGGCCTAGCCGCTCCGCGGCACGTGGGATCTTCCCGGACCGGGTCACGAACCCGAGTCCCCTGCATCGGCAGGTGGACTCTCAACCACTGCGCCACCAGGGAAGCCCAAGTACAAGCCCTGTACAAGTTATTTAACCTCAGTTTTCTCATCTGCAATTTATAAAGTTAGGTAGATTAAAAGTATTTGTTCTACTTACCTAGCACAATGCTCTCAGATCTTTTGAGGGGGGGTAAGGGGATAGTTTTACCTTTATTTCTCAGCTTTCTCCTTTAAGAGAAAAAATCAAAGTGTATTATCTCAATAGAATACTATGAAAAAAAATCAGACCAATAAAAAAGTTTTAACCTTATTTTCAAAATAACACTTTAAAACATGATGACTATCTAAATCCATGATATAACTGGAGTTAGAGGAAGAAAATTACAATTAGATCAGAAAAATTTGTACATAAACTCTCCTATAGAGCTGAGAAAAAAAGTATTCACGGGGGAACATTATACATGGCAATACTCTAAGGTGTTAACCAATAAAAAAATTGAGAGCCATTACTCTAAAATGAATTCTCCATAAACACTTATTAAAATTCAATTCTTGGTGTTTCTCAATAGTGCTTCAGTAGTTTGGCTGCTTCATAGGAAATGCATGCAATAAAAAGTTTTATATTAATATCACAATATGATAAAAATTTAATTATTATTTTCTCATAAACTTTTTCAAGTATTTAAACAACAAAAGTTTTAAAGTTTGGATATTTGCTATAGAGCTGTATTCAGGAAAGAGTTTACAGTCTATTTTGACTTATGTGATTTAGTGTAATTTCAGACTGTTTTAAATGCATAATATTGGTGATTGTTGTGTTGCATTTTAATTTCCTTCCACAGAAATGGGTAAATGACCCAAATTTAGTTTAATGAAATATAAATATGGTGATAAGCATAGTCATAAAACATTACAATGTAGAATGACATCATAACTGTAAATAAAATGAACAGGAAAAATATAGAATGAAAATCTGTATGTGCAGGTAAAAGTGAATCTCCAAATAGAAGACTCTGCTCAGGCAATTAGAAAAAAATTTAAAAAAAGAATAATTACACTGATGAATATTTGAGAATTAGATTTCATGGGACTGAGAATTTTTAATTTCCTATAACTAGTGTATTGCCCATTACAAAATATTTTGTAAAGTATAATGAAGCCATCAAATATTTTATGTTAATTTTCAGGTATGACACAGCAAGATAGCAGGTAAGCCAAACTATATAGTTTGTCATGACAAAATCCAAAATAATCTTTTTTTTTGAATATGGATTATAATTAATTTTTCCTTTTAAAGGCAGAAAGGACACTATAATTAAAGAGCATTACTTAGTCTTATATTGCTTATAGAAAAAAACATTAAAAAATGTTTTTAATATTCACAGTGTACTATTACTAATTAATGAGATCAATTGCCTAATCAATGACAACTTTATCAGAAAATAAAACAGAATGACCTATTGATAAAATTCTAATATTAAATATTACAGTTGCCATGTATCAGCAATGTCAAATGTGTAAAAGCAACTGTTACCTTGTTCACATGCCACAAAATATTTTGCCTTATAATTTCTTTAAATCACTTATATATTTATTAAGAATTAACTATTAGCATATTTGTAATTCATATGTAATTGAAAATGCTTTATGACTTTTTGCTTTATTTAATACTGAAAATTCATACAAGAGAATAGATTTTTTTTTACTAGATAGAGATGATTTTTTAAGCCATAGTGAATGTACGCAAAGGTGCCAAGGGATCAGTTATGACGGGACATTAGTAAGAATGTATTACTATGTAGAAAAAGTTGTTTTTCAATATCGACACCAAGAAATTAGGTGATGGTCAAAAACACCCTCCCTATTCTGATTCTAGAAGATAAACTTCAGATTTCATTCCAATGGAGATCTATTTCTAAGTAATTTTTTAGGCTCTTGCGATACAATTGTGACTTGGAACTGCACATGGCTACTAGAGGTCAGGGATTTTTCAAGGGATGTGTCTGGTAATACCAACATGGCCAACTCTTTCATTTAAGAACAAAGTTTATCATAATATATAAAAGCAAATCCCAAGGATTTTTTTAAATAAGTGACCCAACATAAATATAAAGGCCAATGGAAAGTAAAAGATAAAAATGAAGTACATAGTGTACATATACTATATATAATATATATGTACTGTATATACATATATATAACAAATTGATAAGCCTGTGTTATCAGAGAATAGAATTGAAAACAGGAGTACTACTATAGAAAAAGATGAATATTTCATAGTGATAAAAGGATGAATATACTAAGAAGATATAATAATATTAAGTGTGTATACACTAAATAGCAGAGCAAAAAATTCTTAGAACTAAGGGGAAAAATGGATAAATTCAGTCCATAATCACAGTTGAAAATAAACTAACTTAAAAAAAAATCATTGTTAAAATCTTTATTTTAATGCCCCCTTCTGGTAACTGATAGAACAAATAGACAAGTCAGTAAAGACAGAAAATTTGAACGCTATTGATCCATTTGACCTACTATTGAACACTACATGCAAGAGTTTGCAAAATTCACATTCTTTTAAATGTGCATATGGAACACTCACTAAAATAGATCATATGCTGGGTCTTAAAAAAAAGCTTTTGATAAAATGAAAAGGTTTGTAATCTCTACTCACAAGTGTATTAAATTAGAAATCAAGAGGATCAATTAAAAGTAAATGACAAAATATCTAGAAAATATGAAAATAATTAGAAATTAAGCAACACACATAAATAATCCATAAATTAAAGAAGGAAGCACAAAAGAAATAGGATGTATTTTATAGTGAAAGGAAATGAAAACAAAATGTCAAAGTTTGTGGGACAAAGCTACAAATGTCTTTATATGGAAGATTAAAACTTTAATTGCCTATATTAGAAAAGAAAAATATTAAAACTTATGATCTGTTTACATTAAGAGGCAAGAGAAAAAGAGCAAATATCCAAAACAAATTTAAAAACTAGAGATAACATTGGAATCAATGACATGAAAAAAGAACAATCTTTAGGAAAATATTTAAAAGCCAAGAGTTTGTTCTTTGAAAAAACTAAAAAAAAAAAAAAAAATTAATTAGTTAAAATCAAGCAAGAAAGCAGAAAGAAAATATGGATTACTGATATCATGATTGAAATATATCACTACAATTTTTATAGAATGAAGATAATACAGGAATGTTATGAACTATTTTATGTCAAAATTGGAGAACATTTAAGATGTAATATAGAAACTACAGCAATCTAGAGAATGTGGTATTGGTATAAGGATAAACAAATGGATCAATTAGACAGAATCGAGAGCCCTGAAGTAGATCTAAAATTGATTTTTGACCAATTTGCTGAATTAATTTGATGGGTGGAAATAATTTCTTTTAAAAAAATTATGTTGAAAAGACATATTATAAATTGGTCAACCCTTAACTCACTCCATACACAGCAATTAATTTTAGATTTATCACAACCTAAGCATTAAATCTAAAACTATAAAGGTTCTAAGATATTATACAAGATTATATTTGAGAAAACAAACATAATACTAATTAAATGTAAAAGAAAATATGAATTAATTCTGCTTTATCAAAATTAACATTTTCTGCTTATTAAAAGATACTACTGAAAAATGAGGAGGCCAACCTCAGATAATGAGTAAAATATGCAAAATAATTATATCTCATTCAAGTTCCTATATCCAGAATATATAAAAGACTTCAAAAATCAATAACAAAAAGTAGCTGAAGAAAAAATAAGTAAATGTATTAAATACATACTTCATAAATAAAAATATAAAAATGACAAATAAACAGATGAAAACTGTCCAATTTCCTCCAGAAATTAAAAATTTATTACATCACACTCACAAGAATGGCTACAATTAAAAAAAATAAAATCCTGACAAAACCAATTTATAGTGGACTGTTGGAGCAACTGACATTCAAACTTTGTTGGTAGAACTGTAAGAGAGAATTACTAATTTAGTAAAGTGTTTGGAAATTTCTTAAACACTTAAACATACATTACCCTATGATCCAGTAATTTTACACATTAGTATAAGAGAAATGAAAGTATAAAACATATGTTCAAATAAACACTTGGGTAAGAATGTTCGTAGCAGCTTTATTCAGTATAGTCCAAAACTAGAAAGAACTCAAATATCTATCAATAAGAGGATGGATAAATAAGGTGTTGTATATTTATATAATGCAATGTTTCAAAGCAATGAAAAAAAACGTATTGACGTGCAAAAACGTGGTTGAAAATCAAAAGCATAAAAAAAGAAACAAGACACAAAACAGTATATACCGTATGCTTATTTATTTAAAATTCAATAGCAATCAAAAGTAATTTATAGTAGATGAAGATGGAGAGCAATGGATAATCTCATTTATTGCTGGTGGGTTACAAAATGGTAGAGTTACTGTGGAAGAGAGTTCAATAGTTTCTTGCAAAGATAAACGTAGTTTTACCATATGATCCAGCAATCACACTCCTAGGTATTTACCCTACTGATTTCAAAACTTATGTCCACACAAAAATCTGAATGAAAATATTTATAACAGCTTTGTTTATAATCACCCAAAACTAGAAGCAGCCAAGGTGTCCTTCAATAGGTGAATGTATAGACGATCTATGATACACTCATACAATGGAATACTATTCAATAATAAAAAGGAATGAGATATCCAGTCACGTGAAAACATGAAAGTATCTTAAATGCATACTGCTACGTGAAAGAAGCCAGTCTTAAAAGCTACACCTTGTATAGTATCGTATAATACATATCTTTGTATGGAATTTTGGAAAAGACAAAAATTTAGAGATAATAAACAGATCAGTGGTTGCTGGGGACTTGGCGATGGGAAGAACTGAATATACACAGAGGATTCTTTAGGGTGGTGAAACTAATCTGTATGATATAAGGTATATGCATCATGACCATGTATTTGTCAAAACTCATAGAACTTTACAGTACAAAGAGTGGATCCTAATGTATACAGATTTTAAAACAAGTTATTTAGTAGGTCAGGGATCCCAAGATGGGATACAGACTGTGACAAAAGAATCTAATTCTGCTATATATGTATGAAATAATTTCACTGGGGCTTGGTAAAAAGGTGCTCATTAATGTAACTTTGGAAATGATTGGATTCTATAAGATTAAGGAAAAAGGAATTATACAAAAACATAGTATTCTAGTTGGTGAAGTTGTGAATTTTACCTTTCGTTGGCAGTACCATTGGGGTACTAGTTAACAATTCTGAAACCACTGTAGATGTAAGTAAGTAAATAAGTAAGTAAGTGGGTGTTGGATGGTGTGAATCAGATTGATCATTGTTGGAGTGGAGGTTACAGAGAAGCAAAGGGCTAGAATGATCTATGTGGCAATGGATTAGAATTGGAGACATCAGTGTCATCAGCTTAATATGTGTAAAGAAGGATCAATCAAGACACATTTATGGATATGTATATTATTTACACAGGTTAGTATACACACAGGTTAGTTGGCCAAGATCTGACAACTGAGAGATTTAGAAAATATGGCACTCCAATAATAATGAACGATTATTATTAGAGATTAGAGATTAGATCTAGAGGTTATTATTATTAGAGATTAGAGATTAAATCTTGGTTTTAATGTCATTATCCAATAAAATGAACCAGGGAATGTTGGAGAAATGGCTGATTCTAGGACTGGATCAGAGAATATACAAGATAAAACTGGAGCATGTTGTAGTGCCAGAAACTAAAGGCTTGTGGAAACGACGACAAATATAAAACAGAACAACAGTAACAAAAGAAAAAACAGAAAGGCAATGATGGAAGTATGTCAAAAGGACACAAAAGCAAGCTAGAAGAGCTCCTAATGGCAAAGCTGGAACCAACTGAACAACAAAGTAAATAAAATACTATTGGATTATAATGCACAGTATAAAATAAATATCCAAGAGTCAACACTGAATAAATGTATGATTAAATAAGTAAATAAATAATTATGGAAAACAGACAAAATCCCACACAGAATAATTCTAAATAATTTATGTAAACACTTCCTTCTCATGGAGTGATTAACTGGAAGGAGTCATGAAGAAATTTTATGCCATAATATAAATGTTCTGTATTTTGATTTAGGTTGACTTACATGGGTATATATATTTGTCTAAATTCATTAAATTCTGTATCTAGACCTACATATTACACTTCTGTTTCCAGAAAAATTGAAGTAATAGGGACCAGATTTTTCCTCCCACCTTAAAGAAATAGACAAAATATATGAAATAATGACACTCAAGATCTTCAAAAGCAGGTAACATGACAGTGAAACCTGAGTGGTGTGAGACAAAGTGAATTGTATTATTCCCCTAGCTTATTGCCTAGAGAAGGTTTAAAGGTTGTGGTCCAGGGACTGGCAACTGCGTAGAGCCCAGCAGTCTCCCAGAGTTGAGGAGACGGAGCTGAGTGCTTGGAGATGCCAAGGCAGGTAGAATTCACAGGACAGGGTCCTAGAAATTAGATAAGCATGCACAGAAAGAAATCTAGAGATGTATAAAGCATACTCTTCAATTATTCAGCTGAGTACTAATCAACAAAGGTGTATGAGGAAACTAACCAAAGGGTAGAGAAGGAATCACCCAAGAGAATTAGAAGAAATAATAGATAAAGTTCACACAGGGCAGCTGTTTCCAACAGTTGAGACAGAAAAATCATAATTCAGATGCTTGGTTAGAGCTGTATTCAGCAACTATAACCTGTGAGACATATCTGACCTGGGGCCTATTTTGATATAAACTTTCAGGTAAATTGATTTTAGATTTTAAACAAACATACACAAATAAAGAAGAATATGAGACAGATACCATGTGTGGCCCACAAAACATGTATAACTTTAGATAAATATTTCTGCGTGTAATTTGTTTACAGAAAAGGTGTTGTTCAGTAGTGGGGGAAAGTTAATCCTAGACTGTTGTTCAACTTGCTAATTTTTTTTACAAAAAACTTACAGCTAATACCATACTTAATTGTGAAAGAGGGAATGTTTTCTCCCTAAGATCAGGAACAGAACCAGGATGTCTGTTCCCCCCATTTTATACTACATTGTTCTGGAGATAATGGATATGTTCATATTTTGTTTTGTGTTGATGTTTCACAAGTGTTCACATATGTCAAAACTTGTCAAATCACGCCCTTTAATCCTGTATAGTTTATTGTATGTCAATTACACCCCAAGAAAGCTGTCAGAATCTATGTATTACACAGCATCTAAGTTATATCACAATAAAAATATTATTCGAAAAAAATAATATGAGTGATATGTATCTCAGGGAATTTTGAGATTTTTACTCAGTGCCTTATTCAAAGAAGTGAAGAGATAACATATGTCCTGGAAAAGAGGAGAATGTCACCCAGGATTCTAGGTCCAAAAATTCCCCTATTTGCTGTAGACTGTTTGTGTCCCTCCCCAAATTCATACGTTAAAACCTAATCCCCCACGTAATGGTACTTGAAGGTAAGGCCTTTGGGAGCTGATTAGATCAGGTCGGTGGAGCCCTTATGAGAAGGGATGGTGCCCTTATAACAGAATTCCTTTGGCCCTTCTACTATGTGAAGTTATAGCTTGTAGCTAGAAGACGCCCATCTTTGAACCAGGAAACGAGTCTTCAACAAACACTGAATCTGCCAACATCTTGATCATGGACTTCCCAGCATTCAGAACTGTGAGAAATAAATTTCTGTTGTTGGTAAACCATCTAGTCTAGGGAGTTCTGTTATAACAGCCTGAATGGACTAAGATACCACTGAACCAGAGTGGTCTTTCTTTCTAAATAACAATTTATACATTCCAGCTCCCCACTTTAAAACTTTTCACTGACTCCACATGAAAAACTGGTTAAAAATTACCTATAGGTCCATGCATTGCCTTTAACTCCGTGTCTTTATCTCTCACTAGCATCAAAATTCCATCTTCTGAACCATCCCATTCTTTTTCTCCATCCATGGCAAGCCGAGCTCCCTGCCATCTGAACCTATCTCAGAATATGCTATATAATATCTTGCTCCAGTTTCTTTAAAATGCTTTTTCTCTACCTGGAAAATTCTTCCTCATTGTTCATGTTTCATCTTTTATACTTCCTCCAAAGGTCCTTCCTGGACCCTTTAGACTAAATTAGGTTCCTTTGCTATGTTTGCTATATAGAATGAATAATCAGATTTATACTCAAGGAAGATAGTTTTGTACCAAGTGCATTAGATAGATTTGAAGGAGGAAATATCATAGAATACTGGAAAGAAACAAATAATGGACAAAAGGAAGAGTTATTTATTTCTGCCCTCACTCACTTGATTATGGGCTAGAAATTACACATAAGTTTTAATAACATTGAGTATTTCTCCTAAAGGATTGTCCTACCAGCTCAGATAACTCATATGATGATTAAGCTGAGTTTGAGCATGACTCTGAATACCACAGTCTGATAACTTCCAAAGTTATCCCTTTAACTTCCATTAATAACTGAATTTAAAGCTTAGAATCACTCTAGAGCTATATTTTGACACCCTTGAATATGAGCTCATGCGGCATTTTTTTTACTGCTCACCAATCCATATTCATCTCAAAGACCTGGAGGTAAGAAATCAGGGGTTCAGAGCAAGGGGAGTCATGACAAAGACTGAAATAATTAGATTTCGACTGTATTTTAGAGTAAATAAAAGTGAAGTTGAAAGAAAGATTAGGAAAAGACTTATATATTCACTCATTTAATTTAGAAGGATGTAATGGAGAAATGAATGTTAGAGAAGGGAAGAAAACATGTTGAGATGTAAAATTTTAAAATTGTTTTTGTACTTTTTACTCATTAAAATAGATATAGCTGTTATAGAGTATTAAAGAATGCAACATTTAAAAAGAGACAGCAGTTTTCTCAAGCATTTGTCTTCATGAAGATTACCTAGGAAATTTATTAAGCTGTAAATTTCTGACCTTTTACTTCAGATTTTTGGATCAATTGATATGTGTGTCAGGAATCTGCATTAAAAAAAGGGACCACCTCAGATGATGTGTATAGAGGAGATCCTAAGCCACATTTTTATAAACATCAAAGTTGAGAAAATCAATCATTTTGATTGATTGATTGATCAAATGTAATCCTATTAACATTTTAACATACTTTAGTACATATTTTTCCAGGTTTTTTTGCCTGCATATATTTGGATATTTTGTTTTAAATCTTGGTATATAGTAGAACATTCAAACATGTGTTGTGAGAAAGATTGAGCTGATTTTTCTATAGACCTGGTGGTTAAGAGCAGATAGTGGCACCCGGGTCTAATCTTGGTCTGACTTTAGTCGAATTATTTAACATCCCATGTCTAATTTTACTCACCTCTATAATGATAAATAAAACATGACATTTTTTCATAATAGTTAATTCATATAATATATATATAAAGTACTCAACAGTGAATAGTTAATGCACAGTATACTAGTTATGCTTATTGTCTTAGTAAAGAGTTCCTGATTTTTTTCATGAGAAAAAAATGTATACTTTAGGTGACAGATTTCAAGCTACTTGATTTAAAAAAAAAAACCCAATAAACACTAGTATGTTCGTATTACTCTTTACATGTAAGATGTTATTTGCAGTCAATGCCCAACTTTCAACTGTATGAACAAAATTATATTTTGTTTTTTAAACTAGTGATACTCACTTTGAAATCATCATCCAGGACCAGAATGTAAAGCTCATGTAATTATTTTCAAAAAAATATTGTAATATATAAACTCTCAATCTACTTGATTGAAATATCTCTCTTCACAAAGCATAAAAAATACTTAGAGTATTTTTTATACAACAAATGTAAATTGTCTAGTAAATATTAAAATTCTATTAAATGTTAGTGCACTTAATGTGATTAAAAAGATAATTTATTGACAAAATATTATCACCCCATAAGTTATCTGTAAATACTACATTAAGGTTGCTGATGGAATCTGAGCATAAACAAATGATATTCAGAGTAAATATAAGTAGAATCATATAGAACTGCCAGTATTTGGGAATCAATTTCAATGTAAATATATTGGCTTATCAATTACAACCATAAGTATAAGAGAGAGAGTCTATACAAGATGTCTTTCCTATTAGAACGATGATGATACATTCCTAAATGCACTTAAAAGATGGAGATTTCTTTTAAGTAATTGAAAAGGAAATGAAGAGCTACACTAAATGCATGGTTTCACAGCAGTCTGAAACTACAAACTTCATGAGGGAAAAGGAAGAAAATTGCTTTTATATCAGAGAGGCCTTGGGGAAATCAGTGGGTCGTGTGTTTGTGTGCCTGTGTGTAAAATGCAGAGCAGCAGAGTGTTGGCTTGGGAGAATGTGTGTTCAGGCAGACATTGTAGCCATTTTTGTAAAGGGCTAAGGCTCACCTAACAGAAAAAATAACTCACAAAGTGTGCTCTTGAATAAACTTCTATTTTCCAGGTTAATTCTCTCTTTAGTTGGGGTCTATTTCTTAATCTGAGGTGTTACTGTGAACATAAACCTGACCTCTCTAGTGGGAAATACAAATGGCTTTCAATTACTGAACTGTCTGTAATAGAGACAAAACCTTCTGCTTAAACAATTAACTTTGGGAAAGTAGAAACCATTCACGATATTTCTAAATTGTTCTTCTCTGCTATGGATTGTCTTATGACCGTAAACACACAGTGTGACTTTCAAATCAACATCAATTATAAAAAGTAGTTTTCTGTAAGTACAAAAATTTAATATAAAGTCAGTAAGTTATGTTGTAAGGAGAAGAAAATAAAGTAGCTATGAAAGTAATGGAAGAGTATATGTTTTAATATATATGCACAAGTGATTGTGTTATCCACCAGGTTCTTGGACAATTTAATCAATAAATATTAATAAGAGACCAGACAAGAAATTCAGCCAAGACTATGTTGGGACTCACGCTGCATCACAAGAGAGTGAAAACAAGTAACAGCTTCCCTTGCTCAATCCCTGAGGGGAGGCCAGCTGGCTGCTTAATATGAACCCAGATCCTGAAAAGCCTGAGCTGCCTCTTGGTGGTTGGAGGTGGTAATGTACTAATTGCTGTCTTTCTATCTATGTCAGGGGCTCCTGCCCCTGGGGTCAAAACAGATCCTAAATATGAACCCATTGCTGTGAGATCTGAGTCCTGGTTGGGGAGATTTTATATCCCCTTTCTTCCAGAAAATTTAGGATCTTAACAGTAGTTTGATTTGAATCTTGCTTTGTCTCAGTACTTTTCAATAAATCATCAACATATTGTAGCAGAGTTCCCTTTTCAAGACTCAGCTCCCTTGCTAAGGCATTTCTAAAAAGAGGGGGGCTGTCCCCAAAACCCTATGGAAACACTGTCCAAATATATTGTGTAGCCTCCAGGGTGTCAGGGTCCCTCCATGGCACTTGGGCAAGGAGGGTGTATGGGTTTGACACCAGTGGGTGAAAAGGGATTCCTGCTTCATTTACTGCTCCTAAGTCTTGCATAAACTGATATTTCCTGTTAGGCTTTGAATGGGGAGAATTGGGGTATTACAAGGGGATTGGCAGGGCCTAATGAGTCTGTGTTTTGGAAATTTCGTAAGCAGTGGATCCCAAATTTGGATCCCCCTCGGGGCTTCAGGTATTAAAAGATATTGTCTCTTCCCGGAGTATTTTTCCCCAGGCCTTAATTTTATTTCTATTGGGGGTACACATTTTGTCCTTCCTGGCACTGAGGTATCCCAAATTACAGGATCCACCTGTTCTCTATTTTCTTGGGTGATGTCCTGGGGAATATTTTGATGACCAGCGGTCGGGTCATCTGGGGTTACTAATAGATACCTTCTCTGTTTGAATCCTCTACCTTCTTGGACTTTACCCTGTCCTAAGAATATACTAGGTCCTAATGTATTTAGCAAATCTCTTCTGAGGAGAGGGACAGGGTATTCTGGCATATATGACAAGGAGTGAGTAATAATAATGGACCTGATTCCTGTGGAGAAAAGGGAACCCTCCTACACTGTTGGAGGGAATGTAAATTGGTGCAGCCATTATGGAAAACAGTATGGAAGTTCCTTGAAAAAACTAAAAATAGAGTTATCATATGATCCAGCAGTCTTACTCCTGGGCATGGGGAAAACTCTAATTCGCTAAGATACATGCACCTCAATGTTCACAGAAGCGCTATTTACAATAGCCAAGACACAGAAACTACCTAAATATCCATCAACAGATGAATGGATAAAGAAGATGTGATATATATATATACAATGGAATACTACTCAGTCATAAAAAGAATGAAATAATGCCCTTTGCAGCAACAGAGATGGACCCAAAGATTATCATACTAGGCAAAGTAAGTCAGACAAGACAAATACTATATGATATTACTTATATGATACAAATGAACTAGTTTACAAAACAGAAACAGACTCCCAGACATATAAAACAAATTTATGGTTACCAAAGGGGAAACGGGGTGGGAGAGGGATAAATTAGGAGTTTGGGATTAGCAGATATACACTACTATATAAAAAATAAACAACAAGGTCCTACTGTATAGCACAGGGAACTATATTCAATATTCTATAGTAAACCATAAAGGAAAAGAATATGAGGAATATATATATATATATATATGTATATATATATATATATGAATCACTTTGCTGTACACCAGAAACTAAAACATTGTGAATCAACTATACTTCAATAAAAATAATAATATCAATAATAATAATAACAATGGAGCCAACCCTGCAGGTAAGAGAAGGTTTAAATCAACTTACCTTTGGCTGTCTGTCAACTCCCTTCACAGTAGTCATGGTTGGTGAGGGGCCCAGCCAGCCAAGTCAGGTGGTTCCAGTGTCCACAAGAAATTCAGTTCTCCTACCTGCTATGTCGAGGGTGACCTGAGGCTCTGCCAGAGTGATGAGGATGGGTTGAGTAGGGTCTGAAGCCAGGCAGACACCAGGGCTCCCTCAGTCTGTGTGTCCAAATCTCTTATCCTAGAGATTCAAGAGGAACTGGGGTCAGTTGAGGTTGTCCTTTGGTTATTCCACAGGAGGGCGCTCTGGACATCCCCTCCCTTCCAGTGCCCCTCCCTCTGCAAAAGGCACACTGGTTTTGGTCCAGGCAGCTTCTAGGCTGTGTGTTTGGTCTTCTCAGCTCTCTAGGGTCGCCTGAAGGTGGCCACTTAATCAGAGCAGTCAAAAGCTGCATTTTTTTTCTATATTAGAACAAAGAATATCCT
Source organism: Aethalodelphis obliquidens (assembly GCF_003676395.1). Classification (NCBI taxonomy): domain Eukaryota; kingdom Metazoa; phylum Chordata; class Mammalia; order Artiodactyla; family Delphinidae; genus Aethalodelphis; species Aethalodelphis obliquidens. Next base: position 55,385,322 of record NW_020837947.1, on the reverse strand, counting down.
ATCCTATTCTATCCTTATTGGCCTCATCTGTTAAGGCTTGGTTATTGTAGACCTTGAAGGCCTCCTCTACCAAGGTTGACAATGGGGTTTGGGGCGCAGCCTCAAGCTTTTGTAATTTTCTCCTGATATCAGGAGTGGACTGGGTGATAAAATGCATGGCCATGGCGACCTCCCCTCTGAAGACTCAGGGTCTGTACTTGAGTCCTTCCTGAATGCCACTGTCACCAGGCTCAGGAAGACTGTAGGGTTTTCATCCTTCTCCTGTGTAACTTCTTGGACCTTAGCATAATTTACAGGTTTCACCATACACCTTTTCATTCCTTCTGATATACAAGTGATGTGTCAACATAGCCTGGCCTACATGATCGTCAGAGTCCCAGTGTGGGATTGCACCACCACCAGCTTGATAAATTTGGTGGTGTGGATTTGTGGCCAATAGGCAATCTGTGTGTCCCCTGGCCTTTCTCAGTATAAGCTCTGTTTCGTCCAGGGTGCAACAGTGGGCCAGAATAACTATGATGTCCTGCCAGGTCAGGGAAAATGTTAACCCCAGCCTGATGAATTCATCCCTATACTTATCAGGGTTCTCTGAGAACCTGCCAAACCCCTCCTTACAGATTCCTAGGTCCCCCAACGTGCACTCTAGTAACCCTCCTTTCTCTTCAGCTGCTTCCCGGAGGGGGTAAAGGCCTTGTGGGGCAAAAGTGAGGGCTAACTTGAACCCTCACTGAAGAAAGCACTGGGGGCTTCGATTTGGGGGTTTCTGATTAAAAGTTCGAGTATGCATTCCTACGTTTTGAAAACAGCTGTAACCTCTTTTTTTTGACTATTTTTGCCTTGACACTTTCAGGTTACTAAGAGACCATATTTTATCCTGAACATATATCAAGACTATTCTGTAATCTAACCTTCAGAAAATCTTTATCGAAAAGTTATTTCTAATATGAAAGTTACGTAAGTGAGAGTCTAACCCAGATGCAGCTTGGCTTAATACATCATGGGACTATCAATTCAGGCAAACATTTCAAGTGACTCTATAGAGCTACACTCTTCCATGTGGGAGTGAAGACCACAGCTTTGTTTTTGTTTTTGCAATTGACATCACAGTTTACATTAGGCTTGAGAATCTGTTATCTAGGCTGACTGGCTTTGAATATGTTTTCCCCAAACTAATATACTGCTAATGAGATTCTCCCTGAAAACATTTCAGGGTCTTTCATTGAGGGCTTTGATGAAGAAACGAATTATTATTTTCTTTGAAATATGAAAATCGTTTTTTCTTTATATCATAGAATTAAGCTTTTAAAATTTTTTTCTTTACTTTTATTATAGGTTTTTACAACTCTGTTAAAAGCAAAGACTTTATGATATGAACAATTAACTTTGTTTTTCCCAATAACAGATCATCAAAAGTTTAATGTTTTCAGCTTATTTCTCATAGAGTTGCCTGAAAATATATTCATAATGATCACAAGCCACTGCTTCATTGTTCAATGATGAAATATATTATCCCCAAATGATTGCTTTGCGGTGGGTCAAGCAAGCACTTAGTTTTTTTTTCAGGATTTAATAATTTCACAAAACTAAACATCTGCTGTCATTTTGCATACAAGCAAAGGCAGAATCATTAGGACTGACAACATAGACCAAAGCAGAAACAGATTAAAATGTATTTATCACACTAATAACATTATATCAAAAATATAAACCAAGAGAGAAAGATGGATTTTTCCTTATTCCTACCACTAATAAACTAAAATCCCTGAACATTATATAAAAAATAAACATAAGAGGAGAAGGCAGACTGGCTTGGGATCTTGGGATCCCTAGAGCTGAAGATCTAGCAACCTAGAATCTTTGATAGGCACTGACCAAAGTAAGTCTAAACAGAAACCTGCTCTCTCTAGCCAAAGGAACAGGAAAGGTTTAGCTTAACAAAACTTTTAGACAATTATCTGTGTACTCCAGGAAGACACCACAGGAAAAACTGTGGCTACACAGTGCCAGCAAAGGCTGAGTGGAGAGTTAGATTTCCACTTTTGCAAAGCTGCCAGGAGGTCTCCCAACACAAATGTCAGGGAGTGTCAGGGAGGCCAAAGAGGGAGCTGGAACTTTCATCCCTGCCAGCTGATAATGAAGCCACCATCTCATGTCAGTGGAGACTCTATGGGAAGCTTGGGTTTCCACTTCCAACTGGCAGTTACAAGATGTCACCTCCCCTTCTCCATTGGGGTGGTGTCAGAGGAGGTCTAGCGAAGAGTCAGGGCTTTTATCATTGCCCACTTGTAATGAGGACCCATTCTAGCAGTTACGAGGAGGGTCACCCCGCCCCCCACTGCAGGGTGTCAGAAGGTGTTAATTGGCGAACCGGCTCTTATACCTCTACTTAACATTTCAGTCAAGTATGAACACTCCTCATAGTTGGGTAGCTCACCCTTCACTCATTCACGTAACACATTTACTGAGTGGCTCCCATGTGCAAATATGTTCTCACACGGGAAATACAGTGGAGAACAAATGGTCTCTGTCTCCTTGAAGACTTTTGAGAAGGTCTCCTTCTCCTCCTGGCATGGTGTCAGAGAAAGCCAGTTAAAACAAAGGTTTAAATAAGACACAGACTCTTATAATATGAAATTGTCCAAGTTTTAAATGAAAATCATCTCATATCAAGAATCAGGGATGGGACTTCCCTGGTGGTCCAGTGGTAAAGAATCCACCTTCCAATGCAGAGGATGAGGGTTCGATCCCTGGTCAGGGAAATAAGATCCCACATGCCACGGGGCAACTAAGTCCGCGTGCCACAACTACTGAGCCCAGGGCCTCAATGAGAGAGCCCGAGTGACACAAAAAACTACAGAGCCCCCAAGCTCTGGAGCCCGCGTGCCACAACTAGAAAGAGCAAACCTGAAAACCACAACTAGAGAGAAGCCTGCACTGCAGTGAGAGATCCTGCAGGCTTCAATGAAGATCCCACATGTCACAACTAACACCCGCCGCAGCCAAAAAGATAAAGAAAATTAATTAATTAATTTACAAAAAAGAATCGGAGATTGGATGAAAAAAGACAGTCAGTAGATGGCAACACTGAGATGAGCAATGTTAGAATTATCTGAAAAGATAAATAAATAAAGCAGCCATGATAACAATGTTTTAACAGCAATTAATAACATGCTTGACACAAATGAGAAATAGAAAGCTTGAGCAAAGAAATAGGAAATCTCAGCAAAGAAACATAACATATAGAGGAGAACCAAATTTTACAACTAAAAACAAACAAACAAACAAAAAATCCCAAACTACCAATTGAATGAAAGCTCAGTGAATGGGTTCAACAGTGGAATGGAGAGTACAGAGGAAAGAATTGGTAAACTAGAAGACAAAATAATAGAAATTGCATAGTCTGAATAACAGAATGAATTATGTTTTAATGTTTAGCCCTAACACTAGTCCTTTAAGTGGCAGAAAAACAATAACAAAAAAAATTAAGTAATCTTTCCAAAATTAGTTTTATCACCGTGTTTAAAAGATACAACTAAATATATTGAATTTTAAATATTCAGCTAGTTATGCTGGCATTAATTTTTTACTGTCTTAGTTTATCTCTAACACTTTCCTAAACAAAGCAAAAATTGAGAATAAAGAATAATATCTAGATTCCGAGAAAGTTTCACTGTACAGTTTCACTGTAATCCCAGAGAAATTCTTTTTCTGCCCTTTAATACAAACCAGAAACATTTCAATTATACTTCTCTTAAATCCTTAAAATGATAAAGTGGACTCAGGGATCTCTTGGGTTACCTTTTTTGCCTCCAAACCACAGGGTATGTATATTTTAAAATAACATGTTGACATTTCTGTAAAATTGTGTATAAACCCTGGTGCCATAATCCTAAATTTACAGACATAAAACTAAATGTTAAAATTCCTTGAACCATGACTGTATCATTTTGTATTAGCTATTAAACCATTCTCAACACACCATAATCACAACAAATTCTAATTCTTTAGCTTTTATTCGAGTCCCTAAGGCAATTTTCTCTGTCAGTTTTCAAATCATCTCATAGCATGGCCTTGAGAATAAAATCAGAAAGTGACTGGTAAATTGAGAATGCCTGTCTGTAATGTGACAATCTGTACATCTCAGTTCTTCATCCAGAGATAAATAGACTCAAAAATACACAGGACAATGTGGAATGATAACACATAAAAGCACCTTATGAGAGGAGGTAGATTCTTTTTAATTACAGAAAAGCCTTTTAATTGCCATCTTCTCTCTCAGTATCTCAGTTTGTTCCTCAAAAATCTTCAAGAACGCAGAGACTCTGTCCTCCACTGTATCTCCCATGTGATCTGGCACACGTCAGCCACTCAGTATATGTGTTATATGAATGAGTGACAAGTAAACTACCTTAATTTTAAGAGTGTTCCAATAATGAAATTAAAAGGAATAAAACATGTAAAAGCATGGTGTAAACTATGCAGTACTAGTCTACTAGCTGACCTACTTACTTCTTGTTCCTGCTTCTAGATCTAAACCATACTTATTTGCTCCTTTCCCCAAAAACATAGCTTTTGGTTTTTTGTTTTTAAGACTATTTTTTGAGCAGTTTTAGATTTACAACACAACTGAGATGCAAGTGCAAAGATTTCTCATATAGCCCCTGCCCCCTCCCATGCACAGACTCTCCCATTATTAATATCACTCACCAAAAAGTACATTTTTACCAAGGATGAACCTACATTGACACATCATAATCACCCAAAGCCCATAGTTTACCTTAGGGTTCACTCTTGGTGTGTATACTCTATGGGTGTGTGTAAAAGTATAATGACATATCCATCATAATCATTACAATATCTTGCAGTGTTTTCACTGCGCTAAAAGTCCTTTGTGCTCTGCCTATTCATCTCTTCCCATCTCCACCCCCCAGCAACCACTGATCTTTTTACTGTCTCCACAATTTTGCCTTTCCCAGAACGTCATGTGTCTGGAATCATACAGTAGGTAGCCTTTTCAGATTGGCTACTTTCACTTAGAAATAAGAATGTAAGGTTTGTTGTTCAGCACTGAGATTCTAATCTTCTGGTCCAGACCTGCCACCTGCTAACTCTCTTTTTTCAGTCTTCTACATCCATGGGATTATCATATTCATTCCACAGAGATTTTAGTTCCTGACTGTGACGGTTACTTTTATGTGTCAACTTGGATAGACTCTGGTGCCCAGTGTTTGGCCAAACATTAGCTACTGTGAAGTTTGTTTGTTTGTTTTTAGATGTGATTAACATTAAATAATAAGTAGACCTTAAGTAAAGCATATCACCCTCTATGATGTGTATGGGCCTCATCGCATCAGTTTGCGAAGAGAAAACACTGACGTTTCCCAAAGAAGAGGGAATTCTGCCTGAAGACTAAAATACAAACCCTGCCTGAGTTTCCAGCCTGCCGGTCAGCCCTGCAGATTTAGACTTGCCAGCCCTCACAGTCTTGCAAGCCAACTCCTTAAAATCTCTCTCTCCTGTATTCATTCCCTCTCTTTCTCCCCTTTAGTGTACTAACTTCTACACTTATGGAGCAAATAGTAATATTGAGACAGAGCAAACATTAACAATTGATTCCTACTGAGAATATACATGTCATTGAGTTACAATGGGCACTGTGTTCTCTGAAACATGATTCATTGCATTCACCGTCTGGGTTCAGAACAGAAGCTAAGGCAGAGCAGAATAATGTAAAGTGGAATATTTAGGTAGTGGGACAGGAAAACATCGGAATGGCCTGAGAGTATTATCATATAAACATTTATTAACTTAGTTGAAAATATTGCCTGCTTCTTAAGAACCTTGCTGATAATTTTCTTTGAAAGCCAAGTGGAATGATAAGCATAGGCAGAGGAAATCCATGAAGGTAGAAAATCCCTGGATTCTAGATTAAGGTATTTTCCTCACATTTTATGGATTCTGTATACTATATATACGCTCCCTTTTTAAAGTACACTTGACATTCCTTCTGGTAGTAAAGATAGTCTTCAAGCTGAAAATCAATGTATACTATGAGCTGAGGGTGAATTTCCTTCATTTACTTTAATGAAACATTTATTTTTCTGCATATTTCGATGTACGGAACACAATGATCCATATTTAGTAAAAGCACAGAACAAAAGTAGATCAATTATAAATCTATCAAACTTGGGTTATTAACAGTACTCTAGCAGTCATACTTGTGGGTAAAAAAAATTATATTACACATTTCTACCTGGTACAATGTACAATTCATATAGGCTTATTGCCCCCAAAACAAACACCTTTTCCAAAGACTGGTAAAACTTTACTGATTTCTGGATGGCAGTTTTGTATCATATGTTCTCATTTTAAAAGATAAATAGATGCTTCTTGTGGTAGGCTAAATAGTTGTCCCCCCAAATTGTCCATGTTCTAAAATCAGAATACATTACCTTATGTGGTAAAAGGGGACATACCTATGTGATTAGGTTAAGGGTTTTGATATGAGGTCATTTTCCTGGATTTTTGGGTGTGTCCAATGTAGTCAGAAAGATCCTTATAAAAGGAAAGTAACAGGTCACAGAAAGGAGAAGCAGATATTGGAGTGATGTGACCACAAGCCAACAGCTTTAAGAAACTGGACAAGAAACAGATTCTCCCCTGAAGCATCTAGAACAATGCCAACTTCTTGTTTTCTGCCCTGTAATACCCCTTTTGAATATTAGGCCTCCAGAACTGATAAAAGAAAAACATTTTTATTGTTTTAATTCACTAAATTTGCAGTAATTCATTACAGCAGCAATAGAAAATTAACACACTTCTTTTCTGAAAAAAGTGATCGACATTTATATATATAAATGTTTTAAGTAATTTAAGGTGAAAATCTATAGGTGCAGTTATTTTCTAAATATATGCTGAAATATATATTATATATTATACATATAGGCTGAAATATATATGATGAAAATATTTGTAATCTCTTTTGGCACATTATGAGTAGGAAAAACTTAAAACGCTATTAAGGTCTACTTCCTTATGACAGAAGTATTCCATAAAACAAAACATAATTTTTGAGATGGAGCATAAATAGTTTTATTTAAAATCCACTGTACACAATTTATTTTTAATGAACTTCATAAGCATATTCATTGAAATGTATAACTATTTTGATTTATCATCTCACAGATTAGAATTATCTAGATATAAACAATCTTAGTAAATTAAGTCAATAGTTTGTTTAAAAACATTTCTATTTTGTCTCGATCTTTTTCATTTTTTTAAACTCTGAGCATGTCTGAATTGGGGAAGAGGCGAAACAGAAAATGACTGTAATAAGAAATAATGATATAAAGAGTGAATTTTCTAGATATAAAATATGGTAATTATCATATATTAGCAAACATTAAACCTTGAAAGAAACTAATTTACACTGAATAAAATCAATATTTACTGTTATATATGGGAAAAATCTTACTGATATTGAATTTTAACATCACTGATATTATATAGCAGTTCTTTCTACTAAGGTTGATTATTCATTTTATCTTTTGAATAATAGCTTCCAGTTAATATGTATTTTTAAAAGAATAAATTATGAGCCTTTGTCTATTGGTAATTGCCATAATGAACAGCTATAAATTTAATAATACAAACAGTTGAAAACATTTTATTATTTCAAGTGTATGAACATAGATCCTACTGAGAAAGCCAAAAAATTGCCTTTACGAATTATGTTTCTGGAGAAACAAAGAGGAAAATGTTTGAGCAATCTGTGGAGAATCCTGTCTGAATCTACGAGGTAATGAAATTAAAAGCGAGTGTTTTAAGAAAGGAGGAAGACATGAGTCTGTTCAGGGCAGAAGAAATGATAAATGACCAAGAAATATATTTTTAAAATAGTAACAACCTTACTAGTAATGAAAGAAATACAGAATTTAAAATATTTTAAGATCTAATGTGTTGCTTATCAAACTGGGAAGTGATTTTTAACATGATGGTGAGCAGATTTCTTATAATCTGATGGAGAGTGACACGTTTCCATTGTGACAGTGGTGGAGGGAGCTTCAAACTTTACAGACTATCTAAGGATGAATTGGCAACACTTTGTGCCTCCAGTTCCTAGCAGATATTTACTTTGAACATGCAACAACACTGCCCTCTTAATGCAGCAAGGAAAATCTGGGAAAGTTTCCTGAAAGGTAGGTTCCAATACCTTCTTTTAGCTGGATATAACCATATTCAGTTTCTATGAAGAGTGTGAACAATTCAGTGGTGGTCTTTCTCAACTACTGTATGAAATTATTTGTAAATATGATGCCTGAGGAGGATCATGACAAGCAATTTCGTTCTGTGTCATAACTAAAGGATAACCACAGAAAGGAGTTAAGAACCTGACACAGTGTTTGTAATGAAAAAGAGGTAATGGAGAGTGCAATACTTTCAATAACAATCATAAAAAGCCCATTGGCGGTAACTTGATGTGTGTGAAAATTATTTGTTTTCCACTAACATGAAACATAGACCATGTCTTTCAAGTAGCTGGATTTCATATACCTCCTGCCATGCTGTGTACACCACAAGTCCTTTGAAGTGCTCACATTTCTCCATGCAGCAGTAAGTCATTAGTGTTTCTGAGAGAGAAAGATGAAAAACTGGCAGGGGAGGAAGCATTAGGAAGAACATTTTTTAGTTATTAAAATATTGAACCAGAAAATTTAAATTTCATGAGATTTTATTTTATTTTATTTTTTTTGGTGTGAATTTGTATTTTTTTCTTTTGAGCATATCTATTGGAGTATAATTGCTTTACAATAGTGTATTAGTTTCTGTTTTATAACAAAGTGAATCAGCTATACATATACATATAGCCCCATATCTCCTCCCTCTTGCGTCTCCCTCCGACAAGCTAGTTGATATGATTTCAATTTTCCTATATTTCCCAAGGCTTGATTTCTGATCCAAGATATGATCTATCCTGGAGAATGTTCCATGAGCACTTGAGAAGAATGTAATTCTGTTGTTTTTGGATGGAATGCCCTACAAATAACAATTCAGTTCTTGTTGTTTAATGTGTCATTTATAGGTTGTGTTTCCTTATTTATTTTCATTTTGGAAGATCTGTCCATTGGTGAAAGTGGGGTGTTAAAGTCCCCTACTATGATTGTGTTACTGTCGATTCCCCCTTTTATGGCTGTTAGCATTTGCCTTATGTATCGAGGTGCTCCTATGTTGGGTGCATAAATATTTACAATTGTCATATATTCTTCTTGGACTGATCCCTTGATCATTATGTAGTGTCCTTCTTTGTCTCTTGTAATAGTCTTTATTTTAAAGTCTATTTTGTCTGATATGAGAATTGCTGCTCCAGCTTTCTTTTGATTTCCATTTGCATGGAATATCTTTTTCTATCCCCTCACTTTCAGTCTGTATGTGTCCCTAGGTGTGAAGTTGGTCTCTTGTAGACAACATATATAGGGGTCTTATTTTTGTATACATTCAGCCAGTCTATGTCTTTTGGTTGGAACATTTAATCCATTTACATTTAAGGTAATTATTGATATGTATGTTCCTATTACCATTTTCTTAATGTTTTGTTTTTGTGGGTCTTTTCCTTTCTCTTCTGTGTCCTGCCTAGAGAAGCTCCTTTAGCATTTGTTGTAGAGCTAGTTTGGTGGTGCTGTATTCTCTTAGCTTTTGCTTGTCTGTAAAGGTTTTAATTTCTCCTTCAAATCTGAATGAGATCCTTGCTGGGTAGAGTAATCTTGATTGTAGGTTTTTCCCTTTCATCACTTTAAATATGTCCTGCCACTCCCTTTCGGCTTACAGAGTTTCTGCTGAAAGATTAGCTGTTACCCTTACGGGGACTCCCTTGTATGTTATTTGTTGCTTTTCCTTTGCTGTTTTTAATATTTTTTCTTTGTTTTTAATTTTTGATAGTTTGATTAATATGTGTCTTGGCGTGTTTCTCCTTGGATTTATCCTGTATGGGACTCTCTGCATTTCCTGGATTTGATTGACTATTTTCTTTCCCATATTAGGCAAGTTTTCAACTATAATCTCTTCAAATATTTTCTCAGTCAATTTCTTTTTCTCCTCTTCTTCTTGGACCCCTATAATTTGAATGTTGGTGTGTTTAATGTTGCCCCAGAGGTCTCTAAGACTGTCCTCAATTCTTTTCATTCTTTTTTCTTTATTCTGCTCTGCTGTAGTTATTTTTACTATTTTATCTTCCAGGTCACTTATCTGTTATTCTGCTATTGATTCCTTCTAGAGAATTTTTAATTTCATTTACTGTGTTGTTCATCATTTGTTTGTTCTTTAGTTCTTCTAGGTCCTTGTTAAATGTTTCTTTTATTTTCTCCATTCTATTTCCAAGATTTTGGATCATCCTTACTACCATAACTCTGAATTCTTTTTCAGGTAGACTGCCTATTTCCTCTTCATTTGTTTGATCTGGTGGGTTTTTACCTTGCTCCTTCATCTGGTGTATGTTTCTCTGTCTTCTCATTTTGCTTAACTTACTGTGTTTGGGGTCTCCTTTTTGCAGGCAGCAGGTTTGTAGTTCCTGTTGTTTTTGGTGTCTGCCCCCAGTGGATAAGGTTGGTTCAGTGGGTTGTGTAGGCTTCCTGGTCGAGGGGACTGGTACCTGTGTTCTGGTGGATGAGGCTGGATCTTGTCTTGCTGGTGAGCAGGACCACGTCAGGTGGTGTGTTTTGGGGTGTCTGACCTTATTATGATCTTAGGCAGCCTCTTTGTTAATGGGTGCAGTTGTTTTCCTGTCTTGCTACTTGTTTTGCATAAGGTGTCCAGCACTGTAGCTTGCTGGTCGTTGAGTGGAGCTGTGTCTTAATGTTGAGGTGGAGATCTCTGGGAGATTTGATATTATGTGGAGCTAGGAGGACTCTGGTGAACCAATGTCCTGAACTTGGGTCTCCCACTTCAGAGGCACAGGCCTGACACCTGGCCAGAGCACAACAACCCTGTCCACCACATGGCTCTGAAGAAAAGGGAGAAAAAAAGAAAAAAAGAAGGAAAATAAAATAAAATTATTTTTTAAAAAATTATTAAAAATAAAAAAAATAAAAATAAAGAAAAAGAAGGAAGGAAAGAAGAGAGCAACCAAACCAGAATACAAATCCACCAATAATAAAAAGTGCTAAAAACTATACTAAAAAAAAAAAAGAAAAGGAAAAAAACCCAAAATAACGGACAGACAGACCCCTAGGACAAGTGGTAAAAGCAAAGCTATATAGTCAAAATCACACAAAGAAGCATACATATACACACTCACGAAAAGAGAAAAAGGGAAAAAAGTCTATATATAAAAATAAAAGAAGAGAGCAACAAAATCAACAAACAAATATACCAATGATAATAAACTCTAAATACTAAACTAAGATAAACATAAAACTAGAAACAAATTAGATGCAGAAAGAAAACCCCAAGTCTACAGTTCTTCCCAAAGTCCACCACCTCAATTTTTAGATGATTCCTTGTCAATTCAGGTATTCCAGAGATGCAGGGTGCATCAAGTTGATTGTGGAGATTTAATCCGCTGCTCCTGAGGCTGGTGGGAGAGATTTCCCTTTCTCTTCTTTGTTCCCACAGCTCCTGGGTTTCAGCTTTGGATATGGCCCCACCTCTGCGTGTAGGATGCCTGAGGGTGTCTGTTCCCCGCCCAGACAGGACGGGCTTAAAGGAGCAGCTGATTAGGGAGCTCTGGCTCACTCAGGCTGGGGGGGTGGGGAGAGTGAGGGGTACAGAATGAGGGGCGAGCCTGCAGTTGCCCAGTGTGACACTGCAGCAGCCTGAGGTGTGCCGTGTGATCTCCCAGGGAAGTTGTCCCTGGATCATGGTACCCTGGCAATGGTGGGCTGCACAGCCTCCTGGGAGGGGAGGTGTGGATAGTGACCTGTGCTTGCATACAGGCTTCTTGGTGGCTGCAGCAGCAGCCTTAGAGTTTCTTGCCCATCTCTGGTGTCTGTGCTGATAGCCGTAGCTAGTGCCCATCTCTGGAGCTCGTTTAGGTGATGCTCTGAATCCCCTCTCCTTGCACACCCTGAAACAATGGTCTCTTGCCTCTTAGACAGGTCCGGACTTTTTCCCGGACTCCCTCCTGTCTAGCTGTGGTGCACTAGCCCCCTTCAGGCTGTGTTCACGCAGCCAACCCTAGTCCTCTCCCTGGGATCTGATCTCCGAAGTCCGAGCCTCAGCTCCCAGATCCGACCTGCCCCTGCAGGGGAGCAGACAAGCCTTTCAGGCTGGTGAGTGCTGGTCGGCACTGATCCTTTCTGTGGGAATCTCTTAGCTTTGCCTTCTGCATCCCAATTGCTGTGCTCTACTCTGTCGCTCTGAAGCTTCTCCCCATCGACCCCATCTCTACCAGGGAAGGGGCTTCCTAGTGTGTGGAAACTTTTCCTCCTTCACAGCTCCCTCCCAGAGGTGCAGGTCCCGTCCCTATTCTTTTGTCTCTGTTCTCTTTTTTTCTTTTGCCCTACCCAGGTACGTGGGGAGTTTCTTGCCTTTTGGGAAGTCTGAGGTCTTTTGCCAGCGTTCAGTAGGTGTTCTGTAGGAGTTGTTCCACATGTAGACGTATTTCTGATGTATTTGTGGGGAGGAAGGTGATCTCCACATCTTACTCCTCTGCCATCATGAAGGTTTCCTCCCATGACATATTTTAGACTCTTAAGATATAGAATGTTAGAAAAACACCATTCATTTCAGTAGTCTTATTTGAAAGATACAATCTTTTTCTTTTCAGTTTAAGAATTTTTCATGTGCTTTCATTATCTGCAGAATCTGTCTATATGGGTAGGTAGGATTTAGGGGATTCAGACATTGCATACAAATGAAGTGTTGGTGGAAACAACAATCTCTGAAAAAATTTCTAAAAGACTTATGCCAATTGCATGGACATGTTGTATTTAACAATACTAGCACTACTTGAATCAGAACAAACCATAAAACCTGGCACTCAAGGAAACTATAGAAGCCCAGGTTCTTTCTTTGTGCAAACCATTTCTCACAACCTTACCCTTTAAGATCACCAGCTTATGTTGTCTTTCTTCTTTGGGTTTAATATTGCATTGAGGTTCTCTTGCTGTATAACAAATTATCACAAACTTAGCGATTAACACACAAATGTACTCTCTCTGTTTCTCTGGGTCTCTTGTCTAGGTATGGGTTCACTGGGCCTCTGCTTAGCGTCTCTCTCACGAGGCTGAAATCAAGCTGTTGGTTGTATTTCTTTTCTTCATGGAGCTCTGATCCTTTTTCAAGCTCACATGGATGTTGGCAGAATTCATTTCCTTGAAGCCATAGGCCAGATAGATGTTCCCATTCTTTTGCTGGCTGTCAGTTTTTAAGCCTTTGCCATGTGGTTGCCTCCAATTTTCTGACTTCAAGAAGGGCCCACCTGATTACAACAGGCCCACCCAGATAATCTCCATTTTGATTAACTCAAAATCAATTGGTTAGTAGCTACTTATGAGATTAATATTACATGTTCTTCCATCACTCAAGGGGTGGGGATTTTGCAAGATGTGCACATCAGGGGGTGTGAATCCTGGGCTATCTGCCTACCACAGATATGTAAGTGCATGTTTCTTACTTAGCCTCAATATGCCATTACTACTTGAAATTCCACCTTGATGTGAATGATGATACATTTGCTGTGCTTTATAGGAGGTGTTAATCAAACATTAATTTTGCCAATAAAACATAAAATTGGCTCTTTATAAAACTGCTGCCTCAAACTTTAGGGAAGGATCTGAAATTTTATACTTTGATTAAAGCTCTTGGTATGGTGTTTAAGTTTCCTTTTTGGCATTTTTCAGTGTAGAATAAAACTATCCATAAGATCCACTGGTGTGAATAAGGGGAAAAAATGAGATTTTGATTCCTGTATTGTTAATAATAACTTGATTAAAAGCTTACTCTGTGATAAGTCCTGTACACGATGCCAAGATTTCTGCCACATAATCCTCATCTCAGTCTTTTGAAGTCAATATCATTATCCTAAATTACAGATGAAGAAGGAGAAGCTCAGAGAAGATGACACCTCTGAGAAGTGTCTAAGCTGGGTCTATATTCTTCCCTGTCTGCACCACATCCCTGATGATAAATTCATTCAGACAGAAACTGCTGTTCTAAAGCAGAAGTTACCCATGGAACCACACAGTCTTTGATCCTTGCATGGCATATTAGAGCAACTCTGAAATGGTTACTTTTAAAGTGTCTTCTGTGGAATGATGAAATTCTGGAAATGTGTTATAAGGGCTATCTGAGAGATAAAGGAAAGACTAAATAAATGACATTATCTCTTCAGATACATTGTGGCATTTGGGACAAGGGGAGGTTATTTTACTAAAATATGGTAGAAAATCAGCCCTATTGTTCAGCATCCTATTGTTTAAATAAATAAAAAAATATATAGAGAAAGAAAATAAATATTTTTCTCTCCTCTCCATGTATATTTATATTATATACAGATATATTTCTTCCTCTCTCTCTATATATATAAAGATATATATATATATATATATATATATATATATATATATCCTCAATATTTCAATCATTTAGGAATAAGTTGGAGATATTATTATGTCCCTTTACCTCTGAAATGTAATATATTCTAAGGCAGATCTAACATTTAAATAAGTATTCTTTTTCCTAATTAGGTAAAAATTAATTTTTGAACATTTGTTCTCTGGCTCTTTTTTGGCTGCTGTTACCCAACAGAGTAAACACACGTCGTCCACAGACAACGCTCTTAATTTTTTAAAATCACTTAGTAACATTTAAAAATCCTTCCTTGGATCTTATTACTGTTTCTTACGTGGCTCAGGGTAAGGATACTGATCATTTTCTATGCCTGTGATAGATTGTTGTTATTCCTCAATGTGTTATCATTCTTGAATTTTTACCACCAGGTTCTGATCAACATGTTCTGTTTTTATCCAATGGAATTTTCACATCCCTTCTCCTGGACCCTGTGCTGTACCTGTGTTGCTGCCTGTCTAGAGTATGCACACAGTTGATTGTAAGTACTACTAATAAATTATTTTCCAAAGTGTTTGCACAGTATCCACTTGTTCTATCAGTATATTGGTTCACCTTGCTCTATAATTGCAGCAACATATTTAAAATTTTTCAAATCTGTTAACTGTGAATTATTTTCTCATTGTACTTTTATTATGCAGCATTTCCTGATGTTGAGCATCATTCCTATATTTATTGTTCATTTGTGTTTTCTTTTGTGTAAAATTTCTTTTTATATAGTTTCTTAAGTTTTCTATTAGAGTGCTTCTTTTTATCTTACTGATTTGCAAAATTTGTATATTTTCTCTACACTAATAGTTTTCTGTTACATCTGCTGAAATATTGCCTCCTGGTTGAGGACTTGTCTTTTCACTTTCTTTATAGTATCTTAAGACAACAGAATTTTATAATTTTGTGATTTAATTTATCACTTTCTCCATGATAGTTTGCTTATCTTATTTATAAAATGAAACAAAATAAAACAAAAATCTTTCCTTTCCTCAGAGTCATGAGTATATTTCCTATATTGTTTTGAAGAATTTTAAACATCTGCATTTCACATTTCAGCTCGAAATCTATCTGGAATTTTTGGGGTTTTTTTTGCGGTACGCGGGCCTCTCACTGTTGTGGCCTCTCCCGTTGCGAAGCACAGGCTCCGGATGCGCAGGCTCCGGATGCACAGGCTCAGTGACCATGGCTCACGGGCCCAGCCGCTCCGCGGCATGTGGGATCTTCCCGGACCGGGGCACGAACCCGGGTCCCCTGCATTGGCAGGCAGACTCTCAACCACTGCGCCACCAGGGAAGCCCTATCTGGAATTTTAAGTACTTGTTAGATAAGTTAAAAAATTTTTTGTACTTGTTTTATTAGGAAAACACCTTTATTAGGAAAGATTTATAGCACTGCTTTTAATACCTTTCTTCACTACTGATCATAAATACTGCCTCGTTTTATATGTGTAATCCACATATGTGAATCTATCTCTGACGTCTACTTATTCCTCTTGATCCATGTGACCATCCAATATGCCAATAGGAAGCTACCGCTGGCTCCCAACATCCAAACTTCCAGCAACAGAGGCCAGTGCTTAGTCCTCGATATGACACTATTTGTTGAGGAAGCCAACCAGAAACAAACCAGCTATTGCTTAAGTACCATCTTTCTACCCAATACTTCTGTCTCATGCTTTTTTCCACAGGTAACACACCTGCATCATAATTTGAAATCTCCTCCTAACCATTTCTTCTCCCAAGCTCTTTATATTTCACAAGTGTTTTCTCAAATAAATCTCTTGCCCATCTAATCTAGTCTTTCTGTCAGATGTCATGAACTGAAACATATGTTCCTTCTGAGAGCATCAGCTTAAATTTCTTCCAAATATCTGAAATCACTACCATTGGATAATTATTTTAGACCAAATTCTAAGCTCGTGTTTTTTTGAACCATAAATTTTGCTTTGCATAAATTTTGGTTAATGAAAATATAATTTCAGTTCTAATTATTTTCCTCTCATCTAAGAGACAATAGCCAAAGAGGTAAGTTTCCATACCATCTCCCTTTGGAACAATATATTATCTTTTTTTTTTTTTTAAGATTTTCAATTTTTAAATTTATTTATTAATTTAATTTATTTTATTTGAGTATAGTTGATTTACAATGTTGTGTTAGGTTTAGGTGTGCGTATGGCCGCTGAGCCTGCACGTCCGGATCCTGTGCTTAGCAACGGGAGAGGCCACAACAGTGAGAGGCCCGCGTACCGCAAAAAAAAAAAAAAGAAAAAAAAAATTGGTCAAAGTTCTGACTTGACACTTCACCAAAAATACTACTACAGACACTTCATCAAAGGAGATATACAGATGGCAAATATGCAAATGGAAAGATGCTCAACACCATTATTAGAAAAGTCCAAATGAAAACCACAAGGAAATAGCACTATAAAACTATTAATCTGACTAAAAATTAAAAGACTAGCCATAAAAGTGTTGACAAAGTTGTGGAGAAAATGGAGCTCGCATCACTTCTCCTGGGAATGTAAAACGTTACAACCAGTTTAGAAAACAGTTCTGCAGTTTCCTAAAAAGTTAAATATACCCCTACAACATGATCTAACCATTCTGTTTGTTAGGTATTTACTTAAATGAAGTGAAAGCATATTTCTATACATAACCTTGTACATGAATGTACCTTGCAGCTTTATTTGCAAGAGCCCCAAACTGGAAACAACCCAAGTGTATATTGGCTGGTAAATGGATGAACAAACTGTAGGATATTCCTACAATAGGATAATATTTAGCATAATAAAGAATGCACTATGCATACTTCAACATGGATGAATCTCAAAATAATTACTCTGAATGAAAGATATCAGACCAAAAAAGGGTACATATTTATGTTTTAAGATGGATAAAATTCCAGAAAGTGCAAACTAATCTATAGTGACAGAAAGCAAATCAGTTGTCCCCTGGGAAGGGAGGTAAAGGAGGGACTACAAAAAGTTCACAGGGAAATATCTGGGGAGATAGACAAATTCATTATCTTGAATGTGGTAAGCTTTCCGTGAATTTATATTGTATATTTGTCAAAAGTCATAAAATCATATACTTTAAATAGGTGCAGTTTATTGAATGTCAGTTATACATCAGTAAGATTGTTTAAAACCCAGTTAAAAAAAAACCAGATCTGGCTTCTGAGAAAATTAATTTCTTGCTTTACAGTCTTTGAATTAAAAATATGTTTAACAATATTTAGCCATTACTTTAGTTGCTTTTTATTGATAAGAATTTTCAGGATTTGTAGCCTCATAAACAGCCAGAAATGGAATCCGCTTCTGAGATTCTTTTCCACACAATCTCAGCCATGAGCTGTTGAAGAAATACTGATTTCTAAAACCAGAATATAAGAATACAATCGTACCTGTGAGATTTCCCTAGTTTTGTTCCATAACAAAAATGTGCTGATGTAATTATGAAATCCTTGTTTACTCTTTTTCTTTTATTTTAAATCACACCTTATTAACCTTTCCATTCTTTTGGAAGCTACATCTATACTCAATGTTCCCCCTTTAACTGTTTTCTATTCATTAGAAATATACTAACCAGGACAGAGATATGGAGAAAAATCTTTGTAATTCCATCCAATGTTATCCTTAGTTGAAACTGAATCATCAGAATATTTGTTCAGCCTAATTCCAATTTGTCTAATACACTCTTGCCATATCCTTTATAGAAATTTACTTATCCTTATCTTGCTATACTAATTTATTAATTCTTTAAAAAGAAAGGATATTCAATGCTACTTTAACAGCTTCTAAGGTGCCTTCCAGTCCCTCCATTTAATAACAAATTCTAGAATTTTGGAAATTTTAGAAGCTAAGACTAAACCATTTTTCAAAATTCATGGATGCTTTCTTCCTCTACTAAACCCATATGTGTTTTCTTCAAAGATTATTGATCATGTTTCTATTATCATCTTAGCTCTTTGCCTGGAACAAAATTAACCAAGCTCATTATATGTACCCCATGAGGTTAACTCAGGGCTCCAAGTCTGAATTTTATGATTTCCTGAAAACTCTTGAGTAATACTTAATGGCAGTTACTTCTCATTTTAAACACACCGTTCTATCTAAATACCAAACTTTTAATCCCCACCGTACATTGAACATGGTACAAGATTTTCTATTTAAAATTAATGATTGTAACTCCCAAGTTTGGTTAGATAAGTATTTTAATTTAAATTTACTTTATAGAAAGTGTCAGATTTACATACATGACGATTTCTTTTTATGCTAATGGATATTTTGATGTGAAAATCTGCTATATAAATTTTTTACTTGCTATATACTGACAAGAATTTTCATTTTAAATGATTTAAAGGGGGTGACAGTTTATTTTATGTGTCTACTTGATTGGTTCATGGGGGGCCCAGACAGTTGGCCAAAATATTCTGGGCATTTATGCAAGGGTGTTTTTGGATGGGATTAACATTCTAATTGGTAGGATAAAGCAGATTACACACTGGCTTTTCCTGCCTGACAGCCTTCAAACTGGAACAACAGTTCTCCCTAGGTCTTTAGCCTGTCAGCCCACTCTGCAGATTGGATGTGCCAAGCCTCCATAATTGTGTGAACCAATTCCTTATTTTATATATATGTATATATACACATATATATATAATAAATCTATACATATTTTAAATGTATAAAGTGTACAATATATAAATAAATATAATATATAATTTATTATATAAATATATATTATAATATAGAATATGTATAGCCTTATTATATATTATATATATATAATCCCTTTATTTTTATATATATATATATATATATATATATATATATATATATATATATATAGTCTCCTATTGGTTCTGTTTCTTTGGAGAACCCTGACTAATACATAGGCATATTATCAAACAGGTGCAGAAAATACTGCAAGGTCTTCATAACTTGGGATCATGCATTTTATCATGTATCTAATTCAAATTTCCTGAGTAGAATCTTTCTGTTTGGATTTTGTCCAGGCTTTCCTCTCTATTATATCTTTACTCTCCAGTTTGAGGATATTGACTTTAATTATTTTGAAACTTTTATTCATACTTAGACTCACATTCCACGAGTGTAAGTTATGGAATTTGAGTTATAGCATTTTCACTTTTCCTGTCTAAGGAAATTTATTGAATAAAACAAACCATTTAGAAAATAACATACAGCATATTTTGTAGTTTTGTAAAAACTATTTTAATGCTCAGCCCCAAGCAGAGATGGTATCTGTGTTTAATAACTGCTACTTCAAAGATATGCAGAAACACATTTGCATATGCTACGACTGGAAGAATTTATGTGTTTAGTTCATGGATATTAAAATTAATTGTAAAATGCCACTAAGGGAATTTGTCTTTTGATGTTGTCTGTAGGGGAAAATTTACATTTTGAGATTAAACATCGAAAAATGAAAAAACTGAAAGAATCTATGTTTTCATCCTGTGATTCGTGGGAAGGGCATAGATACATCTCAACACATTATTAATTGAGTGTTTTCAAGGATCTGTATTTAGAATATGCCAGAGGAACACATTCTCAGTACTCTATGAAGAGCTCAATTTCTCTTCTTAATAAATAATGCTATGCCGGCTGCCTTTTGCTCTAAAAGAAATTATACCAGGTATGTGAATATTATGGAGATATTTACTGGTCATTCATCATTTAAAGGTTAGAAAAGGCTTTTAATTAGTAAATACATAATAAGAAACTTAAGGGAGTTGCCTAGCAAATTTCATCTCAGATAAAAGGACTTTTTTTCCATATTAATAAGAGTGAAAATCAGAGGCACAGTTGACCTCCTGCCCTAGAATCATCTCATCCTTTTTCGTAATTAAGTTTCCAAGTAATTTCATGGCCCTTAAGTAACACAATCTTCTGGGTTCTTAGTTCATGTCTAATTTTCTCCATTCAGTATTTCTGAAGAATGCTTCAGTTTCAGTGGACATGCCTTGCTAATCCCCCCCCACAAAGTACTACCACATCACTGGCCCCTTGAAGTGCTGCCGACTCACGCATAGTGCTAAAGTAGCCTCATCTGAAGTGTGCTGAGGGAACAAAGAGAGCCACTTTATTGCCCAGTGGTTGCATAATAAAAAGGAACACAGATAACAGAATACTTGGGATGGTGTTTATGAGAAGGAAAATCATCTAGTTGAGAATTAGAAAGCACAGTCAGCTTTTGGGCTAAATTTAAGTGCACACCTGCTTTATCCTTAAGAGACAGATACAGAGCTTAGTGGTTCCTATGAGTTCACCAGGAAGGCATAAACATTCTGAAGGAAAGGAGAAAATGAGAAGGTTTGTAGAAAGCAAGAAGAAGGTAGGGAGGAAAAAATAAAGGAATAAAAGAGATAGGTGTACAAATGAAAATGGTAGTGTGACAGCCTTGCAGTGGATATTCTGGTAGAAATGTCTGGCCCTTGTGTTACCAATCAAATTAAATAACTTACTCATGCCAATAAGAATAAAAATAACCTCAGTTTTGCAGGGCTCTTAATTGAGTCCTCTGATAAGATAATAGGTTATATTAAATTTTATCAGAAAGAGGGCAGTAAAAAATTGATGAGGATTGTCTCTGACAGTTTGTAAACTGTATCAAAGGCCTTCTATACTTATCTTGCTGGTAGGTATCAGGGATAGGAAATTAGTTTCCTAATCCAATAATGTATCCTTCTACTTAAGATTTCCATATACATCAAAGATATATCCTAACATGAAATATATGAAATAAAGTATGTCTGGGGAACACCAATTTATATGTCACATCTTCAGACAGGCCCTCCCCTCCTCTCCCACTGAAGGCCTTCTCTGGTCAATTTTTCTGGGAATTGGGATGGATTCCTGGGAATATAAGATCCCCTCAATCTCCTTTTTTGAAAACTAAAGTTCATTTACTCATGGAAGAGGAATCAGGCCCTAGAATGGGAGTACTTACTATGAAGGAGAACAGGAAATGGAAGACAGCTCACTGTGTATGAATTCAGAAAGATAAACGGTAGTTAAAACATTGGACTAAGCCAGCTTGATGAGTAAACCCTTTATTTACTGAGGAAACAGAAGATAATGAATTCATGAATATGCATTAGCTTTAACTGCACTCTTAAGATATGACTTCATGACTGTTGGACTAATAAGATGTTCAATTTTTACTTACTTGAGGAGAACCTAGTAAAGATGTGGGCAAATGGGCCTAGATCCAATCCAAGACTTTGTTTTCATGTGGAAAGGAGACTCGATTCTTTCTCCTTGTGATAAGAGGAAAAAATGTGAGAAAAAATCATAAATGTCTCCAGTATCTTGTACCTTATGGTGAACCCTGTGAGGGGTCACACGTAGGAAAGAAGTGTCTTGTTTATACAAGTCAAGTCATCAGAGGAGTGAATATTAGCCAGGGATCATCATCGAGTTCTGACTTACAACTTTGTCCATTTCATAAGTCATTTATTAAATATTTCATACAATGGTGCCTACAGTAGTGTTAAGTGCTGAAATGAAAGAGAGCTCCTTATTCCTGTGAAGGTTACACTTCATCGGGGAAGATGAAGTATCCTAATATAATCCTCTTGGTATCTCATCAAAGTTTGGTAGGTACCAATATAAGACAATCTACAAGTAGGCAACCATTGATAAAAAAGAAAGTACATATTGCAAAACCTTTTATTATTCTTCTATGGTATTCTCTTTGAGTCCAAATGGGATAAATCTCAGACGGGCTGCTGGAGGAATACTTATCTCCATGATCTTTCCTTTCATCTCTTTTCTCTCTTGCTCCCCATCTCCACCATCATATTTTGTTTGTTTGTTTGTTTTTGTTTTTGCGGTACGCTGGCCCCTCACCACTGTGGCCTCTCCCGCTGCGGAGCACAGGCTCCGGACGCGCAGGCCCAGCGGCCATGGCTCACAGGGCCAGCCGCTCCGCGGCACGCAGGATCCTCCTGGACCGGGGCACGAACCTGCGCCCCCTGCATCGGCAGGCGTACTCTCAACCACTGCGCCACCAGGGAAGCCCTCCACCATCATATTTAATTAGCTTTCACAATGAAGCACCTAGAAGGCAAAGTTCTTCTTGCTAACATTGAATGTTTTCCATAGCAAAACTTCAATGTCTTATTAAACTAGTGAATCTTGTTTTATTTACTTTATCTTACTAGAGTCAAAGAGATGAATAGAAGGAAGAAGAAAATTCCATTTTCTCACATAAATAACTAAATAAAGACATTGAAGAAGGAAGTAAATATGATAGTAAAGTACATAGATATCTGATGCCTAAAGGATATAAATGAGAGAAAGATGGATGTGGGATGAAATTAATTGAAGAGATTTGATATGAATGTTTTTATTATAAGTTTTATTTTAGAAAAGGTAATATTTGTGTTGCTAGAAAGGAAAAAATTGAGGCAAAGGGAAAGAAAGATAAAAATGAAGGCCAGGAATGGCAGTTGAAGAGAAGCAAGTTATATAGAAAAGATTAGAAACTCTGGATGACTGGATTGAAAGGCCAAATGGAGAAAAAATAAGAAATTGACCTTTATTAGACAAAGTGATATGACTTTATAAAATGTTTTATATGCAATTTGTAATCAGTGAAGGTAATGGTGTTTTAGCTGGGTACACAACTACCTAGCTGAAGACTGCCAGTTTTTATCTCCTTTGTAATAATATGGGGTCTTACAATTACATTTTTCCCAGCGAAAATTGAGTGGAATTAATATGGGTAGTTTTCAGGTAACCTTCTATGACAGGAGTTTTTGTTATGTCAACTTGCCTAAGCTACAGTTCCGAAATGTTTAATCGAACACTAATCTATATGTTGCTGTGAAATGGCTTCTCAGATATAAATAAGCTCCCTAATCAGTTTACTTTGAGTAAGTGAGATTATCCTGGATAATTTGCATTTGCATGGGCCTGACAATCAGCTGGAAGGCCCTAAAGAAGAGCTAAAACTCCCAGATTTTCTGTGTGTGTGTGTGTGTGTGAGAGAGAAAGACAGAGAGAGAGAGAGAGAGAGAGAGAGAGAGAGAGAGAGTCAAGATAGCTTTTCAGATCTCTGAGGCATTCCTATAAGTAAGCATTGTAACCAATTGGGATTGGGTTAAAGAAGGACCCAGGCACTAGACTCTAGTATTATTCTGTATTGTATGAAGCGTATAACCTACTGGGATGCCTGTTGCCTATGGATTATCTGTGATTGGGCCACCAGGACTGTCTGTTGAAACCTCAAGTAGAAACAGTGACATGTTAAGAAGTGGAATGCAAATGTGTAGTTGTGGTACAGCAAAAATTCCCTTAGATAGACCCTTGAGCATTAATGCAGCACTTTCAGCCTAAGGTGGTATAAAAGACAGCAAGTCCTCAGTTTGGGGCTGCTCTGCCTAGAGGATTTCTTACCCCTTACTGCATGTATTTAGAACTTTGAGCTCACATCCACAAGGAACTAGAAGGAATTGATAGTCATTTTCTCTTACAAATACTTTTATAACCTCTTGTATATTCTCTGCTGGTTTAGAAACAAACAAGTGAGAAACAATACAAAACAAAAAAAGCAATCAGCAAAACCTAAGTTATTATTTTTATCAATGGCAGCCTGCGGAGTTTGTCCTGGCTCATTCTGCTGAACCGTAAGGCTCCAGCAGAAGAGGAAAGGTGGGTTTGGTTTTAGTCATTGTCATATCACAGGTCTTGGTCAGTGTCTGTCACATTGTATGTTATATTAAGTATTTATTAAATAATTTGTGATTTAATATGGCCGTACTCCTCTTCTTTCCAATAGCTTACTGCCAATTTCCATAAGAAGCCCTATTGGCATATCAAATTTAATATTTCCCAAATTTGACTTATTATCAAACCTCTGAGCGTTCTTTATGATTTGCTATCCCATTAAATGGCAACTCAGGACCTAATAGGTCAAACTAAAACCACAGGAGTCTTCTTTCCCTGCTCAGCCACCTCCTTCATTTAGTCTCTAAATCTATCAACTGAGTTTCTCTATCTATCTATCCATCTATCTAACTATCTATCTATCTATCTAACTATCTATCTATCATCTATCTCTCGTCTATTATCTGTCATCCATCTGCCAAAATTTCATCTAGTTCACTATAGAATTCATACTGGGTACATTAATAGCCTCTTGGCAGGAAAGTTAATAAGCATCAGAATTGCTACCTTCCTAGGGAGTGTATAGTGTTTTGCACTATAGATCATTAGCGCTTCATTCTACTTCTCTTGCTTTGAGAGAGAGACAGAGAGAGACAGAGAGAGACAAAGAGAGAGAGAGAGAGAGAGAGAGAGAAGAAAATGGCATCCCAAATGCTTGCATAATGGGCTATCCCTTAAAAGTAACCTTAGTTAAATTTGCATCTAACTAGCAACACTTGTTACTGCTTCTTCCAAATTCCCATTAAAATTTTATAAAAACATGAACAAATTTTAAAAACTAAGGATGCAGCTCCAAAACTAGATCTGAGATTCAACCTATTAATAATATTTAGGAAACATTTCTACTAATGCCAAGTACAACGCATCTGATTTCAAAATCAACAAACAACCAAAAAAATTCCATCAGATAAACATACAACAGTGGCGAAAGTGACATTCCTGTCTCCTGAAAGTCTATAAGAAGTGGATCCACTTCTTCCTCATGTATGGTCTTTGGCTCAAAAAAATAGGAGGAATGAATATAGAAAAATGGATACTATTCCTATAGTGTATATACTGTATTTTGAGTGACCCATAGTGCTTTGTCCTCACACCACCATCGTTACCTTCATGGTACCTCTAAATAACCACCTGAAAATGCTAAATAACAAAATGCATCTGAACAAGACACAGAACAGTAGATGGAGGGTTGGGTGTGATGGCTAAGTCACTTCTCTGAAGGTATGAGATCCACAGTTATTATGCTATAGGTTGGCGCAGAGGTCATTGTACACTTGAGACTATCCTTTTTCTTGTCTAAAAATAGTAGTCAACACTTTTGTAATATTTCCTATGTGACAAGTGTTATTCTAAGCACTTTATGCATCTTAACTCAGTTAACTCTCAGAACAACCAATAAAGTAGGGATTATTATTTTTTTTTTTAATTTTTAAAAGAGGAGATTGAGTCATGAAAAGTTCAAGTAACTTGCTCAAGTTCAAATAGCTAGTAAATGAACTCAAGCTCTGGTTTCAAAATCCACACTGTTAACAACTACGTTATACTAATAGGATAATCTTGATCCAAGAACGCTCATTAGACACTAGAGATCAAGCTGGAAATTATGCATTGAAACATGCTTATTAAGCTGTGTCTATGAAGGAGATCTGATCAGGACTCAACTGAATGAGGACTCAGACCTCTTTTGTTAATAAGCAAAGCAACCAGCAAACTATACCGAGCACCCAATCATGGAAATATAATCTTGAAGAGTTACGGAAAGGATCATATAGCCCTCTGAAAGTTATTTACTCAGAGAATTATTCAGAAATCTATTAGCATCCTCAATAACACATAGAAAATCTACCTTGAGAGAAAAACAAATACCATGAAGAGGATATACACTGAGATGAAAAAATACCACTTTAATTTTATGTGTGGCATGGGTGACTGAAAAGAAACTAAATATATCACAACAGAATATAAATATCAAGGCACTATAAAGATGAGTAAACAATATAGAAAACTGAATGAGTAGTTTAGAGGTATAATTTATTTCCTACAGATTGCTTAAGAATGAATGAAAATAATCTGTGACAAGCTGGTACATATGGCAAAAACAAATATCTGAAACAGAAAATTTGGGATGAAAGCCATAATCAGAAACATGATTGAAGAAAACTGCAGTGAAATAGCCTCAGAGTATGGAAACCAAAAGAACTCACTGTAGTTCACACAAAAACTTTTAAAGATACCTTTCCAAGATATGTCCCAATGCAGAAAATTTGCTAAATGAATAAAAGCATAAAAACAACTATGAAACTACCACCCAGTGAAAACTGATACTAATATTATATATATATTAGAAATGAATACATTTTATTATTCTCCATTTATTGTCATATAGACTAGCTTCTTCACTTGAATTATTTAAAATATTTTCCTATTTACTAAATATACACTTACCAAAATAATTTCTAAGGTATCAGGTCATTAATTAGTCAATGAATCCTCAAATTTTCTTTAATATTAGCAAGGGTATAATAGACATTCTTGTAGCTACATTCTAGCATATAGCCATTAGTGTATCCTAAGAATAAGTTGAAATTGATGATTTATATAGTGTGCACATTCTTAGGAATTTTGACCTTAATCCTGAATATATTTAAAATGGATCAACTGGTTAACAAAAAGATTGTCTTAGCATCCAGTTTTCATGTGAAATATAAATATATATACATAAAGGACATCAAAATATAGTTTTCATTGTTATTTTGTTGCTTAGGACAAGTAGTTTCAGAATACAGGTTAAGGCTAAGTGTTTATATTCATCTTAATATTATAAATTCTGTAATAATAGGTATAATCAATTCCTATGTACTTCACTATAGTACTGGACTTGATAAAATGTTTTTGTACTCCTGTTGTCAGACCATAAACACTCCATATATCTTTCTCATAAATCACTTAATCAAATGCAATCATGTATTACTATGCATTATGCATTCAGGAAATTTTCTCATACATTTGTATAAATCCTGAAAACATTAATGTATCTGTTATATAGTTGCTGTCTAGGAGGTGCTATTGGTGTAAATACTACTTGTATATTTTAAAGGGACCTGGAAGTACATATTCATCTATATGTCAGGTTTCCACAATAGAATATTTAGTAAGTAGGGCAAAAGACGATTTTGATATTTTGAAATATATATTTTTTCTTATAACCTTATATTAGGTTGTAAAAAAATATCAGAGCGCATATCCTCTGTCACCCCAGAAAGCAGAAGTATGATCAAGCATATAAAAAAAAAGTAAGGAGAAATATGTTGGCTCATGGTAAAAAATATCACTTTCATTGTCTCTGCTACAACCGAACCTATGTGCCTCTCCATCTCTGGCTTCATCCAACATTTTCTCAAACTCCTCCAAAATTAATATCCCTGAACTTCACTCTGATTATGTCATTTCTGTGCTCAAAACTTTTAATAGCTCCTCAATAATCACCACACACTGTGGGCGGTTGGTCTAGCTTCTCTGTAATCTTATAGCAGCCGATGTTTCCTACCTATCCCCTCTCACTCATCTTTCTTGAAATTGAAACACTTTTACTGTTTGTGATCTAAGATTTCTTTCTGTCAGCTTTTGTCGATTTTATTCTCTCACTGTGAATTTTTACCCCACCTCTAATTCTACTAATCATCCTTTCCCTTTAAGATTGGCAGAATATCATAGTGCGGAAGTGTTGGTTTGAAACAGACTTTGGTTAAGGTTCCAGATCCACCACTGACATGCTATGTGGCTTTGAGATAGCATCTGACATTCCAAGCTTTGATCTCCTCATGAGTAATATTTAGAGGATGACAGTCTCTACTTCCCTGAGCACTTTGCCACATCACTTTTCCAGGGACAGTATCTGGCACAGAGATATGGCTCAGGAAATGTTAGCTCTTGTTACTTTATCTAAAGCCTTAATGGAACACATCAGTTTTAATTTGTATTATGCTTTTGTGCATACAAGCCTTGCTTCTGTCCTCTTGTAGACTATGAACAACTGATGTCACCAATTGCGATTTATTACTTTTTAAATTGTCTTAATGCTTAGCATATCACCTGTCTCATAGTAAACCTAAATTAAATACTAGTTAAATAAAATAATCACTGAATCTATTAGAGTTGACTGATAAAGGAAAGTTTGCCTCACAGAGTTCTCAGCTACTGAAAGTGTTCAAGGAGAGGTTAGCTGATCCACACAGTGGAATAATGCAGAAGGTTAAAAAACTACAAGGAAGATAGTACAAGATGAACTCTCAGACAGAGTCTAATTTTAAGACTCTTAGAAAAGCAAAGAGGATGACACTACAGTTTAAAAAATAGACCAGAAAATAATTATTGAATGGCTTTACATCATCACAGTTTATTATGAGTGCACTGTGGTAATCTGGGTGAGGTGAGTGGGTTAGAGGGAAGTAGGAATCATGGATTTTGCGTTATTTTATCTAGGAATTATATTAAGAAAACATCATTTTCAAACATGATATTTGCTTAATAATGCCTGCTAAAAAGCTGCTGTCCAGTGGTAATCGGAAACAACTGAGAATCCTGAAATTTAGTTTTGTAATGAACTAACGGTGTGCCTTTGCCAATATCCCTTAAACTCTCAGGATCTGTTTTCTCATCTGTGAAACTTCTGCTTGAACCAGATAATCTTAGACTCTAAAGTGTAAAGAAGCAGTGAGAAAACTCCCAGCTCTCTAATATACAGAATGCTAAGTAGACCAAAAATTGTATTTCTTAAGAATAGTAGAAATTTAGAAGCACATAAATATTCAGCAAAAGATGTGGCCAAATTCCTGACAAGCAAACTCTGGTGTGTTTTCTCATCAACCTAAATTAAACTGCAATTGTACCCCAAACAGCCTTATATGTCTGTGGGCTCCTGCCAATATGCAGTGGGATCTCTCTTCTGCAGCTGTCTGTGATGCTCCAAAGAGACAAGTGAATACTGTTGTCAAATAAAAAAGTGGAGAAAATGGCATCATTAAAGCAGAATGAATAAATTACATTGGCCCTATAAGAGCATCTTTAACAAATGAACATAGACAACAGTTAAAGTATACACTTTTGATTTTGCAGGAATACAGCATCAAAGATTTTTAAAAGTGGACATTTTAATTTAATAATACATAATTTTATTTTAGTTCTATACATTAACTTTGCCATCGTTAGGCAGTTTTTATTAAATAAAACACTTTGAAAATTGAGTTTAATAAAAAGAGTCCTGAATGTGAAATATCTGGAATTTTAGTTCTCCTATTAAGGGTCTGTGTTATACAACTTTATTGGATCTTGATATCTTCATGTGTACGTAAATTAAGACTAGATTACATCCAAGGTCTTTCTAAAACTCTATGATTCTTTGATTCTGTAAGTGTTCCATTTAGTATTGTATATATATGCCAAAAATATTTTTTATGTTGCACTCATTATAAAAATGTGTATATTATTATTTTCATATATTGTAAATTAGTTGAGGTTAAGATTATTAATAAAAACAGCTTGGTGCACACAGAGAATTTAAATGGTTCTGGGAAATGGAATTAGAAACTGAAGTAGGTGAAAGATTTGAATGTTCGCTGCAGGTGTCAGACAGGAGCAACGCAGATATTATTTACTTCAGTGCTGGAGTCATGGGAACAAATTAAGCACTTTTATGTTTGTCACAAGTGTATTTGAACTGTGTACTCACCTCAGATATTTAAGTTAAGATACAGCAACAGCAGCCATTGTTAATAGCAAGAATATGGGAACCAGCAGCAACAATTTAGCAGGTAGGTAGACACCAGTCCAAAGAAGCACATAATTGGCACTGAACATTTAAATGAACAGGCACATGAAGTGAGCCTTTCAAAAAAGCTGTTAGGTTGTCACAACTTAGATGACTTCTGAAGGTTATGTTCAGAGAAATGACAAAGGCTCAGGGCGGCAGGTGGTCAGAGTGGGCAGCAGAAGTAGTTTTTTTTTTACTTGGAATGATGCATAAACAGGCAGCAAAGTTGCAACCCGAGCCTGTGGTGCAGGTGCTAATTATTCTTTCAGTGGCACGAATGGAGTCAAAGAAAGGAGCCTGATTTATAGCCTATTTTCAACAGTACTGACCAAAAATAAGTAACTCCAGATGCCCAATGCAATGGGGACACTGGAGGGGCTCAATAATAAATGGCTGTGATAAATTTTTGGATGAAAATTGTTGCACCTCTGTCCTATTACTCTTTTTGCTAAGTAAGGATTATTCTGAGTTATAGAATGTGGATTTGTGCTGACATTGACTTTAAAACTTGTACTGAATTTCAGTGTACCTTAGCCAAATTTATTTGTCCTCTTCTCATCCACACCCCACCCAAATATCTCACAGTCAGCCTAGATCACATAGTGATAAACACCTCTTATCATAAAATGAATCTTCTAACAATGAAATCTTTACAATTTGCACATTCTTCTAAGCAAATAAACATTAAAAACAAAACCAAAATGTGTTTTAGAATTCTCTTCCCTACTTGGCTCACTTGTTGAATCCGCACTTATAATTCAAGCATTGACATCAACACTATGTGTCCCTTGAAGTCAGAACAAGTCTTTTTCCCCAACCCTACACCCCAAATTAAACACATTTACATTATGCTGAAATTTTTGTTTGTTAGTCTTTTTCATGAGACCCTGAAATCCTGACAGTAAGAAATTCATCTCAATTGTTAAGTGTTGACTGAATAGGCAGCTACCTAAATGACTGAATTAATGGATGGATGATGTGCTTACAGTACTATTTTGACGACCAAAGATAGCAGGTCCACGCTGTGGGTTGAAAATGGTCAGCATTGCAGTGAATGGCAAAATCAGTAGCTTTTGAAGCCAAGCAAAGGGTAACACCAGAATTCTCAACTCTTGGTATGATTAGAATCATGTGAGAACTTTTTATAAAATACTAATACCAGTGTCTCACTCTAGTAAGTGTCTAATAGTTCAGTAGTTCTCAAAAGCGTTCTCTGGACCAGAAGCATCAGTATTACATGAGAATTTGTTAGAAATGCAGATACTTGAGCCCTACTACAGACCTACTAAATCAGAAACTCTGGGGATGAATCCCAGAAACTAATGTTTTATCAGGCTCTCCAGATGAATCTGATTCATGATAAAATTTAAGAACAGTTGTGAGATTCCCATTCAATTTATCTGAAGTGTAGGCATTCATATTTCTCTACAGCTCATCAGTTGATTCTAACGTGCAGCCAGAGCTGTGAACCGTGGGAATAACAGAAGAGAATAGGAGGAAATATATGCATATATGAAGTCAAATTCACAAGGAACTAGAGCAGAATGAATAAAAACAGAATGAAAAGAAGGTGTGAAAAATTGTAAGATATTTAATTAGCTAAGTTTTTGTTTGTTTCTCATTCTGACAAGAGCAGCACATTACAGAGAGAAATGTTTTCTATACACGCCTACTAGGAGTGATTTAATTAGTCTACAAAATTTCATGTCAATTCTGGATGCCATGTTATTCAGCTTTATGAAAGAATCAAACCATAAGACTATTTCCTTCAAGAATCATCATCAATACATGCATAGGTGTAACTGTGAATCAAACTCAATCTTATTTAATCCTTGAACAATCCTTTGAGGGATAAGCACTATTACACTGATTTTTTTACACGTAGGTAAGTGGAAGCTCAGGTACTTTAATTAACTTGCCCAGAGTCATATAACAAGGGAGTGACACAGCTGGGACTGGAACTCAGCTTTCTTTCACCAGCCTTGTTTCTCACAAGCAAGACACTGGGATATTCACATTGCTAAGTATGAATCATAAAACTATATTCTTAATGCTGTAATTAAAGCTCAGTGTGGGAATTTTGCTCTACATGGTTTATAATTAAGTTTACCTATTTCTTTACTTGTTCTGAGTCATAAACAAGAGAAGAAAGGAAATAATGTATCTTAATGCCTCTTAGTGGTCGAGCACTTAACATGCACTGATACATTTATCTTTTAAAAATCCTCGGTTGTAAGTATTATAATAACTATTGGCTGAAAGTGATAAGAATGGTGACTAAGTCTACATATCTAGGCAGCACTGGACGTAAAATCCAAACCCAGATCTGTCTGATCACAAAGTGTTTTGACCACATTCATTCTCACTACACTGGCACTTTCCTCCCTCAAACATCACGGAAGAGAAGAATCATGATTGAGTAATTCCTGAATTATCCTGAGACTGAAAAAAATGACAGTGAGATGAAAAAAAGGTAAGTTGGAAGTAAAAATAGCATGAAACTATGAAGAAATGTGAATGTCAATTTAATGGCACAAATTTAAACATTTTTAAAATGGCAGGCTTTTCAAAAAGTGAAGGGAATCTAAGCAAATTTAATGCAAATGAAAATAGAAGTGGAAAATTAAATACAGTGCTGTGGACACTGAGAAGAGAATGAATATTACGACCTAGAAAGTCACCGATGAATTAACGAAAGAAGCAGTCATGAAAGGAAAGTGAGGGCAGAGATTGTGCATCTTAAGTGGAAGCAAAGAAGAAAATGCAGGGCATGGTCTGAGAAGCAAGTTCTAGGTGTGCTTGGAAATGAAGGTTCGGGGGATGCTGAGAGGATCAGCAATAAAAATGGAAAGGGCGATAAGGTCCAAATATTTCAAGGTGTGCAATATCCTCTGAAATTTGTTCTGTACTATTAGGTGCTGTTGTGCAAAGGGGTGACTTGAAGGCTGGAGTAAGGACAAGTGTGGATCTTCAGGCACTGTGGAGGGCAGGGCCTGGATCTGAGTGAGAGGTAATGAATGCTTACGTGGATAGTGGGTACCACAAAGGGGAAACTGATCCACATTTTTTGAGAAAATAAAGTTAATGTTTTTTGTTGTTCTTTCTTTTCTGTTTCGTTATGTCATGTTTTGTTTTGGCACCATGTATGGGACAATGAGAAGAGGACCAAAGATACAATCTTGAGAAGTATGCTAAAGGCAGGTAACGAAAGGAAGCCACCATCAAGGATACAGAAGGCATTATATGACAGATGGATGAAGCAGAAGAGTAATCCTGGTTGGGTTATCACTTTCCCAGATTTAGTGTCTTCAGTTAAAACAACAAAGTTTTTTTTTTTTTTACCATATCTCTATACCATCTATACTTTTATGAACAATATTTTTATTGGTTATCTCTGTTTTTACATACTTTAAAATGAACTTTATATCATTACTATGTATAGGATGTCCTTATTTTTCTAATTTAAATTAAAATAGATGCGTAACTGGGTTGTCACAAGGATGGTAGTGATTAAGAAAAAGATTCCCAGATCCCCAGGCAAATGTTTCTATTTCAAATGTTCTGATTTCCCTTGTATGTGGGAAAGAACACACAGCAGTGCCCCGCTGAAAGGACAGTCTCCCTGGCTTTCAGGTCCCACTGCTCTGATGTCACCTGATTAGGGTGAGAATCTCATCAAGCCGGCAGGAAGTCTCCTTGCCATTCTCACAGCTGGGATTCTACCCTCCCAACTGCTTATCCTCCAAATGCATTGCAGACTCCGCTTTCCATCTCTCTGCTTGCCCCTTGGGACAAGTCAGTGGTTACAACACCAGGGACGCTGGAAGGTTTTCCCTTAAAAGCGAACTACCCACATTTACCATTCTCCTAGGCTTCCCCGACAGGCTTTGGGGCTGGCTGACTCTCTTCTTGAAATAACGAAAATTGTCCTGTGTATCACAAAGCCACACATCGATCAAAACAAGACCTAAGGGCTTCCCTGGTGGCGCAGTGGTTGAGAGTCCGCCTGCTGATGCAGGGGACACGGGTTCGTGCCCCGGTCCGGGAGGATCCCGCTTGCCGCGGAGCGGCTGGGCCCGTGAGCCATGGCCGCTGAGCCTGCGCGTCCGGAGCCTGTGCTCCGCGGCGGGAGAAATCACAGCAGTGAGAGGCCCGCGTACCGCAAAAAAACAAAACAAACAAACGAAAAACAAGACCTAAAATGATAAAGCACCTAAACTCAGAGGAAAAGAAGTGCTAGGCTTTTAAAGGAGAACTACATTGTGGGCAAAGCACTGCTTTAGTTAAAGCGGGTTCAGTGATAAGAAATTCATATTCTAAGGGAACATTTAGACTAAGTTTATAATCTTGGGTTAAGTAGCTTTAACAAATCTTGTAGTTTCCTGTTTCTTACTTATAAAGAAACTATTTCCCCTAGTTATTTTAAACAAAAGCCTTGTCTTAAATTAAGAAGTTAAAATAAAATCTTCAGTTTTTGGTGTAGGTATTGATTGTTTTTACAATTATGAGTATTTGTAATTGACATCCATACTGACATCCGTACTGGAAGACAGACACACTTAGATTACAATCTCTTAACAACACAAGACCTTACTAACTACTGGGTAGCATTGACTGGAATTGAAGACCTTGTACACGAGACAAAAGAAAAACCTCACTGTCTCACTAGAGAGGTTTTAGGGGATTGGTGAACGTCCTCAAACTGTATGGAAATTATTAGGCACATTTAGCACTTTTTTTCTGAAATTAGGGTATATAACTTTCATCAGAAGTGCAAACTGACCTGTGAGTAACATACACATGTGGGAGGGGAGGGGAGAGAGAGAGAGAAACTGCTCAACCCACTGCTCTGCTTTTGGATTACTTTCTGCAGTTCTAACTCACCTGAATGTGATTAATGGCAGGATTTGTTGGTCTCTGAAGTCAGATTTTGAATTGACATAGTTATGCAGTGCCTCGTCATACAGTAGGTTAGTTTAGATTTTATTCTATTTTCTATAGTTTTAGAAAAGCACGTATTTCCATTATGGAACTAAATTCACAGTTTTGCCTGGGTAGTATATCCTAGGACAGCCCTGTGAAAATTGCATTTTAGTTGATGCTGTCATGCCCATCCTGGTTCTCTACAGCTAATGAAGTAAAATGAAATACTTATTTTTCTGTATTATTCACTCCTTTTCAGTCTTCTCAAGGGCACTCTAAGAGTCTTAAGAATGGGTGTTAGAATACTGGTATTAGATCATTAGAACATGGTCCTCGAAGAGTCTCAACAGGCCATGAATATTATCAAGTGTCCTTGAGTCAGTCATCACATACAAATGAATTTGAGATAAATGTGCCACTACTTCCCAAATTAGTGTAGGTAATCAAGAATTGATTGCAACATTAGGAGAACAGAGAGCTAGTTTTTTGTAGGACAGCTGCAAATCATTTTTATTTTAATGTTTCTTTCCCTGGAGAATTCTGCTCAGGCCTTTTCTATCATTTCTTTAATATATATAATGATTTAGTTCACCACCTCCAGAGCAATTTGACCTTTGCCACCTCCACCTGTCATTTTTATCTGCCCCAAACTCAAGCAAGAAACAGGAGAAGATGCACTATAGAAAAAGGCAGTGAACTGTGAATTTCTCCTATTATCTGATGGAGACCTCTCTTGGGGTGAAACTGACCTGCTTTTTTTCCATTAAAAACTCTATTATAATGTTCCTTAAAGAAATTTCAAAGCATTTAGTCGATAGAAGTTATGAGTTAGCTATAATGTAAAGTAGGATAACTAATATTACATTGATTTTTTTATTACTTCTGACATTTCTAAAACAGGCAATATTTGACTTTTAAGAGTTTACTATAAAATATCCAATTTATACGAACCAAGATATTATTTTTTATGCAGTTATATCCTCCTACATTGAAACTCATGGGAAATAATTGTTTTTTAAAAGTTTATTAATATGGACCTCTGTTATAGCCATCAAATTTATTTATATGCACCTGGTTTCTTCCTTTTCTATCTATCCCACAAATGACTGCCACATTAAACATTACAAAGCCACTTAGATTATGACCCTACTGCTCACAGACCTTCAGATTCTTTATACTATCAAAGTAAAGTGAAAATTAAGAATAATTTACAAGGCTTCCAGGATCTGACCCTGTTGTGACTTGTAACCCCTTTTCTGATTACTCTACTCATTGTTTCTATACCTTACACTCTGGCCCATACCCTTTACTGTTTCTCCTAAATGCCAGTGCACATCTGTTAATTCCATCTCAGTTGCTCTCTTGCTCATAATCAACTTGTAGATTTCACTTTTTCTTCTGACCACAAATGACTTCTTCCTTTGAATTTTATACCTGTCAGTTATTTGCATTTATTATGCCTCCTTATAAATTAGATATGAATACGCTTGCCATGGCTCCCTGTCTATACTCTGTAGTCTTTGAGGTCAGAGCTGTATCCATTTTACTTTGTTATCATCAATAGAACCTATCAGAATACTTTGAATGTTATAGGTACCAAAGCAACATGCATTCAAAGAAAG
The DNA here is from genome assembly GCF_003676395.1 of Aethalodelphis obliquidens. Classification (NCBI taxonomy): domain Eukaryota; kingdom Metazoa; phylum Chordata; class Mammalia; order Artiodactyla; family Delphinidae; genus Aethalodelphis; species Aethalodelphis obliquidens. The sequence continues at coordinate 55,348,721 of NW_020837947.1, read as the reverse complement.
ATTGAGTGTAATGTGTTACTTACACTGGTGAATGATGACAATATCATTAATTTATTCATTAATTCAACAAGTTTATGAGGTTCCCATTATGTCATAGGAATTGTTTTCCGTGTTATTTGGAACCTGGCCCTGAGGCAGATTTTATCTAGAAACCTTGACGTTCTCACACATTTCTCTGCTTTCCAGGACCTTTCCTATGATCACTGCCATCTTTTGGTATGCTTCTAATTAGACCAGATAAATTTTCCAACCTGAAACTTGAAAACATTGCTGTGGTGGAAAATGACCATCCTACAGAAATCCCTCCATGCATGTTACTCTCTATCACCTCAGAGTGAACATTGCTGACCACTGGTAGAGTCTGGATGCTATTCGAACTCTCTATGTCTTCCTCTTGAACTGATGGTCTGATATGGTGGAGAGACTAATACCCCTCTATCAGCTTCTCTGATTCCCATCTTGTGGCAATCATAACTTAATCTGCTCTTTCTTACAGGAAACTTAAGCATGGCATGCTATTTATTTATGTCATCCACTGTAATTTTCTGAAAACACTATTTCAGGCAATATCTATGCCTTTAGAATTTTAATTTAGTGAGAATTAGGAGTCATAGCCTCATGGTATAGGTAAAACATGATTTAACATAACCTTTATTTCAAAGCATGGTCCTGCAGGTTTATTTGTTTTAGAAAACAAATACTTGAGCAGACACTGTATTTGCTAACACTTAACAGAAAGCCTGGTGTATGGTATGTTCTCAATACATATTTACGGAATCAATGAAATGTGGTGTTTTTGTGCATTAAACAATGCAAACAAAGAACACCTGAAAGTAGGGCTCTTTTGTGTGTGTGTGTGTGTGTGTGCGTGTGTGTGTGTGCATGTGTGTGTGCGTGTGTTTTCTTTAGCTGTAAGACTGTACAGACTCTGGTTCCTCTGTGGTTCTGGCTTCCACTTTCATTGGAATATCTGTGTCTATTCCTGGCTCTATATGTGTATAACCTATCTGGGCTTTTCTTATCTTCAAAATGAAGGGAATTGATTTAAATAATCTCTAAATTCTCTTCTAGCTCTAAAATCTGAGATTCTACAGATTAGGTTTCCTTATCTTATTTTATTCTTTTGTCGTTGTTATTCTTGGATGTATTTTGCATTTCTTCTTTCCACAGGACGCTAAGGCACTATTTACAAATACATACATAGTAGAAGGCACAGACACTGATTAAAAAATATTCTGCTATATAAATGTAATGATGCATGAATAAGGTAGTATTTTTAGGACTTCTTATTCCAAAGTTTGCTTTGGAAGCAGGTCATTAACATATTGCTCTTAACAGCTAGCTTCTTGTAGGAGAAAGGCAGAGGCTGATGTTAAAATGGTCTCATTAAAGTGAGATTTGGCTTTATTCTGAATGTCAAGTGTATAGATTCAGGCTTAGAGTAAATCTGGGCCCTTTGACAGTTGCAGTATCTATGGCTTTGCTCACCCCTCTGGACTTTTCTTCTTCTCTACTCTGCACTGTTATTTATTTCCTCGCAGCTTTGCACAGCCTAATTATGAACTCCTCAAAGATATGAATCACGTCCATACTTTAATTAAAGCTTTCAGTAAATTCAGGATGCTTGTATAGAATAGCTATCATTCAAAAATGATGTAAACTATATGAACTAATGTTAAATTTTTAATCCTTAAAACTTTGCTATTAGCAATTTTATTTGAAGGAGTTCTATTTGCTGGTAACCAAAATCCAGAAATCTTGGGAAATCTTGCAGTTTGATTTGGACTCCATTGTTTTGGCTCTGTTTCTTAGTAATAGGCCTGGAGACTCAGTATTTCTGTCTTTAGGTACATTGTCATTTGCCTCCTGGCAAGGATTCACAGCAATGGTATTGGGTCACAAGACACGGAATCTCCCCTCGCCATTACCCAGAATGTCTTTCTTGATCATGGTAATCTCACAAAATCTCATATATCTGAAGGTAGGCAAAAAAAGTTTCTTTTGCAAAACTGGCTTGTATTGTGAGTTCTTAATTATTCTCAGCTGGGCCATACCAAAGAGAATAAGATTTCACTAAGCACAACTCTTTACCAAAGTATAAGTTCCTTCTCAGGGAAAAGATTTTTGTCAGTTTACTTGAGTAATATTTCCCTAGTTTCTAGACCAGAGCTCACACATATCAAGACACTTGATATATATGAACTGGTAACCTGATATCTTTCTACTAATCACTTTAAATCTCCCATTCCAGTGGTTCTCTAGCATGTGCCTCAGAGAAAATAAGCAATATCAAAAAGACTGGTATCTGTCAACCCACTGCGAAGGGATCCTTACTAGGATCCACCATGCAGCCAGCTACATTTTGAGATGTAGCTATTTTTTTTTTTTTTTGTATTTGGGGTTGCATTACAAAAAATAACCAAATAACAGCACCACTTAAATTAGCTTAAGAATAATGAACTTATAAATAATTATTCTAAGCTGTCCAGTTGAAGTTGAGGATGGGATCTGAGCTAGACTTCAGAGAAAAGTAGAATCCAGTACTTGAACAATGTCAAGACTCTTTCCACCTCATTTCTATCTTCCTTGTGCTTCTTCCTTCTTATCTCTCTCCTTCTGTAGACTCTACTCTCTTCAAATTTTGGTTCACAAGAGTTTTCATGGTCAAGAACCGTTCCAGAATCTTTATCTTACAGCTTCAGCAATTTGAGAGTTTCTCCTATTTGCCTAGGCTCAATCAGGGGCATGCCATTGAAATTCTCAAAGTACACTTTGCAAAAAGTTAAAAGTACAGTTTTTGTAGAAATATAGAATAAGCATGTGTCAAAATGTATTAAACTTCTTTATGAGAAACCTTGCTTTTAAAAAATTAAGAAAAACCAAAGTGTTTCTATTCAAAGTATTTCTTTCTTTTCTATTTAAAAAGATAGAAAGCTGGAACAGGATTTCTAAATCACATACAAAACAGGTTGATGTCCCACTGGACAATAAAAAAATAAATAAAACTTTGGGGGGGAAATCTTTAGCATGTTTGTATCTCTATTTGCATCTCAACATTCATTTGCATTGCTATTTGACATGAAGCATTTACAATACTATCAATTTTATACAAATCACTAGCTACCTTTACAGAGTTCTTAAATCCTCTATCAGTAGTAAATAAAATAAAATAAAATAAAATAAAATAAATTAAAATAAAATAAAATGTATATAACACTAGAAAATTACAGAACTCCTGGCTAGTCCTGTCAGATAATGCTCAAGTGTGACACTGAATGGACATGCAGTCATCTTTTACTTATTTCCAAGTTATGGATATTTTAAAATAATGCCATAAAGATTGTTTACTCACATTGCGAAGATTAAATGAGAATATGTATAGAAAATGCTTAATGAAGTGCTTGGAACAAATTAACTCACCATAGAGTTTATTTATTTTAAACATTATATTTATTAATGTTATTTTACAAAAATACAATCCCCTTTGAGTTTATAAGATGTTACTTCAGAAAATTTTTATATTAATATATATAAAATATATTTAAGTAGTATATACTTAAATATACTTGCATAAAATATATATAAGTAGTATATTTGTTCCTTCTTTCTTTCCTTCATTCTTTGATTCCTTCTTTGCTTCCTCCCTCCCTCCCTCCTTCACTCCTTCCCATCTTCCCTTTGTCAAAAATCCAGAAACAGTAAATGTTAAAACCAGATCAGTAAAATAACTATTTGGCAAGAGTTTATTGAACATAGAAGAACAGCTCATAAACTGGGAGTCTTCAAATCCAAAAATGATACAAAGCTTAGAGGTATGTTATTACAGGATGACTTTTAAAGTGAAAATAAGGAAGTTTTTAACCTTTACAATGATACGTTATTATAATGGTGGTTCCCGACATTATGGGATTCGTTAAAAGTGACTATCTTATACCACTTTAGAAAGATGACTTAAGTTTCTTTTATGATTATCAGCAGAAGCATTTATAAGAAACAACCTAAGTTAAGTTTTGCTTGTTCACAATATAAGCTAGATTTAGTTTTGCTTACATGGCTTAAATGGTTTTGTCTGTTTGGGGATTTTCAAGCCTGGTCTCCATTTTATTTTAACACCTCCTTCCCCCTCCCTCTCTCTCTTCTCTCTTTCTCTCTCTTTCTTTCTTTCTCTCTCTTAAGTTCTGGCATGCACCTGATTAGCCAAGCTATTTGTCTCCACAGAATTAAACCAAAACGAACAGTCCACTTCATCCCTCCGTCTTTTGTTGCTGCTATTCCTGCCTTGCCTTACTCTGCTGCAGACATACTGGCTTTGGGATATTAGCGATTTCCCACTGGCTCTTATCTCCTCTAGGAACTCTCAGCTTACATCTTTTTCCAAGGCAAATTCCCTAACCTCCTTCAAATCTTTTCTTCCCAAATCATCTTCTCAGTGAGATCTACTCTGTTTGATTTAAAATGGAACTTCCCCAACTCCATTTCTCCTTTCTCTTTTGCCTGGATCTGTTTTTTTTCCATAGTATTTAACCCTTCACAGATATCATGTTATTTAATTTTATATTATTTTTATTTTTTCATATCTGTCTCTATCCCCTCCCATCAAAAGATACACTAGAATATAAACTTTGTGAATACAGAGATTTTTACCTGTTTTGTTTACTATTATATTCCAAGTGTCTGGAAAAATTCCTGGCACAGTAGAGGTTCTAGATAAAGATAGATATTTGTTGTAGATTTATTGAAAAAATAAATGTCACATCAGGGAAAATAAACAACAAAACTTCAACTCCACTCTCAGAAGGTGATCCTAGTGGACTCTATATATGGAAAAGTCTCCAGTGAGAATAAACTGCTAAGGAAGGCAAGCTAACGAATGGAAACTTGTGAGATTCATTATTCCTATTTTGGAGGCTATTAAATATTATATTTTTGAGGCAGTGGTCAAGGCACTATGCATCTCTTTCCTTGGATAAGTTTTTAACTGTGGTTATTCTGGATTTCTTCCACAATTTTGGTATCAGGTATTTAGAAAATGGTTAAATTTATTAATTAGACCAGAAATTGTCAAACTATAATCTGTGAGCCAAATCCTACCCACTGCCTGTTTTTCTGCCATCTGTGAGCTAAGAATGATTTTTACATTTTCATAGTTGAAAAATATTAAACAATAATATTTCACAGCATGTGACTATCATATAAATTCAGTTCAGTGTCCATAAATAAAGTTTTATTGGAACATAATCACATTCATTTCTGTGGTGTCTATGACTGTTTCTTGTGATAAAATAAAATTCATGAGTCCATATCATATAATAAATAACAAAATAAATTAATAAATAGAGGAGAGGGCTTCCCAGGTGGTGCAGTGGTTAAGAATCCGCCTGCCAATGCAGGGGACACGGGTTCGAGCCCTGGTCCGGGAAGATCCCACATGCCACGGAGCAACTAAACTAGACCCATGCGCCACAACTACTGAAAGCCACGTGCCTAGAGACGGTGCTCCGCAACAAGAGAAGTCACGGGAGTGAGAAGCCTGCGTACCGCAACGAAGAGTAGCCCCTGCTTGCTGCAACTAGAGAAAGTCCACATGCAGCAACGAAGACCCAACACAGTCAAAAATAAATTTATTAAAAAATAAATACATAAATAAATAGAGGAGAATAGATAAATATCCCCTACAGAAGAATTTAAAATATTGGTGACAGAAAGAAAGCAGCAAATGGAAAAGTAGTAGGCATGGATGTAGAAATTAGTGGACAAAAGTTTAAGCAGAAATAGGGTATTTGTATAGTCTCAAGATATCTCCTACAAAATATTTGGTAATTAAAAAGGGAAAACAGCAACTTGACAAAACCCAAGCAAACACCACTTTTGCCAAGTGGTCAAGTGCAAGGTTAACATCACCACTAATAAGATACAGATATCATGTACCCCTGAAATGATGCATTAGGAAAGGCATACGATTTTCTGAGATATCTTTCGCAATAATGCATAACCTCAATCTAATCAAAATAGAACATCAGACAAACCAAACTAAGGGACATTCTATAAACTGACCAGTACTTTTTGGAAGTATAAAGTTTTTTTTAAAGAAAAGTCTGAGGCGCTCTCCTATGTTAGAGGAGACTAAGGAGACATAACAACTGAATGCAGCGTGATATCCTGGACTGGATCCTGGGACAGAAAAGGACAAAATTTTAAAAAAAATGAAATTCACATAAATTACATATTTTGGTTAATATTGAATAGCATTGTATCAATGTTAACTTCTTAGTTTTGATAAATATTCTGTGGTTAAGTTGTTAGCATAAAGGGAAGCTAGTGGAAATGTATATAGAAACTCTGTATACTATCTTTACCAACTCTTCCGTGAAGTTAAAATTATCTAATCATAGAAAGTTTGTTTTAATGCTCCATATTACTCTTTTCCCTTTTGTCCAAGAGGGCCCTAACAGTACTGAGGAGGGTGACAGTTACACCATAGTTCCTTATTGAGCAAGCAGAGAATGGAAAAACCAGCCCAGATAACACTTAAGCTGCTTCCTAAGCTTCCTGACACTTTCTATTCCCTTCAGGAACAGACATAGCCAGAAGAGAAAAATGAGTAGCAAAAGAAAGTCAGAGTGGCTTATCTTTGCATGCCCAGAAGGAAGAAGAAAGGCAGCTCTTAGAAACCAGAGAGAAAAGCTGAATATGATGTATTATTCCCAAACTGTCTCTATTTCTTTTTATTTTTTTAACTTTTTCAAAGAATATCTTTATTGGAGTATAATTGCTTTACAATGTTGTGTTAGTTTCTGTTGTACAACAAAGTGAATCAGCTATAAGTATACATATATCCCCATATCCCCTCCCTCTTTTTTTATTTTATTATTTTATTTTATTTATTTATTTTTTTATTTTTTGCGGTACACAGGCCTCTCACTGTTGTGGCCTCTCCCGTTGCAGAGCACAGGCTCCGGACGTGCAGGCTCAACAGCCATGGCTCACGGGCCCAGCCGCTCCGCGGCATGTGGGATCTTCCTGGACCGGGGCACGAACCTGTGTCCCCTGAATCGGCAGGCGGACTCTCAACCACTGCGCCACCAGGGAAGCCCCTCCCCTCCCTCTTGAGCCTCCCTCCCACCCTCTCTATCCCACCCCTCTAGGTGGTCACAAAGCATTGAGCTGATCTCCCTGTGCTATGCAGCAGCTTCCCACTAGCCATCCATTTGACGTGTGGTAGTGTATATATGTCAGTGCTACTCTCTCACTTCGTCAGAGCTTTCCCTTCCCCTCCTGTGTCCTCAAGCCCATTCTCTAGGTCTGTGTCTTTATCCCTGCCCTGCCACTAGGTTCATCAGTACCATTTTTTAAGATTCCATATATATGTGTTAGCATATGGTATTTGTTTTTCTCTTTCTGACTTACTTCACTCTGTATGACAGACTCTAGGTCCACCCACCTTATTACAAATAACTCAGTTTTTTCCCTTTTTATGGCTGAGTAATATTCCATTGTATATGTGTGTCACATCTTCTTTATTCATTCATCTGTTGATGGACATTTAGGTTGCTTCCATGTCCTGGCAACTGTAAATAGTGCTGCAGTGAACATTGTGGTACATGACTCTTTTTGAATTATGGTTTTCTCAGGGTATATGCCCAGTAGTGGGATTGTTGGGTCGTATGGTAGTTCTATATTTAGTTTTTTAAGGAACCTCCATACAGTTCTCCATAGCGGCTGTATCAATTTACATTCCCACCAACAGGGCAAGAGGGTTCCCTTTTCTCCACACCCTCTCCAGCATTTATTGTTTGTAGATGTTTTGATGATGGCCATTCTGACTGGTGTGAGATGATACCTCATTGTAGTTTTAATTTGCATTTCTCTAATGATTAGTAATGTTGGACATCTTTTCATGTGTTTGTTGGCAATCTGTATGTCTTCTTTGGACATACAGATTGTTTCTTTTTAAATAATAATTATTTTATTGTGGGAGGAATACTCTTCAAATAACAAAATCTAGGCATCGTACTAAATAGCAATTCAAACAAGTTTAGCATATTTACCATTTTACTCTTGCTCCTCATAGATGTTTAAATAGAATGAAAGCAAATGGCAATCTGATTCCCTCATTTACATGGAGAAGATGGGAACAACATTGCCTGGAATATCAATTAATGAAAGTTAGGTTTCCAAAGAACAGAGATGATATTATTTTAAAATCATCTTATTAGAACACAGGGGGAAAGGTTTTTGATTTACATGTATATTTCAGACCACAAATTATCAATAGTTCTTTGACTTCATTATTTTCATCTAAAACCAGACAGAATGGGAGTGGATATGTAGGAAAACAATGTGAGTGTTTGCATTGTGACCTATGACTATCATCAGCAAGTAGTTTAAGCAAAAGTAAAATCCACTAAGTAGCAAAGTAATTAATTACAAACCTCTACCTAAATCACTGGCAATTTCTTGTCATCTGAAGTGAGTGACCATTTTCCCTCTAAGTCCCACAATAAGGATAACAAATTCTGAAACTTATAAGGGCAAGAAGATAAAATAATTGAATTAGGCAGTGGTAAGCACTGTGGCAAACAGAAGAGCCCTTATCTCAGCATAAAACTGCAGCCACTAATAGGTGAGAGCTAATTGTTGCCTTACAGGAAGGTAAGCACAATGTTTTCGGATTGTTGTTTTTCAAGAGAAAGCAAAACCCCAAAATTTTATATGAAATCTCTTCAGCCTATGATTCCTTTTCCACAGGAGTGTTAGTGCTACTAGGCATATATAGTCTCTGTTTCTTGTCCAACAGAAGAATAGGCAGCAGGAACACTGAAATCCTAGGGGAGTAAGAGGATGGGGATTCGTCCTTAGAAGAAGACTATACACCTGTTAGAATTTGTTTTTTAAATCTGTGTTCAAAGAAGAATGGGTAATGAAAGCTTAAGAAGGGTTTTATTTGCTGTAGAACACCTTAAGGATATGGACACACTAAAGTGCCTGTAAATCTCCAAGAGGAGATTATCATATTCAACTTCTTCCTAAACCTTTCAAAGTATGAAGAGATATTTTATGGCTTTGAGAATACTAAAATGCCACGTATCTAAATTCATCTGCATTTATATATATTACATCTATTTATGAAGTTTTGTTTTCTGGGTATTTATGTACATTTGAGCACACATGCATTTTCTTGGCCTTCTCATGTTTCAGAATTGCCATCTAAGTTTGGTAAAGTGTGACCAGCAGATTGTTTTACCCCAGGCAAATGTGACCAGTAATCTTGAGTTGGGGTAAAGCAGATGTTTGCAGAGCTTTTGCTCATATTTCTGATTTTGGTACTTCAGCCTGTTCTTTATGCTATGATTATATTGCAGTACTCTATAATCATGCCTCATCAATTCACGCTGGTTCAATGTATCCTTAGCGTGTTTCTTTTGTGAACTTCCCTTGTCATTGCCCTACTACAGCTGGGTAGGTTAGCCTGCTAAGATTCAAGTCTCTGAGTATGTCCTTCTGAGAGCAATTGTCATCTCAGTGTATTTACATAAGTATATGTAGGTATATGTACTTTTGATTCTTTTGTTTGAAACAAAACTTTTATGTTATTGATAGTCAAAATTTGACATACGTTACAAGTAAAAATCTCACTGAGTTGCAAGGAAAGCCTTTAACTGGTAATCAGGATATCTTGACTTTAGATTTTGCTTTGCTATTTGTTAATTATAATAAACTCACAAGGCCAAACATAGATACCCTCTGTTTCTTTATCTGTGAAAAGAGAAAATCATACTAAATGGTCTGTGATCACAAAGGTTGTGATATTCAAAGGCAGTAGTTTTCAATTAAGAAAGCATTAAAATCACTTGTGGGGCTTTGTTAAAACACAAATTTCTGGGACCCAACACCAAAGATTTGATTTAGCAATGCAGGGGTGAGGATCGTGAATTCACATTTTTCACAAGTGCTCAGGTAATGATGGTTTTCCAGAACACAATTTTTGTAGCACTACTCTATGAAACATCAGGCATCAGGATGATGTTATGTTCAACTCTTCACAATACACTAGCTGAGTAATATTTCCTGATTCTATATGACTTTACTAATTTTAGAAGACTGCATGGGTTGGGAACATAAGGCACAACAGTATAATAAGAAGAATAAGGACCTTGAAGTCACTTATACTTGAGATTGAATCTCATTTATCTCTGTAAACATTCTGAACCTCAATTTCTTCATTTGTAAAATAAGAGGACTAACATTTGTTTCATAAAGATACTATAAGGGTTAAATACGTGTAAATACGTGCATTATATTTAGATTTTATTTCCTCCTTCCTTCACCACCTTCTTAATTCCTTGTTCTCATTTTACTACAAAGATCACTTGTCCACAATTCAGGTAGCTAACACAATAAGAAAATTTAGTTATTTCAATATTTAATAGAAGCCTATTTGTCTAGGCATGTACAAGGGATAGGGAGACTAGCTGATAAGAAAATATAGTGAAAGTGATTAATACACACCACCTGTTCTCAGAAAGTTTCATTCTAATAGATATCGTAGAAGCACTAAGGAAGGGTACGAAGCCCAACTTTGCAATTTGAGAGGGGGTGAGATGGCAGTGTCACAGAATGCATCTTAGAGAGGATTCTGCCTTTACTTATCTTTAAAATGAGTTTGAACAGTGAGCTAAAAAAGGTTTCTCAGAAAGGTCTATAAAATATAATAGAGGCATAGGCATGAACTATCTGTCTTTGGAACTTAAGTATATGTAATATGTGTATATTTATGTGTATATATATATATTTATATATAACTTGTTAAGCATGTGTATTTTGATTTTCTATCAACACAGCGAACAAACTAACAGCAATCAGTTACTTGTTCATGATTATACAATTAGGGCAGATATTGGCAGGGATGGATCATCTGCTACACAAGCATCACTCATGTGACTGGCAGTTCGAGCTGGTCACTGGCTGGGGTCTCAGCTGGAGCTGTCAGCTATTAGGAGTTTGGATTCTCCTCCACGTGGACTTCTCCACGTGGCTGTCTGGTCTATCTCAAAACTGGATTCCAAGAATGAGTGTTATTGACAAGGGTGAAAGCAGAAGCAAAGCTCTTTAAGCCTGCCTTTTGGATTTGAATCTTAGCCACTTCTGTAAAGACACTGTGCCTCAATTTCCTCATCTTTTGAATGGGACTAGTAAGCTTACATCATAGACATGATGCAAGGGGTAATATATGTAAACTAGTTAATTGCATTTAGATCTTAGGTAAACAGCATGACTTCTGCCATATTCTAATGGGGAAATTCAGTCATGAGGGTATGGTGATGGTGACGGTGACTGGACTCTACCTCTCAATGGGAAGAGTACAAAGATTTTATGGCCACCTATCATTACCACAGGGAGACAAAGAGTAGCAGGGCTAAAGAAGGTGACAGAGATCAGAATATGGAGAACCTCATAAACAACGTTAAGTGCTTAACTTTCATCTTGAAGCTAAAAGAAAGTCTTGTGGCCTCTCCCGTTGCAGAGCACAGGCTCCAGACGCGCAGGCTCAGCGGCCATGGCTCACAGGCCTAGCCTCTCCGCGCATGTGGGATCTTCCCAGACCGGGGCATGAACCCGCGTCCCCTGCATCGGCAGGCGGACTCTCAACCACTGCGCCACCAGGGAAGCCCCAGAAAGTCATTTTAAACAGTGGAGAGACGTGCACATAATTGGTTTGTAATTAGATTAGTTTGACAACATCGTGGGCATGGGTTTGAGAAGGGTACAACTGGAGTAAAGGAAACCAGTTTTAAGCTGCTGCAAGTTTTTAGATGCCTGGGTGTAAAAATCAATCTGGGAGAACAGTTGTAGTAAAGAAAGTGACAGAATGGAGATAGAGATTTATAAATTGGGGATAGAGGCTGGAGACGAAGGGGTTTGTTTTTGGAGAACTCTAGGGAAGGCAGCCTGAATATGCCTGGTGGTGAGGGAGGAGGGTGAGCTGTGAGAAGATGATGTATCTAATTTTGGACATTTGGGTTTAAAGGTGAATGAGAGACTTCAGAGAGAGTGGTACTATTTTGAGTTCAAACTTGTTGAATTCCTGCTTTGTAGGCAGATGGTCCAGAAAGAAAATATAGCCACACAAAATAGTCTACTATTTGTGGCATGTTAAAAGAGACTTTTTTTTTAGAAAAGTCCATAAATTATTGAATTAAATTTCTAAAGGAGAACAGCTAAAATACACCTATGTATTAGAATTAAGAGAGACTATAGTACTTTCTCTATTTGTTTAAAATGTTAATTGCTAATTAGAAATTCATGAATTTACATTAACCTATTCCTAGGAAATGAGTCTATATTCTTGCAGTGACTTCTATTTTAAAGGTTCTGTGGAGGTTGGTACATTGGCTGGGTTTATTTGCCCTTCATTAATTTGTACATCTTACACAAAAGAGATACCAAGATTCTTGCCTCTGCTGTTTTTCACAGTATCCATGAGTAGTTTGCTGCTTCTTCAACAATAGACTCAAAAGGATTGCTATTGACATCCTTATCTCCTCAATCCATCCTCAGCCACTCCCCTTTAGAGTAGTGATTTTTTTTTTTTAAAGGAGAAACTCATGTAAATCTGTCACGTGTCAAAATAGGTTGATACCTGCTGTCTTTTAAATCTCTTAACTAAGAATAGAATATTTACACTATAGAATTGCTCTCTCCCATATCCCATTTTATACTGCAAGTATTCCAGCAAAAACCCAGCTGTTTTTACCCTAAAATAATTTATATGTCCTATCAATATATTTCATGCACATACTAATGAGTTAAATTGTATCCATAAGAACTTCTGTGAAATCTAAGACCCTTCTGCTCTGCCTTCCTCTGGCTCCATTTGCCATATTCTTATTTAATCCCACTCAGGGGAAGTAAACTCTTTAGCCTGTTTTGAATACAATTCTTCTAATTTATATAACCAAAATGCTATTTTTATTGTATTAATTTTATTTTTTTCAAGCTTTATTGAGATAAATTGACATATCACATTGTGTAAGTTTAAGGTATACTACGCAGTGATTTGACAGACATATATACTGCGAAATGATTGCCACGGTGAGGGTAGTTAACAAATCTCTCACCTCACGTAATTACTTTTTTCTGTGTCTGGTAAAAACTTTTAATATCTACTATCCTAACGATTTTCAAGTACAAAATACAGTATTGTTACCTATAGTCACTATGCCTTACATTGCATCCCCAGAACTTATTCATCTTGTAACTGGAAGTTGGTACTCTTTGACCACCTTCACCCTTTGCCCTTGGCAATAAGAATTTACTCTCTGTTTCTATGCGTTAGGGTTTTTTTAGGTTCCAGGTATAACTGAGGTCATATAATATTTGTCTTTCTCAGTCGGATTTATTTCAGTTTGTATAATGCCCTCAAAGTTCATCCATGTTGTTGCAAATGGTAGGATTTTCTTTTTTTTATGGCTAAATAATACATATTTGCAGTTTTCATTCTTTCACCATTGACTATGATGTTAGCTGTGGGCTTTTCATAGATGGATTTTATTATGTTGAGGTAGTTTTCTTCTATTCCTAGTTTGTTAAGTGTTTTTATCATGAAAAGTTCTTGAATCTTGTCAAATGCTTTTTTTCTTCATCAATTGAGATAATTATGTGGTTTTTGTCCATTCTGTTATGTTCTGTATTACACTGATTGATTTTCATTTTTACTTCATATGTTGAGCCGTACTCACATTCCAGGAATAAATCTCATTTTGTCATGTAGTATAATTCTTTTAACATGCTGCTGAATTCAGTTTGCCAGTGTTCTGTTAAGATTTTTACATAAATATCCATTAGGAATATTGGTTTGTAGTTTTCTTGTATTGTCTTTATCTGGCTTCGGTATCAGAGTAATGGTGTTCTTATAAAATGAGGACTTGTTTCTTTCTCTTCAATTTTTGGGAAGAGTTTCAAGAGTACTCGTGCTAATTCTTCAAATGTTTGGTTAATTTTTATAGTGAAGCCATCTGATCCTGGGCTTTTATTTTTGGGGGCAGGGGTGGCTTTTGATTATTGATTGAAACTACTTACTAGTTACTGGTTTGTTCAGATTTTCTATTTCTTCATAATTCAGTCTTGCTAAGTGTGTGTTGCTAGAAATTTATGCACTTCTTTTAGGATATCAAATATTTTGGTGTACAATTGTTGATAATATTATCTTATAATTCATTTTCCATCTGTGTCATCAGTTGTAATGTTTTAATATATTGTGTACCCATTAAGATAGATTTATAGTTTAAAAAATATTTTTGTCACTTAAATTCTAGGCACCAAAGTTACAGTAACACAGGTTACTATGTCAGTCCATGTATTACCTTTACTGTAGAACTTTATATTTCCATTTGGCTTTATGTTGCTGTCTAGCATCCCTTTGTTTCATCTTAAAGGGGTTCCCTTTAGTGTTTCATGTGGAGTTAGCCTGTGGCAATCAACTGCCTAACTTTTTGCTTACCTAGGAAAATTTTAATTTGTTGCTCATTTTTGAAGAACATTTTTTCTGGATATAGTATAATATTCTTTGTTGACAATTTTATTCTTTCAGCATCTAAGTGTGTTACCCCAATCTGTTTTGGCCTATAAAGTTTATTCTGAGAAATCTCCTGATAAGCTTATGGAAGTTTTACTTTTATGTGATGAGTTACTTTTTTCTTGCTGCTTTCACGATTCTTTGTGACTTTTGGTAGTTTTACTATAATGAATGTGTATCACTGTGGTTCTATTTGGATTTATCCCAAATGGAGTCTTTGAGCTTCTTGAAATTATATGTCTATTTCTTTCATCAGATTTTGGAAGTTTTCAGCCATTATTTTTTATTTATTTTTTTTAACATCTTTATTGGAGTATAATTGCTCTACAATGGTGTGTTGGTTCCTGCTTTATAACAAAGTGAATCAGCCACTAGCCATTACTTTTTCAGAGAAGCTTTCTGTCCCTTTTGGTCTCTTCTCCTTCTGGGATTTCCATAATGTGTATTTTAGTCCACTTGATGGTATCTTATAAGTCTCTTAGATTTTCTTCTTATTTCTTAATTCTATTTTCTTTTTCCTCTTCTGATTTAATGACTTCAGATGACTTTTGTTCAAGTGTGATCATTCTTTATTCTGCCTGAACATGTCTGCTATTGAAACCCTTCAGTGAAATTTTTAGTTTTTTTCAACTCCAGAATTTCTGTTTGATTCTTTTCATAGTTTCTTTTGGTTGGTATTCTCATTTTGTTCATGCATTGCTTTCCTGGTTTCAATTATTTGTTTATCTGTAGTCTCTTTAAGTTTGTTAAATATTCTTATGACAGTTACTATAAAATTATTTGTTAGGTAGCTCATAGATCTGTATTTTTTTAGGTTTGGTTTCCATAATTTTATATTTTTCCCTTGATTGGGCCATATTTTACTATTTCTTTATATGCCTTTTAATCTTTTTCTGGGATATGGGCATTTGAAGAAGACAACCTCCTCTGTAGTCTTTGCATACTTGCTTTATGAAGGGAAAAACCTTTGCCAGTCAGCCTTGCTAAAGGTTTTAGGACCTCTCAAATATTTTCTGATCTCTTGTTCCCCTTGGAATCTGTCTGTGGAACTGCAGCTCTTACATGCAGTGGTGCTTGCCTATTTTTAGTGGCTTCCAAATTCTGCCACTATTCCCTAAGTGCTCCAAAACAGGCAAGATAAAAGCCATTCCATCAGGCAGGCTCCCAACAAGCTAGAATGTTGGATGCACTCTTGTTTCCATCCAATGGGAGAGCCCAAGTATGGTATGTTTCCTCTGGTTGCATGCATTATACTGTGTAGGTGGACAGACACAAATGAGTATTTAAAACTCCATGAATTTTCAAACCTGTTTTGCTGGAATTCCTTCTTGATTTTACGTATACCTAAGTGCTATAGCTTGTCAACCACTCTCTAGGGTTCTGGTCTTATATACTGTTACCTCAATGTCTTTGTGGGGGAAGGAAGGTCTGTAGCATTCTATTCTGCCATCTTTCTGACATCTCTCTTCTATCAACATCTTTTGATTTCCTAGACTGCAGCCATAATTTCTTCTATTGCATATTTTCTTTCTTGGCTTATTTTCTAGTGTTGAAGTAACCCTGAATTTACTTTTGTGGAATGGATATAGGGTGGAGTGTGGAGTATATGTGTGGAAGAGTGATGAGATTGACTATTCAGCTATAGATTTTCAAATAATATTCAGATTTAATTTCTCTCCTTACTGCTACCTGCCTTTTTGTATTCCCAGGCATCCTGGGCATTCTTTAGCTTTCTAGAGGTTAGAAAGTCAAATTTTCTGAAAGCTCTCCAACAGTAACTGCTTTTTCATTCACTCTTCACCTTCCAAAATGTTAATAAAATTATGTGCAATGATGTTCACATCTTGTTCATTTTTTTTGGTGAATTTTCTTATATATTTTGTTGTATTAATCTTATTTTAATGGGGTCTTGGGAAGGAGATACCATTGAGTGCTACTCACTCAATCTACCAACTTGAACTAGTTCTCATTTTTTCTTTGTGGACTTTTTATATGAATTGTTCAGTTCATCAAATATTTATTAAGCAAGGTTAGCTTGCTTCATGCTTGGTAATATGAGATCAAAGATATTTTCAAATATGAGAATATGAGTTCAAAGATTATGTTAGAAAACATGAGTTCAAAGTTATCTGAGCACTTTGTATTCTAGTCCAAAAAAAAAAAAAGCATGAACAGGTACTTGCCATTCAATATAGTACTAATATTAACTATAATTTTGAGTACTTCCTATGTGTTAAGCATTGAAAGGTACATTACGTTAAGCCTCAGAATGATGATAGCTAGCCACATACTTTTTAGAATACATACAGGAAGACCTATGAATATTTTGTAATCAGTTTCAAGAGTTTCATTGAACTCATGAAGCTAATCTATGGACCTGCATAGATCCCAGATTAAATGTCCTTAACATAAATATTTTCCATTCGTGTGTTTACTAGAAAATTCTTATTGAGTACCTAAAACAAGCCAGGCATTATTCCAATATGGGGGAGATATAGCAGTCAATGAAACAGACAAAAATATCTGCTTTGTTGAAGTTTATAATCTAGAGTATATAGTATGGTATATCAGAGGATGATGGGTGCTATGGAGGAAAATAAATAAGGAAAAGAGTTTGGTGCATGATTGGGGGAGTCAGTTTTAAATAAATAGCCAGAGAAGACAAGACTGAGAAAATGACATGAGCAAAGGCTTGAATGAGACAGGGAGCCAGCCTCCTGGCAACTGGTGCAGAGCATAGCAGGGGATGGAGCAGCAATGACATAACCCTGAGAAAAGAGAATGCCTGGCATGTTTGAGAATCAGCAAGGAGACCAGTGCGACTGGTGTGGAGTAAGAGCATGAGATACTGAGGTATGTGATGTTAGAAACTTAGAATAGACACATGGATCTATTCAGTAGAGATTTGCACTTCAGCATTAGTGAGACGGGAAGGATTTAGGTAGATGGGATAGAGTACTGACATTATCTAACTCTTTGGGGAAGTAAAGTTTAAAGAGATGCATGCCTGAAAAGCATTAGCTTGGCAAAGGAGAGAGTAAAAGCTTCCCAGGTAGATGGAAGACCATATATGAAAACACTGAATTTTTCCCTGTAAGGGAATGATCATTACTGGTGATTTCTCTCCACTTCCATTCAGTGGGGTCAGCTATGAGATAAGACATGAAAGACTTGCAGTGTTTTTTTTTTTCCTGTTGATCATGGGGGTTAGCAATCTAGCATTAATTTCCTAATGACAGTATTAAGACAAACTCTTAATTAAATGACAGATGCTTTTAAAAAGAGAACCAGACAAAAGTTCTAAAATCCTAGGCATTATTAATTGGATCAACATAAAACAGATTATTTTTTTCAGTGAAATTACTTCAAGCACAAAAATATGACTAATTCCAAACTTCTAACAGCCAAAGCAACATGAGGATTTCTAATGACCAAGCTGTAAACAGCTTATAGAACATCCACATATAGGTCAATGCCCAGAGATGATTTTTCATTTTGTTTTGTTTTTAATTTTCAGAAGCTTTAGTTTGACATCTTAGGCTTCAAACTGGAAAAAAAAAAAAAGGAACATTTTTTTCCTTTTCAAATAAACGACCTAAAGTCTCAAAAATTATTGTTGAATGGATGAAAAAATAGTAACCTATTAAAAAAAATAAAGCTCTAGAGGAACTTTTAGTATAATCACATGCTAATAGTCCAATACCAATAAAAAACATTTTTGGTTTCTCGGGTATTAATACTCTATATCTTAGAAAGGTCTTTTTTATATACTCTATGGCACAACATCACCAGTATTTCATGGAAGCTCTCTTAAAGTCAGTACAAGATCACACAGAGATGAAAAAAATCCAAAATGAGTGTGCCAAGCAGATTAAATTCCATTAAGGAGAGAAAATACTACACGATCATACTGAATACTGACTACTTCACTTTTATTTTTATTGAAAACTCTCTGGCACAGATGTACATAAATATTTTCTTTTCTACTTATAAGATAGCAAGGATATTGCAGAAAATTCCCAATTATGTTGTTGGTACTGAGGCAGGAAGTTTTAATTTTCTTTTTTTAATCAAAAAAGTTTGCTATGCTTCTTGTAGATATATTTTTAATCTTATGTTTTGTTTAGATATATTTGAAATCACAATGAAAAGTTTTTGACACATTGCTCATATGTGAAATAATAATAAGCTTAAACTTAGGCAAAATTGTGTTACTTGGTAATTATTTTAGTAGTCACTAAATTTATATTTTCATGTGTATATGTACATATGTACAAATGAAGTATCTATATCTATATTTATATATAGAGGGTTATATATGTATATCTGCATATGCACACCTACTTTTTATATATATATGTATGTATATATATATATATATATATTTTTTTTTTTTTTCTAGAAGCTCATATAAGCAACTATTAAGCATAGTTACCTCTGGGAGAAGGTCAGATTCCAAAGCTAGGAGTACAGAATTTTCATTGTATGCATTTCTTAGTAGTTGAAATTTTTTAATCTTTTATATAATGTGATATATATTTTATATATTACTTTGAAATAAAATAATGTAACAATTTTAAAGGACTTACCATTAATTGATATATATATATATTTAAAAAGCCAAAGGCTGCTATGTATTATGGGAGCTGGAGGGACTTTATCTAAATTCCTGGATGACCCTTTATAACAACCTCATATTTATCTTCACAAACAAGACAGACAAGAAGACTGGCAGAGTCAGTAACAGAGTAGAAATTAATGTTTGCCTCTCCTTTCCACCATACTTTTCGGAGACCATGAAACTTGGCTACGGAAGTGTTTTCCTTTCCTGTCTTCAGTGGCATGGTGTTGTATTGAAGGAGCTAGATATAACTACATTTCTTTCTGAAATCTTCGTTACCAGCTGTGTGTTCTTTGGTACATTAAGTACTCTCTTTCAAGAGCAATTTCTTTACACAAAAAGTATGAATAATAACACTGTATTGGTTGCTGCTATGATTAAACAAAGTAATGTAGGTAAAACACCTGGAAAATCGTAGTATTTAAAAAATGTATTTTATCCTGAATTAAATATAATAAATATATTATATTGCTTATGTCATTGGAATGTCCTTAAAATAAATGTACTATGTCTTACAAAGCCACAGCCAACATCGTCCTCAACGGTGAAAAGCTGAAACCATTTCCACTAAGATCAGGAACAAGACAAGGGTGCCCACTCTCACCACTATTATTCAACATAGTTTTGGAAGTTTTAGCCACAGCAATCAGAGAAGAAAAGGAAATAAAAGGAATCCAAATCGGAAAAGAAGAAGTAAAGCTATCACTGTTTGCATATGACATGATACTATACATACAGAATCCTAAAGATGCTGCCAGAAAATTACTAGAGATAATCAATGAATTTGGTAAGATAGCAGGATACAAAATTAATGCACAGAAATCTCTTGCATTCCTATACGCTAATGATGAAAACTCTGAAAGTGAAATTAAGAAAACACTCCCATTTACAATTGCAACAAAAAGAATAAAATATCTAGGAATAAACCTACCTAAGGAGACAAAAGATCTGTATGCAGAAAATTATAAGACACTGATGAAAGAAATTAAAGATGATACAAACAGATGGAGAGATATACCATGTTCTTGGATTGGAAGAATCAACATTGTGAAAATGACTCTATTACCCAAAACAGTCTACAGATTCAATGCAATCCCTATCAAACTACCAGTGGCATTTTTCACAGAATTAGAACAAAAAATTTCACAATTTGTATAGAAACACAAGAGACCCCGAAGAGCCAAAGTAATCTTGAGAAAGAAAAACGGAGCTGGAGGAATCAGGCTCCTGGACTTAAGATTATACTGCAAAGCTACAGTAATCAAGACAGTATGGTACTGGCACAAAAACAGAAATATAGATCAATGGAACAGGATAGAAAGCCCAGAGATAAACCCACACACATATAGTCACCTTATCTTTGATAAAGGGGGTAAGAATATACAGTGGAGAAAAGACAGCCTCTTCAATAAGTGGTGCTGGGAAAACTAGACAGCGACATGTAAAAGAATGAAATTAGAACACTCCCTAACACCATACACAAAAATAAACTCAAAATGGATTAAAGACCTAAATGTAAGACCAGACACTATCAAACTCTTAGAGGAAAACACAGGCAGAACACTCTATGACCTAAATCACAGCAAGATCCTTTTTGACCCACCTCCTAGAGAAATGGTGGAAATAAAAATAAAAATAAACAAATGGGACCTAATGAAACTTAAAAGCTTTTTCACAGCAAAGGAAACCATAAACAAGACCAAAAGACAACCCTCAAAATGGAAGAAAATATTTGCAAATGAAGCAACTGACAAAGGATTAATCTCCAAAATTTACAAGCATCTCATGCAGCTCAATATCAAAAAAACAAAAAACCCAATCCAAAAATGGGCAGAAGACCCAAATAGACTTTTCTCCAAAGAAGATATATAGATTGCCAAAAAACACATGAAAGCATGCTCAACATCATTAATCATTAGAGAAATGCAAATCAAAACTACAATGAGATATCATCTCACACCAGTCAGAATGGTCATCAAAAAATCTACAAACAATAAATCCTGGAGAGGATGTGGAGAAAAGGGAACCCTCTTGCACCATTGGTGGGAATGTAAATTGATATAGCCACTATGGAGAACAGTATGGAGGTTCCTTAGAAAACTAAAAATAGAACTACTATATGACCCAGCAATCCCACTACTGGGCATATACCCTGAGAAAACCATAATTCAATAAGAGTCATGTACCACAATGTTCATTGCAGCTCTATTTACAATAGCCAGGACATGGAAGCAACCTAAGTGTCCATCAACAGATGAATGGATAAAGAAGATGTGGTACATATATACAATGGAATATTACTCAGCCATAAAAAGAAAGGAAATTGAGTTATTTGTAGTGAGGTGGATGGACCTAGAGTCTGTCATACAGAGTGAAGTAAGTCAGAAAGAGAAAAACAAATATCGTGTGCTAACACATATATATGGAATCTAAAAAACAAACAAACAAAAATGGTCACGAAGAACCTAAGGGCAAGATGGGAATAAAGATGCAGACCTATTAGAAAATGGACTTGAGGATATGGGGAGGGGGAAGGGTAAGCTGGGACAAAGTGAGAGAGTGGCATGGACATACATACACTACCAAATGTAAAATAGATAGCTAGTGGGAAGCAGCCGCATAGCACAGGGAGACCACCTAGAGGGGTGGGATAGGGCAGGTGGGAGGGAGGGAAATGTAAGAGGGAAGAGATATGGGGATATATGTATATGTATAGCTGATTCACTTTGTTATAAAGCAGAAACTAACACACCATTGTAAAGCAATTATACTCCAATAAAGATGTTAAAAAAAAGAAAAGAAAAGAAAGAAAAATAAAGAAATAAATAAATGTACTATGTCTTTTATGTCATTCGGACACCCTTGCCTCTGGGTCTTCTATCTCTACATTTCTCTTTCTGATTTTTCTCCAGTGAAAGAATACAGTGAGATTGTTATTTTTTGAGCCTTGCTTCAGGCACATGCACACAACAGAGTTGTGTGAAATTTATTCCCAGAGATCTAAGGGAAAGATACACTAGAAAGCAGGCTATTGTCACAGGATGTTGTGAAATCAGCTTGTTCTCTTTCTCTTCTGACCCAAGAATGTGTGTAATCACAGCAATGTCTGTAGTTTGAGTCATAAGATGAGACATCAAGATGACTCTCATATTTACTTTGGCACCTTTTCTGGAAGCTCTGCTTGTTCTTTATTCTATTGACATATTTACTGCTTGCTGTATATCACTGTATATTTTAATGTTTATTCTGTGCCCTAGAGATTTTAGGAGTTACATCCCAAGTTCTATCACTTTGTTACTGTACTAAAAATGCTTATCTTTTTACTTATATCTTTGTAGGTAAAACTGAGATTATGACAAATAATTCTCATACCAAATGTTGTGCACTCAGCCTTCACACTGTTTTAATGAAACTGAACAATTTCTAATAATTAAAAACAAGGAGATTTCATATGAAAAATGAAGGAGCCGCAAGCACCCAAAGCAACAATGACCCAAAGCTCAGTGGCAGCTGCCCTTCTTGAGAAAGCATATGCTGTCCTGTTCACTGTTACTCCTGCCCTTTCACTCCTTTATGCTACTTCCTGGTGGGGCTAGGCATTTGAGTTTATGACCATTAATGTGATGCATTTAGTAATTTCAGTACAGAGAACATTTTGCTTAATTAGGTTTGTTAAATTGCTTAATGGTCTTTGAGAACTACATAAAGATACTCAGTACCCACAGGGCACTGAGTATTTACGTAAAAGGAAATGGATAATGCAAAGAACAGCTTTCTCCTTTTGCATTTCGTTTTTACTTCCCAAACAGAAACCTAGAAGTCAAGTACATCCTTGACACTCGCCTCTCCTCTTTGATGCTTCATATGTAACCCATCACAATATGCTGTTGATCTTTATGTTCTAAATAGTTAATAAAAATTTCTCCAGTTCTCTTCATGTCCTTAAACCTAATGCAAATCATTTCTATCCCCTTTGATATTTCAATACTTCCCTAGCTGCTTTACTTGACCTTGAACACTATGTTTAGTCTCCCTCCGTTTGTATGTGCTCCCCTTCAGTTTATTCTCAACACTTCAGCTGCAATGATCCTAGTATTATAAATGGAAGCCAGTTCATGTCAGTTCTCTGCTTAAAATTCTCCAATGCTCCGTAAATCATTCTGAGTAAAACAGATACAACATCAGCAACGAGGGGGATGTACATGGTTGGCCCCTAATTATTTCTCTGAACATGTCTCCTATTGCTCCTCTCTTGTTTCCTGTGCTCCAACTGCACCATCCTCTTTCTGTTCCTTGAACACACCAGCCATGCTCAAAGCTTTAATGCACTCTTCCCGCCTGCCTGGAATACTCTCCCTGGAATACTCACAGGACCTCTTCCCCAGCCATCTCCAGGCTTTATGCATCCATTTCTTTTCAGTTAGGACTTTACTAGCCACTCTATAAAACTACAAATCCCCCAACCCCATAATTCCTTTCCTTCTTCCCCATTTTAGTTTTCTCTTTAGCTTTTTTCTGACATGCTTTACTGAGGCGGCCAAATGTTTTTCTGCTTTGTTCACTGTTATATCACCCAGAACTGTTCCTGGAACATAGACATGGCTCAAGGAATATTTCTCTGAGTTCACTTTCATAGAATGAAAGAATAATAGAGTGTAAATAAGCAAATGGTAAAATATAAATTCTTAACGTGGACCTAAATAGATGTGGTTTTAAATTCCAGGCCCATCACTTTGAGACTGTAGGTAAGTGATGACCTAAACTTCAGTTTCCTTAGGAAAACAATTATAATATCTTTTAATAGGATCATTGTGATGACTAAGTGATGCTATCCTATAATAAGCTTACCATAGCTCCTAGGATTTAGCAAGTGCTCAAAACTGTTGGCAATTTTAATTTACCTGTGGACTTAATGTGAATATGGTTAGACTGATTTTGGGGTCTATTACCATGTGTTTTGTTAAGGTTACTAAACTGAGAAATGTAATCAGTTTCTAAAATACATTGGCTTTTGAAAATTGTACAATACCAAACAATTTTTCTCAATTTCTGAAATATATGATTTTTTCTATGAATATATTTTTAAATAACATCTCTTGTTTTATTGAAGCTTTTATCCTATAAAATATCAGAATGATATGTGTTCCTTCATATAATCCTGTCAAGTTTTCTTGAGGTCAACCTTTATCTTTCTTTGAGCTTATTTTAATAGAATCTCATCATATAAACTTCAAGTCCTCTTGCACAGAATATTATGTTTCTTTAGTTTACCAAAAATAAAAGTTTTAGAATTTTTTTTAAATTGCTCTCTTCATTACAGTCTAATGTAAGATTAAAACGCATTTTTAAAAAAAGTTACAATTTCTTCATACATATTTAATTTATAAACTTAAAAATTATATGTATAGACAAAGATAAGGGTTAAGAAAGGAAAATTTAAAGAGCATTTGTTTCAATATAAGTAGTGATTATATAATTTGTATTATTTAAATTCTAGAATGAGGCAAATATATCTTTTTCAACACCAGTAAAAAAGTCATTTGTGCAGATATATTCTCTTATCTGCATAAAGAACATTATAAAACAAATATATAATTTTCATTATGTGCAAAATTCTACTAGTCTACTTTTATTGTCATAACCACAACAAATGTGCAAAATTCATGAAATATATCACTCTTAATGAGCAGATATTCCTTAGCTAATTTTTTTCTATTCTCAATCTTTTTTTAAAAATAAATTTATTTATTTATTTATTTTTGGCTGCGTTGGGGCTTGTTGCTCCACGTGGGCTCTCTCTAGTTGTGACAAGCAGGGGCTACTCTTCATTGCAGTGCGCAGGCTTCTCACTGCAGTGGCTTCTCTTGTTGTGGAGCATGGGCTCTAGGCACGTGGGCTTCAATAGTTGTGGCATGCAGGCTCAGTAGTTGTGCCTTGCGGGCTCTAGGGCACAGGCTCAGTAGTTGTGGCGCATGGGCTTAGTTGTTCCATGGCATGGGGGATCTTCCTGGACCAGGGCACGAACCCATGTCCCCTGCATTGGCAGGTGGATTCTTAACCACTGCACCACCAGGGAAGCCCCTCTATTCTCAATCTTAAACATGAATAATAAAACCAATTTGTTCTGAAAAATGACCATTAATATAAAGAAAAATAAACAAATGTACAATGACAGACATTAAAATAAAATTTTAGAATTTTCTAGAATATAATAGCTTGTATTTGATCTTTAAAATAACATCTCAACAATGGGTTATGGTTTTCTTTCTTGGCTTTGGGCTGCACACAGGAGTGACCTATTTTCTCTTGCACCATCAATGAAGTTTTGAGGATGTCTGCTTTGATATGTTTTTCTTTGTATCTTTTTTTTATATAAACCAGAATTTTTAGTATCTTTTTATACTTTTGGCATCTTTCAAATAATCATCTTCCATTTTCTTTGTTTTTTCTTTACAAAAGGAAGCAAAAGAGGAAAATAGTTTCTGCTCCCTTTTTATATATACTATTTTCTGAGTTGGCATTTTCTTTTTCAGTTAGAACCTGTTACAACTAGTTCAATACAAGATCTTCAGCATCTTGGTTCTGGGGCAAGAATGAAGAATGGGGAATACAAAAACTAGAACATGAAATGATTCCCAGGTAGAAAAATAACATATAAATAAAGGCACAGCTGTCAGAAATTTTGGACACCTTAGGGTATTCCTCACTGACCTGCATTACGTGTACTGGAGAGAACAAAGATTAACATGGAATTATAGGTTAGAACCATACTGTGAAGAGCCCTGTATAGGTTAGAGTTTATAGCAAACAAAAAAGAAATGTTTTCCAGATGGAAGGATAGGAAAAGGTATGCATAGGTTGGTAAATCTTTGAAAGGGGTCAACATGACACTGCAAACATAGATGTGTAAATTCTCGGTGTATGAAGGCAAAAACAGCAGAGGAATGCATAGACCATGACTCAGATTTTCCTTACAGAAAACGATATCAACACACTAAGTTTTCTAGCATATCTATATTCAAATATAGATAGAATAATATATTACTATGACTGGTTAATTGAGTTGTAGGAAAAATTGATTAGAATTCAATTAGTAACAACCCCAAAGTCTCACTGGCTGATGATGAAAAAAATGAATGTTTTCTCTCTTACCCGTGAATTGGTGAGCAGCAGGGGTGGTGATTAGGTTCAGGTGTCCTCCAAGTGTCTTTGTTCTCCTTAGACCAATGACTTCCCAGCACAAGCATTCTCAGAGCAGATGGCAGAACCACTACAGGGGCAAGTGGGAAAAGGTGATGCCTATTAAATGTTGATCTTGGTACTAGCACTTTGTCTCTTCTCCCCACATTCCATTGGCTAAAGCAAATCATGTGGATACACCCAACAGCAATGGGGTAGGATTATATTCTCAGTTAATGGAGGTAACTAATGATGGGGAAGAAAGGAATAACTGTAAGGAAATAACATAAACTTTCAGCCTGTTGGAGGGACAATTTGTGGTGAAACAATATTCTGTGTTATCAACTTTACAGGTTAATATTTCCATAAAAGCCAAAACCTAAGTACAGTTATTAAGCCCCACCCAGAAAACATGTGCATCCTAATTTTCTATCCTTCTAGTTTCTTCCACAGAAAACTTCAAGTGTGATTTGACTAAGGTATGTTTCCTTTTAGTCTGGTATAAAAGCTTAGATTTAAGAAACAAACTTCTAGCTATTAAATTTCCAGAATTATTATTACTTTTTAAATCATGAGGACGTCTAAAATAGATTAGGTACGTGGTCATGTATTCCACTTGCTTGTATGTCAACCCTAATGGTGTCCCTTATATCAATAGTTTCCAAACAGTGGTGAGTAAACAAAAAGGAATTTCAAAATATCTTTATAAATATTTTAAGTGTTCATTATGGCCATGTTTAATATATGTATGCCTCATCACTTCGTTTTCAAGTGATTTATTAAAACTTCAAAAAAATTGGCATTCCAGAGAAATACATCCTCAAAAATAAAAGAACCATTGTTCTTGGCACATTTTTATACTTTTGGCACATTTTATACTTAAATATGTGTTATGTTATACTTAACAAGCAACTTATCAGGTATTGTGGTTTCTATCCAAATATATGTTGCTTTTTTCAGCACAGACATCTTACATTATGAATGCAATTTTTGTTCTCTTTTAGATAATTCTCCTCTAAAACCTTTAATAACATATTTATTTTTATTAATAATAATATAACCTTTAATAACGTATTTTCAAAGCTAAGCAAATTATAAATAAAAGAAGTCTACTTGAATTTCCCAAATGCAAATTATAATGTAATTGGATACATGGATCATCAGGCCATTCCATCACAAAAATGTCCTGTGATATTAAACAATAGACTGAAAAATTTCTCAGAGTCAACAAAGTTAAATATTATATCTCTGTGGTCTTCTAATATCAAAACACAGTTGAAAAAAAGTAGAGTACATATCTACAACATAAATCAACGTGTTCATCTTCACAGTAATCTGTATAATCATTTTGAACACAGTATAAAAATATTAAAGAAAATTTTACAGTCCTCTGCTAATTTTTAAAAGGTAAGCGCTGTGTTTTATTATGGCTGAATACATAAAGAATTCTCTCTCTCAGCACATACACAATATTTAAAAGTTAAAAGTTACTATATAGAAGCATTTCACATATAGGTAAATAGTTATATAAATAAAACTACTAAACAAATAAATACTATTATACAAATTAAAATGCCCTCTAAATATTACTTTATACTATATATAATAAATATAATTTTATATAAAATATTTATTATATTATAACTATATATTATTTTATACATCATATATGATCATATATAGAATATAATTGATTATAAACATAATAAATAAATATATTTTATGTATTATATATATTATATTATATTATTATAATATATAATAATATATATTATAATATATATATAATATATATAAAATATATATTATGTATTATAAAATATAAATACATTTATTATAAAAGTACATTATAAATATTATTAAAGGGGCAGTATTATTTGAGAGTAGCATATCTAGAACATATCTAAATACAAATGAAAATAACAAATAGTATTAAGATAATGGATATCACAATTTTTTGTTGTAGATAAATTCTGCAATCTTGACATTCTAATGGTTACTCCTAAATCGGTGAAGACAAAATCAACTCTGAATATTTACAAGGTTTCACAATAATACATTAGCTCAATTAAGGAAAATGTGAATTTTCACATTGACACCAAAATTAGTGACTATAAGGAACTTATTGTCTACTGTTTCTCATCTGGGTTTCCCCGGAAATCACCCCAAAGCAAAAAAGTGAACAAACACAAAATAATTGTGAAAAAAATCTTTATTTAAGACATTTTCCTCCCCCAAATTTGCATGATAAATTCTTTCTAAAAACGTTTACTCATTCTTCAATTATCACATAATGTGAGGAGTTCCACTGCAATGAGAATATAGATATTTTATCACATTTAATAAAGACAAAAGTAAAATAGATTGATATTAATCATCATTATGCATAAAATTACTTATTTTCATTTATACTTATAAAAAACTCATACACTAGTGGGAATATTTTCTATTAATTTACCTCAAAGTTAATTTGAAACCTCTGATTCTAGTAATTCACATTACCCATTTTATTTATTGGTGCTCTGACTTTCAATGGTTAGTTTGAGAATGTAATTTTTTAAAATTCATTTTTAATGACATTTGTGTTGATGAACCTTTTTAGTGTTTTTGTTTCTACAAAGCAGCAAATTGTGAAAAAAAAAGTGAATTTTTTAGGAAATTTATACAGATTTGTTTAAAAAGTTAACAAACATGATGATAGTAACATTTATTTTTTAATAAATTAAACCTACTGGTTTCAAGTTGACTGTGGCTAACATTTTACTATTTAATAAAAGACAGTAGGAGTCCATTAAACAGTCCTATTAGGTATATCTATTTTTTATTACAGAGTATATATTTTACTACTATTATTTATTTATGTAACATGGTTTTGAAAGCTTGAAAACATTATTTTTTCTGCCAGATTTATTTATTTTTATCTGCTACTCAAGAAGGATTTATATATATTTTTATTAGAGCTAAAAAACAAAGCTTGATAGTGCTGAAACTTGTCAAATTTAGCTTGTGTATTCTGAAATGATGTGATTAAAAACTTTTTAGAGGTTTAAATTAGAATATAGGAAAGCTAAATTGAAGTTTTCTGTTTCAAAAATCTGAGATGTTTCTGCATTAAAAAATCTAATTTGACAAATATTTACCATGCTCCTCCTAAATACCAGATTCTTGAGGAGTTCATAGTGAAGGGAAGGATATTTTGTACCTTACCGTATTTGCAACTGGTTCCTTAATGTTAGAAGTTTACCACCAATATACCCAGTGATTCACTGCTGCTTGTTGGTACCTGAAATTCCTACTAAGAAGTCCCTTATATGGGCTTATCCAATGTCCAAGTCAAGTGGGTGACCAGGGAAAGTTAATGATTTGCTGTTAATTAGAACTAAATTAGTTCAATGCATGCTAAGGAGAAAGGAGTCGAGGAGCTGCTTGCAATCAATTTTGCTCTTATTCCTGAGGCTGAGGGGGGCAAATTTAAGGAAGAAAGAAGGCAGGTACGTGATCCTGGTCTAATCTCCTTATGAACATAGTAATAACTGACCTTTTGGCAAACAACTTAATGCAAAAGAGTCTTTCTGTAGCACAAAAGATATGCTATATAATATCTTTAAAAGATATGCTATATATATATATATAAATATAGATTTATATTCTATAAATATACTGAATGTCAGATGTCCATGATCTAAGATTACTTAAGACAAACACACTTGGAATCTATGGGTGAATTAAGCATGGCTCTCTGGAAAATGTCACATAAGCTGTATAACTATCTGAATAGAAAATTGAGGTATTTTGTAACTGAATCTGGTCCTGACTGTGACGAGATGTACACTTTCCTAACTTGAGACCTCAACTTTTACTTGGGCAAGAGGGTGCATCTGTTGTAGGTAGGAAGGCACACTAAAAATCCCTATACCTCACCCTTGATCACTCATGACTCTTAAAAGCCTATTTACTCGAAATTATTAATAAAGGCTAAAACTGAATAAGATCTCTCATTTGTGTGAGTCTGATTTGATAATCTGATCCTTCATGTTAACTCATGCTTAGCAAGGGTTTTGTGGGATTGGCATGAAATTTATTTCCTAATGATGAAGTGTACACAGAAAGAGACTTGCTTCCTTGTCCATTTCTAGCTAAAGTGGAGAAGATACTGTTTTTAAGAAAATCCATAAAATTTTTTTGACAGTTTTTATAGTTTTATGCTCTCTTCAGATCTCTTTAGAAAGTTTCCAACTAAGATAACATTTTGGAAGCATAGAGATGTCTATGATTTAGGTAATAAAATCAATTGGCTTGTTTGTTTTCAGTTTAACTAAAATGTACCATGAGATATTTGGTTTAAAGATTCATTGTGAATTTATATGCTCATTGCAAAATTAATCAGACAGAGGTGAGTTTTCTCTAGGAAGCTTTGCTCTTGTTTGTTTTCTTGTGCTTATTTTATTTTACTTATTTTTGGCTGTGTTGGGTCTTAGCTGTGGCATGAGTAATCTTCGTTGAGGCATGCAAGGTCTTTAGTTGCGGTGTGCAGGCTTCTCTCTCATTGTGGTGTTCGGGTTTTTTTTCTCTCTCTAGTTGTGGCGCACAGGCTTCAGGGCACGTGGGCTCTATAGTTTGCAGCACGCGGGCTCTAGTTGAGGCTCCTGGGGCCAGTAGTTGTGGTGCACAAGCTTAGTTGCCCCGTGGCATGTGGGATCTTAGTTCCCCCACCAGGGATTGAATCCACGTCCCCTGCATTGGAAGGTGGATTCTTTACCACTGGACCACCAGGGAAGTCCCTCTTGTGCTTATTTTAATTTCAGTGTAAATGCAGTGTCTCTGTTGTTGAAAATGTGCACTCTTAGCACACTCGGTACACGTATTCCCTGCATTCAAGTGCCCCTCAGGAATACTGGGCAGCTGCCTTTCCTTTATTGGTTCTGCAACTTCTCTGGGCTTTCCTCCCACCTGATGTACTTTCACTGCATATCTATTTATATAATTATTGCCATTTGAAAAAGGACAACTTCCATTTATTCTATTTGCTTGGATCTCATACCTACATTCCAAAATGAGAAATCTAAATGTCTAATATATTTGTAAATTGTTATCAATGATCTAAAAATATGCAGTGTGGTGTAGATGGAAGATAACTGTTTATGAAAAATAAAATATGTGGTATAGAGTACAAGATATGACACTCACTTCAGAAATAATTGCAAGCTACAAATTTCAGGGAGATGTTTTCCTGGATAAATGAGAGGATAAAAATCATATTTTAAAATCAGTCATTGCTATTAAGCTACCTACTTCTGAAGAAGATGCAAATATATAACTAAATAAATGATACAAGTGACAGGAATTACAGGTACCGGTTTAAAACAGTGGGTCAGGTATTGTGACCAAGTGAGGCCATTTATTCAGTATACTCAGATGGTCTGTCAACTACCATGAAAATTTAACCAGATAGTTTTTCAAGCTCAAGTTTTCCAATGCCATTTTAAAATAATGAGTGACAATTTAAGGAAATGTTACTGGTAAAGTTTTTATTTCTCTCAGTTACCAAATGCATTTTGACTTTGTAATCAGTACTCTGAGAGATTGCTTTTCTCTTTTCTTTGAGATGAGCCAGATGGTGGCATTATTTTCATTCGAAATGTAGCTTTGAACTTTATTATCTAAATATTTTGGTTATTTCTGTCACAGTGGATTTTGAGCGGTGATTTCATGCCGATTTCCATTCCCACAAATTTGTCAAACGTCTATTCTAGTTTGGACATGTTGCTAAGGAATAGGGATAAAAAGATGAATGCTGCCTACCCTTGAAAAACATATTTTGCTCCAGGAGGCAAATCATGCAAACAAATAATTAAAATTATAATTTTTATATTCTTCTCTAGAAATACATAGAAACTACAAAACTGTTACAAATTACAGCAATTACCTCCATCTATTTCTGTCAGGGAAATAAGGTAAAGCATAAAGGGAAAGTGACTTGGGAAAGTGACCTGACTTGGATTCTAAGGAATAGGTGTTTACTGAGCAAAGGTAAAGGATATTTTGGACAGAAGAGAAAATTTGTGTAGCCTTGGAGGGAAGCTAGAATGCTGGGCTGTGAGTTTACCTGTAGAAAAGTATTTTGAAAAATGAGCAAAAACAACTGTGAATATAATATCAAGTGAACAAGGTCAAATAGATGTCAGAGAACAAACACACACATCAGAGTTGAGTTGATGGAACAATTTTGGGGGTAAACTATGAGTCTGGGTCAATGGTAGAAGTGTGGATCCCCTGTAACCACTTACTTTTTGGGTTAGAGCCTAGGAATAGCGCAGGAACAGTTGCTAGACTCTGGCAGAAGGACCAAACCCTTAGACTGTGGGGTTATTTAGACCGCATGATTAAGAAATCATCATCCCTTCCCTGGCCTGATTAGAATTGGGATCGAACAGCACTCCAGTGGGCAGGCACTTGTCTCCAGTGCTGATCTCCCAGCTCAGCGTACATAGTCGGAGGAACTATGTATGCTCATAGTTACGTATGAGCTATGTATGTATGCGTGCTCAGTGTGGGCAACCATCATGGTGTAATCTGGAGGCTAGGTTCCCAGCCTTGTCTTGCATCTGCGTAACATGTCAGGCCAGTTTCACGATCCTCCATCTCAGCCTCATCCAGGCGTGGCTCCCTCAGAACAATGGTTGGCCTCCGTGGACGTTTGTAGGAGACCAACCTGCAGAGAATCCACTTTGGAAAAGTTAACCCTTAGTTCCTACATATCCCAAGTGTGTAGAACACATCGTGGCATAAGAGAACCTCTGCATACTTTCGTTAGTATTTCCTAATGATACCCAGGTAGTTTGTGGCGTAGCTAGCATTTAAAATCAGGCCTGCTAGAACGCAGCGGCGAGGGCTCCGGCACCGTGTTGGGGCCGAGGGGATGGCGCAGAGGCGCTTGAAGTGGCGGGAGCGGGTCGGACCTGGGCTGGTAGGAGCCCCACCCCTCCCGCCTCAGCGGATCATGACCCGGGCTGCGGCTGCGGAGGTCGCGGTGGCGCGGACGCGGCGTGGCGGGGCCAGCGCTAGAGGTGATGCTGTTTCCGGTGACCACCCCGGGATAACAACAGACTCCGCCACCGCCCAAGCACTATGGCATCCCCTCCCCCATCAGTTTAGCACCCCCCCAGGGAGACTGACTGCGTACTCACCCAGAAATTAATTGAAACCCTTTGGGGTTTTTGAGGAGGAAGAGTAACTGTAGCGTAGGATTTTAATTTTGGAGAAATTAAATAATCTGGTAAAGGAATGGATACGAGAAATCAGTGAAAGCAAGAGTTTTCCACAAGCTGTAATTGAAAATGTTGGAGGGAAAATCTTTACATTCGGTTCTTATAGATTAGGGGTGCATACGAAGGGTGCAGATATTGACACGTTGTGCGTGGCACCAAGACGTGTTGATCGAAGCGACTTTTTCACCTACTTCTATGATAAATTGAAACTACATGAAGAAGTAAAGGTTTTAAGGGCTGTTGAGGAGACATTTGTACCAGTTATCAAACTGTGTTTTAGTGGGATAGAGATTGATATTTTGTTTGCAAGATTAGCACTGCAGACTATTCTGGAAGATTTGGACCTAAGAGATGACAGTCTGCTTAAAAATTTAGATATTAGATGCATAATAAGTCTTAATGGTTGCTGGGTAACTGATGAGATTTTACATCTGGTACCAAACATTGACAACTTCAGATTAACTCTGAGAGCCATCAAGTCGTGGGCCAAATGCCACAATATCTATTACAATATATTAGGTTTCCTAGGAGGTGTTTCCTGGGCGATGCTAGGAGCAAGAACTTGCCAGCTTTACCCAAAGGCAATAGCATCAACTCTTGTATGTAAATTTTTCTTGGTGTTTTCTGAATGGGAATGGCCAAATCCAGTGCTACTGAAAGAGCCTGAAAAACGAAATCTTAATTTGCCTATCTGGGACCCGAGAGTAAATCCCAGCGATAGGTACCATTTCATGCCTATAATTACACCAGCTTACCCACAGAAGAACTCCATTTACCACGTGTCTGTTTCAACAAGAATGGTCATGATCGAGGAGTGTAAGCAAGGGCTTGCTATCACACATGAGATTTTGCTGAGTAAGGCAGATCGGTCCAAACTTTTTGAAGCTCCCAGCTTCTTTCAAAAGTACAAGCATTATATTGCACTTCTAGCAAGTGCACCAACAGAAAAACAACATCTAAAATGGGCAGGCTTGGTGGAATCAAAAATCCGAATCCTGGTTGGAAGCTTGGAGAAGAATGAATTTATTACACTGGCACATGTGAATCCTCAGTTGTTTCCAGCACCCAAGGAAAATCCTGACAAGGAAGAATTTCATACAGTGTGGGTGATTGGTTAGTGTTAAAAAACCCAGAAAACTCTGAAGTTCTCAATATTGATCTCACTTATGATATCCAGTCTTTCACAGATACAGTTTATAGGCAAGCGATAAATAGCAAGATGTTTGAGATGGATATGAAAATTGCTGCAATGCATTTGAGAAGAAAGGAACTTCATCAACTACTACCTAATCACGTGCTTCAGAAAAAGAAAACACACTCGACGGAAGGTGTCAGATTAACAGCTTTGGATGATGGCAGCCTCGACCTGTCTGTAGACAGTGAAGACAGCACATCTGTGTCTTCACTTCCTGGCTCTATGAAGACTGGCCCAGTGACTGGCAGTGCTCAGGGTAGAAGCAGTCCTGCCCCAGCTGTGACGGCAGCATCTGTGACCAGCGTACAGGTTCCCAAAGTTTTCTTGCAACAAGCAAATCCCAGTGACAGCCCAGGGGTGCGTCCAGCAAAAGCATCCCTCAGACTGCCCCACAACCAACTATTTCTCCACCACCGAAGCCCATGGTCGCCAGAGTTGTTTCCTCAACATGTGTGGTCAACCATCCACCCAGGGAGCACAGCAGCAAACATAGCTAATCCTATCACAGGAGTCTAGAGGACATTGTCACGTTACAAAGAAGAAAGGACCAAGGAAACCAGAACAGAAGATGAACTTGTCTCATCAAGAGACAACTGTGACTCAGTTGGAAACTATTCAGACAGCAGCTTCTCTGTTGGCCTCATGGGGAACATCCAGTGCAGACCTTCTCAGTACCCCTGCTCTCCCCGCAAATCTTATTTCTATCATCAAGAATTCACTGAAACAGATTGAACTGAGAAAAACAACCTCAAGCATCCATAAACAGTATCTGCCAACTCAGACTGCTGTCTTCAAATGCTAAAGGAGGAGGACGAAGGGTACCAAACTAGATATGGTTCAAAATAGAATTGTTAGGCTTATCGGATGACTTCCTTTATTGGGCTAATCTTGATCAGAAGTCCAGGTTAGTATGTGAAGCTAGAAGTACTGTTATTAATGTGTCAGATTATTTATGTGTCAGCCACAGTGATGCTAACTATTTCAAAGGACTCCTGCCCTTTAAGAGGAAAAAAACCCTCCAGCTATATTTGTACCCATGACTGACATCGGGACTGGACTGATGTTTGATGCATTGTTGGGGAAAGTTTGCAATACAAACTGGTATCAGGAAAAAAATAAAAAATAAAATCAGGCCTGCTAGACTTTTCAGCACACATCTTTAAATACTATGCCATGATGACCTTAGCATCAGTCACTATATATTCATTCATTATGAGCTTTATCACTAGTCACTACCGGAAGAACAAGGATAAATAAGGTAATGTCTTTTTTCTGCTGTTTCCTTACGCAGTAGGACTAAATATACCAAGAAGCAGAAGAAAGGGATTATTTATCCTTTCTGTTGCAGTAAATAAATGGAAGAATCACATACAACACATTTTATAAATATGTGTTGACAAAAGGTAACATTCAAAATCAAAAAATCTAAAATATGCTGAACATATTTTTGAAATAAAATATATTTATTATAACTAGTACAGTTGCTAAAAATTGTGTCTGCCTTTCTATTCATTCTCCTGGTTACAAAACTTACACACATAGCCGTGTTAATTAGCCTATGATTGTGGGTATAGAACTAAGTCAGGTGATCAAAGATCTTCCCCAGCGTATTTCTAAGCATGGATGATAGAAAACAACCTTTTTCTAATGCTCTTAGACTATAAACCTAGGGTTCTAGGAAAGTGTTTCCACAACCATTCAGAGTATCTTTATCATGCTTGGAGAATTAAG
Source organism: Aethalodelphis obliquidens (assembly GCF_003676395.1). Taxonomy (NCBI): domain Eukaryota; kingdom Metazoa; phylum Chordata; class Mammalia; order Artiodactyla; family Delphinidae; genus Aethalodelphis; species Aethalodelphis obliquidens. The sequence goes on along the minus strand of NW_020837947.1, from coordinate 55,312,152 downwards.
TGATATGACAGGGAAGTAAAGACAAAAGGGAAATAGAAACAGAGTAGAGAAACCTTGGTTCCAGTAGTGACATTGGGTCAGTTTCCTACAGTTTCCTACGTTTGAAGTACGCTAATCAACGATCCTCATACTGTAGTTGAGGGTTTTTTCCCCACTTGTAACTCTATTCTTGACCAGTACAAATATATTTTTTGGAATTTCTGGGCTAAAACTTGAAGAAAAAAAAAAGAATGAAGACTAAATGCAGTGGGCATGAAGTGATTATTGAACAAAGTGTCAGAAGTTGTACCTAGGGGGGTTATCTGACAGAGTTCGTGCAATTGGGAGACATTTTCAGTTCAGAACCACCCTGGGAGTTATTTCCCCCCCAAATTCCCAAAGCATTACAACTAGTCTATTAATGCAATGGAGGAGATGAGAGTGCACAGGATAGACTCCATTTCTGGACACAGGATATTCAAAGCATGCTGGAGGCTGTGGGTGCTTTTAGAACATGTGTGACTGAAAACAGAGATAGCTAAAATAGTGAAAATACATTTTACATAAACTTTGAACTAAGCTTACAATTTCTCTTTCTTTGTTATTAAAGGGAATATTGCCAAGTGAAGTAGAGTAGACCAAGATTATCATAAAACAGAAATTGTAAGTGAATCAGAACCTCTGACTAAAATAGTGGAGTAAAGATGAATGTGGAATTTAAGATTTTACTCAAGTTTCTGGACTTGGTGACTGGTTACATTCTGAGCACACCAGCCAAGATAAGAAATGGATAGAAAGAACATATTTTGTTGTGAAAGTGATTGGTTCCATTTGTGGTATTTTGAGCTAATTTTGATTACTAATAAAATGCATTCATTTGGATACACTCATATGTGTCAATCCAAAGCTGGACAAAGAATCACGACTAAGCTTTATGATTATTGGAGCATATAGTATAAAAGAAATAACTTAAGTCCTACCAAGCCTTAGAGGAGCATGGAAATCCAGGGAAGACATAGGTTTCTACTTTAGGAAAACACAATATGCTGAGACCTCTGTATACATTTTAGATGATTAAATTCTCATCGTTTTTAAATATTCTTGATTTTCTACTATTGTCTATAATTTGTATCTTAATGTGTTCTAAAACATAACAAACCCAAACATAATGCTTCATTTATAAAAACCACTACTTAGCTGGGCTAACCACTCTAAGTTTCTAAAATGCTTTGTACTTATTAGTTGAAATCTGTCTACCCGGTCAATCTTTGAATATATCTGAAAAAACTGAAACACTATAAAGGCAAATAAATTAAAAAGACTGAACCCTCAAAAAATGAGAATTTGGTAAATTTTGAGTCAATTTAAACTTTACTATATACATATGCATATAGATACAAATAGGCAGATAAATAATCCATATTTATTCAATATGTAGATATATACTATGTATCTATAATACATCTATGTATACAAACACTAGACAGAACTAATATAGACTGTAATCCTGTTACTAATATTAAATCTTAGACAAGATATTAAAAAGACAACACAGTTAGGAAGCTACTGAAATTCTTTCTGTTCTGAGTAATTCTGTATCCCAGTCTGGTTTTGTTATTGTTCATGGTCTTGACACTTCTCATTCTCATCCCAGATGACACTGGCTGTTACCATTTCTCTTCTGGTTTATTGCAGTCACTTCTACTATCCTCCCTAACTCCAGTCTTTCTTTGGCTTAGAAACTTTCTCCACTTAACTGAGGAAGAAATTGCCTAAAACATAAATCTGTTATAGTTATAAAATCTAACTCATTAACAATGTTCCATTCCCTCAGAGAGGGAAAAGAGTGAACATTTGGTAAGTAACTGCCGTGTGGGAGAAACACAGAGGAGTCTTACAGGGATTAACTGAACTTCATTGCCTCATTTCTCTGAAGTTGTTATGGAAGAACAAATGTAAACAACAGGCAAGCATGGAAACAGAAACACCTGTAAATAAAATATATTCTGTGTGTGTTTATAAACCAGATGTTCGGAATGCTTCATTAAAAAAATGTATTTGAAGATGACTCAAGTGGTGTTAAAATCACAGGAACTCTGGTAAGTTGTATGAATCTATCTCAGGATAATCTTTCCATTTTTCTGCTCTGTCTTAAATCTCTTCTCTTTCTTACGGACTTTACACTGTAGATTATTTGTTCTCCCTCTCGTATATTTATCTCCCGTCCCTTTCAACAGGATAGCTCTTCTTCAAGTTAAATTCATTTTGCTCTTTCTAAACTTTTTTAAAATAAAATAGATAATAGATAGATAGATAGATCTTCCACTTGACCTTTCATGGTCTTGAAGCTACTGCAATCTCTCTCCTTCCTTTCAAAACCAGGAATCCATAATGTTATGTTCTTTCTCCAATCTCCCATTAGTTCTTTAAGCCACTCCTTTCTAGCTTATACCATAACATGCTTCTGGAAATGGGAAGTATCACTAAACCCAGTGGATATTTTGACTGCCTCATCTTACTTAGCTTCTCAGAAGCACTCAAACCTGTCCAGAGCTCTCTATATTTTGAAGTTTTCTCTTCTTGGATTTATGATGCAAACTTTTCTTGGCCTTCATAACTATTTTACTTCTATTGAATGATGACATTCTGCAAGTCTCAGCCTAGCCTGCGACTCTTCATCTAATATTTTTATGTACATCTCTCTATAGACAAATCACAAACTGAAGTTTAATCTAGATCAGTCCAGCTCCACAGAATGTTCCACTATCATGGGATTGTTTTATATCTGTATAGACCAAAAGAGTAGTCACTAGCTACATGTGGCTATTGAGTACTTGAAATGTGGTGAGACTGATTTTTTTCATTTTATTTAAATAGCTAGAGGCTACTGATTGGATGTATTTTGTCTTACCTCTTGGAATCACTGAAAACTACCTACTACTAACGAAGCAAGACTGAATTTTCCTTCTATCTGCATTTCTTCCATATTCTGCCACTTGTCTAGTTACATAAATTGAAAATCCAAGTCATCATAGACATTGACCTCTTGTGTTTCCCTATAGATATTCCTTTCTAGATATCTCTCAAATCAGTCCACTTCCCCCATATTTACCACCCAGTAGCCACCCAGTCTAAACCACCGCTATTCCTGTGTGTTTTGGCAGCAACAGCTTCTCTTGCTCTTCTCTAAATCCTTCTCTAGACAGCCACTTTAGGCTTGATGAAATCAAATCTGCTTGTACTCATTTGCTCTGTCCTCACCCCTACATACCCAATTTGAAACTTTCTAAAAGTTATATTTGCTGTAATGTGAAGAAAGAACACCTTAAAACGGCCTGTGGAGCCCTACGTTTCCTGACCATCTCTACCCCACTGGCGTCTTCCCTAATCATGCTTTCCCTTGCTCAATGTCTAGGCAATGCTAAATATACAATTATTTTCAATATCTGTATACCCTTTGCTAACTTATAGAGCAAGTTGGTAAAACTTATCAAACTTAATGCCCACATTCTCCCGAACATCCCCTATTATAGCCACACAGTTTTGTTTTGTTTTCAGCTCCTTGAACATACCATACTGCCTTCAATCACAGGGTTCCGGCACTTATTTTCCTCTTTTTCATTGCATCTATCCTTATGTAGCAAATGCCTTCTAATCTACCTTCATTTTTTCATCAATTTTTCAAGAATCTAATGAAGTTTAAGTTGTGGAGACTCTCACTTGCATGGGCTACTTCTAAGATGCCCTGTGCCTGATTTGAATTATTTTCCTTAAAGTGGGACTGCAAATTGTGTAAGATTTGGGTCATAATAAACCTGGATCCAACAATGGCCACAATATACAATAACTTTACTTCTAAACTTTTTTTAAAAGCCTGATGATTGCTCATTTGCATGAATTCTGATAATGAATTGGGAGGGGTTTCAGTAACCTAGTCTTTAAATTTACAAGTTTGTGTAGAACTCTTTTTGTGTAGCAGGTTAGATGAAGAAACTGGATTTTGAAGTTAAGATATTGGGAAAATTGGGTGAAATGGATGAATGTGGTCAAAAAGTATAAACTTCCAGTTATAAGATAAATAAGTCCTGGGGATGTAATACACAGTCTCCTGACTATAGTTAACAATACTATATTGTATATTTCAAAGATGCTAAGAGAGTATGTCTTAAAAGTTCTCATCACAAGAATAAAAATTATAACTGATTGTAGTGATGGATGTTAACTAAACTTATTGTGGTTATCATTTTGCAATACATACATTTATCAAATAATTATCTTGTACACCTAAAACTAATACAATATTATATGTTAATTACATCTCAACTTAAAAAAAAAGAAGTGTTCCCAAGGCGATCATCTAGTGATTCCCTAACAAGAATCCTCTTCTCCTGCCTGGTAGATGGCTCCTTCATGCTTTATCCCAAAGAAGACGGGAAATTTTGAAAGTATTAGTACTCTATTATTTTGTTATAAAATGCTATTACTAAAATATTTCTGTTGCTAAAGCTTTATTTTTTCTGAAATAATTTCTGAAACAAAAATATAATAAATGTAATATGCATTTGATTTATGATAAAATGTAACTGTGTATATTTCCAGAGTAACATGCATATATATATATATGTTTGAAATAAGTAAAAAAGAGAAAATCTGCCCACTAATGATCATTGAGTGATACAGCAATTTTACTCAAAATATGGGTTCAAATATTAAAAGAAAAGAAAGATCAAATATATTTCTTCTATCTTGTTTTAAAAAATCTGAAAAGTAGCTTGCGAATTCAAAACAATAAAATTTGGTATCCTTTAATCCATTAGATTACATATCCGTGACAGCATGTACAATGTTTCAATTAACTTTTTCTTTCAGTGTAAAAGTTGAGCATCCTCTCTTACACTTTGGGAAAAGTCTCACATATACCTTAAAATGTATGTTGTCTAATGAATATAAGGGACAATTTTAAAGAAGTGATTATCAAGGAGCAATAACATAGATTAATTTATCTATTTTGAGAGTAAAAGGCAGAACATGAGAGCCATAGGTTAACGATTTATTTAAATCCTTATGTATCTGTGAAATGTGTAAAAGTGTACAACATAATTCTTTACTGGCAGAATTCTGTGAAGATGTAAATTTAACATGCAGAAATGAGATAAAATCTCTCCAAAGATTGCAAGTTTATTTAGGAAAAAAAAGCGCCTTCAATTTTTGTTTTGTTAAAAAATATGGCAACACTCCTTAAAGCTTACTTATCTGACAGCTACAGTTTTCTGTACTACTTCAATGAGAGGATTAAGCAAAAAGTGGGAAAAGAATTAAAATATGCTAAAAGAAACTATGGAATGAATTTTAAAACTTTTCTTAACAAACTTCATCCTTCAACGTATTTTCATTTCGCTTTATATGATAAATTTATAAAAGATTGTTCTAGCTGAAAGCATCATCCTATGTAAAACTTGAACAATTATCAGTTGCCTATAATGAAATCTAAATGGTAACATATCAAATTAATAAAGGAAATGAACATTTCAGGGAATAATATGAGACATGGTATGTCGTCTTTTATGGGCTCATCTATACATTTACTCATGAAATACAATTCAAGTTTTCACTCACAACCATTTCCTAAAGTTAAAATTTACTGAGCAGCATTCAATTGACCGAGATTGCTTAATATTATTGAACCCGTGCCTTTTGTTCCTTACGAATCAGTGCAAGAATCAGCTTGCTTGGTGCTAAGGAAACTACTCAGTCTTCTAGTAGCGGAGAGAGAGACCCAATGTAAAATATTGTTCATGGAATGTTCATCTGGAATAATCCCCTCATTAACTAGATGATGGACCCTAAGCACAAAAGTGTTAAGAAACTTGCCCTGTGGACCAGTGTCATCCAGGTGCTACTCCAGGCATCTACTAGAGTACATATCGCCAATGGGATGGACAGTTCTAGGGCTCTTTTAGGTAATATAGAGAGTTATTGAGTTGACTACCAGTATCTATCAAGATAAGATTAACAATTTTGTATATTTAACTCCTAGACATCAAAATAATAGCTCAGGATGAAGTTCTGTTTTAGTAGAGAGGACTGATGATTTATCATGATAAAAGTTTCTCTGTATATTTGGTAACTAGCACAGTGCCAGGTATACCACTGATGCTTATTATTTGTTGAGTTAAATTGAATATATCTCCCAGAATTCTAAAATGTGAATGTCTATTTTAATGTGGTTATAAATAACGTTTTAAAACTAAACCTACATTTATTAACATTGCATTAAGGAGGATTTAAACAATTAGCATATTCAATGAGTCTTCTTATAAGACAGTGGAGATTTGCTTAAGAAAGCTAAGAATCCTTAAATCTCTATAATTATGTATTTCAGAATTTAAAATTACATTCCATTTAAGCATTTTAAAGAACACAATAAGCAATGATGCTTTGCAAAGTATACACCTTTAAATAAGTCAAATTACAAGAAATAAAACAAGATCATAGATAATATTAGGAACAAATTGGAAAGACAGATATGAATATTGTAGTCATTGTTTTTCATGTAATCTTGGCACTGAGGATGTACCAATGCTTTTTTCCCCCTTAGTTGAAAAGGAAAAAATAAGATGGGGGATTTCTCTAAGGTCAGTATGTGAGAGAGGATCATATTGGATTTATTTGTAAAAAGTAGAAAAGATACATTCTATACCTGTTCAGTATTTCAAATTGCCTTAAATTACAGAACTTTTTTTCCCTTTGGAAGGAAAAATAGGTTTTATTTGGCAAAAAAAAAAACTTTTTTGTAAAAATAACTCAAATGTCAAGAAAATGATGAGAAGGAAATTGCTTAGAAAACCACAAAAAGAAAGCATCAACATAAAACCTGAATAAGTTTTAAAAATGTCATAAAACTTTAAATTAATGCATATGTGGAGGTTCTACTAAGTTTTATCTCACTGTTTATATACATAAAAATTAATTTTAGAGTCAAGTCTTGGTCAATGTTTCATTATTAACTTTATTATTTGCCTTCAGGGTATTTGTGTAGTTGTTTTCTCATTCAGCGTTTACTAATATATACATTTGCACCTTATTAAATGAAATATGTGAAATTTGATTTGCTGAATTTGAGACAATACGGATAATAAACCTTGTCAGAGCTTTCATTTGGCACACTTCCCTGGCTTATTTTTAGGTTCAAATGAAACAAAATATGTTAATAACATTTGTGAAATACAATAGAAAGCTTTTTTGAGAAATTTGTTTTATTATGTTAAGCCTGAATATGTAAATTTTAAATTGCACAGTGTTCATTGCATCAGTGGTCATTATGTCTAAATTGGTTTTAAAGAATATATAATATTAAATAAAAATTTTTCATGATATTACTTTATTTTTTTCCAAAAGATTAGTAAACTAATGGGGATTTTTTGTGAAAATATTAGAGATTTAAATATTTTTAATTTTTTTCAAAACATAAGATACAGGTAAGATACAATAAGAGACAAAAGATAAGAATATAAATAAGTTCAACATTAAATGACCTTCCTAATAAGGTTTCCTATTCTTAATTTTCCCCAATCTATTATTCTAGGTCTTTCTTGTTTGCCTATATTTTCTTTCTTTCTTTCTTTTTTTTTTTTTTTTTTGCGGTACGTGGGCCTCTCACTGTTGTGGCCTCTCCCGTTGTGGAGTACAGGCTCCGGACGCGCTGGCTCAGCGGCCATGACTCATGGGCTTAGCCTCTCCGCGGAACGTGGGATCTTCCCGGACCGGGGCACGAACCCGTATCCCCTGCATCGGCAGGTGGACTCTCAACCACTGCGCCACCAGGGAAGCCCTGAGTAAACATTCTTTTAAATGCATAAGCCAGGACCCCAAACTGCAAAGTAGAAGGACTTATAGGTATCTGCCCTGTGAGCCAGGAGATCAGCAACATATTGTATGGACTGCAATAATGCCTATAGCTCTGTGCTGATCACTGGGGAAACTGTCTACTGCTTTACTTCCACCTTCTAAATCTGGCACAAATTCCTCTTGTGACCAAACCTAACCCAGAAACATACAAGAAATGGAAAACTAGGGAATATGTGTCCAACTTAGTTTCAATTTATCATAAAACAATTTAGAGTGCCTTGCAAAACCTCACTATTCTATATTACTATACCATTATGATTCTGTGCTTACAAAATTATACTGGCAAAGAAATATTCTCTCAAGTTCTGCGTATTAACGTATTCTTATGCTACAGATACAGTATGAACACATGCTCAGCCCATTTAAAATCGTGGCAGGAATGAAACAATGTTTTTCATTTTAGTCTTGGAGGACAAGTATCATCGACACAGATAGAAAATCAAACAATATCTTTCTATTTCATTAAGTAAAGGCTTTATTTGCTTTAATACTAATTTTAAATTATCTGCAATTTTAAATAATATAAGGCTACAGGCTCTTTAAGCTTTAAGGCTCTTAAGTTCAGCAAGAGAACTTTGCTTAGAAAGTTTGCTTGCCAAGCAATTTTTCACCAGTTCTCACTGCTATCTAAATGTAGTTCCTGTTTCAGTGTTTGACCTAAATGTATTTTCTTAAACAGAAAGAACCTAAAGAACAAGGCCTCAGGGACATGGTACTACCTGAGTCATTCACTCTGAGCCAAAGAAAACATAAATACATTCTTTCCAAGGTAGTGGGGTTTTGTGAGGCATTGTAAATTGTTTTGTGATAGATGAACCCTAGGAAAACGCATCAACTCTGTTAAAACAATCAAGGAAACAATATTCGAGTAAAGAAATACACCCCAGGGTACTCAGGGACATTATGTTATGAAGCTAGGGGTGTTGACCCTTCTATCTATGGCACAACTGAAACCACAGTTAAAATACTGTACATGGTGCCAAAGAACATGAAAGATGCCAAACCCTTACAACTAGGGAAATGTCAAAAGATGAGAGGTGATCAGATGGCCAGAATACTGCTGCAAGGTAGGACGATAGAGACTGATTTAAAATATAAATGAGTATATCAAAATCTCACAACTCAGGGAAAAAATACACTTTCGTATAGTGCTTGAAAATTGTCATACATTTGGTGTGGTAGGGAGAAGAAAACATTTATCACTCACCCCAGATTTCTCTTTCTGGATTCGTAGGTTATAACATTCATTACATCTGATGGAAATAGAAGAAGTAACATTTTCCTCTACATTTTTCCTATGTTGTCTCTTTGAAGCAAACAGCAGCTTTTGCTGTGAGATTGGATTGTATTTTATGCATTTTTCACCTAAGTACACTCACATAACATACTAATTAACTAACAATAAGAGAAAGGAGGAAAAGAGGATGGTAGAGATGCAATATATATATATATATATATACACACACACACACACACACACACACACACACACATATATATATAGTATCCCATATATATGGAATAATATATACAATGCAATATAACTTTTATATAATTATATATAAATAAATATATGATATAGTAACATGAACAGATAAATGTATATATTTCTAAATATATATATTTATATAAATGTATAAATATATTGTATAATACATATATAATGTAGAAAATGTATATTTTCTTTCTTCTTCAACTATGCCCCTTGACATCTCTTTCTCTATTTTCACCTATCTCAGCTTGGGATGGCGAAGGAAGAAAAACAAAATATGCAGGGTCCTTGTGACTCTATTTCTGTCTATGGATTTATAGAGCTATGGTAAAGGAAAGCCAACTGATACATTCCAGAATGATTTTTCAGGTGCCACTTTGCTCTGATTTGGTTTTAGCATAAATGTAACTAAACAGAAATGACTCTGTGTGTTAGAAAGAATATCGATAAGCATCCTTGAGTAGGAAAGAAATTTACCTTTTATTTTTTAACTGTGGTGAGCGATGTTATGTAACAGAAAGTAATGAAAACAACTTCTCCTTAGAAATGTACTAATAATATGATGTGGCCATAATAATAGTAAATAGGATAGTTTGGAAATAAACATTATTTCATGTAAAATTTTAACATGAGAGTAAGAGAATAATTATTGACCAAGTGAGTCAGTAATTTGAGCGGGAAATAGATATCTAGGTCATCAGCCCAAAACATACACACGTGCGTAAGCACACACAAAATGCCAGGTAAAATAGAGTTAAAATTAGAATATCTCTGTGTGAATTTAGAAATTTTTTTGTATAAAAGCAGAATCAATCTCGAAGTAAAATATTGACAGATTCATCACTATAAAACTATAAAAGTTTCTGTTGAAACAAAAACTACAGAACAACAACAAGCTTAAAATTAAAAAAGCTAAACAAATTTAGGTGAAAAAATTTGCTACAAGTACAAAAATGGATTGATATTTTTAATCTGCAAATTAACAATATCAGTCAATAAAGACACTGATATAGGTTGAACTGGAAAAAAATAGCAAAGAGCAAGAAGAGAACATTTATACTTGAAAAAACACAAAAGACTTCTAAATATTTTCTTAATGTTCAGCTTCAGAAAAAAAAATAACTAAAAAACCTTTATTGGCCTAGAAAATTAATAATTTTTGGAAACATTTTAATATTGTAATATTTAATTCCAGTTAATATGGTTAGAAAGAGACAGTCTCAAGTGATATTGGTAAAAGTTATATTGTTAAAATCTTCCTGAAAATTTTGCAATCCGTTAATTTATTTCATTTGGTGTAATAATAATTTTATACTATTGAACTTGGCAATTTTATTTCTAATAATTCTCCAAATCCATTACTGAAATTAATTTGAATTGCCAAAAATGTCAAGATCACTACATTAATAAAATGAAGTATGAAAACCATATGACCCTCTCAATAGATGCAGAAAAAGTGTTTAACAAAAAAATTAAACATCTTTTTCATGATAAAAGCTCTCAACAAATTCAATACAGAAAAGGAAGACTGCAATATAATAAAGTCTATATATGACAAACACACAGTTAACATCATACTCAATGGTGAAAAGCTGAAAGCTTTTTCTCGAAAACCAGGAACAAGGCAAGGATGCCAACTCTTACTACTCCTATTCACCATAGTACCTGAGTCTTAACCAGAGCAATCAGGAAGAAAAAGAGATTAAAGTCATCCAAATCAGAAAGGAAAAGTAATACTGTCTCTGTTTATGAATTATATGAACTTATATATAGAAAACCTTAAATATGTCACCAAAAAATGTTTAGAACTAATTAACGAATTCAGTAAAGTTGCAAAATACTAAATCAATATATAAAAATCTGTTGCGTTTTTGTGTACCAACAATGAACTATCTGTAAAAGAAATAAAGAAAACTATCCCATTCACAATAGCATCAAAGACAATAATATACTTAGGAATAAATTTAACCAAGGAGGTGAAATTAACTGTACACTGAAAAATATAAGGCATTGATGAAAGAAATTGAAAAAGACACAAATAAATGCAAAGATATCGCATGATCATGAATCAGAAGAAATAACACTGTTAAAATGTCTGTAATTCCCAAAGCCATCTATAGATTCAATGCAATTTCTATAAAAATCCTAATGGCATTTTTCACAGAAATAGAAACAATAATCCTAAAATTTGTATGGACCCTGAATAGCCAAAGAAAAATTAAGAACAGAGCTGGAGGCATCACACCTCCTGATTTCAAATTATACTACAAAACCATCATTATTAAAACTGTATAGTTTTGGTATTAAAAACAGACACATAGACCAATGGAATAGAAGAGGGGGCCTAGAAATAAACAGATTCATCTATGGTCAACTAATATTTGACAAGGGAATCAAGAACACTCAATGGAGAAAGGATAGTCTCTTTAATATATAATATTGGGAAAACTGGATAGCTACATGCAAAAGAATGAAATTGGACCTCTGTCTTATACCATTCATAACAACTAACTTGAAATGTATTAAACACTTAAGTGTAAGACCCCAAACTATAAAACTTCTAAAATAAAATGTAGGGAAAAAGTTCCTTGACATTTGTCTTAGCAAAGATTTTTGGATCTGATATCAAAAGTGCAGGCAACAAAAGCAAAAATAAACAAGCCAAATTATATCAAACTAAAGAGCTTCTGCATAGCAAAAGAAACAACCAATAGAATGAAGACAACCTATAGAATGTAAGAAAATATTTGCAAACCATATATGAGAGGTTAATATGCAAAATATATAAAGAACTCATATAACTCAATAGCAACAACACAATCTGATTAGAAAAATGGGCAAAGTACCTGAATACACATTTTTCCAAAGAAGACATACAAATGGCCAACAGGTACATGAAAAGTTGCCCAACATCACTAATCATCAGAAAAACTGAAATTAGAAGCACAAGGTATCACCTCACACTGTTAGAATGGCTACTATCAAAAAGACAAGATATAACAAGTTTCGTTGACAATGTGGAGGAAAGGGAACCTTAGTGCACTGTTGGTGAAAATGTAAATTGATACAATCATTGTAGAAAACAGTGTGGAGGTTGCTCACAAAATTTAAAATAGAACTACCATATGCTCCAGCCATTCCACTTCTAGGTATATATCTGAAGGAAACAAAATCACTCTCTCAAAGATACCTGCACCACCATGTTCAATGAAGCATTATTCATAACAGTTGAGACATGTTAACAATCTACCAGCAGATGAATGGATAAAGAAAATATGAGATATGTATACACAAACACACACACAATGGAGTATCATTTGGCTGTAAAAAGAGAAGGAAATCCTGCCATTTGTGATAACATGGACGGACCTTTAGAACATTATGCTAAGTAAAGTAAGTCTAAGGCTTCCCTGGTGGCCCAGTGGTTGAGAGTCCGCCTGCCGATGCAGGGGACACAGGTTCGTGCCCCAGTCTGGGAAGAACCCACATGCCACGGAACGGCTAGGCCCGTGAGCCATGGCCGCTGAGCCTGCGCGTCGGGAGCCTGTGCTCCGCAACGGGAGAGGCCACAACAGTGAGAGGCCCGCGTACCGCAAAAAAAAAAAAAAAAAAAAAAAGAAGATGTACACCTTAGGAATTATTAGGATATAAGGGTGTGCACCTTTGACTGTCTTTCTAATGACTAGTCTATTTTACCACTTTGTAAGTGTATGAGTATTCTTGAATAATGGTTGTCATACCAATTATTTTTGTCCATAGCAATGCAAATAGATATCATCCACACTAGAGAAAATTGACTTCCTGTCTTCAGAGACATAATCCCAAGCATTGTATTTTGTTGCCTCATAGAATGCTAACCAAAGTTGCATTTATTAACATGTTAAGTTCGGCATTCCTGATTGCTTTTATCTACTTCTGGTGTTCAAATTCTCCTTCATAGTGGTTTTAATATCTTACTGGTTTCCTCATTAATCAGCAAGCTTAATAAAATATTTGGCATGTATTTTATATTTCCATAATAATCATTTTTAACATTTTGAAAATGATATATTAACAAAAGTTTTATACTCTACAATATACATTGCAGTTTTATTTACAATAGATTAAAAAAAATAAGCCAAATGTCTAACAGTAGTAAAAAGGATAAAGGTAAAGTTTTGAGATGAAGCAACATACTTCTTAAGAATTTGCAATAACTTTGAAACATTCTTATGTCATCATGTTTAGTAATTAAAAGAAGAATATGACATTGAATATATGAAATGAGGGAGTCTGGCAAGAAACATACCAAAGCTAATAGAGTTTTCCTCTTGTTGGTGAATAATTTTTCTTTTCTATATTTTCTAGTTAAACACTTTCTATTTTAAGCATTTACTAACCTTATTATTAAAAAAACACTGTTTATTAGAAATACATTACTGGAAGCATAAAATATCATACAATTTGTGCTAAACAAAGGTTAAATAATATTTAAGCAAGCAATAGTGGGATCTCTGTCAGAGAAATTAGATGTTACATTTACATGAGAATATTCAAACTATGCACATTTTCTGAATGTACTAGTCTACATTATAGTGTGATTAAGAGACGCATTCCAAAAAGATCTCACTCATAATTCTAATAAATACACGCACTACTACATTATGGTTTTTAAACCCACATTAATATTTTAAAGGATGTTAATGACAATGTGTTGCCTCATTCTAGGGATTTGGCAATTTACAAGGAGTTTACTCTAGAAGATACCTGAATCCAAAACCTCAATCTTTTGTTAAAAGAGTAGTTTTATTCATTCAAATGTCACACATGATGAGAAGTAGTGGTGGGAGAAAATTCTCTGCAGCTAAGTTAACAGCTATTTTCATAAAAGATTAAACCCAGGTAGGAGCAAAAGCTATATCCAAACTTGAGCTTAACCTCTGAGTGAAACTGAGCTTGGTATTCTCTCTGTAAAACAAGACATCATTCACTCTCTTTAAGAACTTCAGAGTCTCCTGTATAGTTTCATACTCCATCACTTAGATCATAAATTGTACGAGGGCACTGGCCTTTCTATCTTGTTCACATATACCTTCCCAGTGTACAGGGTCTGGCATATACAAGAAACTCAACATATACTTTGTCTAAGTGATCAAAATATTTGACAGCAAATTTGAAGAAATTGTATCTGTAATTCATAATATTTAAGTGTGAATATCAACGGATTTTTAGGAAGAAGTCACAAAGACTATTAAGATAAAGAAGGACTATCCCTCAACTAAATAAATTTAGGCCAAGAGAAAATCTAGATTTATTTACTCATGTCAAACATGAATCAGAAGAAAATATATAGAATGGGAGAATCTTCAAAATATTTACATATTTACAGAGTGGAAAAAAGGGAATAAAGTGGTAAATAACATGGCATGCTAAAGAAAGGATCATTTCTAGAAGGGATATATTCAGTAAAGGGAATATTTCTTCCCTTTGATAAATTCTTCTAACTCTCAGCAAAATGGAAAGATGATGAAATAAGAAATACAAACTCAAATGAAAGTAAAATTGATTAGAATGAAAAAGCAAAAATATATCACTGAAAAATCAATTTGACTTCAAAAAGACCACTATGTAAAATTAATAGATAAAACCAAATGACATGGTAGAAAACTGAATCAGTTAATTGGAAAAAATCTCCAAGTTATGACAAGAAATGCAGAACAAAGAACCAATTAGAGAAGACAGTTTTTGAAGTCAGACAACAGAGATTGATCAGAGAGGTTGTTAGTGTTTTATAAATAGATGGCTGATTAAATATACACCGACAATCTTTAAAGTATAATAGAAGAAAATTTTCAAATATAAAGAAATAACAGAATCTACAAATTAATATGCCATCTTACTACAGGTAAATTTTATCTAATTTAATCAACACTATCTAGATTTAGTCTACTGAAAAAATTTAAAAAACCTCAAAAAAGAAATATCATGTATATAAAAGATAATGTATTAGGTAGTCTTATATTCTATGCATACAGGTTCAATGCAGAAAAAAATTTACCGAAGATATGAATGAGGTAACATTAAATCCAAGATTTTTTCCAATCAGTCAAGATTTCTTTCAGATAGAAAGGCAACACAGACTTTTAAAAACAGACAAGGTTTCAGGGCACAGCTATTCATTCACATTTCTCCTCTCATCCTTTTCTCTCTGTACTTTTAATTTCAAATAAAATGATTGGTTTCTCTTGTCTGGGGAGTTGGTATAGGTAGGGAATTAGAGAGTCTTTCTGCTCTTGTGTTATTTCCATAGCATTTTAATCTATATTACAAATCCTCTGCAGTTCACTATAAATTAAGGGTTTTTGGACAGGAAATCCAGGTTTGTTTTTTGTTTTCTTTTAGCATTTATGTTCTGGTCATCCCTTCCCTGAGGTAAAGAATACTGAGTGATTTATCTGATTTTATGGGTGGTGGGGTAGGGAAAATAATTTTACAAAGCAGCAACAGGTAGACAATTGTTGATCTCAAACAACTAAAGACACAATTTCTTACTTATAAATATTTGCATCCTTATGTATCCAGTCAGGGTCCAGTCAGTAGGCAAAGAAAATTCAATATAGATGTTTTCAACAGTAAAAGGGAATTAGCTACTAAGAAGGATAAAAATAAACCTATAAGAAATAAGAGTAGCAGATGTCAAAGCACAGTTACTACTTCTAGGGCTGAGATACAGTACCCAAGGAAGGAAAAGACTTGTGAGAGTCACCACACTCCTCCCCAAACCTGAAGGAGGCCAGTAGAAACCTGCCCTCTAGAGTGCTGCTAAGACCTGGGAATCATCACACTGGAGTATTGTCAAGATTCACTGGGAAGCCACTGGGGTTCCAGGGTCCATTGATAGTATTAAAAAGAAGGGCAAATAGGGTGTATTTGAAACTGAGAGCCAGTTTCTTGATAATTGGCACATCTATTGAAATATTTATTATATCCAGGCTTTCTTTTCTAAGAAATTAGAACCTGGGAACCTATCTTGCAGTCAAATGCTCTACCCCTGAGCTAAAACCCCTGCTGGGACTTACCCTAAATTGTGTTTACCATAACCAAAACTCAAACCTAAAAACAGCACAAGACTGCATGAATATTTTTTCAAAGATCACTAGACACTGAGTTGATAAGCCAAGACTTATAGTGAAAGTTTTTCCTTTTGAAATAGGGTAACTAAGGAGGGGATGCCCACTCTCACCACTTCTATTTAACACAGCATTGGAAATCCTAGCCACAGCAATCAGAAAAGAAAAAGAAATAAGAGGCATCCAAATTGGAAGTGAAACGATCACTATTGCAGATGACATAATACCATATACAGAAAACCCTAAAGTTTCCACCAAAAACGATTAGAACTAATAAATGAATTCATAATTTTCAGGATGAAAAATTAATACAGAGAAATCTGTTGCTCTTTTCTATACTAATAATGAACAATCAAAAAGAAAAGGTAAGAAAACAATTGCATTTAAAATTGCATCAAAAAGAATAAAATACCTAGGAATAATCTTAACCAAGGAGGTAAAAGACCTATACTCTGAAAACTATAAAACACAGATGAAAGAAATAGATGATACAATGAAATGGAATGATACCCTGTGTTCACGGATTGGAAGAATTAATATTGTTAAAATTTCCATACTACCCAAAGCAAGCTACAGATTAATGCAATCCCTACCAAAATATCCATGACATTTTTCACAGAACTAGAACAAGTAACCCTAAAATTTATATGGAACCACAAAAGACACCAAATAGCCAAAGCAATCTTGAGGAGAAAAGAACAAAGCCAGAGATATTATGCACCCTGACTTCAGACTATACTGCAAACCTACAGTAATCAAAGCAGTAGAGTACTTGTACAAAACCAGACACATAGATAATGGAACAGAATAGAGAGACCAGAAATAAACCTATGTACATATGGTCAATTAATCTATGACAAAAGAAGCAAAAAATATAATACAGAAAAGATAGTTTCTTCAATAAGTGGTGCTGGGAAAACTGGATAGCTACCTGTAAAAGAATGAAATTAGAACATTTCCTCACACCATATATAAAAATAAACTCAAAATGGATTAAAGACCTAAATGTAAGATGGAAACCATAAAACTCCCAGAAGAGAACATAGGCAGAACACTCTTTGACATAAATTGTAAACAATATTATTTTGGATCTGTCTCCTAAAGCAAAGGAAATAAAACAAAAATAAACAAATGGGTCCTTATTAAACTCAAAAGCTTTTGCATAGCAAAGGAAACCATCAACAAACAAAAAGACAACCTACAGAATGGGAGAAAATATGTGCAAATGATATGACTGATAAGGGGTTAATATGCAAAATATATAAACAGTTCATACAACTCAATATAGAAAAAAAAGACTGATTAAAAAATGGGCAAGAGACTTGAATAGACATTTTCCAAAGAAGACATATAGATGGCCAGCAGGTATCTCATGAAAAGATGCTCAACACTGCTAATCATCAGAGAAATGCAAATCACAGTGAGATATCACCTCACACATGACAGAATGGCTATCGTCAAAAAGAACACAAATAACAAATGTTGGGGAGGATGTGAAGAAAAAGAAACTCTAGAACACCATTGGTGGGAATGTAAATTGGTGCAGCCACTGTGGAAAACAGCATGGAGGTTCCTCAAAAAATTAAAAATAGAGCTACCATTCTATCCAGCAATTCCACTCCTGAGTATTTATCCAAAGGAAACAAAAACACTAATTCAAAAAGATACATGTACCCCAATGTTCACAGTAGCATTATTTACAACAGCCAAGCCACAGAAGCAACCTAAGTGTCCATGAACAGATGAATGGATAAAGAAGATGTGGTGTATATAAACAATGAGATATTACTCAGCCATAAAAAAAGAATGAAATTCTGCCATTTGCAACAATGTAGATGGACCCAGAGGGTATTATGCTAAGTGAAATAAGTCAGACAGAAAAAGACAAATGCTGTATGTTATCACTTACATGCGGAATCTAAAACATAAAGGAATGAATGTAACAAAACAGAAACAGATTCACAGATATAGAGAACAAACTAGTGGTTACCAGAGGGGAGAGGGAAGGGGGAAGGGGGAAGATAGGGGTAGAGGATTAAGAGGTACAAGCTGCTATTCATAAAATAGATAAGGATATATTGTACAGCACAGGGAATATAGCCAATATTCTATAATAACTTTAAATAGAGTGTAATCTATAAAAATACTGAATCACTATGTTGTACGCTGAAACTAACATAATATAGTAAACTAACTATACCTCAATACTAAAATAAAATAAAATAAAATGTGAGGATAACTACTTATTCCCCACTCTCCCACTAATGAGGAAGTAACTTCTCATAAAGCCTAGTTTCTTCATTCTCATGCAAGTCTTCCTTCTACTCCTTCTCTTTTTTTTTCTTTTGCTATTCCTAAGTGTCTCCTAACTTTTGCATTTTTCACAAAGTATGAAATTTTGTCTTTACCTTTCTTTGACTCCTAGTAAATTAGGATTACCAATCCTCAGCTTTATTTTGGTGACTCTTCCTACCCTCTACTGTATTCTGTTGGTGTAGGGATAAAGGTTACAATATGTTCTCATATAGGCCAAGATTATTTATTGGGATCACTTTAACTGGCCTTCCCTATTCTCTTCCCACACTTTGTAAATAGCAAATCTTCTGAACATTTCTGAAGTTATGCCAGAATGCTTGAACACCTGGGGTGTCAGCAACACAATCTTCTCTTCCTCTGGAGCTTCTGGACCCTGTGTGAAACTAATAGACCAGAAAGGATTTGGAGTTTAGTGGTTATATATAATGGTTCAAAATAGACTATTTCTTCATGATGTTCAATGATCACCCACACAAGTCACATCTCAAGACTAGGGTTAAATGACCAGGACTCCGTCTTGTGTACCACAGTCTCCAGAACCTAGAACAGTGCTTGGAATACTTAGTGCTTAATTATTATACATTGAATAAGTAAATAATACTTATATTTCCCCATTTCTTCCATTTCCTTCTGCCACCTACTTTTCTAATCTTTTTCAAATTAGCTTCAAATACTGATGCCTGTAAAATTTAAGTGCTCTTTATCTCTTCAAGAAATGTCACAAACTAAAATAGAAAATAATCTCATTTACCATAAGTCATTAAATTTTTCATATTCTGTTATCCAGTTAACTCTGGGCTTTTTCTAAATTGGTGTTTATGTATATTTCATTTTTCTTTTCTTACATTACGGAGTAGCAGTGATAAGCCTGGGAATTGAGGCTTTGCACTTAGCCTTTAAAGGCCATTGACAACTCTTGATCCATTTTATTTTTTGCTTTCTGTATTTACTATTCGATTATATGTCCAGGGATTTCTGTGGTTTTTGTTGTTGTTGTTTTGTTTTGTTTTTTTTAATGAAGATCTTTGTCTCCCAATATGTATGGTATCATTTACAGAAACCTCTGCTTTATCTTATTCTTGGCATAGATTATCCAACAATATGCATGCTCTCGAGTTAGCTTGGATTTGAATTTATGCAAAGGTACTTATTATTTTAAGACCTTGGGAAAAATAGCTAACATAATTTCTGGTGAAATGTGAGCTGAGGATATGCCCTTTCCTCAAAGAGTTCTTTTCATAATACATATTCCTGCCATATATTAATAGTCATTATTTCTTTAAAAGGCTGACAGTCTCATCATTTAAGAACATGTATTTAAATTCAGTTCATACACTTCTCTTATAAAGTATATAACGAGAAGTTTATAATTGGCTCTCCTGAGAACTATTTCACTGAGTTTTTCTTATTTTTTCTATTTTTTTCTCTCTGGAAATGAAAATGAAACTTTACTCAGCCTACACTGATCAACATTTAAACAAATAAACAAAGAAACAACTGAATGTCACTGAGGAGGTTTGAAGGAAAGCTCATAATTACATATAATTAGGGAGCTGCTTTGATTAAACTTCTCATACAATCAGTGGCAATGAAAATGTGTTAATAAACAACTTGATTAATTCAGATACAATGCTCAATGACAAATGAGAGTAAATAATTGCATTATTTAGCATTTCTCCTTACAAATTTGGGATACATTGGATGAAGGGGTACCATGAAGTCAAATAACAGATGGGAAACCTAGGTACATTGATTCTAGTCAATATTCTCCAAATGAGGGGCCAGAAAATTACTTTAGATGCAGCTTCAAAATAGCTAATTTCAACTACTGATGTCTAACTTATATACACTTCCTGAATGAAAAGTCATTAGCTTAATCACTTACCAGGCACGAAATTGTTGTAAGACAACAAGTCAAATATGATTCAGGGATCAGACTGTGAGTCTTTGTTAATGGTCATCCAACATGCAAGTTATTGATGTTTAACCAACATCATATTGGTTTGGTTCATTGGGTTGTTATAGCACTAGGATTTTTTTTTTTTAATTTCCCAATATCTGCTTTGCAATAATCAAAACATAATAGACCATAAGAAAAAACAAACAAACAAACAAAAAGACTTCTGACTATGGATGCAACAATGTTAAGAAAATAAATTAAACAGTCATATACTAAAAGTTTTAACACCTTGAACTACTTTTGTTTGAATAATGCAAAAATGATTCACTGTGAAAAAAATCTGAGTATAATATACAATGTCAATAATCTAAGAAAGTCCATTTTTATTTTATAATTAATAACTGCTAAAATACATTGAAATTTAGCAGCAAGTCTAAATTTAAATAGAAATTTGAATGCAAAAAAATACAGGTAATTAATAAAGTTATGGAGAATTAATCCCACTTTCCAAAAGAAGAATCCTGACAAATAAAATCTATATAAAGTTGGTTTATATTCTCTCAGGTTGAATATTTACTTGGAACATGGAATTCAGCCTTAAAAAATATATTTCGGGCTTCCCTTGTGGCACAATGGTTGAGAATCTGCCTGCCAATGCAGGGGACACGGGTTCGAGCCCTGGTCTGGGAAGATCTCACATGCCGCAGAGCAACTAGGCCCGTGAGCCACAACTACTGAGCCTGCGCGTCTGGAACCTGTGCTCCGCAACAAGAGAGGCCGTGATTGTGAGAGGCCCACACACTGCGATGAAGAGTGGCCCCCGATTGCCGCAACTAGAGAAAGCCCTTGCACAGAAACGAAGGTCCACCACAGCCAAAAATAAGTAAATTAATTAATTTAAAATATATATATATTTCACTAGAAAATATCTTTATATATTCTTTGGCATTGCTTGAAAGGAAATTTTTATTTTTGATTTCAGATCACTATTAGTGATGTTTTGAAAGAGGGGACTTTGAAGGTATCCTAATCTGGTTTTATGCAAACACTGTAATTCTTGTTCAGTTTTATTGTATACTTAGTTTTTGAGTACATGAACCCTAATTTACCAGGTTCCTTAAGAACTATACTGAAGAAATCACTGAGCCACATCCCTTTAAAACTTGAGCATAGGCCTACATGAAAAACTGTAACTTTGTCCATTAATGCAAAATTAGAAATCCATTTTTCCAATTGTGTCTTAGGTTTCCAGCCATTTCTCTTTTTTCTCCTTGTAAGACCAAGTAGACTTATAGAAAACCAATCATTTAAGATGATTCTGGCAGAAGAGTTATAGAATGAGAGCAAAGAGAATTGCCAAGTAATATGGATAAAACTTGATAAAACCAAGCATTCTGAAAATGAAAGTAACTGATGAAGTTAGAACATTTTTATATCAAGTTGTTATTTAAGTGAAGCATGAAAAGTGTTAACGTTATATGAACTTTGAAATCATAGACTGACTATAGAACTCTGTATAATTTATAATTATTTTATATATAAGTTTAATACATATACTACAACTCTATACATATACACTATATTTATACATATACTGTCATATAATGACATATATATTTCCATATATATTCATCCTTATATATATATATATATATATATATATATATGTATACACACACATATACTTCTATATATATTCATCCCAGCCTTCCCCAAGATATATTCCATGACATAATAGCTTGCATGTATTCAGAATCTGGGCCACTCTTTGTGACATAGGTAAATATTACCATGCTGCACTTTACTTACAAGATAATTGGGACTTGGATATGTTAAATATTGCCTAAAATTATACCTATGAAGTAATAAAGCTGTAGTTTGAACTTGGATGTATGCACACCAAAGTCTATGAACACATCAATTCCACTGATCTCTCACATATTGATAGAAGTTTAGATGAAAGGTATCCATGGTAAAATTAGTCTGGGACAAGGCAGAGTTAAACGTTAGACATGTTGCTTTACTGCTGAAATGTTCAAAGTCTTTTATATGCTAATGCACATTGTGAATTAATGTACTTTATATAAGAAGGATCTAATATGACAATTTGCTCAAACTTATCGACCAAAGAATCCTTTTCCTTCTCCCAAAATATTTTTAGAATTTCAAGGAATTCATTTGTGAGCTGCTATCATAAGACATATAAAACTGTGAATACTGCAGTGCATTTATTCCAGAGCAACAAATAAAACAATTATGAAACATTTTTAAACAATACTATTTGATATGATGTATGTGTATAGACAAGTTGGGTAGCTGGGAAAAACTAGGACAAAAGGAAAATCAATCTTCTGCATCATTTCCCCTTGCTCCTGATCTCGCGCCCACTTATATCTCCATTGATTTTTTTTTTTTTTTTTTTTTTGCGGTACGCGGGCCTCTCACTGTTGTGGCCTCTCTTGTTGCGGAGCTCAGGCCCCGGACGCGCAGGCCTCGGACGCGCAGGCCCTGGACGCGCAGGCTCAGCGGCCATGGTTCACTGGCCCAGCCTCTCTGCGGCATGTGGGATCTTCACAGACCGGGGCACGAACCCGTGTCCCCTGCATTGGCAGGCGGACTCTCAACCACTGCGCCACCAGGGAAGCCCCTCCATTCATTCTTATATATGGTGCTTTTGGGGAAAACCTGCTATATTTCAGATCAGAGCTTTTCAAAGGTTATTGTATATAAGAATCACCTCAGAGGAAGTTAAAATGCAGATTCTGATTTGGAAAGACTGGAGTAGAGCACAAGATTCTGCATTTCTAGTGAGTGCCTAGGGTATGTTTGAACCACACTTTTAATAACAAGAAGCTAAGGCAGCATCCTCTCCCCATAAGTGTATTTTGAAAAGACTTTCAGAGTAATCAAAGTCTGTCCCTACCAAGCTTTGATCCGATGTAGTTGTTCCACTGGAAAAAAAAAAATCTAAAATATTTCATAATTTGATGAAAGTGTAGGATACTAATTGCTTTTTTTCTTTCTCTGAATATTTGTATTTAACAAGATAATAACATGCTTCAAGAAGTGATTCTCTAACTGGAAACTTTTTTTCTGTTTTGATATGAATTATATTGCCTTTATGCTTGTGTAAAATAATAATTTTGAGACATATTAAAGGGAGAGAATCATATAAGAATAAATGAGTTCATTAGGATAGGCCTTACTCAATATAACTGGCATTTTTGAAATAAAAGGAAATTTGGACACAGACAGGCAAACAAAGAGGGAAGACCACAGGAGGTGGTCATCTTCAAGTCATGGAAAGATGCCTCAGAAGAAATCAAACTTGCTGACCCTTTGATCTTGGACTTCCAGTTTCCAGAACTGTGAGAAAATAAGTTC
This sequence comes from Aethalodelphis obliquidens, assembly GCF_003676395.1. NCBI lineage: Eukaryota > Metazoa > Chordata > Mammalia > Artiodactyla > Delphinidae > Aethalodelphis > Aethalodelphis obliquidens. The sequence continues at coordinate 55,288,064 of NW_020837947.1, read as the reverse complement.
CTGTTGTTTAAGATACTCAATCTGCAATATTTTGTTATGGCAGCTCTAAGAAACTAATACAAATGCAGTTTATCCAGAATTTGTGAGTATATTTTTATTAAGGCTTAATTGTGTCAAAGGGTTGCAAGATTGTACCTAGTAGATATAATCTATTTCTCATTATATGGAATGTGGCACAGATATGAAGGCTCAGATATGAAAATAAATATAAGATTAGTTTGAAAAATTGAGTTAAGTATATTTTGAAAATGTGTATGCGTGTGTAAAATATTACACTTCAAATTTTCACTATCAGGTTAGCACAAAGTTCAAACATTTCCTATTTAATTTCTTCACCTGTGAAATGAGGGTAATGACAAACAGCTAACACATTTTTGTTGGGAGATACAGACTAACTGTAAAATACATAGCATAGTATCTAGAAAAACTAAGTAATGAAATAGAGCTATTAAAATTCCTCCCCCCCCAACAAAAGCTGTTCTGCTTTTGTTTCTAATTAAACTCTAACTTGTAAATAAGATCCAGTTGTTTTTAGAATGTCCTCTAGCCAGAAGACCTGTAGACATTAAGCCAGTTTCTCTGCCATTGCTTCCTGTAAACATGCTATGCATGCTTCCATTCCCCAGTCATTTTGCCAACATGGCATTAGTAACTATGAGACTTAAAAATCACCCTTGAGGGATGGGACTAAATATAGGGAAATTAAAATAAGAATGCAGATTTAAAGAATGCAGCCACACAGCACAGGGAGATCAGCTCAGTGCTTTGTGACCACCTAGAGGGGTGGGATAGGGAGGGTGGGAGGGAGTCGCAAGAGGGAGGGGATATGGGGATATATGTATACGTATAGCTGATTCACTTTGTTATAAAGCAGAAACTAACACACCATTGTAAAGCAATTATACTCCAATAAAGGTGTTAAAAAAAAAAAAAGAATAGCTGGTATGCTCTTATCAGTCCCCTTCCATCCATAAATATGAAATAATATTGGTAGTAATAGGGCAGCTGTAGATCAGTTTAATTTGTCCATTTGTATTGGTAAACTGATGGGAAAATAGCCACATCATCGTAAAAGAAAAGTGAGTAATATTATTTATTCTAATGTATCACAAAAAGAAAAATTAATGAAAAGTATTAATAATATATCTCTTTTGTAAAATAAGTTTAAGGAGACTCCTTGGACTAATCCCCTATATTAATACATAAAAATGCACATTCCCCAATATGTTTTTGAATTTTTTAATTGATGTTTTCCTGGTTTACATGGAAGTGATATAACTCTAGTGTGATTTTACTATCATGAGCGTCACTGTAATTTATTAGTTCCCAAAATTCTTATCCTACTGAATTTTGATTAAAATGATGATGTTGCTGTTTTAAACTGCATTGTGAATTATTGTAAGCAGGCTCCATCATTTTGTAAAATCACAAATGTCTTCCTAAATCTTCAACCCTACAGCATTTATTTGCAGATGAACATTTGTCATAAAAAGGAATAAACCATTATTCCTTGACTGGAACAGTTTTAAATGTTAGAATTAGTGAGCTGAGATCATTTAACCTAGATAGTCTTACTTGCAATATAATATTATATAATTGTGAACATATTGACGTGATAACACATGGACCTGCCTTAGATGGATGTTTGGGTGGCACAGCTGGCAATTTTGACTGAGACCTCATTTAGAATCTTTAATTAGGGTTTAACTGTAAATTTAAAAGTCATTTTTAAATGGTTAGTCTTATATATTCAAATGCTCTTATAATACATTCTAAAAATTCAAATTCATTCTTGATTGAAGTCACAACATAAAGTTTAAATGTTATCTCATGGACACTCATTTTCTCCTCCATAACTAGTTGTGAGTCTCCATTTCAATTCTAAGGCTTTTTCCCTTCTTACTGTAATATATCTTGGAAGATTTAAATCACATATTCAAAAAATAATTGTCATTTTAAATTGAACTCAGAGCAGAACAAACCAATTACTGTAGTTGCATCAGTGTAAAGCATTTTACTCTTTTAGCAGCTGTAGAAGTGTGCATACTTCCTCTATCACAATTATTAACTCATTATTACTGCATTTGTATTCACCTCCTGAAGTAGACTAAAAAGCTTCCAGGGGAATGAATATCCTTGAAGTCCATATTGGATTTTAATGGTCTTATTTGACCCAATTTAAAATATGAGAAATCCATAGTTAAATTAATTTATATTCATCCACAAAATCTTTGGTTGTATGAAATTCCAGTTGCCCATAACCTCACCAATGCATGGTAGTATCAATTCTAGCAGGTATGTAATAATATTTCCTCTGGTTTTAATATACATTTCTCAGGTGGCTAATGGTTTTTAGCAACTGTATGTGTTTATTGGCCATTTGTGTATCTTCTTATATGAAGTGTTTGTTCAAATCTTTTGTCCATTTTTATTGGATCATTTGCCTTATTATTATTGGATTGTAAACTTTCTTTACATATTATGGAGACAACTGTCTGTTACATTGGTACCACAAGCCATAAGAGAGGCTACAAAAACAATTAGCTGGCTTTTTATAGCCTCTAAAGTGGGAGAAAGGCAAGGTTTAGAAAGCTGGTTATAGCACTTGCATTAGCTTGTAACCAGTGTTTTCCATGGCTAGCAATCCATATTTATAACAGCTGAAAAAATTCTTATAATATGACATGCAACAATACATGTGGTTATGAGGACATGTGTGTACAAACATGCATATATAGTTATTATATGTAGTATGTGGCATTGGGTGAGGAACTGAAAAGAATAGTACCCTGTTTACTTTCTGATTAAAAGCAAAATGTGCAAAAAAGTCAAACAAGAGAATAACAATTATTTTTTTTTTTTTTACAGTTAAATCCCAATTGCTCTGTGATCCCTATCTATGATCATAGGTCCTGGATTTTCTAGGCTAGTTTTAATACTTCATTTTCTTTTCTTTTTTTTTTTTTTTTAAATTGAGATATAGTTGATTTACAATGTTTCAGGTGCACAACAGTGATTCAGTTATGTGCATATATATATATATATATATATTCTTTTTCAGATTCTTTTCCATTATAAGTTATTACAAGATATTAAATATATTTCCCTGTGCTATACAGTAGGTCCTTGTTTTTTATCTATTTTATATATAGTAGTGTGTATCTGTTAATTCTAAATCCTAAGTTTTATTATGATCCCTAAAATGAGAAAAATGTTACATTGTTCTCATTTATTATTATTTGCTATATACTGAGGTAGAGATAAGTGGTGCTAGGTACAGAACACAGACTTAAACATCTACTTAAGGAGAAATGTGACACTGTTTAATTCCAAATGCTAAGTGTCATATAAAATCACAAACCATAAGATTTACAGTCATTCATAGTAAGAGAGACAGCATCATAAAGGTGGTAAAGGAGGTGTAGCTTTAAATAAAAATCAGAACATACAAAAGAAAAAAATAAAGCAGAGTTTTTTATATAAAATGATGAGTACAAGCAAAGAGGAACACTGACCACTGAAAAAATTTTAAAAACATATACCACATTTCGGAGAACCAATTGTGTAAGTTGCTTGCCAGGCTCAAGATCCAACAAGCGTCACTGTTTGAGTCTGAGTCCAAAGGCAGTAAAAAAAACAAAGAAAGAAAACAAAACAAAAACAGATATTCCAGCTCAAGGCAGTTAGGCAGGGGGAGTTCCTTCTTACTTAGCCTTTTTTGTTGTACCTAGGTCTGAATAGATCGCATGAGGCCCATCCAGCTTCGGGAGGACAAGCTGCTTTACTCAGTCTGCCTGTCCAGAAACACCCCACAGACACACCTAGAATAATGTGTGACCAAATGTCTGGGCATCCCTTGACCTAGTCAGATGGACACACAAATTTAATCATCAAAGTCACATTCCTTCTTAAGTAGAAGGTACATCTCTATCTCCACCCTCCATGTGGATGGATATATCTCATGTTATCTCGTGTTCAGTGTACAGAAAATTCACTAAATGTATGTAATGTAATATTTTCCTCATTAAGGACACTTAAAACATGATTGAATTTGATTGTATTTGTTGTCTCTTTGACTTTCTTGCTTAAAGAGACATGAGACTCTGCTTTATCTTTAACTCTCTCTATACGTGCTATGTATATGCTTTGTTATATATTTTGATCCATCTGCTTGAATTTAAAATTTCTTGAGGTCAGAGAACATGTCCCAAAATGTGTTTGTATTTTTCTCAATTGCTCAACGAGTTCTGGGCACACTGGTGTCACTAAGTCATTCTCTCAAAATGGTTAATTTGGGTGGTAAGTAAATGTGAAGCAGCAGAGGTGCCAACCAATGTGACTTCCGTATGCTTGGCTACTGATGACTCACGGAGGTTTTTCTATGTAATCAGTATTGTTAGATACTGGACTTCCCATCTGGTACTCAAGAATCTAGTGTTATGTTAACTACTGTCTTTTCTCCCTGTAAGTAATTTCCTGGATTCTTCACTTGTGATGTAGTCCTAATCCCTTGTTCTCTTTCTGGTCCCTATTAAAGAAAAATCAATGATCGTCAAACTTCTAAATATCTCCCTGGCTTCCAGTCCACTTGGCCACTGACCACTGTAGACTCAGTCTTTTCTATGATTCTTTCTAGATTATTGTACTTGGAATAGCTCACTGTTCTAACTTAACTCATGCCATAGTTCAGGTTGGCTGTGCTAGTCTGTGTATAAAATAAAACAATTTGTCAATTCAGATTAAGAAGGCAAATATAGTAATTAATACAATATAAAAATGAGAGGGATAGAAATATCTCAATCAAAGAATTCATGCTGATGTGTCTAGAGCCATGGTGTGGTTTGAGGCATGGAAAAGACAAGGGGGTTCTTAGAGCAAATAAGAGAGCATAGCACTAGGAGAGGAGCAGAGGCAAAGTGGCGGCCACCACCACTTCTCCACTGAGCAAGGACTATCATTCATCTTAGTTTTGAACTCTTTGGAGACGCCATTAGTGTTTTGTTTTAAATTTTGCTCTGTTATAAATAGTAATGTTTTACCTAAAAAAGAAGTATGATGAAAGTGACATCTACCTTTCTACATTTCTGTCTATATTGATACTACATCTAATCTGTCTCAAGGTACTGGGCTATTTTATCTCTTAAATAAATGTCATTATTTTTTTCCCACTGTGCTTATTTACTATTTGTTATCTTTCATTAGAGTATACTGCCTATTTTCATTTTATTATGTATAATAATGCCTGTCATATCTTAAGATATTTTCTGTTGCATTGATATCATTCAAAATATCACCACTGGGAAAATATCTATATCTACCGATCTGTATATATAGCTACTGGGAATGCAACGTTAAATAAAGTGTGGTTCCTTTTGATGAAATTTATTTGACAGGACTTATTTTCTCATATCAAAAGTGATAGAATAATTTTAAACATTTGCCATACAATAATTAAGTTTCTGTAATAATAGTTTGTTACATTATAAGGCATGCAGACCTATAGGGTAATTAATAGCAAGGGCCATTTAGTACACATTATCTATCCCTTTGAGTGTCCAATGCCTGTTAATTCTTTTTTTGTTATAGTTGTGTGAGTGTGTTTGTTTCTTACTGTGATGAAACAGAAAGGCAGAAGCAGCCATCAGTCCAAAACTATAGGCATACAAAGATTTGCAGGGTCAGAACTTTTTTCCACACACACACACACACACACACACACACGTACACACACAGTTAGAATCTGATTGGCAAGACGATTCAAGTATTAGAAAAATTAAATGGCATTCAAAGTGACCAAATAAAAAATATTCAATGAAATCTTTACTAACTACTTCAAACATAAAATTGAATAAGACACAATCTCTAAATTTAGAGTTCACATCCCAGGAAAAGATTAAGTCCCATATAAAGATAGGCTACGTGAATACCCTTTCATGGCAGTACAAAGTAACTCCGATACTTGGGAGACATGAAATGACTGGTCTTCACGAAGCAGATAGTGACATAGGACCTAGCTCTTGATAGATGTTTGGACATTTGTGAAATGAAGAAAAAGATAGAGAGTATTCTATGTAGAAGGAAGAATGAACATAAGGCACAGGTATGTGAAAGACTCTACTATTCCACATTTGGCAAAGTAGCTGGAAAAGTAAGTAGAGATAACTTGAGATAGCTTTTGTACTACTTGAAGAGTACAGCTGACCCTTAGTATCCGCAGATGATTGGCTCCAGGACTCCTCCATACCAAAATCCGTGGATGCTCTAGTCCCTTGTGTAAAATGGCATAGGACTTGCATATAACCTATGCACATCCTCTCATATACTTTAACTCATCTCTAGACTATTTATAATACCTGATACAATGTCAATGCTACATAAATAATTCCCAGAGTGGGGCAAATTCAAGTTTGCTTTTTGGAACTTTCTGGAATTTTTTTTTGGAATATTTTTGATCAACGGTTGAATCCACATATGTGAAACCCCCGTATATGCAGGGTGACTGCAGTTTGAACTTTATTTGCCTTTGGGTTTCTGTGAGAGAGTGAGATATGCAGCTCTACCTTTATGCTAGGTGACTCTAGCATCAGGGTAAATAATCTTGTAACAGTCGGGGCAAGAAAAGGGACTGGAATATGCTGTACAAAAAGGATGTATAAGAAGGATGGGTAAAATGTTTAATATAGATCTGAGATAATCTGTGACAGCCTGGATGAAAGAGAAAAACGACAGATTAGTAGACGAATTTCAGTACCTACTTATTGAAATACCTATTTATTGAATGAGTAGGATTTCAATAAATTTAGAGAACAGGGAGGACTTTCTAAGAAAAGAGAAAGGCTATGGACAAAAAAAGATGGCATTGGCAAGCTGACTCATTTGGCTCGAGCAGAGGGTAGGGTGCAAAGAAACAGAAAATTGAAGAGAGGGTTTTAGGCCCAGAGTTCAGACAAACAAAAGTATCAGATATGGAAGCAGAAAAACTATATGCTGAAAGTGTCATTCTGGGAAGATGTGTCGATGGCTCTGTAAAGGATAGTATTTGGGGATATGGAAGCCAGCCTTCTGCAAAATGACTAGAGTCGAGAAGCAAGGGTAGAATTTGATGAGAAACCAATAGTTCATTCACAAAGAAATTCACCAATCACTCCATTTAGAATCAGGGCTATTTCAAAAATTTTTTCACACATATGAGCACTGTGAACGATAAAACCAATACTGTGCTGGTAAATAACTAACAATCATTTCTTTAGGGGAAAACAGGAAAAAAAAATGAAAAAATTGATATACTGCATCTGCCAAGTACATGGTATAAATACTCAGACCATGGCTGATTATGGTGTAAATATACCACGGCCGATTTCAAACTACCAATGTGCTCACAAAACTCTTTCTTTCTTCCTTTCTCTTCTTTTCTCTTTCTAACTTTCTTTCCTCCCTCTCCTCTCCTCTCTCCTCCCTCTCTCCCTTCTTTTTTAGTTGAAGTATACTTGATTTACAATACTGTGTTAATTTCAGGTGGACAGCAAAGCTCACAAAAATTCTTGTACATTAACAATTGACTCTCAGATCCAATAGTAAGCTCCGAAAGCACGTCATTGCTAAATCTAATAACTTACAGTAATAAGGCTACCAAGAAACATACAGATTATCTAAATTCCTCAAACATTTCTATTTCAAAAGGAACAGAGAAGAAATATGGTTAGTGGTTTCATAATCTGAGTATGACTTTCAGATATTGGTTAAACCTAGAAGTGTTCTTTGTTGACAGTATAATGTGTGTTTTCTGGAGTTCCTAAACTTTGGAAAACAACTACTGTGGCATTATAAAAGCTATGCTTCGTGTCATTTTATAATCCCTCCAATAAACTAGTCTCCTTCCATACAGATTAAGTAGTTCCATTTTCGTTGTTGAAACTCTTTTTCTCTATATGAATGAATTTAGCAATCTAAAGTGCTTAGTGTTGCGGCCCACGGCAGACCTAATCATCTGGGAAATGAAAGTCCTATTATATACCCTTATAAATCTTGTTTTATACAGGCACAAGAACATATAACTCAATACAACATCTGTTCCAAAATACGTAATTTTAAAATTTTGAAGTAATTCAAAGAAGGTAGAAAAGTGAATTCTGTGGAACTAACCACCTAATTCTGAAAATTCTACTTCCAAATTAATGTAATTAAATGTTTTGAATTTTATATTTCAAAAATCTAAACTTCTATTATAGGTTCTTCTGGGTTTTTTTTCTCCTTTTAAATTAAGTCACTTTGCCAAATGCACTGAGCTAAAACTCCCTTTAGCTGAATTTTCTTATATCCACTATAGATGAATTTAGCAGTTAATTAGTCTTACTTTTAAATGTCTTTTCTATGCAAATAAATCATTTAAATATTAAATTTATGTTTTAATCTCTTGTACTTAGGTGAGTATACGTAAGTGTTATTTGATTCATCATAGATCAGTTAATAAAACTTTAAAGATACATAATATACTCAAACTATGGAGATTAAAATACAGATACCTGGTTTAATATGCAATTTAATTAAAGCATATGAGCTATTTGTTTAACACTTCTGCTAATTATATCTGAGGACTTTTTCTCTTTGTAAATTATCACATTTTTTAACACCATGAGATCTAGTCTAGTTAACATAAGACCTTTTATTACTTTGCAAGTGCACAGCAGGATATGTAGTCTGAAAACTAACATTAGATAAAAATAATCTTTGCCTAATTGTACCAAGTATGCTAACTTTCAAAAGCTGATTAGAGGTTTTATATCACTTAATATGAACTTGGGTCTTGTCTAGATGTAGAGTTAACTAACATTTTGTCATTTTCAAAAAGATTTATTGGTCTCTCGCAATTAGATACCTACAAGGAGCATAAAAGAATAATTCAATACTTAAAAATGATAGTGTTGTGTGGGTATGCACTCTCTCGTGTGTGTGTGTGTGCATGTTGTATTTTGTTTTATTTTATTAGATTTGGACTGGTTTGGTGTAATTTTTACACAAATGCATTGGTATAGGTTTGGAACAAAGGCTTTAACTGTGAAGGAAAACCTTGCTTATTGAAATGCTCCTTCTCTTTGACTACAACTGTTGGTTGTTTCCAGTTCAGATTGAAAATTCAACTCCTAAAACACGATAGCTTTCACTAGGAGCACCAAGTGTACCCAGAATTTTAAAGGGCAACAACATAGCATTCATAGTTATTGTAGACTGAAAGTCTTGTGATTCCCAGGCATAGATGCTGATGTACCAAGATCACTGTGACTTTAGTCATATTGAGCTCACACAGACCATCTCAAGTGAAAGATGCCATCAACCCTCCAGCTTTTAGCTTGCTAGTGATATGCTCAGGAAGACACAGCTAAATTCTATTATCTGGGACAATTGTATTTCATCAATACTTATTTCTCTGTACTCGATAAATATTCTTGATAATGAGAAACAGGTGCTTGTTCCTATAAATCATACCCCCTGGCACATTCTCATTTATATGGCTCTGCATATGCTCTTAGAGAACTCTTAAGTTACTCTTTCAGGAAAGATTTGATGTATGTTCACACATCTCTAGAACTAGAGGAAAATCTAGAAAGTATCTGTTAACTCTTCCTTACCACTTGGGCTCCAGCACAAACCAACATAAGAGTGCGAAAAAATGAAATACTGAGGCTTCTGGGAGAAAACAAAAAGGGCAAAACAAACAAGGGATAAATTATATTTTGTGAAATAAAAAATATTAAAATCAAATAAAATTAGTAATAAGTATGTAGTTTTAAGAAATATAACGTCACCACAGTTTTCAATCATCAGAGAATGGGAAGTCAGAGCATTCTTGAGATTATTTCAGAGGTCAATATTATATTTCACTGTCTTACTTTGAAATTACTTGGGTAACAGAGTTCTTATTTTAAATTAACATTTAAATGATATTTTAGACTTCAAAGACCATATTAATTTGGATGTAGAGGGATTATAAAATAACCAGGATGCTAAACATTTATAACAAAATAAATACGTCTATGCTCTGACATAGATGAAAACATTTCTTCACTACTCAAATTATATTGCTTTAATATATTATTATACAAAATAATCTATCATATTGTAGTATTTTTTGTACTAAAATGACCAAAGATATATATAAAAATGTAATCTTTATCTCCAGAAATGTAAATGGTTAGATGTTTCTCATTATGGATTATATATAATCCATATATAGACATATATATAACTATAGTTATAACTATAACTAGTTATAGTTATATGTCACTAGCATGACAGAGAAAGATAAAACAAAAACTACCCTAGAGGGAAAAAAGAGAGAATTTAAATGGGAGCTTTAATCAAATTCTAATTAATATACTCAGTGTCATATAAAGGCTTGCTCTAGTACCCTAAGTTTTGAAGCAATTCGTTTTGTAACATTAGTAATGGTAACATTCATCATAAGATAATAAACTATTATGTAATCTTTGATTTTCATCACATACATATAGGATTATTTTGATAATCCTCAACTAAACAAACATTAAAGTCATAAAGCAAAAAAAGTAATATGAATATACCTAATCATCTATGTTACAAGCCATCAACTCTAAGTCAAACCACGAACATTCCAAAATTTTAAATGGATTTTCTTTCCTTAAGGAAAGGATTATGACTAAGGGTTATGACTCTTTCAAAATTATAGACAATTTTAATTTTCTTTTCATATTGACTGAATCATAATCTCTGTAATTGTTTCCGTCCAATTCTATTTATTTTATTCTTATTACACAAACAATGTGGAAATATCATCCTGGTTTTACCAGAAACATTTTGTTCAATTCACTTTCTTTTTTTAGTTGTTCTTCCTGTATTCTTCTGAGTTCTTGATTTAATTTGAGATAAATGCTTTGTGGGTTTGTTAATCATCTCCCACAACATATTTGTTAATATATACATACAGACTCATATGTGTGTATAAAATATGTATGTATGATTAAACATATATATAAAATTGTATATGTATAACTTTACATGTATAAAAAATTTGTATATATATATTAATACCATAGTTGTGGACTTCCCTGATGGGTTTCTTATTTTCACAATGGTTGTGTGGAGTTTGGATTGAGGGGGATAGATTGAGAGGGATGCATTTGACAGGTAACTAGGAGAATATCAATTCCCGCCATTAGGAACTAAAATGATATGCTGAAGAATACAACTTTCCCAATTCAGATAAATAAAAGACTACTGTAGAAACTGGCTTTAGGAATTTAAAACAGTATTATTTCCACAATTTTGATATATTTTTATTTTTATCCTTATAAACTCAACATACTTTTCCTACAATTCTGTATATTTTATATATATTTTACCTCTTCTCCATATACCCTTCTCATCTGGTCCAAGAATTTAAGTACATCCTTTTAGCAAATGTTCTTCCCCATATCAATCCAGACTCCTCTATAAAACAAACTAGTAAAGAGCTAACCACAACATAATGTGATTAGTTCTAAATAAATGTCTGTGCATAGTACCATGGGATATTTCTTAATGGGCAAGTTTTATAATCAAAGAATCAGAAAATGAATGATCCTTATCCCCTGATCTGCTTTCAATAAGTTTTTCACTCATAGACTCTATGAATGGACATTTTAAAAGAAAAATTTAAGTTTGTTCATTTAGTTGAAAGAAGTATATGTATAACCATTCACATTCAGTCCTACTGTATGATTACTTAGGTAAATTAAGATGTTTGGAATTCCTTCCTACATGTAAATATTTATTGCATTTGAAGAGGTTATTTACAAATGAAATACTGTAAACAAGAAAAGCTGGTGGTGCACGGTGCATATTGACAAGGAATTTTTAAAACCATATTTAATTTTTCAGAAGCTATAGTTTTAAAAGTCAATTCCCATTTTGCTTATATCAAGCTTTGCCACATTAATGAATTATTTGCCTACTTTGTTTTTTGTGTGGGTTGCTTTATCATTTTTTTCATTTTCTAGTTCACTGAATTCTAAATAAGTTTTATGAATGTGGAAAATTCTGATGGTGTTCAGTGGATTACTCGTTCACTGTCTCCCCCCCTTAATTATATTTAATCTCTCTTGATTTTTTTAATATTCCCCAGATGAAAGACATCTTATATGCAGATTGTGATGATAATCTATAATCTTCTTAAGCATTTTACTTTTTCAGTTCATAAAGTATAAAATCACTTGCATTCTATTTTTAAAGATGAAATGCTTATCTCCACAGATTTTGAATATAAAATCATATATGCAGTCAGAAACAGGTGAATAAATAGAAGTCCATGCCTCAAGAGAAACTGAAAAACTGCTCCTTTGGAGTTGACAGCTAGGTACGGCTATCTCTATTAAATAGCAACTCAATTGCCTTTCCTAGGAAGAGACATTTTTAGGATGGATTCAAACTTCTAACGAAGTACAAGCTTCTTAAAATACCGCAGCAATTCTTATAGGAACGTGTATAGTCCGTCTAAAATCACACTGACATGACTGGGGACCAATAAGCCAAACACTAATGCTGTATCTCAATTCAGGATCTGGTGAGGGAGAGAGGGCTTTAGTTTGGCTTTAGTTTTCAATTGGCTTTAGTTTTCAATCTTCTCATTAGCTCTGTAATGGATATTAAATTGTCAAGCAATTCTGATGAACGCATGTAATGGCACAATTTATATTGGCCTTTACTATTTCTTTTCCAGAGACTCATTGCCCCCCTACCCATCTTCTATATCCCATTTCCCCATAGTCTGAGTAGGGATTTTCTGCCACCTTCTCTCATGTATCATCTCTCAACTATAACCGAAGTTCTCAAGTACTTTTCCTGCCCTTGAGAGTGCTAACTTAGCAGTACTGTGAAGTAAAAAGGCCATGGTCTCCACATTCAAACCGCAAGTCTTTTACTTCTAGCTCTGTGAGTGTAGACAATTCATCTGATCTCTGGGAGCCTCAGTCTCCCCATCTGTACAATGTGCAATCCCTTTGCAGTGACAACACATTAATGAGACGAAAAGCAAAAGAGAAGGAACTTGGCACAAAGTATTTGATATTAAGATATTTTAAAAACTAAGCCTAAATTACTTATGGATAATTTGTTTCCTGAGACTCATACTTTGATTATCTGGCTAAGAATAGAATATTATGCTTTGAGTGATTTGCCCTTGACCCAATTCAGAATTGGAAGTGCAAATCTCCCTTAATTTTTTGGGTAATAGCCAAAGTAGTGACAAGAAGAAGGCATGGGAGACCCTAGGTGGTTTATGCCTATATTTTATGTTTTTGTTGGAGAATTGGTATCCCAGTTGGAATTTTTAAATGTTGACTATGATGAAGTTGCAAATTTATCCACATTGTACTCAGATAAGCAAATTTAGCTTCTTTAACTCTTCCCGTAATTCATCTGATCCTTCTCCAAGTACCCTCTTCCCTCGACTTACAGAGAAGTGTGGTGTTAAACACACTCACACTCACATGCATGCACACTCCCCCCACACAAACATACAAACACATGCATGTCCTGAAAGTGCAGTATAACCCTATCTGATAAGCTCAGAATGGCCAAATAGTTTTACCATCAGTTTATGCAATCTATTTGTTCTTGATAATTCAACATTTCAGGTTCAAATCACACCTCCAGATTCTTCCCAAGACAGTATCAGTATACGGAAGTTTGCATGATCATGTTTTGGGAAATATATACTGGTTACTGTTCCCAGAGAAGAGATCGGGCAGAACCTGTTCCTGGGCCCAGTGCAGGTCAAGTTGATGGCTGCTGTGATCTCTTCTCTGGCTTTTCAGAGGTCACTTAACCTCACCTTAGCTATGCCATACCACCACTGCAATTCCCCTTTAGTCTGACCCCAGGTTTCTGCTCTGGAGGTTTCAGTTACAAAGTACTTTCTCTTCCACTTCCCTGAAATCCCCAGTAGACTTGCCAAACGGAACCATCAGATTCATGTGACACAGGTGCTGAAGAGACCCTCAGGCCTTCCTTCTGCTTCAACAGGTCTCAAAGCTCATTTTATTCTCATGGCGGTTACAATGTGAAAGACACAGTCTACAAGTCTAGAAGTCTTCCCACAACAGCGCAAACAGAAAAGAAACAACTCCTCTGCCCTGGGCTGTCTCTTCAACCTGTTTATCACTCCTCAGGGACCCTGGGATTGCAGTTTAGCAAAAAATGAGTGGAGGTCACAGCATACCCTCTCTCTGCCTTCCTGAAAATCCCTACCCTTCATCCCACAATCCCACTGAGTGGCAGGAGTCAGCTTTTCCCCTTCCTCTTTTGACAGTCCACAGGAGCAGAAAAGATGTGCTTTCTCTTTTTCCTTTTTTCTGGTTAAGACACACATATGTCCCGTCTTCTGATTTTCTAAAATAACATTTATTCACTCTGTCACTCTCATGCCTACCAGAACAGAAACTGGGTTACTAAATAGGAAGCATGAATCTGAAGGAAACTCAGAAATTAAAAAATCATTACATAACTTTTATTAATGGATTAACTATTACCTATCATCCCTTATTATATAAAAAAAATTAGCAAATACTGCAGGAATTGAACCTGATTACAAAAGTAAATTTGCGTTTCATTGTTTGTGATAAATGAAGACACAGTTCATATTTTTGTGGCTGGGAATAAGATTTGTATAAGATGTTGTTGTGTATGTGAATATATTATATATATATATATTCTTTCTTTTCTTTATTTATTATCTTTTAGTCTTCTTCCTTTCAATCTTGTATCTTGGAAAAAGGAGGTTATGTAGTTTTTTTGCCTGTATGTTTGTATTTTATTTCATTTGTAGAGAAACTCTGGCATTGGATATAACATTGAAATAGTTTTACACGGTTGTTTTAGCTCTTCACAGCTTGTTATCACAGTGACCTACATTGGACAAATAGGTTTCCTCACCTGTTGTCCAGAAGCCTTTCAATCCTTATTTGAATTAACAAAAAAAAAAAAAAAAAAAAAAAAAAAAAAAGCCTATGACTTCATCCTCAAATAAAAAACATACTGCAAATGTGAAAATGTTTTAGTTATTTATTTTGCTATGGATGCTGTATGATTAAATTCTTTAGCATTGTTAAATTTTGTCACTTCTGAGAAAAAATTAAAAAGACCTAAATGAAAGTGAGTTGGGCTCTTAGAAGTGAGTACAGATATAATGCTGGCAAACTCGTGCCAGTGAACAGGAAAAGAGAAAATGATCTTTTTACACCATTTAAAAGCTATTTTTTAATGGCCAGTGAGAATGACAGCTCTTTGTACCTGATAAAATTATCTGATTAAGAATCCAACTGCGCCTGAAAATTGTCACTTTAGTCGAGGCTGAATGCATGAGACATATGTCTTATCCCCTGCTTGCACTTCATGGTTTACAGTTTTATTGTTTCTTCACTTGAAATACAATCTGCTATATAGCCATTAGAGCATTACTTTTCCCAGTGCTATAATTAAGGTCTTCTCAGTACTTCTACTGTAACCCCTATTTTTCAAGGATTTTAAATGGTACTATGAAAAATTTTAAATTGGTATTTAATGTTTAAAGGGTAACTGTATATTTTTTTCTAATTAAATTAGAAAAGTAACTGGGTAATTTGGAGTGATGAAATCATTGAAAACAAGGAAATATTTTCATGATTTTTTAAGCTACATTTTGAAGACGTGATATATTTTAAAATGTAGCAGCACACGTATATTATAAAGGAAATTCTATGGAAGATTCATATGTAGTAAATATAAAATTAACATGTAAATGCACAAGTCTGGTTTTCAGTTGTAATCGACACTGTTGATTCTGTTCCTCCCCATACCTTTAGCCGGTGATGCTCTCATACTCTGAGTTGCTACTTCCTCCTGGAGAATAGCTCTCAACAGGCCAAGAACAGCTCTATCTTTCTTACTGGGGACTATTAGACTCTTCACCAAAGGAGTTAAAAAATCTGGTCCCCTGGCATTAAATGGGACACATTTTATTTATTTTATTTTTGCTAGGTTTAGGGTTTAGACATTTTGGTCTTCTGTTTACATAGAAAAATGATGGGGATGGAGATTATGAGTTTATGTCCTGATATATACACAGCTTGAGGGTATTAAACTAGGGGATTGTGGGCAGGTTTCACACAAAAGACTAGGAAAGGGAAGTCCCTCAGGGGAGAAAAGAAAGTCAGACATAAAGCTGATGACTTTGGAAACTGATAAGGATTTTCTATGAACCCCCCTTTTTATATTTAGAATTAACAATTTGAATGCCTCACCCCTTGTGGTAAATTTGGTGGTTAAGTAATCAGAGGGGGTGGGAAAAAGAAATAGGAAAATCATTGTGGCACCAGGCCCAAGTTAATCGCCTGCCAAGATAACATCCTTTTTTACCTTTGATCCCATAACCTTCCCTGTCTCCTACACTCCTCTTCTCCTGAGAGCACTCCCTCAATCAATTCCTTTCTCAAAAACACTCTCTCTGCTTTTAGGGAACCCAATCTAAGGCATTAGTACTCTTCCCTTTGTCTTTTAATGGAAATTCATTAAAAAGCTCAGAGCCAATATTGCAGAATGAAAGGATACTCTCAATTTAAGACTTTTCCTTATATATATAAATATTTCAAGCCAAATATTTACACAGCTACTATCTTTTTGTCAACAGCTAGAGTGCTTTTCTTGCCAATAAATATTTTTATGAGGCAAGAAAGTAAAATGTTACCTGTATGCTTCTTTTGAAGAGTTTGCCAAATTCAAGTGTTGAAAAATCATAGCCTTATCCAATGTATTCTATTTCACTGTAGAATATATGTTTATCCAGTTAAATATAGGAATTCCATTAAAGATTCTTCCCAAATGTTAAGATACTCCAGAGGGCAAATAGGGACCTTCTGTCTGCATTTCCTACACCTATTTCATGTCCTCTGAAGGTATCTTTCCACGTGCCCCTAGTGACTCCATCACAGTCTGGTGAATTGTGGAACTCATGCAGTTCAAGTCACTGTTCACTCTGGTTCAACTTACTGCTACACCAAATGGCAACCAATGTTTCACTTAGCACCATCAACAGGAAGTGAATCCTCACTGGTCACATTTTCTTTCATGTTTATTAGTGAAGACCTTGCTTGCTGCTCTTGAAAGAGAGATGTTGGTTACACTGAGTCACAAGTGTAGGGGAAAGAGATATGGTCTGTCTCAGATTTTACCACATGTGAATGTGAAAACTCTTCGCCACACCTGGGTTGCACATATTACTAGGTAAGACAATGTCAGGACTGGAAGTACCAAGTGCCAAACCCATTCTGGCTTATATTAATTTTTTTTTTTTTTTTTTTGGACCCACTGCACAGCTTGTGGGACCTTAGTTCCCTGACCAGGCATCGAAACTGGGCCCTCGGCAGTGAAAGCGCAGAGTTCTAACCACTGGATAGCCAGGGAATTCCCTTTACTAAAATTATTAATAATAATATTTTGATATGAAAATAAATAATCCGGGCCAATTTAAAGCTCGATGGAACCCAATATCCGATCCATATAAGTGTGATATATTTAATAAAATATAACTTGTATCTCTGCTTTCAGTCCAGTTCCACTCCTGTGAATTATCCATGCTGCTGCAGATGGGATATTTATAAAATCCAAATATGATCATACTACTCCCTGTAAAAAAATTCCTTCTGTTCTCCAATATGCCTCAGAATAAAGAACAAAACCCTTCCTTCTGCGTCCCCTCTCAAGTTCAACCTGGCCTCTACCTTTACTTCCCCAAACATACCAGTTCCTTATGATGTTGTTACATCTTCCTGAATTGCAATTCATCTTTCTCCCTTTCATACATTACTCACCAATATTCTATTATCCTTCCTAACTCAACTCAAGTGTCACCTCCTCCAGGACACCTTGACCTCTCCACTCCAGCAAGAATTGGTGTTTCTTCCTATGCCCCCATACAGCACTGTGCTTACCTCCATTATGGTAGCTATGAAAAGGTATTACACTGATGGCTTAATTGTCTTTCTCTAAGCAAACAGACTGCAATATCCAGATGCAAAGGTTTAGCTCCTTGGAAAGTACCTAATACCATACTCCCTAAATATTTGACATAAACTATTGAATAAATAAAATCTGAATGTACAAAAATGGATAGAACATGGTTCCTTTTTCTAAGGAGCCGGCCATCCAGTGTGAACAGATGCTTTTCAACTTATTAAGCTATGTGCAACAATTATAAATAGATTATATCCACATAAGAGTTTTTTTTTTAGATTTTAATCCAGAACCTACCTGAGTTTTCTGGGGATTTTTTTGGATGAAGAGAGGAAAGATTTAAAGAGTATATTTGTAACAATGTTTCTTAGCCTTTTTTTGGCTGAAGTTTACATGTTGAAGTGCCAATATGTGGATCAGGTAACATCCCATTCACCCTGCCCAGAACTTCCATCTTTTCTGAGCAGACAAAGCCTTTTTAACTGTCAGTGTACTTGAAACACTTAAATGGGCATCTAGTCAAATGTCTTCATTTAACAGTTGGTTTTACATGCAAATAGACAGACTGTAGAGGGACAATAAAAGCCAAATTTTAGTGAAGGACAATGGGAAACGTGAAGGAAGATGATTTGCATGTCATGTAGGAAGCTGGCCTAATGAGGTTGTGGTGGACACAGTATGAGACTGAGCACAAACTCTCCTTTGAAGTTCAGAACTCTTTCCTTATGCTTCTACCATTGCCTATCAGTGACTCTAAGGCAAGGAATTTTATCAAAATTACAGTGGCAGTGGTGACAATGAAGTTTTCAAACAATGCATACACCTTTGTGAAATAAAATTCATATTTTATGGCAAGACAAGAAAAATTTAAACAAAAAATTTCTTCTCTGTCCTTTGGCCTCTTCTCTCTCCTCTATTGTGCATTATGTATCTGCATTATGCATCGACGACCAGTCCTCCCCACTGGCGGAAATACCTGCTCAGCCATAAAGAGCAACATTCTCCTATCACCATCAAGACAATTCCTTAAAAGACAATATTCCTTCGTGACCTCGTAAGGGTCACGATGACCCACCACTTTGTACTTACAGACCTGGATTGTGCAAACTGTCAATAATACATCATTTAATGTACAGCCCTCTGTCTCAGAAAACCCATATAACTGTACTTTAACTTCTAGTGAGTGGAACTGTTCTCAGATGTCTCTCAGAGGCTGTTCCCAGTTTATAATCCTCAATTTTACACAAATAAAAATTTCCATTTCTTTCTTATATTGACTGATTAATTTTTTGTGGACACTCTGGAGATACAGATACATTTTATAGGTCATTTTCCTCTTACCCATCAATTTCTCCCAGTCCAATCACCCCCACCCAACACACACAGAAACTCAAACACTGCCACAAAAATCACTAGTGATTCAGTGATAAAGATAGGGATATGTCACATTCCTCAGAGGCAAAGCTGTAGAAAAAAGATGGAGTTCCACTAGCCTATATGTCCTAAGAAAGAGGAGAGAGTGTGGTAGTAAAATAATGTAAAAAACAACAAAAAAGAAAGAAAACAACTTCTAATTTCTTGAGCTACTCTGCAGACACAACCATCTAAAATTAATGGACAGTAAAAGGTAAGGCGTTTTTTGTTTATTTTCAGGTGTCTGCACCTGGACCCTGGGAGGCTGACAACATGGTTAAACTGCAAGACTAAAAGATCAGGAGTGGGCCAGCCCACTTCTTTACAAGGCCAGGGAATCTGCAGACTTAAAGCAAAGGACACCAAAGAGTGTGAGAAGATCTGCAAAACTGCAGAAGGCAAATGCAAGTACTTTAATCCATTGTCCTGCCTTATCCTCATTTCTAAAGAGCCACAATTCATGGAAGGGAAGGGATTAAGGTTTTTAAATTGTTAGGAAGTCCATAAGTCTATTGGATTTAGGGACAGACTATTAAGGCAACTCCTACAGGAACCACAGATTGATGAGATGTAGGGGACATTTTGTATATATCCCGATAAACTTGTACTTGCATTCAGCACTGATTGAGCACCTAATCTGTGCTTTGTCACATGCCAGTTATGATATAAGAATTACTAGTTCATGAAACTATTTCTTTATCCTTTTTTCTTTTCTGGCTCTAGAGATTGTTATTGAAAAATATCTGTACTATGAATGTGACAAACATTTATTTATTATTACTGTGTGGTAAATTCCGTAAAAATAACCCAACTAGCTATGCATGTAGAAATAGAATAGGGAGGATTTCCCAAATCCCTAACATACGGTATTGGCAAAAGTTACAAATAAGTTCTTTTAATTTTTCTCTTTCATTCTTGTAGCTTGCCATCAGTTGAATGGTGATACAAGTAACTGAAACAAATAAAATGATGTATATCCAGCATGGGTAGAAGTAGAAACTAGAGATATCTGCTCAGTGGCCATGGCTCACGGGCCCAGCCGCTCCGCGGCATGTGGGATCTTCCCAGACCGAGGCACGAACCTGTGTCCCCTGCATCGGCAGGCGGACTCTCAACCACTGCACCACCAGGGAAGCCCCAAGTTAGCGTACTTAATTGTGCTTTTTAATACATAAATACAGCACTCATTCTTTAGATAATGTCTCCCAAGTTGCTTAAATCTTTTTTTAAACAACTGATGAAAGATGTTCAAGTAAGCACTAAAAGAAACAAGTCTCATTTGGAGTTGAGACTGCACTATTAACCACAGCTCTCACTTTCAACTCATCTCTTTTACTGCTTGCGTTTGTATTTTTTTTAATCCTTTCTATTACCTATGATAAATCTCAGTCCATTCTCTTTTTATGACCATAGCTTTTGCTTACATGCACCTATCAGTTGGAATAAAGGTATTACATAACTTATTATTACACATTTGCTGCTGATTCTGAGCTTTAAATGCTCTCGCAGCTATTAAATTTTTTCAGAATAAAGGATCTCTCCAGCCTTTTGAACTTATATTTTAAACCGCTGGCATCTGCTCTCAGTTTTTAACACTACCCAGCTCTACACTTCGGTATCTACAGTCAGCTTCTTCTCACTTGTGGGTTTCAACCATCATGAAAGGCAAGCATATCCTTTTGTTGTTGTTGTGTTTTTCCATATAATATAAGATAAAGTTGTAATTCTTCCAGAGTGCTAGCCTGTTCACTTGGAGCTTCATGTTTTTATTTTGGTTTAGAAAAACAATGAAATCATTAATCCACTTGAATTAAAGCATGCCTTTAGACAGTTAAAGCATATTACTTTATCATGATTCTCATGTAAAGTACATAGCTAGATAAACTTGCATCAGGTAGGAAATGCACCTGTGCCATCTGGAAATTTTAGTTGTTTAACTGTCGATTTCAAAAGCTCTGTATCATACAGTAACATTTTGACCCATAAGTCTAATTTTGTACATCAAAGCTCTCTTTCCATCTTGTAAAGTTTTCAAGTACGTATTTATCATCAAATTATTTGAATCTCCTTTAGTTCATTGAGAATAGGCCACATTAATTTCTTTAATATCCTAAGTATCTCTTGCCATGACTATGTGGTTCATAATACTATTATCTTCTAATAACATTTACACAGCTCATGACTAATCTTTAATTTAAAGTAATTAACTGCAATGTGAGTGAGTAAAGATTTCAAGAAAGACTCCTTTGTTGTTTGGTTATGAGAAAAAATATGAAGCCAAAAAAAGTTATGCCAAAGAAGTTATGCCAAAGTGACTTCTATATTTCATTTCATTATCACATTTTTAAGAGCCATCATGCTCATTAACGACGTTAATCTTTCATAAGCTTCTTTCATTTTCAAATCAATTGCTTGTCAACATAATTACTTTTTATAATCATAAAAACATTTACACATACATTAAGAATCACCTGTATTATACATTTTAAATGTGTTAATGTCTATGGGAGAATTAAAAATATCCTTATAGGAAACAAAAGATTTTAAGAGTACTAAAATGTATCAAGATTATGGGCTTCCCTGGTGGCGCAGTGGTTGAGAGTCTGCCTGCCGCTGCAGGGGACGTGGGTTCGTGCCCTGGTCTGGAAAGATCCCACATGCCACAGAGCAACTGGGCCCGTGAGCCACAACTACTGAGCTTGCGCGTCTGGAGCCTGTGCTCCGCAACGGGAGAGGCCACAACAGTGAGAGGCCCGCGTGCCGCAAAAAAAAAAAAAAAGACAAACCAAATCAAAAAAAGTAAACACACACACACAACTACTGTTTACTTTGACTCATGTTATGTTCCATCCACTCTGCTGAGCTCAATTTGTCTTCCAAACATGAATATGAGGAAACAGAGGCATAGAAAGTTAAGTAAACCGTCAAAAATTACACAGCTACTAATTGACAGAATTTGTGAAACAAAGAACCAGACAACCTCACTTCAAAATCCAAGTCCTTAACCACTATGGTATATTGCCTCTAGAAAATGACATCTGAAATATAAAAGAGTGATCTATCCAGTAATGTTTTTTAATGTTAAGAAACTACTTGACTTAAGAGGTCTCCCAGTCCCAGTTTTAGCAAATATAAAATTAAATCTGTATACATATCACTGGATCTAATGCATATACTGTAAACTGTAAAGGATTTACAGAAATAGTTGTAGTTGTACTATCATTATTGAGGTTGGCACCATGGGAATGTTTCAGAATAGCTGTATTGCTATTCCTCAGCAATGGAATAATGCAATTTGACAACGGAAAAATGATGGATTCCTTCTCATTTGTTTCAGCCTCAATTTAAAAAGTAATATTTATTTATGTTGCACAAACATGGAATTCTGACCATCAGTCTATAAAATAAAGACTAGAGTTTACAGGTGTATTGTAATTTAATTATATCTATTACTTTTAAGTGTATTTCTTTTAAGCAAGTATCAGGAGGGAAGCCATATAAATTATTTCCTTTGTGGACTCATCATCAAAAAAGATATAATAATACAAAGCCTTTTGTAGTTCTACTTGGCAGAATAAACTAAGACCTCAAAACAAATAGGAGCCTTCTTAAGCCTTTTTGTTTGTTTCCTGAGCTGAGGTATAAGCAGTGAGCAAGCTCTATGTGCTTGAAAAGCAGTACATAGCAGCCGGTGCTTCATGCCTTGTCTAATACATATGGATGTAGCAGCTTTTCATGAAAGGAGTAGTTCTGCCATTGGTATAAGAGAGGGAATAAGTTGTCTAATTCTAAGCTAAGGGCAGGAAGGTCAGCGAGAGAAGCATATTTTACTTCACTTTTAAGACTAGCTTGAATGGTAGCAACTGTGGCTGGAAGCTTAGGCTTCAATCCAAGCATGAAAAGAAAAATATAAAAAAATAAATAACTAAAAGCGGAACAGCAAAAACTAGGGAGAAATCAATAGACTAAATGAGATAGTGTTTGTTTTTCATTTAGTTTTGTATATTAAAGAAATTGATTTGTCATCCAAACTATAAAATCTGAGAGCTAATTAAATACAAAACCTTCCATTACCTAAATTTTCTCTCAACAAACAATGATATTAAAATGTCAGTAACAATAACAATCTAAGAAGCCAACAGAAATGGAATCAATGACTCACATGTTAGAGTGGAACATATCAGAGTAGTTTAGATGGTCAGAATTTCTTCTATTATTGAGGGATTTTATCTCATATCTATTATACATTATTTTAAAAACAACTCAGAAGGAAAAACACTGCCAGAAATTTATTTCAAGAAATTGGTGCTTGGGCTTCCCTGGTGGCGCAGTGGTTGAGAGTCTGCCTGCCGATGCAGGGGACATGGGTTCATGTCCCGGTCCGGGAAGATCCCACATGCCGCGGCGCGGCTGGGCCCATGAGCCATGGCCGCTGAGCCTGTGTGTCCGGAGCCTGTGCTCCGCAACGGGAGAGGCCACAACAGTGAGAGGCCCGCGTACCGCAAAAAAAAAAATTGGTGCTTATCATAAAATTTCTATATTAGTTAAAAGGAGTTTTAAAATTAAAAAATGGTAAACTTCTTTGAGTAACAATTGCCATAGTTTTGTCAAAATGTATGTATTAGTTTGTATCATAATGTATAATAGTAAATTTGATGTAGATATCTCTAATTTTTAGAGCACTGTATTAGACCCTTGGGAAAGTTTTATTCTTCAATATATATTATGAAATCAATGTTATGTATTTGACACAATAGCTATTTATAATGATTTTTAATTAAGTGGTTTTTTAAATTCAATTCAATGCTTAAATAATAGCATACTAAAATGTTTAAGAATAAATATTCAGATGTACATATTACAATGTGCATATTATTTTTAATATATAAGGTATGATAGCAGACTAAATCTCAGGAGTTCAGTTGCATACAAAAAGACATTAGAGTTTAGAAAGTGTAATAAATAGTTGAATAAAAAACTAGACTATGATAGAATATCAATTGTGTAATTATTATGGCAAAACATATAGGGGATCACCAAAACCAAAACAAACCAAACAAAACAATGGATTATTCCTGGGAAGTTAAATGAAGCTTCTCAGAAGGAGTGCTATTTAAATTAAGCCTTGAGGAATAAATAGCTTAATCAGACCTGTGTGTGAGTAAGATAACTCTGACAGCAATGTAAAGAATGACAGAGATCTAGAGAAGCGAAAGAGGAATATTTGTTTTCAACATTTTAAAATAAATTTGAATTCATTAATAATTATAAAATTTATTTTTAAACATTTAAATTAATAAAATTTGTGATTGATTTGTGAAATAGAATATACATATCTGTACCCAAACCACAAAAAAAGAGGTGGAGGGAGAGAAAAGCAGGGAGCAAAAGAGCAGGTGAGGCACGCAGTGAGAACTTGACAGACAGACTGCTTGCAGCATGTAAAGGACTGGTCCATGGCACATAAAGCTGAAATCAGAGGTAGACCGAGGGGATATGGCATGGAGCACGAGTAATACTGTGATTGTAAAATAGGACTACATCTTTTACCCTCCTCCCAATAAGAGGTGAGTTCTATACACTAGTTACTTAAACTTTCAGCCTTTGCTTTGTTCTTGGAGCCCTCAGCCACTATATTAAAAGTTCAAACATTTAGTGGTCATCGTGCTGTGAGGAAGCTCAAGTTACACAGAGAGGCCACAGGTAGGTAAACATTCCTAGCTGATCCTGATCTATAAGTCATTTCAGCCTAGATGAGATGCAAATGAGTATCAAGATAATTCTTGCCTTCTGTTGCACTCCTCACCTGCAGGTATTTTAAGAGAATGTTTCATAGAAATAGCTGATGCTTTCCAGATGGGCCAGATGTTTCTAAGCTGGGTCACCATATACTGCTACCAGAGGAGTGCAAATAGAGATAGGAAATAGAGATAACTATCCAGATGTGCCCTATCAGAATGCCTGCCCCACACAATGAAATGGTGGTTGTTTTATGCCACTTACTTTGGGATAATTTTTATGCTAAAAACTGAAATAAATAATACCTGTCATAGCCATTAAATTTACTTCCTTGTATAGTTCTTATTTGTAGGTAGTAATTAGGTCATATAATGGGTCATATAATGAGTTAGAAGAGTGTTTCTCCGTTTATTTTCTCTGTTAGAGTTTTAGGCTTGAACTCTCTGTTCTTAACTCACTTAATTTATTCATTATTTATTACGTTTGGTCTAAATCATCTTGTCATTTATCTATATGTTTTCCTGCCTATTGTTTCAGTTACATTTCCCTGTATTATGAAATTTCATCTTTCAAGTTCTTAACCTTCTGAGATTCAAGAAAAAAGAACAAGAGACTCATAATAACAGCATCCTTCTGCTTTTTGAAGTGTTTTATGCATGTCTTGAACATGTCTAATCATAGGGGACATTTTTCGAGACTTGGCTTTCTTTAGTTTTTTTTTTTTTTCTTCCCTTTGGACAGACATTCAGTATTGACTCAACTATGTGTAGCATATTTATGAACTAACATCCTTGCTTATATAATTTCCCATCAAGTAACCCCTAGCTATTGGCTACTTTTGAAATATGTTTTGGTTTTACATTTTAAGTGGCAGCAACTTTTAAATACGCATATCAAAACTATTGCTTTTTAAAAATTAACCAGGCTTCAGCCTATTCTTACAGGTCAGAAATGTTAATGAAGAGAAATAACTTTTTTGCTAGGTGTTTCCGTATGTATTGTTTCATTTCATTTACACAACCACACTTCTTGCTATTTGTTATTATAACCACACTTTGGAGATGAAGATCATGAATTTCATAAGGATTACGTTATTGCATTGGGTCAATATGGCTAATAAGTTGCACACTTGAAATCTGAACCTAAAATCTCTGATTCCCATGACATATATAAAACACTTAGCCCAGTTCCTGCTGTATACAAAGCAGTCAAGAAATGTTAACTATCATTTATAATGTTTTTATTCAAGACAATAATGATTATGCATATTTTAGATAGTGTCAGCATTTCTAATTTTTCTAGAAGTCATCTGACAAGATATAGGTTATGCAGTCAAATGGTATTTCCATGTTAATTCACTTTTTTAGAAACTTCAACCAATTTAGAGTCTCACAGGCAATACAGATACATGTGTCTTTTACACTTTATACTTTTTACATTGTGTAATTTAATGTTTTATAAAATGAGTAGATGTACACAAGTTTATTTTAGTTAAAACCAAAACTTTATATCAGAAATGCTCTACATTTTCATTTTATTGATGTACAACATCCAGAGCCTAACTTTTAATTGTTTTGTTTCAGACTGTGTAGAGGGAAAGAAAATTTGAAGATTTTGTTATCACTGAGACATTGATTATTCTCACTGATCACACTTAAAAAATTTTTTTTTCTATCTGGAGAACATGTTTCTTCTTTTTATGTATAATTACACATAAATCTGTTTTAAAACTTTCATTATTGCTTTCATTCAGAAATAAGGATCTTCTTATATTTAAGTTTATAACTGTAAATCACATTTATTTTCCTAGTTATGAGAAACTGTTTTGTTATGATTTTAACATTAGCAGGAAAACTTAGCAAGCCAGTATACAAGGATAAATTAAGTGCTTACACTAATGAGAGGAAATATAGTTTGGAGTAATCTATCATTTTTTGTTTATGTGGAAGAGAACAAGCAAGGAATGTTAGGATAGAAAAAAAACCCAAAGATTATTTGGATAAGTAAACAGAACATTGAGAATGTCTGAAAAAGGGCAGATGAGAGACACTGCCTTTAACCCAACTCTCTCAGATACTTGCAGAGAGAAGTAAAATCCTCTAAGGGGCAAAGTCTATTATTCTGGGCATTGGTTAACAGCAAAGGGAGCAACGGACTGCATCAAAAAGAGGAGAAATAGGACAAGGTTGTGGTGTTGAGGAGAATCTTCCAAAGGGACATTTAAAATAAACTTATGATCCAACTTTTAGCTCTTTCACTCAATGCTAAAGTTAGCCTTTGAAAAGTATGAGAGTTTCACTTACATATTATATTTCAGTTCTATCATCTTTAAAAATAGTATCTTAAACTAAATTTTATTTTCCTATCTCATATGCCCTATCAAAGCTCTTTATTGTATTGGGAATATTTACACTATACAACCCTGGTTTCCATTATTTTTCTCTTATTCTCTGAGTGTTTTTTTTTAACAGTGGTGTCCGTCATGAGATGACCTTCCAGTGTCTCTTGAAAATTAATTTTATGAAAAGACTTTAGATATTTCAGATGTATTTATCCAGTAATTATATACATAATGAATTCTATTAAAAATATGTGATATATTTCTTCTTTTTTCCAATTTATTTTGTGTCTCTTTGATATAGAATATAGTCTTGATGAGGGCCAGGAATTGTGTTGTTTAACACTGTATCATCAGTATCATGAAAAAGCATCTGACACATGAACAGCATTCCTAATAAATATTTGAGAACTTAATAGCATATGCAATTTTACAAACTAAATGTTCACTTATTTTAACACAAGTGACTTTTTAATCTTATGCAAAACTTAGTATTCTTAATAACTGTATACCACCGCATTATGTGGATTTATCTCTCTCTCTCCCACACACACACACACACACACTCTAAATACAAAGAGAAATTTATCAGTGTATCAATGAATGATACATAAGTTTTTATATGATTGGTTTTTTCTACTTTACTCCAGCTTTACTTATATCTTAATTTTATGTTCCAGGAAAAACAACTGCTTGGATTTTTTCACATTCAGATTTATGTTTTAATGCTGCTATTCATGTTAGATCCTCTGCCTGGAATGATTTTCTTTTCTGCCATTGTTAGGGTGATTAAATATTAAATATTGAAATGTTTAAGATCAACAGTTTTAAATCCAAATTGATTTGGCTGGAACAAGTATGGCCCCACTAAATATCTCATAAACAGTCCTTTCTAGTTAGTAGACATTTAGGCTTTCCTTTCCCCTATACAAGAAATCCCTTCAAGCTCCTAAAGGGGATGGGAGGAGACAGAAGTGGCAAAAATTACTCTTGCAGTATGCTAAGATTTTTCTCTTCAAAAGCCCAGGCCAGTCTTGCCCTCAGACTAACCCCTCTAGTGGACAAGAACAGAGCAGCAAGAAACTACCTCCATGTATGTCTGCATTCTCCCTGTGATCCACCATTCTTACAGTAGGAGGTATGAGTCACCCTGTTTGTGTTTATATTTCTTTTTAGCATTGGAAAACAACACATAGACATTTATCTGAAGGTTCAGTTTTTCCCACTGTAAGTCAAGGGAACAAACTTTTTTTAGTGAAATGAGAATCAGTCTGGAAATACAAATCTATCTCCAACTCAAAAAACAAATACAAAATTTGTATTCAGAATTGAGCAAAATCATAAAGAGAAAAAAAAAAAGCAGGGCACAGACTAGGGTCACTACGGTCAAATCATTTTGTGAGCAGGTAATAACAGAAAACTTATTTTTGTCTTAATGTTTCACACATATGAAAAAGATGGATTAGATTACATCACGGAGTGTTCCATTGTTGAAAATACTTCACTGTGACACCTGGGTAATTCCTATCCACCTTTTAAGACATAACCCCTGACTAGGTTGAACTAGGTGATACTATGTTAAAAGAAAGGCCCCAGTGCATTCACTTTAGTATTCACATGTCTATTACATCATAGATACTAAGTTTAAAAAATCGTTAGTACTTTATATTTCTAGTATGTAAAAATGCAGGCTATGTGTCTAATATCAGTTGAAGATCCAGAGAGTAGAATCACCATTGGAAAGAATACCTTCCCTCACCCTTGACAAGGTCTCATGAATGGTGATGTCCTGGAGAAACAGGACCTTCTGCTAAGGTCGTGTTTCTCAACTTGTGGGGCCTGGGCCAGCCACATCAATAGCACAAAGAACTTGGTAGGAATGTAAATTCTCAGGGTTCTCACAGAACTACTGAAATAGAAGCCTCAGGGTAGGCCAAATCTGTATTTTAACATGGCCTCCAAGTGATCTGACTCTCACTAGAGTTTGAGAAATAGTGTTCTGGGGCAGTGACTCATTGTGTAGAGATATTGAAGCCAATTGTGATGTTTTTGAAAATTGTGTATGTGCCCCATCTTCTCCGAAGAGGAAATTCTCATATGCTCCCCTGTCGGTTTTATAGGTCACAGTAACAACTAATAATAATGTTCTGCCCTGTCACAGCATGGGTTTCTCTGATCACTGACATCATGTATGTCTATCACATTTAGTTCTTCTCTGATCAATAATACAACTTGTGCATTTTATTCACATCTTTACACTCCAATACAGTTGGCCTTTAGTAGACAAACATAATGTAAAGAACATTCTATAAAATGAAACAATATCAAATAAGTTTAAAATCAAGATTTGATCTAAATATTTTTATAATATACCTGATAGTAGGTCTAATTTTTAAAAGACTGAAGAATATAGTTTGTATGTAGGCACAAACAAAAGAAAAATAATATTGAAATCAGTCATTACTTGATATAATACATTGTTTCATCTACTTTATAAAGGTGTCTGAAAGGCATTAAAAACTACTTTCCTCAAAGACACAAATTTCCTACTTAGCCTTTAAATAGTGGTTTCACCATGAAGAAGCTTTTCTGTTGATGGTGATATGATAATATATTTATATTTCAAAATGTGTGCTTAAAGTGAAAAAGAATATCCAGGTGACTTATTGTATCACAAAATTGTAAATGTCATCTATTAGGTTTAAGTGATGAGTTTGCCAATATGTATTAATTTCTATACTTTTACCTTATTAACAAGGTTTTTTAAGTAACCTGGAAATGTAGATAAGACAGAGGTCAGAGACAAATTTAATTTATTGGCAGCATTCCAAATGAAGCAACAACACGTATATCTTCATATTGCTTTACCAACTATATAAAAACTAACATGTAAAATATTGCTGTTGCTGACTAATATTTTCTTGTTCAAAAAGAAGTAAGTTTGCTTCATAATTTTAGATGTTTTTACCTTTTAACATATTTTGACAGACTATATTACTATCATTTGAATTAATAATGGTATTGCTTTTAATTTTTGTAGATTGAAAGCAGGCAGTAGAGACAGAAGTTACAGAGACATTACTGTATTAGAATCAGCATCTACTCTAGGTTAATCTGGGATGTTTACACATATTTCATTTTATTCTTCTTTTTTCTCTATATGTTTTCAACATTCAATCCCTATATGAAATTAATTTTGAGGCAATGTCTGTGTATAAAATTCATTCATACATTTCTTTATTCCTCTAAAGATTTTTTACTTTTAAATAAAATCTATATTCTTTACAATCTTTCTAAAAACATATACTAGAGAGTACTGAAGTCATATTTAATACCACATGAATTTCTTTTAAGCCTGAAAATGCACTTTTACTTTTTCACATAAAAGACAGAAAATTTAATAAGGAAGAGTGTCAATGCCATAGTAAACCATAATATTTTAGTCTAAAGAGTATGCATTCTTTATTTATCTCACCTACGATCAAGGTTGTATCACAGTAAAATTTTAATTAGACTTGCAATAATTTGCCTATTTTTAAATAAACGTAAAGATCAAATTCCTCATATGAAAACAATTGTTAACTTGCACATCATTTCCCTTGTTAATTATATCTTGCTTCACATTTCGAATGAAATTCTCCAAACTTGCATTATTTTAACTACAAATTAATAATAAAGCTCATGGCAAGACGGTTAGTACTCCTAAAACAATGGAATTTAGTTAATATGCTTCTTGTCTTTGGGTGAATTCAACATAAACTAATATTTAGAGGGTCCTGACTATTTTATAATTTCACATTTAATGCCCAATTTGATCCACTTATGATATTTTCAATAGACAAACTAGATATGTAAATATACATCAGGCAGCCTATTAAAATATTACTGTATGTATTTCTAGGCTTTTACAATTTAAAATGCTTTCCTGTTTGTATCCTATGTGCTTAAAGTAGTGATTTATGCAGAAGGCATATAATTACGTTTTCTTTATCTGTAAACTATGTATCATATCTAAGGAAGTTGTTTTTTAGAATTTAAGTACATTGACTAAGTTAATATGGCTAAAATTTGCATAGTTCAGAGGCAAACACATTTCACTCCAAATGTATGGCTCGTTTCCTATAGGTCATTATGTCTCTGTGCCTCCACTTAGCACTTTTACTAGTCACTAGAAAGAGTCCAAGTCTTAATAAAGCCCAGGAGAAGGATTTCCTAGAAGTTAAAGCACAGGAAAAAAAAGAGAACAGTTTGGGTATGTATGTATGTAGTAGCATACAACATTTAGGCAGTTTTAGATGGATATATTCAAGATAGGTCACTCCCAAAGAAATATTCTTAAAATGACAGAAATATACCACTACTGCTAAGGTGAAAAATCATTTGGTTTTCAATTTTAGAACATTTGGATGAGGAAAGAAAACAGACTTATTGAATTACTATTGTTTCATACTCAACTTTTCAAGATGCCCAAGAAAATAAAAGTTAGTGAAACTGATATTGACATGTCTATTATAAAGCAACAGACAAATATTGTGGCTGACAGGAAAAGGCTTGATACTAAAACTATGGAATGTATTTTTCCATTGTATACTTTTGAGTGGGTCAGAATGTAAAACAAGGTTTGGGGGATTTTTAATACTTTGAAGCAGCATGAATCTAGGGTTAAATTGGTGGAAGAGATTAAAATTGTGTTGACATGTTTTTAATTGAATATACTTCCTATAATCCTATGGTTCAAAAAGTTACTGATGAGCAGCTGCTTACATAAAGATCAACAATCTGATGGAAGTTAATACAAGGAAATTTACATGGCGAAAAGAGTAGGCAACACATACATGGGTCAGTTTCTTTAAAAAAGGCAAATGACCCTAAACCACCTTATAATATAACCTCAAGCATAGATCTCAAGATATACTCAAAGGATTGCTTTTGAATTCATGATCCTGAATAATGTATTACCAGTCTATAACCTTGGATCATCATTTTTAACATTTAAACAGCTCTGAAAATGCTACTCATCTTTCAATGGAGAAATATGATGTGGTGGATTACACGGTGCCAATGTTCAGTGGGACGTTCACATGCACGTTTTATATATAGTAAGTTCATCAGAGCTCAATTCTGTTTGCTTTATATAATAATAATAATAGTAGTAACAGTAATAATGCAATTATTATTCTTCATGTGCTGTTTGCTTGGCAACTCCAGCCACATATATTCTCATATACGGGAATTATCTTCTCCCTTTCCCCTTCCTTTTTCTCTCACACTCTCCCCCCAACCCTTTTTTTTTGGCTTTGAGGTGCTAAAAGTTCTGAACTGCTATTTTCCTTTGAGCTTTCTCTAGTGTGAAATATTTTTAAATTTG
The DNA here is from genome assembly GCF_003676395.1 of Aethalodelphis obliquidens. Lineage (NCBI taxonomy): Eukaryota > Metazoa > Chordata > Mammalia > Artiodactyla > Delphinidae > Aethalodelphis > Aethalodelphis obliquidens. Next base: position 55,255,209 of record NW_020837947.1, on the reverse strand, counting down.
TTATAAATGTATATTTAATAAAAATTGTGTATATTTTAAATTCAATAAATCATTAAACAGAAGTTTGAGATTAATTATGCTTCTATCATCTTTCATTTGTGTCTTGATTTCCCATTTAAAAAGTGAATTCATGGGCTTCCCTGGTGGCGCAGTGGTTGAGAGTCTGCCTGCCGATGCAGGGGACACATGTTCGTGCCCCGGTCTGGGGAGATCCCACATGCCGCGGAGTGGCTAGGCCCGTGAGCCATGGCCGCTGAGCCTGTGTGTCCGGAGCCTGTGCTCCGCAACGGGAGAGGCCACAACAGTGAGAGCCCCGTGTACCGCAAAAAAAAAAAAAAAAAAGTGAATTCATATAACTCATCTCATTCTATCTTTGCACAGTCTAGTTAGTTTGATTAGTTTTTCCATTTTGCTTATACACATTCTGTACTAGGAGCATAGATTGCCTTATTTATTGTCCTCATCAGGAATATTAGTTCCTCTGCTGCATAAGTGGATGCCTAGTGAGTATATCTAGTAACTCAGAAGACAAATAGGCTGTAAGCACAGAGCAACTGTGTTTCATTCCCAAAGTACCTGTTAGAGTAAAACAATCATTAAGTGTTGCATATGACAAACAGGCATTTCATTTCATAGTCATTTTCATCTCTGAACATATTCAATAATTAAAATGGTGAAATGTAATAACAAGAGAAAAATAATCTATTTAACTTCAAAATTAACAACCATAAATCAAAAAAATTCTGCTTTGCATACAGAATTTTTAAAAGTGACATTTTAATTTTCCACATAAGTCATTTCTAATTAAATGGTGTCATCATAATAAAAAAAGATTATTAAAGATTAATTTTGAAAGCCTGATATTACCATAAATACTAAGAATATTTGCATTTGTTCTTAGACTGTAATAATGTGACACTAAACTATAATAAGGCTCCTTGTAAAAGTTTTATTTGTCAATATGTTTTGAGTGTCTACTATGTGCAAATCACAGTATTAAAAGCTTTAGGGTCTCAAAAAAACACAAGTCCTCAAGGAGCTTAATTACTTTTTGGTAAAAGAAATGATAAAAAAGAGGGACAAAGAAAAATTCTGAGAAGTAAATACTTGCCAAATATGTGGTAAATACTATACCCATCAAAAGCAACTTATCACGAATTGTGTAGGATGACATAGAACACAAATCTGGAAATCTTGGGCATATAGAGATGAATACACAAAACAGAAGAGTTTTAGAAGGCACAGATTTTAGAGACTGAGCCAATAGAATGACGCTGGAGGAGAAAATTGATCAGAAGCAGTAAGAGCTAAAAGGGACAGTTGATCAACAACTTCAAATACTCTGGAGACACAAGTAAAATAGGAGCAGAGAAGTGCCTTCTCAGCAAAGCAATGCCATGGTCTTTGGTGATTTTAATTTCAGTTATTGTAGCTTCAAGTTCTAAAATATATATTTGATTCTTCTTTTATAGTTTCCAGTCCTCTGGTGAAATTTTTAACATTGTTCTTTATTCTTTCGATCATATTAACCATACTTATTCTAAAGTCTCCATAATGATGACTGCATTATCTAGATTACTTATACATCTATTCTTATTGTCTGTTGTTCTTCATAGTCTTTTCTGTTTTTACATCTTTACTGGAGTATAATTGCTTTACAATATTGTGTTAGTTTCTGCTGTATAACAAAGTGTATCAGCTATACATATACATATATCCCATATCCTCTCTCTCTTGTGTCTCCCTCCCAAGCTGCCTATCTCACCCCTCTAGGGGGTCACCAAGCACAGAGCTGATCTTCCTGTGCTATGCAGCTGCTTCCCACTAGCTATCTATTTTACATTTTGTAGTATATATAAGTCCATGCCATTCTCTCACTTCGTCCCAGATTACTCTTCCCCCTCCCCATGTCCTCAAGTCCATTCTCTTTGTCTGTGTCTTTATTCCAATCCTGCCCCTAGGTTCTTCAGAACCATTTTTTTTTTTTTAGATTCCATATATATGTGTTAGCATACAGTATTTGTTTTTGTCTTTCTGACTTACTTCACTCTGTATGACAGACTCTAGATCCATCCACCTCACTACAAATAACTCAATTTCGTTTCTTTTTATGGCTGAGTAATATCCCATTGTATATATGTGCCACTTCTTCTATATCCATCCATCTGATGATAGTGCTAAGTGGACACTTAGGTTGTTTCCATGTCCTGGCTATTGTATATAGTGCTGTGATGAATATTGTGGTATATGACTCTATTTGAATTATGGTTTTCTCAGGGTATATGCCCAGTAGAGGGATTGCTGGGTCGTATGGTAGTTCTATTTTTAGCTTTTTAAGGAACTTTCATACTGTTCTCCATAGTAGCTCTATCAATTTACATTCCCACCAAAAGTGCAAGAGGGTTCCCTTTTCTCCACACCCTCTCCAGCATTTATTGTTTGTAGACCTTTTGATGATGGCCATTCTGACCAGTGTGAGGTGATGCCTCATTGTAGTTTTGATTTGCATTTCTCTAATGATTAGTGATGTTGAGCATTCTTTCCTGTGTTTGTTGGCAATCTGTATATCTTCTTTGGAGAAATGTCTATTTAGGTCTTCTGCCCATTTTTGGATTGGGTTGTTTGTTTTTTTGATATTGACCTGCATGAGTTCCTTGTATGATTTGGAGATTAATCCTTTGCCAGTTGCTTCACTTGCAAATATTTTCCCCCATTCTGAGGGTTGTCTTTTTGACTTGTTTATGGTTTCCTTTGCTGTGCAAAAGCTTTTAAGTTTCATTAGGTCCCATTTGTTTATTTTTGTTTTCATTTCCATTTCTCTAGGAGGTGGGTCAAAAAGGATCTTGCTGTGATTTATGTCATACAGTGTTCTCCCGATGTTTTCCTCTAAGAGTTTTATAGTATCTTCCCTTACATTTAGGTCTTTAATCCATTTTGAGTTTATTTTTGTGTATGGTGTTAGGGAGTGTTCTAATTTCATTCTTTTACATGTAGCTGTCCAGCTTTTCCAGCACTACTTATTGAAGACGCTGTCTTTTCTCCATTGTATATTCCTGCCTCTTTATCAAAGATAAGGTGACCATAAGAGCATGGGTTTATCTCTGGGTTTTCTATCCTGTTCCATTGATCTATATTTCTGTTTTTGTACCAGCACCATACTGTCTTGATTACTGTAGCTTTGTAGTATAGTCTGAAGTCCAGGAGCCTGCTTTCTCCAGCTCCGTTTTTCTTTCTCTAGATTGCTTTGGCTATTCGGGGTCTTTTGTGTTTCCATAAAAATTGTGAAATTTTTTGTTCTAGTTCTGTGAAAAATGCCACTGGTAGTTTGATAGGGATTGCAATGAATCTGTAGATTGCTTTGGGTAGTATAGTCACTTTCACAATGTTGATTCTTCCAATACAAGAACATGGTATATCCCTCCATCTTTTTGCATCATCTTTAATTTCTTTCATCAGTGTCTTATAGTTTCCTGCATACAGGTCTTTTGTCTCCTTAGGTAGGTTTATTCCTAGGTATTTTATTCTTTTTGTTGAAATGGTAAGTTGGAGTGTCTCCTTAATTTCTCTTTCAGATTTTTCATCATTAGTGTATAGGAATGCAAGAGATTTCTGTGCATTAATTTTGTATCCTGGTACTTTACCAAATTCATTGATTAGCTCTAGTAGTTTTCTGGTAATGACTTTAGGATTCTCTATGTATAGTACCATGTACTCTGCAAACAGTGACGGTTTTACTTCTTCTTTTCCAATTTGTATTCCTTTTATTTCTTTTTCTTCTCTGATTGCTGTGGCTAGGACTTCCAAAACTATGTTGAATAATAGCGGTGAGAGTGGACATCCTTGTCTTGTTCCTTATCTTAGAGGAAATGCTTTCAGTTTTTCACCACTGAGAATGATGTTGGCTTTGGGTTTGTCATTTATGGCCTTTATTATGTTGAGGTAATTTCCCTCTATGCCTACTTTCTGCAGGGTTTTTATAATAAATGGGTGTTGAATTTTGTTAAAAGCTTTTTCTGCATCTCTTGAGATGATCATATGGTTTTTATCCTTCAATTTGTTAATATGGTGTATCACATTGATTAATTTGCATATATAGAAGAATACTTGCACTCCTTGGATAAACCCCACTTGATCATAGTGTATGATCCTTTTAATGTGCCATTGGATTCTGTTTGCTAGTATGTTGTTGAGGATTTTTGCACCTATGTTCATGAGTGATATTGGCCTCTAGTTTTCTTTCTTTGTGACATCTTGGTCTGGTTTTGGTATCAGCGTGATGGTGTCCTCTTAGAATGAGTTTGGGAGTGTTCCTCCCTCTGCTATGTTTTGGAAGAGTTTGAGAAGGATAGGTGTTAGCTCTTCTCTAAATGTTTGGTAGAATTTGCCAGTGAAGCCATCTGGTCCTGGGCTTTTGTTTGTCGGAAGATTTTTAATCACAGTTTCAATTTCAGTGCTTGTGATTGGCCTGTTTATATTTTCTCTTTCTTCTTGGTTCAGTCTCAGAAGGTTGTGCTTTTCTAAGAATTTGTCCATTTCTTCCAGGCTGTCCATTTTATTGACATATAGTTGCTTATAGTAATCTCTCATGATCCTTTGTATTTCTGCAGTGTCAGTTGTTACTTCTCCTTTTCCATTTTTAATTCTGTTGATTTGTGCCTTTTCCCTTTGTTTCTTGATGAGTCTGGCTAATGGTTTATCAATTTTGTTTATCTTCTCAAAGAACCTGCTCTTTGTTTTATTGATCTTTGCTATTGTGTCCTTCATTTCTTTTTTCATTTTTTTTCTGATGTGATTTTTGTGTTTTTTTTCCTTCTGCTAACTTTTGTTTTTTTTTTTTGTTCTTCTTTCTCTAATTGCTGCAGGTGTAAGGTTAGGTGTTCCTTTGAGATTTTTCTTATTTCTTGAGGTAGGATTATATTGCTATAAACTTCCCTCTTAGAACTGCTTTTGCTGCATCCCATAGGTTTTGGGCTGTTGTGTTTTCATTGTCATTTTTTTCTAGGTATTTTTTGATTTCCTCTTTGATTTCTTCAGTGATCTCTTGGCAGTATTGCGGCCTTGGCTGCGCATGCACATGCACGCCCAGGCATTCCCATAGTCTTTTGTCAGACAGTTTTCACTGATTGCATGTTGAGTTATCTTTGTTATTGGTCTTTTAAACATTTTAATTTTGAAATAATTTTAGATATACAGAAGAATTGCAAAGACAGTATAGAGACATCCTATATACTCCTCACTCATCTTCTCCAAATGTCAACATCTTATGACAAACAGTTCATTTATCAAAAGTAAGAGATAAACACTGGTACAAGACTGTTAACTAAACTAACACACTGCATTCCGAATTCCCAAGTCTTTCCTCTGATGTCCCACTTCTGTCCCAGGATACAATCTAGAAGACCACGTTGAGCTTAATCATGATATCTCCTTAGTTTCCTCTAATCTGTGATAGTTTCTCAGGCTTACCTTGTTTTTGTTGACTTTGATGATTTTGAACTTCAGTGGTCAAATTTTGTAGAATGTCTCTCATTTGAATTTTCCTAATGTTTTCTTATGATTACAATAGATTATATTTTTTGTAGAAGAATAACACAAACGTGATGTGCCCTTCTCATCATGTCATATCAGAGGGTACATGTCACCATGACTTACACTAGTGATGTTAACATTGATCATTAAATTAACATAATATCTTCCAGGTTTCTCCTCTCTAAAGTTACTATTTTTCACTTTCCATAATTTATCTGTTAGAGCAATTCACTAAGTCCAGCCAGCTTTCAAGGAAAATGTATTTAATGCCTACCCCTAGGAGGAGAGATATTAATGATTTTGTGAATATATGTTAAAATGATCGCATCAATTTATATATTTTTGAAAAGATTATATGAAAGTATGCAAATATCTTGTTCCTCCTTAATGTTTGGCTTGCTAATTTAATATTCACGAATGGATCTTACCTGCAGTACTCATTATTGTGGAGTACTAATGGTGATTTTCTACGACCACCTGCCTTCTATAAGTTTTATTGGAATTCTTCTACAATAAAGACTTCCTTTTTCTCTAATTTATTTTTTCAACCATGTCTCTATTTTATTTTGGTTTCAAGGATGTGTGGATGTTGTTTATTTTATTCTTTGAGTTATAAGAAACATTATTTATTTTGTTGCTCTAATTGGTCCAGTTTTGACCATTAGGAGCTCTTTTGAGGTTGGCTCCTTTGTCCTTTGACATGACACCAATCCTTTTTATTTATTTATCTTTTTGACGAATTTTTTACCTTATGGCACTACAAGAGGCTCCATGCTCATCGTATGCTTTCCTTTTCCTAGCACGAGAATCAGTGATTTTGTCAAGGAATCTTAGTTCTTTTTATTGGAGAATAACTTTTAGAAACAAAGATCTGAGAACTAGATGTGTTCATTACTATTATGTTGTCACTGGTTATTTGCAGACCCTCTCAAGAGAAACAGCTAGAATATGTGTGTGTGTGCATTTTTATATATATATATATATATATATATATATATATGCCTTCAGAGCATTTTCTTCAGGAAATGCCTTCAGAGCATTTTCTAATCTATAAAGAGCAAATTATTTTCTCTTCTGTACAAAATCACACACACACATATATATGAATAGATTTTGTACAGAAGAGAAAAATATCTAACATCCCAAACGAAAATTAGAAACAACATCTATGGGAGCCCTTGGCAGAAAGACATTGGCTTTAGGTATTTGGCTAATTAAGTCTAGTGCATAAGCTTGACTCAGAAAGATCTCAAAAGAAATGGTTAAACAGCTGTCCTTCAGTCTTTTCTCTAACATCAAGAATGCCTGAGAATCTGATTCTCCTTAATATTCCTTACTCATGGATAGGAATATATCAGATTCAAATTAAATGACCATACTACTAGGTTGTTGTGTAGCCACCTGGTTGTTGAAATTGATTATTTATAACCTAAAATTGATGAGTAGTCATAAATTGATGGGATGTTGCTAAACTAAAGGGTAGGGGCTAGTGATGTCATTGTGAGGGGGTCATGTGACCACCAAAGTAAAAGATCTAAAGGGATGCCAGAAGTGATAATTCCCTAAACAGAAGAGTTTCTTATTCACTTGGCTGCATCTATCTTGATGGGTGCCAAGTGAGAGTACGAAGTTCACTATTCTGTTGTGTATATGCTATTGGCTGCCTTCTATGTTTTATTAAAGCTAAATAAACTTGCTTTATTGTGTTGCAGGAGTGTGTTCATCTATTCAAGCCCAAGACTACTGGTGCTGGCAGAGAATAGTGGACATTTCAGCATATATGGCTTTTAATCTCAAAGGTGTTTATAGTAAATTTTAGACAAAATATATATTGAAAAATGCTCCCTTATCTCTAAATCTATTGTCTTTTATTATATACTATAAATTCTAAAATTAATTAAAACTACACATGCAATAAAAATAAAGTCCCCAAACTACAAGCATTTGTTTCAATGTCAATCTGATACACTAGTATGGAATTTTATAACATACTTTCAAAGATGAAAATAACTTCTGTGGTACACTTACACTGGAGTTTTATATTGGGGCTTTTTGTGGAATAAAAATATATACTGTTTATAGAAGCATTCATGTGTAAAATATAGTTCAGGAAATATTCTATAAACTTAAACAAGAATATAACTTTCCATTTTAAAATGACTAGTTCCAATTTTTCTACTTTGTGGAATGGTTAAAAGGGCCAAACATTTTAGAAGACTACAGAAAACAGCATATTAATTCTTGATTTATTTGCACCATTTTTTTTTCTTTCTATCAGTATGAGTCATAAAAAATAAAAAGTAACATGTAAGTATTTGTATAGCTCTTACTCTATCTCTTCAGGAGTCTAACTGACAGTGGTGCTAGCATCCTAGCAGTTGCCTGGGGTTCTGTCAGAGATTAGTCTGTTGAAGGATAAACTATCTTTAATACATTGCTCTTTCATAATCTCTTAGATTTCTATGATATTACATTATAGTGCAACTCCTACTTCAAAGATCTCAAAGTGCTTCATAGATTTTATATATTTTATCCTCAAACTCCCTCCAAGGTCAAATTGATAAAGAATTATTTCCCTTTTTTTTAGCAATGGGATTACTCTAAACACATAGCAACCACAATGAAGTGTTCAGTGCAAATAACACAACCTGCAATAACAATTATGTGGAGGAATATGCAAAGTAAAATAATCATAACTGGATTTTTAGTTAAAATGAATCTTCCGTTTACATTACATCATCATAATTATTAACATAATTGATAAGAAAACTTTACAAAACCTTCATTATTCAGATATATTCATCTTTTAAAACTAATTCTTTTTTAGTATTTAAAATTTCTTTTTTAATTGAAGTATAGTTGGTTTACAGTTTTGTGTTAGTTTCAGGTGTATGGCAAAGTGATCAGTTTTTCAGATTCTTTTACATTATAGGTTATTACAAGATATTGAATATAGTTCCCTGTGCTATATAGTAGATCCTTGTTGTTTATCTATTTTATACATAGTAGTATGTATCTGTTAATCCCAACCTCCTAATTTATCCTTTCCTCCAACCTTTCCCCTTTGGTAACCATAAGTTTGTTTTCTATGTCTGTGAGTCTATTTCTGTTTTGTAAATACATTCACTTGTATCATTTTTTTAGATCCCACATATAAGTAATATCATATGATTTTTGTCTTTCTCTGTTTGACTCACTTCGCTTAGTATGATAATCTCTAGGTCCACCCATGTTGCTGCAAATGGCATTATTTCATTCATTTTTATGGCTGAGTAAGACTCCAATGTGTGTGTGTGTGTGTGTGTGTGTGTGTGTGTGTGTGTGTGTGTGTGTGTGTATATATATATACACACACACACACATATATATATATCACATCTTCTTTATCCATTCATCTGTCGATGGACATTTTGGTTGCTTTCATGTCTTGGCTATTGTAAATAGTGCTGCTATGAACATTGAGGTGCGTGTATGTTTTTGAATTAGAGTTTTCATCTTTTCCAGATATATGCCCAGGATTGGGATTGCTGGATCATATGGTAACTCTATTTTTAGTTTTTTAAGTAATCTCCATACTATTCTCCATAGTGGCTGCACAAATTTACATTCCCACCAACAGTGTAGGAGGGCTCACTTTTTCCACAGCCCCCTCCAGTATTTGTTATATTTGTAGTCTTTTTGATGATAGTCATTCTCATCGGTGTGAGGTGATACCTCATTGTAGTTTTGACTCTCATTTCTCTAATAATTAGCAATGTTGAGCATCTTTTCATATGCCTGTTGGCCATCTGTATGTCTTCTTTGGCAAAGGTATATTTAGGTCTTCTGCCCATTTTTTGTTGGGTTGTCTGTTTGATATTGGGCTGTATAAACTGTTTGGCTATTTTGGATAGAAAGCCCAGAAATAAACACACACACTTATGGTCAATTAATCTATGACAAAGGCAGCAAGAATATACAATGGAGAAAAGACAGTCTCTTCAATAAGTGGTGCTGGGAAAACTGGACAACTACATGTAAAAGAATAAAATAACATTCTCTAACACTATACACAAAAATAAACTCAAAATGGATTAAAGACCTAAATGGAAGACCGGTACTGTAAAACTCCTGGAGGAAAACATAGGCAGAACACTCTTTGACATAAATCACAGCAACATTTTTCTGGATCTGTCTCCTACAGTAATGGAAACAAAAGCAAAAATAAACAAATGGGACCTAATTAAACTTAAAAGCTTTTGCACAAAAAAGGAAACCGTAAGCAAAACAAAAAGACAACCCATGGAATGAGAGAAAATATTTACAAACAATGCGACCAACAAGGGCTTAATTTCTAAACATAAATTTCATATGCACTGGGAAACCAAAATATTCAAGTAACTCGCTCTATTTTTGATCTTTGCTCTACTGCAATGGTTCGGAACCAAATCGGCAACATCTCCAAGGTATGCCTGCGCAGGTAAAATGATTCAATGGTGTTTGAAGTCAGAATGAGGTATTGTTTGGGTCCTAGGGGCCAGGATTGGCTAGGAAAAGGCAATAAGGAATTTTCCTGGGTAAATATGTATCCACGTGTACATATTTAAATGTGCATATGTAAATATTCATTGAGCTGTATACTGAAATTAATACATTTAACTCAGTTTACTGCATGCTTGTTGTATCTCATAGAATGTTTTAGAAAGAATACATCACAAGAACATCATGTTCATTAAATTAGATTGTATGTGTAACGAACTTTAATACTCCTGTTTCTCACTCCTTTGTATTTTACAAACAAGGACACTAAATCTCAGGTTAAGTAGTCAAGAAGGCATGAAATGAAAGATCTTAGAATTAAGATAATGGCAATGAGACTAGAAGTAAAAGAAGATTTGACAAAACATAGTGACTGGTTATGTGGTCAGAATAAAAACAATTACCCACACAATGTTTTATGTAGATAATGGAGACAAAAGTGATATTAATCCAAAGCAGGATAAACATGTACAGAAGTGGGAAGCTGGAGAATTTATAAATCTGTGTTAAGGCTTGTAGCATTTGTAGTGGTAATAGACTGTTCAATGAGATGTCACATGCACAACAGAAACTAAAGGCTGTGAGACAGTAGTCATGGTATAACTAAAGTGGCTACTTTGGGAGTTAACTGCATATTTGACTATGTGGATGTCATACATTTTACATTAAATATTTAAATTTTGAAATTTTTAAAAAGTTCAGGTAAACCTAGAAAATGTGAAATACTAGATTTACCTTGAACTTTTTAGGAAAGGTCTGATAGAGGAAGTGAGAGTCTTAAAATATTAGATATAAAAATACATTTGAAAACAGCTGATAACTAGGTTTAATTTTTATAATTAGGATATATTAATTTCTACAAAATGCATTTAAAATATAAATTTGGCTTACACATTATCTCTTCTTTAATATCTGTTTTTGGTGAATGTATTAGTTTCCTACTGCTGTTTGTAACAAGTTATCATAAACTTAGCTACACAAATTTATTATCTTTATTATTCTTTAGGTCAGAAATCTTACACGGGTCTGTTTCACTGAACTAAAATCAAGGTGTCAGCAGGACTGCATTCCTTTCTGGAAGATCTAGGGGAGAATCCAGTTCCTTTTCTTTTCCAGGTTTTAGAGGGTGCCCACATTCCTTTGGTTCAAAGTCAGCAAAATCTGGTGGAGTCTTTCTGACAAAGCATCACTCAAACACGGAAACTTCTGCCTCCCTGTTTCACATTGAAGACCCTTGTAATCACATTGGACCCACTGTGATAATCTCTCCATGTTAAGGTCAGTTGATTATCATCCTTAATTCCAACTGCTACCTTAATATTCCTTTGCCATGCAAGGTAACATATTCACAGATTCCAGGGATTAGGATGTGGACATCTTTTAGGGGCCAATAATCTGTCTACCATTCTGGGTACATGAGGTTCCTCCTTGAAATTTTAGTCTAGAATATCAAAGACGTAGCATGTCATAATTCATATACAAAATTTGATTTCACGTTGTCAACTCTAGGTGCTGTCTGTGGCTTAGGTAATTTGTTGGTCATGCTTGTGGAAGACAAACTGCACTATAAAATTTTAATATGTACCACTCTGACTTTTTAACATGAAAATATTTAAACAAATTGAGTAAAAGAATAAAAGATCTTAATATATCTAGCTAGAAATGGTAATTTTGACCTTTATATTTCTTCTTCTGTGTTTACCACTTGTTCATTTAGATTTATCTCTATTATTCCAATCTCCCTTGTTTCCATAAAACAGTTCACAAATATAGCTAATCATAAAAAAGATGCTATGCGTGTCATAAGAATATAATAATTATGCCAAAGGCCTTAGATTTCTCTATAGAGACCAAAATATATTTGTTTATATACAACTGTATTAATAATGTTTTTAATACTAGATAATTTCATTCAGGTGTCTTTAAGAAAAATATGTTTCCTAAAGTTCCCTTAAAAGTATTCATTTCTTGAAAACCAGACACTTGCCACTCTGAGCTTTATTTCCAATTTTAGTTAATTGTTACTCATTTCCAACTTGAAATTGATGAGAGCTTCTCAATAAAAAGCAGTACTGAAGATAAGACAGAAGACAGTTAAATGGGAGAATTCTAAAGTATAGAAAACCCCATAACAAAGAAATACTTTGTCTACATAATTACTCTGAAACTATTATTGCCTGAAGAAGTGCTAAATAACACTAGCGTAGGCAACAGTGAATAGTAGCATGTGGACCTAACTCACAGAACCGGGTACAGTTATATTTGAAAGTGATAAGTAAATTCTTATCATAAATTCTTATATTTGAAAATGATAAGTAAATTCTCCAATTTGCTGAGTACACCTCAGTTTCTGGGAAAAATAATTTCATAATTATACATAATTTTTAGTCAGTGTACACTGGTGAGTATATATATGTATGTTAAAGTTGAGGGAACAATTGTATCAAAAACACTGTAATTATAGTGGGGAAAATTTCACTGCTTGATTTCTTTTTTTTAATATGGTTCTTTCCTTTCAAGGTGTAAATAAATAACTCAAGGAAATGAAATAAAACCTTAAGTTTTCTACTTTTCAAGTTTTAATATGTCCTACTATTTTAGTATTTACCTATTAACTTACTATCAGCACATGATTTGCAATGTCTTTCTTCTTGTTAGTTTACATGTTTTACTTGGGAGTGGATAAAATGGATTTTCCTACACAGCAGAGGATAAAGAATCTATTTAGGGATACCTGCATATCTCTTCTGATCTTTTCCCTCCTCTTTCCCATGCCCAGAGAAGAATATGTGTCCTTGCTGGCCCAAGTGTAGAGGGTTTGAAGTAAGAACTACTACAATATTTGACAGTTCAAATCTCCCTTAATGACATAGATTGTCATCACAGTAGGAAGTAAAACAGTAAACAATGAGGAAATATGTAAACTCAGATTAGAGATTAGCAATTCAAAACCTTAAGAAGATATTTTGTATGTTACATGGAGCACTAAAGATGGCATAATATTGGTAGAATGTAATACTGTTATGGTCATATGATCATCCTAGCTGATGCAACAGGACATCAAAATAAATGAAAAGAATAAAGAATCTGGTTTATTCATAGAGAATATGACTGTGCCTTTAGAAAATCTTAACTAACTAAATAAATAAACAACCAGAAATAACATGGGAATTTAACAAGCCTGCAAAATACCAGGTTATTACACAAAACATATTATTCCTGAATACTAGTAATAAAAATATTGGCAAATGAAATGTCAAACATACCTTTAGCAATACCCTAAACATGAAACATTTAGGGTTAAATTTAATGAAATATGTGTGAGATTTGTACACTGAAATCTATATAGTATTCCTGAATTATGTGTTTGAGTCTAGATAATTACAGAAAAAGAGATACCATATTCATGAATTAGAAGACTGTAATTTTAAGATGCCAGTTCTCCCCAAATGAATCTACAGATTCCACCTAACACCAATAAAAATTCCAACAGGTTTCTCTCTCTTTTTTATTTTTTTAAGAAATTGATCATCTTACTCTAAAATTCATATAGAAAGGCAAAGAACCAAGAATGAGCCAAAAACTATTTTTTACAAAATAACATATTTTGAGGATTCATAATGCTTTATTTGAAGACATGCTATAGAAAGATGCAGCTATCAAGGCAGTGTGGTATTAACATAAGGGGAATCATGTATATGTACGGAATAGATTGGAACATATAGAAATGTGAGAGTAGACTTCTCTAGCTTATTCTCCATCTTAAGAGAAACCATTTAGTCTTTCACCATTAAGCATGTTGGTAGGTTTTATATAGTAATCTTTAATGAGATTCAGGAAGTTCGCTTATATTCCTAGTTTGTTAAAATTTTATTATGAATGAGTATTAAACTAGTCAAAAAATTTTTATCTATTTATATGGGCATCTAATTCTTCTCTTTTATTTTTTTAATATGGTGAATTATATTGTTGTTTTTTTTTTTTAAGTTAACCCAAACTTGCTTTCCTTAAATAAACCCACTTGGTCATGACATACTGTCCATTTACATATGGTTGCATTTGATTTGCTAATATTTTGTTTTTGATTTTTTTGTTGAGGTTTATGAAAGTTACTGTTCCGTAGCTTTCTTTTCTTGTGAACTTTTGTCTGGTCAGAGTGATACTGGCCTCATAATATGAGTTGGGAAGTGATCCACCTTTCTCTAATTTCTGACAGAGTTTGCGTAGATAATTTTACACGTTTATTTTTTTCTTATATATTTTTCTTAAATACATTTATTTTTGATGAAATTTTTATCAGGGAATCCATCTGTGCCTGAAATTTCCTCTGTGGAAAGTTTTTAAATTATAAATTTATTTTATTTAATAGATATAAAACGACTCAGATTTCTATCCCTTACTTTTGTTTGGTAGTATGTACATATCAAGTAATTTATTTCATCTTTGCCAGCGGTCAAAATTTTTTTTTCTCTAAGTGTCCACATATAAATATTTTAGGCTTTGTGGGCCAAGACAACATCAAGGTAATTAAGTAGATACTTCCATACAAGAGAGAAATTTTAAATATGATAATAGATTATAATTTTTTGTAATATACATCTACTATACTTTGTAACACAAGTTGACTAACAAGAAGAATTAAAGTCTTTCCTGGGGGATTACATTTCACTTAATTGGAGTGAAACACTATAGAGTTATAACTGTTTTACAGCAATTTGTAGTGTGCAGAAGAGCAGTGATGATGAGAGCATATATTCAACTTTGCTGTTATAGCATGAAAGCAGCCATAGACAATATACAAATGAATGTGTGGCTGTGTTCCAATGAAACTTTAATTATGGGCACTGAAATTTGAATTTCATGTAATTTTCATGTGTCAAAATATGATTCTTCTATTGATTATTTTTCAATCATTTAAAATTAGCCCTTAAGCTATACAAAAATAGGCTGTAGGCAGATTTGGCCTATGGCCTGTAGTTTACTGACCTCTGTTGTAGGCTGCCAAAATTATTGACATAAATGTGTTCTTAATATTGCTTTATTGGGATTTTAGCATCTGTAGGTTCTCCTGTGATGATGCACTTTTCTTTCTTGATATCAGCAATGTATTTTCCTGTGTTTTATCCATCCAAAAGAATCCTCTGAATAAATCTTGCAATTACAGATTAATTCTAGTAGAATACAATTTATCAAGTTTTTCATCAATATTTTAAAGCAAAATAAATGCAGTTTTCAAAGTGCGATGGTTAATTTTATGTGTTACCTTGACTGGGCGAGGAGATGCCCAGATAGTTGGTAAAACATTGTTAAATTATTTCTGGATGTGTCTGTGAGGGTGTTTGTGGAAGGTTAGCATTTGATTCACTAGACTGAAGAGATCTGCCCTCACCAATGTGGACCTACAAGATCCAATCCACTGGGGACCTGAATACAACAGAAAAAAAACGGAAGGGTGAATTTTCTCTCTCGTTTCTTGAACAGAGATGTCCATCTTTTCTGCCTTCAGTTATCAGAGCTCTTGGTTCTCAGGCCTTCAGCCTCAGGCTATGAATTACACCACTGGTTCCCCTAGTTTTCAGGCAATTGGACTTGAATTGAATTGTATCACCAGCTTTTCTCTGTCTACAACTTGCAGACAGCAGATTGTGGGAATTCATGGCCTCGATAACTACATGAACTAATTCCTATAATAAGTCTCCTCATATATGTGTGCGTGTATTTATATATATCCAAATATATCTTACTGATTCTTTGTCTCTCTGGAGAACCCCAATATACAAAGTTTTGTTTCGGGATAAATATTTTCAGTAATTGAATATTATTCAATAATTGAATATTAAATAAGACACACATTTTCAAAGTTATTTCTTTCCATGGGCAGAAGCCTCTAAGAATTATAGAATATATCAATAGGAAAAGTTTGCAGCAATGCAAGTGCCAGGAGGTAAGGTCATGTGCTATAGCAGCAGAGGATTGAATGAAGAGATGGAAGCAGATCTAAGGATTATTTTAGAGGTAAAATCATATGCATAAAAGCAGGTCTCTAATGCTTAAAATTAAAAAGAACATGTGGAGTAATGGCAAAATTTAGGAAGGCATATAAAAACTTGAAATGAAATTATCATTCAATTAAAGAACACATTGGTGAGATGTAGAATTTGTTTCATCTAGAAAACAGGAGGAAAATACTCCACTAAATTTTTTTTATATTCTGTGATAAAAGAATCAAGTTGACATTTTAAATCAAGTTCTTCTGGATAAAACTAAATTAATAGCATTACTTAAGCTAATCATGTTCATTAGTCTTTTAAACTTGATGTGGTATTGAAACTTGTGAACATCTCTAAACATTTAAAAACCTAGAGACATATTTATTTGAGAACACTTTAATGTTATATTTTAATACAAATAATTATGTTCCCCAGGGGAATAGAATTTCTTAATTATTTTATTATAAACTTTTTAAAGCTTAATTTCCTCCAAATAAGTACAGAAATATATTTTAATTAAATAGTTCATTAATCTTTATAAAGGTTATTGTTTTTAGTCCATGACCTTCACACTACTTTGAGATTAGCTAGTTTTTCCCACAGGTAGGAGATGTCAGGGACAGATTTCCATTTTAGGGATTAAGCATGTGAAACACTAAATGGCTGATTACGTTATCTAAACCAGGATATTACCTCAGAATTTAAAACTTTGAACTTTTATGCATGTACCCTAGCCACTAATTGTTTCCTTCCATTTTGCCTTGTTCTATCTTCTTATGACCTTAAAAGTAAATTCCAACAAGTTAACTATTTCTAGTTTGATTTAATATACCATATGCAGTACAGGGATTATGTACCTACATTTCTAATCCTATGTTGAAGGTCTTGATTTTCATTTTTACTTGTGTTCACTGCATTCTGATTCTCAAGAGATAAAGATCCACATTCTTTTTTTCCTGCAACTGATTATAGAGTGCTGTGTCATGTATTGCCAGGATTGCTTAGTAATAACATTCATCATGTTACTTTCCTAAAATCTGAAAAAAAAATCTGAATTCCAAAAGATATCTCTTTGCACATGGTTTGGGCAATGGGTTGTGGATTTGTGAAAACAAATCTATAGCCTCTGTACAGAGTGTAGACCTTGATTCCCTGCTGAGAGTTTCTCTGTCATAATGACCTGTGTTCCATCTGCTTTTTCTATACCTCTTAAAGTATCTCATTCTCATGACTCAATTCCTTATTTTAATATTTTATTCTCCCTACCTTTCATCAAACAGTAATAATGTTCCCAAGGGATCACATATCTGTTAATTTTTTTCAGAGAAGACCTTTCTGTGATCTACCATTGTTTATTCATCATCACAGTTCCCCCAATTTTTATTGTTTTTGCATTTTAATGGTGAAACCATCCTGTTATACTAGCCTCTGCTGAGTTCTTCATGCACTCATTCATGAGCTCCTCGGAGGAAATGAGCTATGACTTGAAGGAAGAGTAGGAATCAAGATGAAGGTAGCATATGCAGCTGAATATTTCAGGATGATTGAAAAATATTTGCACAGTTCCTGAGAAAATACTTATCTTGGTAGCTTGGTTAAAAGTGAAAGAATGTTAACATGATTGAAACATAGGGGCTAAGGGTGGGCATCAGCAAGATACAGACAATATCACCCAGGGAAATAGTATAGAGTTAAGAAAGGAAAAATAGAATGTTATACAGAGAAACAAGTACTGAGTGTGTAGTAAGAGAAAAAGAAGCTTATTTTAAAAATTAAGAAGTAGCTGGAGAAATGGCCTGAAAATCAGGGTTTTGTAACTGGAGTAAATCGAAGTAAAAACATCAAGGCAATTAAAACTATCAAAAGCTAGAATGTGGTCTGATGACAAAAATATAAAAGTACTAATTAACACCAATTGCATTAACCATAAGTAGGTAACTATTTCAATGAGAAAGTGGTTGGATAAGGAAAGGAAGAAAGTGAAGTATTTGAGGACTTCATTAGGAGTGTGGAAGTAAAAAGGCAAGGAAAGATAATTTCTGAAGGGGAGCAGAGAGACAGGCTGGCACTTACAGTATGGTACAGGGTAGAGGAAGAATCTGTTTTTTCACAAAATTTGCAAGAAGGTTTGTGTTTAAATGTTGATGTGAAGAACCAGTATAAGTGAGAGGTTGAAAAATGAGAGATTTGGCATAATTTGTCAGATTTTTTGGAGTGAAGAGGAGGCTGACATAGATGGTAGCCTTGATCTCAAGCACAAGTGGAGGGAGATACATTTCATCTATTAGATATGAAAGAAGGATGGGTGGACAGATGGATGGAAGGATAGCAATAAGTTTCCGAAAGAGTACAGAGGAATGAATGATGATGTGTTTGATAGAAGCTATCTTCTCTGTCAGGAAGGGACCGTCTATCCAGAGTGAGTAGAAAAGTAGTGGATAAAGGGATTTGGGTAAGTGAACACATTTTGAAAGAGCCTTGAAGGATAATGGGAGATGGACTTACTGGAAAAACAGAATGATTGCCTGGTAGCTCTAAAGGGCCGTGAAGATGGGAGACTAGGAATTTTGGGTGCTAATAATACATTATATATTCAACGATATTTTTTTCTCTGGTCAAGTTCAGCTTGTTAAAGGGGTGAAAATGGCATATATTCTGGTTACTCTGGACTTGCAATTTTATATATTGCAGTTGTGGGTATAGGCAGGGCCTTGGTTGTGGAGAATAGCCTATATAGGAAAAGAAGAATATACAACAGGGTTTATAGACTGAGAGAAAGGAGAGGAGTTAGAACCTGGATGTTTGATAAGATTAAAGAACAACTACAGAGTGAACAATTGGTAAGAATTAAATGAATAGTATTATTTTCAGATATTAATTTTGATTTTAAGATTTACAAATAAAAGATTCACTCAAAAATATTTATTGAGCAACTCCTGTATAAGAGAAATTGTCCTTAGCATTGTGGAAATGAAGGTGGGACAAGTTTTACCCTCTTACGAAGCTGAGATTCTAGCCAAGTGGATAATATCAAAATAAAAGAATAATGTGGTCTGATAGTCTGCACTGCAGAGGTGACAGGGTGGAAGAAAACACTTCCCACCTCCCTCAGCCAGGGCAGTTGTTTAACAATGCAACACAGATAGCCTCAGGCATTTCGGTGTGTGCTGTCCAACTGGGAGAGTCAATCATCAGCTTACAACACAGCAAGGTATTTCTATGCTGAACAGGATGAGAATTAATCCCTACCTTCACCACAGCATAGGCCATACCCGGGATCCTGACCCTGGCTCAGAACTGAGATCAGAAAGCTGCAGGGTCACAAAGATACACAGAAAAGCCACTCTAAAGCTAACTGGTAATAAGTGGACAAGCTATTACAAAGAAAGTGTTAGAAGCAGTCAATCTGCTTTCAACTTGATTGATTGAAACTCTATTTTTAGTGAATACTGAGGATGTCTATTAACAAAGACTGATAATATGGGTCTTATACATGGGAGGGATATCCTAATATAAAATTGCATGTGATAAAAATCATCAAAGAAAGGACATAAGACAAAGAACAAAACTTAGAAAAGATGTGAATATGATCAGAATAAAGACATTTTCCCTTGGTACGCCATATTTAGGATTTTTGATAATTCCTTATTGAGAAGATAATTATAAATTATTATTAGAATGCAAAAGTTTTGGATTTGTTTGTGCTTATATTATGAATATTTTAATGTGTTTATAGTCTAAGTTCACTGTATGTGTTAATCATTCTCAACCATACTTTTTATTGACTTCATAGCATCTCTACATCTTCTCGATATTGTAATTTAATAAGTATCTAAAATTGTCGACCTATGTGGCTTTTAGTGTCTAAAATGGGCATATCAGTAACTCTGTGAACTGTGTAACAAATTACTTCAAAACTTAGTGACAGGAAATAATCTTCCATTTTGCTGGTGTCTAGTGGCAAATGTCGAGAGAAAGAGCCAGTTCAAGCATGAGAGCCATTTCACCTTTATGACTTAGACTAGGAAGTATTATAATACAGCATCATTTTTATATATTCCTCGAGGCAAAGAATTCTGCACCAGTTCAAAGGGAAAACAGATTTTGACACGTTTCTGGAAGATCACATAAAACTGCAATATTCCTGTGGCCGTTTTTGAAAAAGGTAATCTGTCCCAGTGGGTAATATTAAGCAGTATTCCTTAGAGTTGTTTTAAAAGAGGTTAATTTTTTTTTTTTTTTTTTTTTTTTTTTGCGGTACGTGGGCCTCTCACTGTTGTGGCCTCTCCTGTTGCAGAGCACAGGCTCCGGATGCACAGGCCCAGCAGCCATGGCTCACGGGCCCAGCCGCTCCGCGGCATGTGGGATCTTCCCGGACCGGGGCACGAACCCGCGTCCCCTGCATCGGCAGGCGGACTCTCAACCACTGCGCCACCAGGGAAGCCCTAAAAGAAGTTAATTTTTGAGAATTCCCTGGCAGTCCAGTTGTTAGGACTCTGTGCTTTCACTGCTGAGAGCCCAGGTTCAATTCTTGGTCAGGGAACTAAGATCCCAGTGTGGCCAAAAAATTTTAAAAATTAAAAAAAAAAAAAGGTTAATTTTTTTAGGTTTTGTCACTGTTTACTTGTGCTTTGTATTGTAGAAGCACAGTGCATTCATTCTGTCTATAATGGCACCGAATAATGCTTTATAGAGTAGTAGCTGAGCGGTCTCTTTAAGGGCAACCTGGAGTTTATCAGGTAAAGTAAAATGAATTCATTCTATCACCTGTACATATGGGAGAGAGTAATGGCCTATTCAGAGAAGGGTCACTGTCTATAGTAAAGAAAGAGGAGGTTGGAAAGGTCACATATTAGTCTATCCAAGCAGTATTTAAAAGAATAATCATGCATCATTAGTGATAAAACTAAGCTCAAAATGGATTAAAGACTTAAATTTAAGACCTGAAACCATAAAACTTCTAGAAGAAAACATAGGCAGTATGCTCTTTGACATTGATCTTAGCAATATTTTTTTGGATATATCTCAAGGAAGGGAAACAAAAGAAGAAATAAACAAACGGAACTACATTGAACTAAAAAGCATTTGCACAGCAAAAGAAACCATCAACAAAACAAAAAGGCAACCTACTAAGTGGAAGAAGATATTTGTAAATAAGATATCCAACAAGGATTTAATATCCAAAATATACAAAGAACTCATACAACTCAACATCAAAAACAAACAAAAATATTAAGAATGACTAGAGGACCTGAAAAGACATTTTGTCCAAAGAATCCATACACATGGCCAACAGGCACATGAAAAGATGCTCAATATCACTAATCATCAGGAAAATGCTCCCTGATTTCAAACTATACTACAAAGCTACAGTAATCAAAACAGTATGGTGGTACAGAAAAATAGACACATAGAGCAGTGGAACAGAATACAGAGTCAAGAAATAAAGCTATACTTAGATGGTCAATTAATCCAGGACAAAGCAGGCAGGAATATACTATGAGGAAAAGACATCTTCTTCAATAAATGGTGTTGGGGAAACTGGACAATTACATACAAAAGAATCAAACTGACTACTTTCTCATACCTTATAATTATTTTTAAATAGATTAT
This sequence comes from Aethalodelphis obliquidens, assembly GCF_003676395.1. Taxonomy (NCBI): domain Eukaryota; kingdom Metazoa; phylum Chordata; class Mammalia; order Artiodactyla; family Delphinidae; genus Aethalodelphis; species Aethalodelphis obliquidens. The sequence continues at coordinate 55,233,559 of NW_020837947.1, read as the reverse complement.
TTATATTTATTTTTCTTTTTGCTTTCTTTCTCAACTCCTATCTTTTGCTTATCTGGCATGACAGATATTTAATTACAATTCATACTTGAAAAAGAATGATAGTCTATGGACTTGTGATAATTCCTGAATGCTGTGGCAAATGTGATAAATATTTTTAATAAAATTTAACTATTTGTCTGAATACAGTAAACCTTTTGGTGTGCCTTCAATTAAATATCCAGGATACACTTTTTTGAAAAGACTAGAAGAGAGTACTAAACAGTGGACTGTATCCATAGACTGTGCACACTAGTTTAAAAACCTATGTTCTAGCTCCTATTTCTATCCTGATACGTGATCTCTGGCAGAGACCTCATTCTTAGATTTAGGTATCCCACCTCTAAAGTGAGTAGCCTATTGCTAATACTGCATCATGTGTTACCAAAAATTATAATGGGTGTTAAATGAAATGACTTTGGAAAATGATTGATTAAACAAAGTTAAATATCTTTAATTTTTAGCCTTTAAGATTCTAATATAATTATGAATCTAAAGTTAAAGGCTTCTATGTGGTATTTCCCAAATTATTTGACTATATAATAACATAAAAGTGTTTTCAAGAACACTGATTTTATATGGACTTAAGGAGAAAATCTATACTGTTTTATAATTCCCACAATAATTTTATTAGGAAAGAGTTTGGGTTAAAAACAATTTAAATAAAATTTAAACAAATATTTTTTCTGAGATCTTTGGGAGTGATCTAAGTTTAAACTTTTTCCTGATATTATTATATTTATGTGATATATTTTAAATAATTGAGAAAAAATATACAATTTCAAAATAAAGTAAAACTCACTCCAAATGTAAGGCTAGATACTATAAAACTCTTAGAGGAAAGCATAGGAAGAACACTCTATGACATAAATCACAGCAAGATCCTTTTTGACCCACCTCCTTGAGTAATGGAAATAAAAACAAAAATGAACAAATGGGACCTAATAAAACAAAAGCTTTTGCACAGCAAAGGAAACCATAAACAAGATGAAAAAACAACCCTCAGAATGGGAGAAAATATTTGCAAACAAAGCAACTGACAAAGGATTAGTCTCCAAAATATACAAGCAGCTCATGCAACTCAATATCAAAAACACAAACAACCCAACCCAAAAATGGGCAGAAGACCTAAACAGACATTTCTCCAAAGAAGATATACAGACTGCCAACAAACACGTGAAAGAATGCTTAACATCACTAATCATTAGAGAAATGCAAATCAAAACTACAATGAGGTATCACCTCACACCGGTCAGAAGGGCCATCATCAAAAAATCTAGAAACAATAAATGCTGGAGAGGGTGTGGAGAAAAGGGAACCCTCCTGCGCTGTTCGTAGGAATGTAAATTGATACAGCCACTATGGAGAACAGTATGGAGGTTTCTTCAAAAAATAAAAGTAGAACTACCATATGACCCAGCAATCCCACTACTGGACATATACCCTGAGAAAACCATAATTCAAAAAGAGTCATGTACCACAATGTTCACTGCCACACTTTTTACAATAGCCAGGACATGGAAGCAACCTAAGTGTCCATCGACAGATGAATGGATAAAGAAGATGTGGCACATGTATACAATGAAATATTACTCAGCCATAAAAAGAAATGAAATTGAGTTATTTGTAGTGAGGTGGATGGACCTAGAGTCTGTTATACAGAGTGAAGTAAGTCAGAGAAAAACAAATACCCTATGCTAGTGCATATATACGGAATCTAAAAAACTGGTACTGATGAACCTAGTGGCAGGGCAGGAATAAAGACGCAGACGTAAAGAATGGACTTGAGGACACAGGGCGGGAAGGGTCAGCTGGGAAGAAGTGAGAGAGTAGCATTGATATATATACACTACCAAATGTAAAATAGCTTGTGGGCATGTGCTGCATAGCACAGGGAGATCAGCTCAGTGCTTTGTGACAACCTAGAGGGGTTGGGATCCGGAGAGCGGGAGGGAGACGCAAGAGGGAGGGGATTTGGGGATATATGTATACATATAGCTGATTCACTCTGTTGTACAGCAGAAACTAACACAACATTGTAAAGCAATTATACTCCAATAAAGATGTAAAAAAAAAATTACAAAACACAGAAAAATATGGTTAACATTTTTCTCTACTCCAATATATTTTATATTTATACCCATTCTTTTAGAAAAGAGAGGTCCCATTGTAAACACATTTTATATCATGCTTTTTGTAAATATAATATCAATGGTATTTTTGTTTTTATAGAAAACATTATGTTAATTGTAGTATCTTATATTACAATTATTTAATAAACTATTACACTAATTTTTAAACTTATTTTATTAAGAGGAAAAACGAGATATATGGCAAACACTGAGTATTATTTAGGCAAGTGTTTAAGTTTGTTATGCAGAGCTTAGAAGTGATCTAAGGGGTCTCTGCAAGTGATGGGAACTGGGGAGAGCTGAAGAGGTGAAGGCCACTGATGCCCATCTATTTTATGTTGGGTTTCATATGACATTTTATTTGAATGAAGGATTCTAGAAAATAATTAGAAAAAAATCAGTGATCTACATATGTTGGTTCACAATCAAAATTAAGCATAATTTTATTTTTTACTGTTATTTAAAATCTTTTCTTTCATTATGTCCATAATTATATATTGATATACATTATTTAGTCATACCCCTTATTTTTATATATAACAAATTTTAACTTCTATTTTTTAAGCCTACTATGTGAACAAAAGCCTATTTTAATTATGCTGCTTTGTGAAACAGTACTTTTCAAGTAAAATATGATAAATATGTTTAAATATAATCATTGAAAAAGAACATGGGGTTGATCTTAACAAAGTCAACTGAAGTAAGAACTAAAGTCAAATTCTTAGCCACGTAAAACTTCAGCTAAATAATCAGAGGAAACAGAAAGGGGTCAGCTTGTTCACTCCCATTATTGCTGTCATTTAGGAACATTGATTCTAAAAAACAAGTAGAAAAATAATATCACCAAAGGCTTCGGACAAGGCCTTTGTTTTCCAACCCTCTCTCTCAGATCCTAGAGCAGAGAATCGAACAAAGGGGCAAGGATGGAATGTGAGACGGTTCTCCACTACTGTGCCACACTCCTTTGGAGCCACCACCCTATATTGTCTTGCTGGTAGGGAGAACTGGACATCAAAGCATCTGAAGTGCTCTGAACTAGACTGATGTCAATAAGTGAACTTGCTTCTCACTGGGAAGTGAAGTTCACTTAACACAGCTGATAGCAATTATTAGAGAAAATGCAAAAACAATAGCAAAACAAATAACCCCAAACCAAAAATCTCATGCAAGTTGTAGCTCAATGATCTGAAACTCCTCCATCACACCAGGTTTTACTGGAAACCAATTAATGAATTTCAATTGCAGCTGGAGTAAAATCCAAACCTGGGCCATGGGCCACAGAGCCATAGATCATCCAGTTCCTATTTATTTCTCCAAACTCATCTTGGGCTCTTCTCCATCCTGCTCAGTCTTTTTCCTTCTACATTTTAAATTTTGTTTCTGTACATTTTTGTTTTTATTTCCAAAGTTACAAAAACGTTACAAGAATAGTACGAGAAGTTTCAATATACCCTTTCCCTGATTCCCACATTGCTTTCATTTTGCACCATTTGGTTTTCATTCTCTCTGTGGCTCTGTCTCTTTTGTTTTCTTCCTCTGCACTTGTGTACACGCACACTTTCACGTGGTATTATTTTCTGAACCACTATATAGTATGCTGTAGACATTAGGCACAGCTGACAACACCTTACCCAAGCCATTCTAGGATAGAGTCCTCTAAAATAACTTATTTTAAACAACCCAGATAAAGGAAAAATCAATTTCCCTACACCTTTCCTTTTATTCCCTAGCTCTTCGACTACACACTGAGGCTCATGCTTCTCAGTTCATGTAAGAAAGATCTTACAAAATCAAGGTGCTAGAGGGAAGACAGGCAGTTTAAACCCCAGATAGCTTCGTATTATGGTTCTGTTTCACTTACTTATTTTGATTGATTGACTGATCTGAAGTGGGAAACAAAAATGTAGGAATTAGAAACCCTGGCTAATAAAATAGAATTGACAGGATCTAATGACGGTTTAGTGTGACTGGAACTTTTGTTACTAAATCTTGTTTAAGAAAAATTCAGCTTAAAGTCTTATTTAGTCAGATAATTTGAATAGCCCAAAAGAAATCAAGATAGGCCAGTGAGCCAAGGCCGGATTATCTTATGATGCAGCGTCGCTTGATCATTACTCATGAGCATATTTCTTTTAAAAAGTTGTCAGTAAAACTGCCTTCTTTCCATTGCTGCACTTCAGATCATCAGTGTTTTTAGCAGCTGTGGAACAAAAGTCCTTAAGGGACTGAGAGTCCCTAGAAAACAGACAGTGTCTTTATCCCAAAATGACTTATGTCCTTTTGATGTGTTAGGGTTCATATGGAGCTCTCATGGAGGAAATGAGAAAATAGGATCCATATTCGGGGTAGATCTTTGGTGATTTAGCCAAAATTCCACTCAAAACTTCCAGAAATAAATCAGTAATATATTACTCTTTTTACAATGTATCACTGGAGCAAAAAGGAAGGGAGAAAATGTGAGACAGAGAAAGGGAAAGACTAAAACCTACTTATTACTCATACAGAATAGACAGACTCTAATGAGAATGAAGCTGATCAACTAGTTGGACTGATCAACTTTAGATAATATGTCAGAGTATTGTTGGGAATGGGGTTAGAGGCTTTTTTTTTTTTTTTTTTTTTTTTTTTGCGGTACGCGGGCCTCTCACTGCTGTGGCCTCTCCCGCTGCGGAGCACAGGCTCCGGACGTGCAGGCTCAGCGGCCGTGGCTCACAGGCCCAGCCGCTCCGCGGCATGTGAGATCTTCCCGGACCGGGGTGCGAACCCGTGTCCCCTGCGGCAGGCGGACTCTCAACCACTGCGCCACCAGGGAAGCCCGAGATAGAGGCTTTTATTATAAAGACAGTGAAGAACTAGGATAATATAGTGTACTCAAAGCCAAAGTAATGATAAATTCCATGGAGGAGAGGTTGACAGACTTCCTAAACAATTATAAAGGAAAAAAAAAGAAAGGAATTAGAAGAGATAAAATGGAGACATTTGAAATAAACCATTTTTTTCCCAAAACTACTAGCTGTGAGAAAAGAAAAATATACCAGTAGTAATGAGATTAGCTACAGTCCTTCCTTTCTTTCGTCCCTCCTCTTCCCCTCCTCTCTCCCTCTTTCCACCTCCTCCCCCTCTTCCTCCCCCTCCTTCTTCCCCCTTCCCCACCCATCCTCCTCTTCATCCTCTTCTTCTTCTTCCCCCTGCCTCTCTCTCACTCTGTCCTTCTTTCAAATTCTAGTGCATTATGAAGGCTAGTGGCTCAGGAAAAGGAGAGACTAAACAGATTTAAAGAGAGAGAAAACCCCAGCAGCACTGAAAGACACATGTTTTTGCTACCTTAAGGTTAGCTGATTTCTTCTCGTTTTGTTATTTCTAAAGAAAAGGATTAAGGGATAATCAACAGAGACAGTAAATGAGCACTGCTGCTGGCCTCATATATAGCTAATGCTATGGTCCCAAAACTGACCTATGGTTGTTATAATATTTTAAGAGGAGATCAATAACATATCATTGTAACCCATTTCAACATCATACTGATTTTAACTATGTATGACTATTGATTTTCTGCAATAGCTTATGACAGTATATGCTACTTTTTTTGAAGACAACATTGCCACAGTTCCACACAAATTAATATTCCCATACCAGCAAATTTATTTTATAGGAACATGAGTCTTTTAGGCTAATAAGACTAATGAGAATAACACAGGACATGAATTAAGGAACTAGGACAGAAGCCATTTGTCAAGACATAAAAAAAGCAAATCCATACTTTGTCTTTCCAAAACCACATTTTTAAAAGTTTGGAGACTAAAGTTTTAAAAATTTGGTTTTAAATGAATATTTTAAAATATGTTATTTTTGATATGTACTTAGATATGAGCAAATTTCTCCTATGAAATTTAAAACGCTTTGACTTTATTGTACCCACATGGAGTTGAAAAATGATCAGTTTTTATCCTTTCTCTTCTCTGTATTTTAAATTATATAATTCAGATATTATATGCCATGCCCATTTTCTTTCTCTTGGTTTAGGCTCTTTCATAACTCTACTGTAATAATGGAGCACCAGAACCCAGCATTTCTGTTCTGAATGGACTGTGCTCTTACACACACATAAATGAGTAAGTAAAATGGCTGAATGAACTCCAGGTTGATTTTTCATTTAATCTTCTGTGTGCTTTAGCCATAAAATACAGCTCATTTAAAGGCCTCGTGGTTGTTTCACTTCATTTATTTGGCATAATAGCGATAAATGTTCTACTTCGTGTGTTTCACAATTGTGAAACAGCTCCCGGGTTTACAATGAGACTGGAAGGGTTTATAATATAAAAGTAGCTTATTGTGCCACTGGAACATGTACTAAAGGTGTCTTTGTTTAATATATCACGATTTGATACCAGACTACCATTACCTACCAGCTGGAGATATTTTATAAGCTCATAGTAGAGATTTTTAGTATAATATATGTAATTTGATTACACATCATAACTCTTAGTAATTTCCCCAGAGGTGTTAGCTTTTAATTAATTTATGTTTGGATATTTTTATGGAAAATGTTATGAAATAATAGCAACAACTCATTCTTTGGGATTATATGCCACAATATGAATAAAACATCTAATGGTGCTTGGTATACATTTAGGCTCCACCTTTCTAACGCTCTTCGTGTGTTATAATGATCAAATCTTTATGCATTTCATTTTTACTTATAGTAATCATAGAAATTAATGGATCAGTTGGTAATGTCCCAGCTTATGAGAACACTTAAAACATATATTATAGGAAAAAGTATTTAAAGTGGTAAATACTACAAATGAGTTAGTATTTCCTAGTGACTACTATAAGGATATATTTACTTCATTACCTCTATATTTCTATAAAAATATTACATTTTTTAGTTTTGGCCACTAAATACCCATTTAAAGGGGTGGGGGAGGGAAGGATTGGGAGTTTGAGATTAGCAGGCACAAACTATTATATATAGGATGGATAAACAACAAGGTCCTACTGGATAGCACAGGGAACTATATTCAGTATGCTGTGATAAACCGTAATGGAAAAGAATGTGAAAAAGAATATATATATATAACTGAATCACTCTGCTGTACAGAAGAAGTTAACACATTGTAAATGAACTGTACTTCAATAAATTGTTTTTAAATGACAAAAAATTACCCATCTGTAGTTGAGGTGTATCCCAGACTTAGATAATATTTTTTAGAATTGAGATATAATTGACATATAACATTGTACTAGTTTCAGGTGTACAACACAGTGATTCAATATGTGTAAATATTGTGAAACAACAACCACAATTAGTGGTCAGTCTAGTTAACAACTATCATAGTTACATAACACATAGTTACAATTGTTTTTCTTGTAATGAGAACAGTAGGATCTACTCTGTTAGCAATTTTCAAGTATAAAATACAGTATTATTAACTATAGTCACCATGCTGTACGTTACATCGCTCAGATTTATTTATTTTAAGGCTGGAAGTTTGTACTTTTTGACCACTTTTACCCATTTCGCCCAGCCCCCATCCTCCAACTCTGGCATCCTCCACCAATCTGTTCTCTGTATCTATGAGTTCAGTGATAACTTTTAAAAATTAGTTGAGAATATTTAAAAATTTTTTTAATTTTTAAAAATATTTTATTAATAGCTTAACTTTTAATCACCCTTGATATTCCTTCTTACATTGGTTATAGTAACTAATTTACTGGTTTATAACAAACACACAGAATGACCTTTCATCTTCATTAACTAGGGCCTTATATAATTCCTACTTACCTGAATCCCTGCTCTGATTCTCTTCCTGACATCCTTGTGACTCTTGCCCTGTATAACCTTTCAGAGCCTGGAGCTTTCTACTTGACCTCAGGTTCTGTAACTCCTTGTTGTCAAACATACGAGTCCTCACTTTTACCTCCCAACCACAGTGTCTTATACATATTACAAAGATTAAAAGTGACCAAGGAATTTTATCACTATTCTTCCTTCAATCTGGGCTTCTTCTCTGAACATTAACTAGAATTTTCTCTAATTATCTTTTGTACTCTTATAGGTATAAATGGTCAATGATCATACAGACTTTCTTAACTTATTCTATTCTAATGAAAACAAAGATAAGGATATGGCCTCTGATGTTGTACTGGAGAGGTTACCTTACATGACTGAAATTTTCATAAGTAATCATTTCTGGGTAATGTACCAACTTTAAATTCAGCAATTATTAAATAAATCCTTTAAATATATATTATACATTGTTTTCTTGTCAAGAAAAATCAAATTATTTGAATAAAGTAACTGTTTAAGAAATAAGAGTTATCATTAGGAAAATTATACTTTAGGAAAATAGATGATGAAGAAACATTCTAGAAAACTGGCAATCGGGGCAAAATATTTAATACAACTGTTACTTGAGAAAATTTGGAAGTCTGAAATTTTCCCTTCTGAACCTGTGGCTATAGCAAAAGAGTTCAGGGAACCAAATATAAGTAATATTTTTATTGTTGGCTATATTTGGAGAGGTGTTTGAGGGATAAAAGTAAGTCAAGGAAAGAATCGTTAGGTTTGAAAGAAGAAATGAAATGAAATAGAAAATTTGAGCAATCTAGGGCTTTTCAAAGTCATAAAAGCCAATTGATTTGAGACCCCTAAGTCCACCCCCACCAGAGGAAAAAAAATTGAGAAAATTTTCGAGAGATAAACATCCAGTAACATTTTAAGCGAGTAAATTTGAATCAGGGCTAATATCAGACTAAAAGTGTGATATCTGTTAAACCTTTTAGATGAATAAAATATTTCAGAGCAAATGCCTGATCAAGCCTTTCCCAAGGAATCACAACGGCTTTAAGGTAGTCTGGTTTAAACTGAGAAAGAATAAAACGACAGGAAAAAAAAAATAGAAAAAATATATTCACAAACTAAAATGTGAAAACAACGGTGAGAGTGGTTCCTGGAAAACTGGAGATGCCAGGAATCAAACAGATACAAACTGTACAATGTTTGTGTGAGAGTTGCACCTCCAAGAAACCACAAGCTAGTTACGGTTGTGACTGTTTGAGACTTAGAACTGTGGACATCCAATCTCCTTCAGGAAGAAGCATCTTAAAAATATGCAAACCATTCAAGGAGTATATGTACCCGAGGTACACTTCATCCTGAGTTTTAGAAAGTTAATAGAAAAAGAAGGTCTCCCGGAGAAATCATGGAGTAAAATGAACAAAGCAGTGCAGAAGACAAAAGTTGGGTAGAATCAAGGAACATTCTTCTTCCACAGGATTGCAGCATTCATAGTATTTTCCTAGTAGGAGGATTTCAGAATCGCCCTATTTCCCATAAATTAGAGTGATTGCTGTGGCTATTCTGTCCCTGTCTACTATCTTCTTGTGAGTATGAAGTAATAGGTAGCAGGATTGTTCACAGGTTGCTGTATAAAGAAAACACATCCAGATCTGATATAGAAATTACCACAACATAAAATCTTCTCTTACTACAGTTGAAATCTTTATCATGTGACAGCATCCTTTTTTGTTTAGAACACAATAGTACATAGTTCCATCAATTGGAAAGACGTTACTGCACCCTAAGTCCCATATTCCTTTCTTCCTTCCCAATCTTACCAAAATTTGCTACAAATATTTTTGCATGTGAAAGAGAGAAATAATTAAAGAGAGACACAATTAAAAGAGAGAAACAATATAGGAAAATGTGGTTAACATCACTAATCATCAGGGAAATATATATCACAATTTCTTTACCCATTTATCCTTTGATGGTCATTTATTTTGGTTGTTTCCATGTCTTGGCTATTGTAAATAATGCTGCAATGAACATGGGGGATGCAGATATCCTTTTGAGATAGTGATTTCATTTCCTTCAGATAAATACCCAGAAGTGGGAATATTGGATCATCTGGTAGTTCTATTTTTAATTTTTCAGGAACCTCCTTACTGTTTTCCATAATGATGGTATCGATTTACATTCCCATCAAGAGTGCACAAGGATTCCCCTTCCTCCCCACCCTCGCTTACACCTGTTAATCTCTTCTCTTTTTGATAATAATGATTCTAACAGGTGTGAGGTGAAATCTCATTACGGTTTTTATTTTGCATTTCCCTGAAGATTAGTGAAGTTATATGTCAATTATATCTCAGTAAAACTGGAAAAATTAAACCAAATCACATGGGTGAGTTGGTAAATCCACAATTGTAAATAAAACATTTAATATGCCTCTATCAAGATACAGGGAGATAAAAACAAATCATGAAAGGTATAGGCAACTTAAATAACATATTAACATGCTTTTGCGGGTCAGGATGGTAGAGTACAAGACCCTGAACTCACCTCCTCCCAGGGGCACACCAAAATTACAATTGCTTACAGATCAACTATTTAAGAGAAGAATCCTAAGATTAGTAGAACAGATTTTCTGTAACCAAAGATATAAAGGAGTCACAGTAAGACAGGTAAAAGGGGCAGAGACATGGTATAGTCAAACCCACACCCTGAATTGGCAACCCACAGAAGGAAGAAGCATCACAACTGCAGAGGTCCTCCCCAAGGAAAGAGGGTTCTGAGCCTCACATTGGGCTCCCCAGCCTGGGGGTCCTGCGTTGGGAAGATGAGCCCCCAGAACTTCCATCTTTGAAAACCAGTGGGGCTTACATTTAGGAGAGCTGGCGGGTTATAGGAAAGAGACTCTGCTCTTAAAGGGTGCCACATGTTCTGAGACCCAGGGTAGAGGTAATAGATTGAAAGGAGTGTAGGTGAAGCCCACCTGCTGACCTTGGAGAGCCTCATGGAGAGGCAGGAGGCAACTAGGACTCCCCCGGGAGATGGAGTCACTGGTGGCAGCCATTTTGAGGAGCTCAATCCACCTTGATGACATGGGTGCTGGTAAGTGCTATTTTGGAATCCTCCTTCCAGCCTACTGATGCCAAGGGCTTGCCCCACCCACCATCTGGACCACAGCAGGTGCATGCCTCCAGGCCACGCTGCCAGCCATTCAGGGAGCCTGTCCCCTGTACCAGCAGGCTCATAGCAGCCAAACACCACCAGGCCACACAGCCAACTTTGGAGGAAGACTACCCCACCCTTCAGCAGGCCCATAGCCACCATAAGAGTTAAGATTTTGTAGCCAACCAGGGATGAGTCACACCTACTAAAATGCCCACAACAGAAGGGTGTATGCAGTGCACATGGGGGGCACCTCTAGAGCACATAGTTCTAGTGACCAGTGGTGAGTATGCTGCTGGGTTCCATAGTATGTCTTCTATGCAAGGTCACTTCTCCAAGACCAGGTGACATAACCCACCTACCTCATACATACAAATAAGCACAGAGAATTAGGCAAAATGAGGAGACAGAGGAATATGCTTCAAACAAAGAAACAAAGTGCAAACCCAGAAGGAGAACTAAATAAATTAGAGATACTCAATCTACCCATTAGTTAAAAGTAATGATGATAAAGTGCTCAATGAACTTGGAATAAGAATAGATGAACACAGTGAGAATTTTAACAAAGAGTTAGAAAACATAAAGAAGAACCAAACAGAGCTGAAGAATATAATAACTGAAATAAAAAATACACTAGAAGGTATCAACAGTAGATTATATGATATAGAGGAACATATCAGTGACCTAGAAGCCAGAGTAGTAAAAATCACCCAAACTGAATAGAAAAAAGAATTTTTAAAAAGTGAGGATAGTTTAAGAAACCTCTGGGACAAAATCAAGTGTACTAACATTTGCATTATAGAAGTTATAGGAAAAGAAGAGAGAGAGAGAGAGAGAAAGGGGCAGATACCTTATTGGAAGAAATAATAGCTCCATCCAGGTCTAGGATGCACAGAGAGTCAAACAAAATACATATTCCCAGCTGCAGAACTGGTATTGCTTATCTCAGCAAAAGAGATTGTTTGCGTGGAAAGATTAATAACACTGATTAGCTTTCTAATATTTTGCACTTTGGGAAATATTTTTTATGTGATTATATTTAAAATTTTAGTAAAAACTGAAATAAAGGGCTTCCCTGGTGGCGCAGTGGTTGAGAATCTGCCTGCCGATGCAGGGGACCCGGGTTTGTGCCCCGGTCTGGGAAGAACCCACATGGCGCAGAGTGGCTAGGCCTGTAAGCCATGGCCGCTGGACCTGCGCGTCCAGAGCCTGTGCTCCGTAACGGGAGAGGCCACAACAGTGAGAGGCCTGCATACCGCAAAAAAAAAAAATAAAAAAAAAAAAAAAAGAAAAAAAAAAAAAAAAAAAAAAAAAAAAAAAAAAAAAAAAAAAAAAAAAAAAAAAAAAAAAAAAAAAAAACAATTTGCTGAAAAAAAAAAAAAAAAAAAAAAAAAAATCCCAAGAGGTTCACACAAAGATACATTATAATTTAAGTGGCAAACATTAAAGATAAAGAGAGAATCTTAAAAGCAACAAAGCAAAAGCAACAAGAAAACTCCTAGATGACTCTTCAGCAGAAACTTTACAGGCCAGAAGTGAGTGGCACTATATATTTAAAGTGATGAAAGGAAAAAAACCTACAACTAGCCTTTCCATATAAATTTTGAATCCATATATCAATATCTACAAAATAGCCAGCTGGGATTTTGAGTTGGGATAATTCCCCTTTAAAAACTACACTCCTTTTGTTAGAATCTTGCTGACTTCTTCATATGTGAAGAAATATGAGGGTGAGTCCTTTATTTCTCCTTTAAGTTTTTCTCTTATTCTGGATCAACTGTTAGCAGTTTCTATTAAGGTCCAGGTAGTAGGGATATAAGTCTCAAAATAGACTTTATGGGCCTCCTACACTTACCTAGAATGTGTGCCACAAAAATGTAAGTAGTTAGCAGTTAGGTCCCAATTCATGCCCCCTTTCTTTGAAGGTCAGAATAAGAAATTATACCTTTTGAAATGAAAGGGAACTTCTGGAGACATATGATTTAGAGTAAGCAGAAATTTTTTTCCTTCAATTTGTTTTAATAAGAACAGGCTATCTATATTTCTTTGAATATTCCAATACAGAACAAATTCTATTTATGCTTGTCATATTCATGAGACAAACTAAGAAGAAATAATATAAAAAAGAGCAAGTTGCAAATACTAAAAATAGGACTGTATAAAAAGAGTTTTGAAATATCAAGTCACATGAAGATGTTTCCACTTCTAACATTAAAATATGCATTTTGATCTGTTGTCATGGACATAGTTTTAAGTTGTAATAGCAAAGTAAAGTTAAAATAGATTATTTTTGTTAATCTGAATGCATTTTGATATAATAAATGGCAAAACTAAACAGCTGTCACTCATCTTAGAGAAGCAACATTAATTAGCTCCTTAAAAATATTTGTAATTTAAGACAACACACTTGAAAAATAGTAACTTCCTAATTAGGATAATGGATTTAGTTAAGGAAAATATCTTAAGTATTAGAATCTCAAATTTACAGATACTAAATATTTCAGTTGTGGCTATTTAATATCTGAGCAATGTAGTCAATCTTTAATGAAAAAAAAGCTTGCTAATTACAATGATGAAAACATAGATTTAGGGCTTCCCTGGTGGCAGAGTGGTTGAGTCCGTCTGCCAATGCAGGGGACACAGGTTTGTGCCCCGGTCTGGGAAGATCCCACATGCCGCGGAGCGGCTGGGCCCGTGAGCCATGGCCGCTGAGCCTGCGCGTCCGGAGCCTGTGCTCTGCAATGGGAGCGGCCACAGCAGTGAGAGGCCCGCGTACCGCAAAACAAACAAACAAAATTTGTTATTTAAAGCCACTAGTCTATGGCAATTGGTTATGGCAGCCTGAGCAGACTAAAAGAATAAATTACACTAAAACTGAGTTTTAACAATTAAACATATTAGTATGTAATAAGAAAAAAAACACTTGACTTCTAACTTCAATAAATGTGCTCAGAATTTTTGCGCTACCCATTCTAGAAAATTAAATATTGCTTAATATGTAACATGTACTTTGTAAAGTGCTTCAAACAATTTTTTCTGTTTTCATTGAAAATGTTATATTATATCTAACAGTCTGGATCCGTGGATCTGGAAGGAAAATGAGAAAGCTTCTTTTCCTTCAGCAATGAAAACGGCAACAGGATGAAGGAGCAACACATAAAGAAGATTGTTAGAGTTTTAGAAAAAAACTGAGAGGCATTCCTTCTGAAATTCAGATTGTGTGGTTCTGAGCTGAATGATACTATGAAAGCAACAAGTAGACAGAAAATAGAACTGCTTATATAAAAGTGCCAGGTATACCTGACCCCAGGATTAAGGACTTTTTTTTTTTCGGGCCTTCTTCTCTTAGGGTGACAACTCTGCTTCACTAGTGAGGCACTGAGTGGTGATGGCAGTCCCTGATCTCCTCAGCTTGCCTCTCCTGGGTTGGAACTCCCACCCTAAGAGTCAGATAGGCTGAGGGCCATCAAAGCCCATCAAAGTCCATCAAAGTCCTTGGCCTGCCATACCGAGGATAGAGCTTCCATCTTACAAGTGGAGGATGAGTAGAGGGTAGGAGGCCCACATGTCTCAGATGTACATTCTTAAAATAATGCTTCTGCAACATGGGGGTGAGAGTGATGAGACATGCTTGTCACCTGCCCCTCCCACAAGAACCATCCCCCTAGACTGGAAGTTGCTGTGGGAAGGAAGCCCCATATTCTTGGCTATATCTGCCTGTGTAAAGCCTCTATCACACTGAGATGGGGACACTTCAAATCAAAGAAGGAGCATGCAAGACAGAATCAAGGCAAAAAAAGTAGAGTATGTTTTCACAAATGAGAAAGAGCCACTATGTCTGAAGCTATGGTGGCAGAGCAAAATGAGCTCAAATATTCAGGTGTGGTAGGCAGGTCAGGTGTGTCAGAGAAGTGTAGGTCCTATTAAAATGTTTGAACAAAGATGTAAATGACTAATTAAAACTTTGCCTTTCTACCCAGGAATTTTTTAGTATTAATAAAATTCAACTACATAAATGAATAGTACAGTAATGGGAGAACTCTGGGTTGCTAACAGCAGGTGGTAAAAAAGGGCCTTTAACCATATTAAAACAGAATCAAAAGAAATTTTCTCATTCCATGAAAGTGTTGGCTAATTTTTTGTGTAATCAAACATATTTACCAGTCCTGAGGATAGGAGAAAGAACCCCAGAAAGGCATGAAGTTAAATTTTAAATCAGCTTATCCAAATGGGGATTTGGATTCAGTATATACTTTATAGAGTGGAAACTATGTGGATTTCTATGGTTTACCGTATCTTTGGTCTCAGCAAGGTGATGACTGAGCTACATACCCACCACTTCCCTGGAAACCCTACTTCATGCTGCTCTACAGATAACATTAACTCTTTGTATTTGTTTGTTAATTAAATTTCTTATTTATTTTCAAATATGATATTCATTCAACAAACATGTATTTGGGGCTTACTCCTAGTGCATATGTTATATCAGATGAAAAGATCTGTCTGATATTTAGAGTTACGACTATATAAAAAGGAATTTATAAATAACATATTTAGAAAATTTCGTAAAGATCCAATTTGATGAGCATTGCCTTGCACGATTATGTGTTTGAAAACAATAAATACATTCTAACATATTCAGGGAAAGAAAATGAGAGAAAATGAGTTAAGTTGTGATACTCTGTGCGAACAAAATAGACATAAGTCTCCATATTTGCATTTTTACCATGTCCTTTTCACCTCAATATCATTTTGAGATAAATTAGGCATGCCACACATGTGCAAGTGTTAAGAATTATAATAAAGGTGATATAGGACAGCTAGTTCCCTTTGTAACTATAAGGTGGTGAATGTGGAGCTTCAGTTGTTATGGCAACCTTCAATTAATGAAAGTATCATCAAAGTCATCTCTCTACAATATTTAATAAGTTATTTCCGTTAAACATGATTG
Source organism: Aethalodelphis obliquidens (assembly GCF_003676395.1). Taxonomy (NCBI): domain Eukaryota; kingdom Metazoa; phylum Chordata; class Mammalia; order Artiodactyla; family Delphinidae; genus Aethalodelphis; species Aethalodelphis obliquidens. Next base: position 55,217,484 of record NW_020837947.1, on the reverse strand, counting down.
AATGTTCCTTTCTGAATTCAATGACATAGCTGATGTTAAAAGCCATATTTTTAAAGAATGAAAATAACTATATCCTCAATTGTTTAACAGAGAAAAGTCTTTCAAAATCTTCTCTTAAAATTAATTTTTTATAAAGACAGCTGCAACTATGTTGCTAATAAAATATTAATAGCTTCTACATAGTTAGTCCTTCGTGTAGATTTATGGATCATTATGGATTTTCCATTAAGCTGTTGTGGTCAGATTTGATGATGATGATGGTGGTAATGATGATGACTGACAGAAAATTCTGCTAATATTAGTAGCATTAACTGACTGATAAAATACTAACAGATAATTTTATTTCTATCAAAATAACCTTCTCCAAACTCTCACATGAAACTCATTAACATAAACAATAAGCTGAAAATCCAAAGGTTATTATATCAATGGATGTAGTGTTGAGAAATGACTTGAATTTATAATGACTAATACTCATAGAATGACTTTTCATATATTATCTTAGTCCTCAACACATGTAAGGTAGATTTCATTATTCCCATTTACTAGATTGGGAAAATGAGACACCAAGAGCCAAAATTAAAGTAGTATTTTACAGCTCACACAATGAGTATGTGAGGAAGCAAGTGTTTGTGCCAAGTCTGTCCAATGCCAAAATCTGTCCTCTGTCCATCAGGCCATGCTCTCTCCTGAGAATCATTTTGAGGTTATGACCTAAAAATAATATCATAACATGTATGAGTCTACAAACTACTACCACAAAATTCCAGTGTCCTTATTTCACTACCTGCTAAATGATAGAAATGAATATCTGAGTTTTTTTGCTGTAAGCTAATAATGCTTAAGGTTTAATACTCAAGTCTTAAAATCTCCTTGGAGCACAACCCAGGATGATGTAAAGAGTAACTGGAGCGTGATTAGAAAAGAAAATATTCTGATTCAATGATCAACAATGTGAACCTTGGGAAGGAAGCTAAAAGCTACAACCTGGGGCTTCCCTGGTGGCGCAGTGGTTGAGAGTTCACCTGCCGATGCAGGGGACACGGGTTCGTGCCCTGGTCTGGGAAGATCCCTCATGCCGCGGAGCGGCTGGGCCCGTGAGCCATGGCCACTGAGCCTGCGCATCCAGAGCCTGTGCTCCGCAACGGGAGAGGCCACAACAGTGAGAGGCCTGCGTACCGCAAAAGAAAAAAAAAAAAAAAAAACAAAAAGCTACAACCTGGAATAATAGGATTGTTTAGTAACACAGATGTAAATAAAGTCTAAGAGGAAAGTGTCTTTAAAAAGTGACTCTTTAAATTTTTTCCTTATATGTACAAAAAATTAACCCCAAATAAAAGTGAGATTGTCTTTTCTTGTTGACATAACCAGGAAGGCTGAATCAGTTTTAATCTACAGCACTGTAGGCACTGGAACATTGAATACATGTTTGTCCTTTTTGTGCCAGCAATTATAAATGCATTTGGAATGGAGTCCTGGGCTGAAGCCCTAGCTTTTCCAAAACTGGTTAAATTCCTTAAATAATGATAATATTAAAAATGATATCAGCATGTGCTGATCACCTACGATATGCTAGATGAGCTAGCTAAATATACTTTACATGCATTTTCAGATTACAAAAAATGTACCACAGGAAATTAACCACTTCACCTTCAGGTTCCCTATTGAAATGGAAGGATAATGTCTACCTTCCATTTTATGGGGGCAGTATATATGTGATTAAGAGTATAGCCACTTGGTCAGATAATCTAGGATTTGAATTCCAGCTTTTCCAGCTTTTCCAGCTTATACCTCTGTGATCTTGGACAAAGCACTATGAGCTTTATATTTGGGGAAACAAAATAAATTTTATTTATTTTGTATACTGAGAAACAATCAAATAATTGCTTCCTAATACTACAAAGCTACAGTATTCAAAGGAGCATGGTATTGGCATTAAAAACAGACATGTGGATCAATGGAACAGAATAGAGAGCCCAGAAATAAACCCACATACCTACAGTCAATTAATCTTCTACAAAGGAGATAAGAATATACAATGGAGAAAAGACAGTCTCTTCAGCAAGTGGTGTTGGGAAAGTTGGACAGCCGCATGTAAATCAATGAAATTAGAACACACTCTCATACCATACACAACAATAAACTGAAAATGGCTTAAAGACTTAAATATAAGACATGACACCATAAAACTCTTAGAAGAGAACATAGGCAAAACATTCTCTGACATAAATTGTACCAATGTTTTCTTAGGTCAGTCTCCCAAGGCAATAGAAATAAAAGCAAAAATAAACAAATGGGACCTAATCAAACTTACAAACTCCTGTACGCAAAGGAAACCATAAACAAAACAAAAAAACCTACAAACTGGGAGAAAAAATGTGCAAATGATGCGACTGACAAAAGCTTGATTTCTAAAATATACAGACAGCTCATACAACTCAATAACAAAAAAACAAACAACCCAATTGAAAAATGGGCAGAAGACCTAAATAGACATTTCTCCCAAGAACATATAGAGATGGCCAATGGGCACATGAAAAGATGCTCAACATCACTAATTATTAGAGAAATGCAAATCAAAACTGCAATGAGGAATCACCTCACACTGGTCAGAATGGCCATCATTAAAAGTTGACAAATAACAAATGCAAAGAGGGTGTGGTAAGAAGCGAATCCATCTACACTGTTGGTGGGAACGTAAATTGGTGCAGCCACTATGGAAAATAGTATGGAGGTTCCTCAAAAACTGAAAATAGAGCTTCCATATGATCCTGCAATCCCACTCTTGGGCATATATCTGGAGAAAACTATAATTCAAAAAGATACATGCATCCCAATGTTCATTGCAGCATTATTTACAATAGCCAAGACATGGAAACAACCTAAATGTCCATCAACAGATGAATGGATAAAGAAGATGTGGCACATATATACAATGGAATACTACTCAGCCATAAAAAGAGAATGAAATAATGCCATTTGCAGTAACATGGGTGAACCTAGAGATTATCTGAAGTAAGTCAGAAAGAGAAAGACAAATACCATATAACTTATACATGCAATCTAAAATATGACACAAATGAACTTTTCTATGAAACAGAAACAGACTGACAGACACAGAGAATGGACTTGTGGTTGCCAAGTTGGTGGGGGTTGGGAGTTTGCGATTAGCAGATGCAAACTATTACATACAGAACTGATAAACAGCAAGGTTCTACTGTATATATAGCACAGGGAACTATATTCAATTTCCTCTGATGAACCATAATGCAAAAGAATATGAAAAAGAATGTATATTAAAAAATAATATATATGTATGTATAACTGAATCACTTTGCTGTACTGTAGAAATTAATACAACATTGTAAATGAACTATACTACAATAAAATAATTTAAAAAAACAAAAACAAAAAACAAGTCACAGCTTCTGGAATTTTACTGAGGATTAGATATAGCTGAATAAGATTAAAAAAATAAGTGCTTCATAGGATTGTTTAGAGTATTAAATGCATGTGACCATCTTAACATGGTGCCTGGCATATAGTCAATGCTCAATAAATATTAGTCATTATTATTCATAATAACATTATTGTCATGCGAAGGTCATCAGGCACAGAGGAGGTACTTCCCAGACAGTAAATACCTTCATTCTTTCAGTGTGACTTACTGCTATAGACCGTATACCAATTAATTAACCTGAACAGGTAAAGGCACTGAAGAGATCATAACAGAGTAGCCTAAAATTAAGTTCAATTTCATAATCATTTATTGAATGAGTTTTGTTTTGTTTTGCTTTATAATGTTTTTTGTTTTGTTTTGTTTTATAATGACTACCACCACAACAAAAATGTCCAAATTTAGTGAGTGAATTTGGAGTAAGAGTATACAGGACAGTAAGTATTGGGTTGAATCATATGAAATTGTCGATGTTTCTCTTTTAACTCCTCCTCTTTTAAAGAGTAATATTTATTAATTTTCTACGTATATTAAATTATCAACCCCCCAGTGATTACTTGATATAGAAACTTCTATTATCCTTATTATATAATGAAGAAACTAAGCTAAAAAGAGGTTAAGAAAATTACTGAAAGGTTATCATAGAAAAGTCGGATTGATTAAATCTTAATTTTTATTCAAATAACACCAAGTTTCTAAAAAAACAGAAAAAAAACTAAATAAAATAACCAAAATGATTAATTATAAGTTTACATTAGGTGTCAAATATATTTTTAAAAAGAATTGTATTTTATTATTCTTTTTCATTTTGAATATTTCAGTGAATTCATTTTTCATAATTCTACAGAAGTAACCATACTTTATTTGGAACTCACACTGTTTACCTGAAAACCGTTTTTAAATAATTACTTTTAAGTAGCTAACTTTGAGTGGCTATTAAGTGTGAGGATTATTTTAAATGCTTCTCGTCAATAAATTAATTTTGTTATCACAACACTCCTGTATGATAGATACTAATTAACCTGTATTTTACAGATTAACATTTTGAGGCAAAAAAGAGGTTCAATGACCTGCCCAAGGACACTTGACAAAATGTGGCATAGTCTAGATTTGAACTTATACATCTGATTCCAGAGAAATCTCTCTTAATCATTACGCTGAACAAATGAGACCAGCACCTACATATAAGTGAAGAATAGTATGATAAGAAGGGAAATCTATTATATTGGAAGTAGGTAATATATTTTAGGTTTACTTAATAAAACTGGAATACGTCAAATACGGGAATTTGTTGGAGTTTTTTTTAAAGAACCTGTCAAGTTATGGAGAAAGAGACTGTGCAATTTGAAAATCACATATCCATGATAGAGATTTAAGCCAAGAAGAAAAATGGAATCAACCAAATGGCACATCAAGTGCATTGCATACAACTCCCTTTTGAACCATTTATGTGACTCTTTTTTCTTATTTACAATATTTTATTGCAAAAATCCACATGCAAATGAGTTAAACAGTAATTAGAGGTAGAAAGCCACATGATCTAGATAGATTCTCCTATGAAAGATTAGAACAGGAATTTGATTGGAAGGAGTGTGTTATTGTTCCTGCACAAAGAATGTGATGTGAACAATTTCAATGTGACTTGTAACTAAATGAGATTGTGTTGAGTATAGGAGCTCTGGAACTTCTTGGGTTCCAATGACTTATGATATCTCCAGAGCTGAATATTCTTGGCAATGTAAATAAACCAGCTGCTCATGAATCCAAGTTGCCTCATCTATTCTCCCTAGTTGTTACCACTGCATAGAAACTATTCCTAAACTGGAGAATGGTAGAGATAATTGTATTGATGGATTTGGGGAATCAGCATAGGTTGCAGGTGATTTTAGCAGCTCTATTTCTTGTTTTTCCATGCTCTTTTTGTTCAACAATGAAGGTCAAGTCCACGTGACTAAAACATGATTACAATTGCTAATTGTTCAGTGTGGAATAAAGGCTTGCTTCTCTTGAAGCAGAAGAAGACTTTCTTGTCAGAAAATGGTCTTGGGGACATGAGGAAATCAACTGCTAATTATCACTTTGTTGTCTTGCAAGTTTCAGAGCACTGATGAACTTTGTTGGGTACTCCTATCCATATCAAATCTTAGCAGGCCCTGCATATTAGCACCACCCAGAAGAGCTCTTTCGAATATCATATCCTGATATTTCTCATGATCACTTCTCTGTGGACCAGTAAGGGCAAATGATGGCAATTGGGTCAGACTCCTCTTCAGTTTGGGGCTTCCAGAGATTCTAAAGTATCACATCAGTCCATTTAGCCCTTAAGAACTTGCTAAATTGTAGTTATTTTCTTCTTACAAACCTTTATGGTAATTACTTCTTCATCCCATGATTTTCCCAGTGAAACAGTTTGCATGTCTCTTTTCTGCAAGGAGCTTGTCATCGTTTGGAATTCAGTTCACCTAGTCAACTTGTGACTTTAGTCTCTCATGGGCTTAAAAAATTATGATTTTGAAGGGTTTCCCACTTTTTAAGGATAGGAATGATCTTCAATTGTGGCATTTTTAACCTTATGCAAAAGCAAAACTACCTGATTTCTTATGGAAGTTAATTAACATACCTGAACTGAGGAACTCCTAAAACCTAACGAGTCACACTATATCTTAAGCAGTTAAGTCCAAGAGTTTCAATCAAGAATTATTATATCAAATAGAGGGCAACCGAATGTTTTAATCAGAGAAAACCTCAGGGAATCAGATTTTAAATGGATTTTTAAACTTTTAGCTTACAGTATGTTAAATTTCATTAGCCTAAGGTGTAAAGATGGCAGTACGTCCATATATACTTAGTTAAAATTTAAGTGAGATTTGTTGAAAGATAACTATGTCTAAGGACTGTAATAGAAACTATATGCTTTATTTTTTTAATATAAATACATTGTTTATGTAAGCTGTTATAGCACTTCTAGAGGTATAAAAACTGAAGCAATAAGAATTTAAATAACACCCCAAATCAAATAGCTAAAAAGTTGTTAATATTCAAACTCATATATTTTGATTCTACAGAGGTTCATACCATTCTGCTCTATTACAACTGGCAGATCGATTTGATTATATATACAATATATATTTACAATTATGTAATATATATACCCTATATGTATAATTATACATACAATATATCAACACATACCCTATATATCCAATTATATATATATATATATCCAATATATATCACACATACAGTCCAGTATATCACACATGTATACTGCATATCCATATAACAATATGTATGATATAGATCCATAAAGAAATCTGTAAAGATTAATTTAAATTTTTAACAATATAAACTTCTGTCTTTGTTAAACTTTATAATAGCTGTTATTTCTCCCTACACAACTATCCCTTTTTAAAAAAAATCACAACATCTTATCCTTCTTACTCTCCCAATCTCTTACTTCTGTTACTTCCATTCTCCATATTCATCATGATCTTCACTTTTGTTTGTTTGTTTGTTTGTTTCCTTCTGACTCTCTAGTGTACCTAGCTTCAATGAATGGTCTCTTAAGCATGGGATCCACCTCAGCTCACATTAATGACTCTTTTTCCGGCCGTTTGCTTCTCTTGTCTTATGGATGAGGAAAAGATTTAAGGAAGAAACAAAAGGGAAGGGGGTGAGGAAAAGACAAATATAAAGACAAGAAAGCAAAGGTAGATCAGCTTTTTAAATACTTCTATGTTAATGAGGAAAAATTTCACTTTTTCTAGTGGTAACTTTTTACTCTGCAAGAAATGTAGATCACTCAGTTAAGAAGTCAGGAAGAGAATGGTTATCATAAGGATTTATGTGGAACAATAATCAAAACAATCTCAGGATAATCAACATGTTTGATTCTACTGCTCATAATTTTTTCTTTTGCCTGATGAATTCTTACTAATCTTTTAAAATCTAAATTAATGTTTGTATCTTGTTTGAAGCTAGACTCAACTATAATAGCCAGAGTCCATTGCTCTGAGAAGCAGTATATATTAATGCTATGAAAATTGTTTTTAATGTCAGATAAATTGGTGTTCTAGTTTCATATTCATCACTTAATAATTCTGCAATATTAGGCAAATTACATAATCTTTCTGAGCCTGGATTTCCTAGTTTATAAAATAGGAATAAAGTCTCATAGAATTCAACAGAGACTTGCAAGTTCTAATCAAAGTGCCTGTAATAGGACAAATAATATAGATTAGCTGTTGTTATTATTCCCTGTCCACCCATTATGAATTACACATAACTTATTGATGCTACTGTAATGATTATTTACTTGATTTTCATACCCAAAGATTATCCATAATAGAAAATTAATAAGTGCTTGTTTAATTTACTCAATGACTGTTCAAAATACACAAAATTGCTTACTAAGACCAAGAGATGAGAACAAGTTCAGTGTTAAACGATCTGGAAAATAATCAGTAAGTTAAGCCCATTATAATGGAAGTTAATTTTAATGGTTGTTAATGTACATCACTCAGATTTAAATTCTACCATGAATCATGGCCATCTCAAAATATTATTGCAAATTTTGCAGTAGCTTTAAGTATCTTCCTACAAAACATAAATTAATGACTAAAAAATAAACCTTTGTTATAATCCAGATTCTTTATCAGTAGGTATTCTATTATGTGAATTAAAAATGTCTTACTGTCAATTTATATAGATTGTATTTTTTTTCACTTTTAGATGGAAATTAAAGGATTGCATACCAATTTCAATATACATGGTACAAAGAGAGGTGCATCCCATCAACGGCATTATTGCATAATACTGAGGTTATTGTGAGCAGAGTCTGCGAAATTTTGCCATGACCTCATGGAATGGTAGCATAGGAACAATGTTTCCATGACAACACTCTAACCACTCTTTCAAGATGTACTTGTAGATATTCATATTTTGTGATGAGAAAATATAATAACATTTTTACCTTGAAAAGTTATCTAAAAATTGTCAGTCTTATCATTATCCATTTTAACTATTATCATCTGAAATTTTAAAAAGATACATCACATTTAAAAATCTTTCTTAAAATAAATACACTAATAATAAATATGCAGACACTCCTACAGGAATTGTGCTTAATATGGGTTCATTTTTGCTGCCAATACTAGATAGATTGCATATAATTCTAGTTATTCATGACAGCTAGCAATAAATGTTATTATTCTAGAACCTAAATTACTGTTTGAAAGCTATAGTCCAATTATTGGAGAGCTGTTTGTTTTTTCAAGTTACAATTCAAATGTTATATTTGTTAATATATTGACAACTCATCCAATTTTAGCTGATTGGATATTCTGTTTAAGAACTCAGATTAAAATCTAAATTATTTTCCTTTTGGTTGCATTCTTCTCAAGAACCTTATAGTGTTCACTACTTTCCTGTGTGATAAGATTATATGAACATTTATTTTGTAAGTGCTAGAATTAAGTGATCATCTCTGAAGCATAGTTCAAAACTGATCATAACTTACAGAATTAATGTTCCACTTGACCTTCTACAAATATTTTATTTAGGAACACTCACATTGGAGAGAGTGTCCCTTCTTTTGAAAAGAGGAGGTCAGGTATTTTTTATCCAATTTAATTGTTCTTCTTAATCAGGGAAACCTCAATGACGTAATAAATCGATATCATTTCAAGATGTTACAATTCCATCACGTATTTCTTAATATTTTAAATGCTAACCTCTTTCCAACTCAGGGGAAAATGATTTGCCTAAGGAGAAATACTCATAAATTTTGGTATATTTGAGATGATCAATACCACTCATGGAAAAGATGTCCTAACCACAGTGAAAGTAGTATTTTCAAATTTTTATGAAAAACATTAATTTTATACCTGTGAGGACAGATTACCTGATTGCTTTTCTCTGTAAAGCAATCACTCATTAATGTTGCAACTAATCAAATATCTCTGAAAATGTATTATTGGAAATGTTACTAATTGCCCTACAAAAATATCTTTAGTAATTTTTTTAAATTACTAAATAAATTATATACAACTGTAAACATGATAAACACATATGTAGATCTAATCCTATACCTTTGATTGTAAGACTTCTGTAATAAATGACAATATGCCATTCTTGATAATGCCAGGAAGTTTTATTTGCTATCCCATTGAGTGAATGCATGCATGATATTTTGGTCTAAGAAGTGTGATGGCATTAACAAATAACCATAACATTGATGTATATCACCTATTCAATGAGCAACCGTATATACCATGTAATTCATTCTAGTAGCTAAGTTTTTTTTTCATTTTAATGGAATTGTTATTTATCTATCATTTTCTAATTGTTTTTTCTGGCATAATATACTTTTTTTAAAATCTTTTTTTATGTTTTTATTTTTTAATTTTTTTAACATCTTTATTGGAGTATAATTGCTTTACAATAGTGTGTTAGTTTCTGCTTTATAACAAAGTGAATCAGCTATACGTATACATATATCCCCATATCTCCTCCCTCTTGCGTCTCCCTCCCACCCTCCCTATCCCACCCCTCTAGGTGGTCACAAAGCACTGAGGTGATCTCCCTGTGCTATGCAGCTGCTTCCCACTAGCTATCTATTTTACATTTGGTAGTGTATATATGTTCATGCTGCTCTCTCACTTCATCCCAGCTTACCCTTTCCCCTCTCTGTGTCCTCAAGTCCATTCTCTACATCTGCGCCTTTATTCCTGTCCTGCCTCTACGTTCTTCAGAACGATTCTTTTGTTTTTGTTTTTAGATTCCATATATATGTGTTAAGATGAATGGATAAAGAAGATGTGGCACACATATACAATGGAATATTACTCAGCCATAAAAAGAAATGAAATACTACACTTTTTAAAACAATACTAAAAGTCCATGGGGACGTTAAGATATAATAGATGTACATATAATATATACATATACACATATGCATATACATATGTATCAGTATTTGAGTACAGATAAAATGTGAAATCCAGACAGAGATGTTTATCACAGTGTGGTAGAAAGGGATAAGGAGTAGTAGAAATATTTCAAAGTTTTATTTGGTCATTAACAAAACAGAAAGACCGAGATGAGGGAGAAGAGAAAGGGAGAAAGGAAGGAAGGGGGGGAGGGAGGGAGAGAGGGAAGAAAGAAGAGAGGGAGGGAAGAATAAAAAAAGCAGTATAGCAAATTAATATATCGTGATAAAGAATATTGTCTCTTAGGTCAGACTGTCTTCTAATTCTAATTTTATTACTGTGACTTGGGCAGGTTATTTAGTGCCTCTAAATTTCAGTTAACTCTAAACAGGCAGAATGATCATACCCCTATATTTGTTATGTTGCAATGATTAAATGAGCAAAAATATAAAGATCATTTCAGAGTATTGTGCAGATAGTATTAAAAATAATATCATTATTTCTTATATTTTCATTGTACACTACCTTTACTATTGTATACATGAAACTTACACATTATACAAATTAATTAACCATGGATCTATGATGGAAAATACCTTTAAACAAAATGATATATCATCATATATGATTAATCAACAAGCAAATTTTTAGTGTTGCAAAGTAAATGTGAAAAATTTCAGACACAAAACTATCAGGATGTCAGTTACCAGAGATTGCATAGTCATTGATATTTGGCATGGCTTTATTAATTACATCCTAACATAGTAGAATTTACAGTTCATATTCTTTGCTCTTTTGCTCAAATATATCAATACGATTTGAAACAGTACTTTATGTTATGTTTGGATAAAAATAACATATATAGAAATGGACTTGATTTTGCATCAAAGTTTCTGACTGAACAGTATTTAAATAAAAGACACAGTATAGTTCATGAATTCCAATTTGTGTCTCATTAATACCCTGTAATATTGTGATCACATGTGTTTGAGAACTGTGGGACTGATCCATAGTGATTTTCAATTAACAAGATATTTAAAAGGTTTGATTTTTAGGCATAAGAACATGGGTTGCTTTGTGAATTGGTGGATAGGTGAGACAGCATAATGCTACCAGATATGAAACCAGATGCCCAGGATAAAGACCATCAGCCCACAGTCTTCAAACTCATGTTTAGAAGTACAGTTGACCATTGAACAACAAGATTTGAACTGCATGGGTCCACTTACATGCAGACTTTTTGTAATAGTAAATACAACAGTACTACATGATCTATGGTTGGTTGACTCTGTAAATGCTGAACCATAGATACAGAGGAACCTCAGATATGGAGGGCAGACTATAAATTATATGTGAATTTTCCCCCACATGGAAGACAGGCACCCCAAATCCTACATTGTTCAAGTACCAACTGTAATTGTATAAATAACTATATGTTATGGCAGTAAAAGCAAGAAAGAGACTGTACCAATGATATATTTGGGGAGAAACAAAATTGAATTAAATTAAAAACATACCTATTCTCTCTGCTTTAAAAAAATAACCAGAAAAAAATAGTGACCACACAGAAACACTGCAAGAGTTAAAAAGTAAAAAGTAATATAAAATATAGAAAAGACAGATGAATAATACATTTTACAGAGAGAAACACATAATTTTCAACAATAAATGTTTCATACTTTCTCAGAATCATTAAAGGTCAAAAAGGAGAAGAAATATTAGATTATTTAAGGACTATGAAATGTGATATAAAAGATTAAGATCCAAGTTGAGGGATAGTTATACTGAAGTAAACCTATCATGGGACTTAGAAATAAAGGAAAATAAAGAGGAGAAAAGGAAGAATAGAAACAAACCTGGTAATGAATCAATGGCATGAAGAAAGAATTTGAAATAAACATATAGACTATGGAGAGGAAAGTCATGTAGCTGACAAGAACTAAAGTATAGTGGGGGGATGGTGATGAAAAAGACAAAATATCACAGTAACTCATGTAACAAAAGTAAGGAAGAAAAAGATAGATTATGGATAGATATAGATGATAGACAGAATCAGAACCAAAATAGGGGAAAGTTTTTTACTTTTCTTTCTTTTTTTAATTTATATGTGATGATAGAAGAAAAAAAATCTGTTGATAGAAAGGAAGTACAATGTTTCTGGAGAAACATACATAGAAAATCAGCAATATGAAGACATATTCAAGTGAAATTACAGACCTTTGAAATATTGAGACAGAACAAAAGCTATCAAGGCAAAAATAAGCATGCCCATGACATGGGTTGACCTCAGACTTTGCTACAACTACATGTAAAGCTAGGATATAGTGGAGCCACGTCTATCTGTTTTTGAGGGATAAAGTTATGTCTCAAGAAATTTATATTTAACCAACTTGTAATTCACAGAAGAATATTCTAATACATTTATGGCCTCAGGTAATGCAATTAGAACTCTTAAGGTTTCTTGGAAAAAGTAATAATAAATACACAGGACCTACATTGTTTGCTTTAGGCATAATGTAAAGGATGTTTCAGGATTCCAAAGATGGGTCTCTGTCTGTTGTGTTTTAAATAGAACACTTGTCTTCAGTGAAATGGTAAGCAACATTTAGATATTATCAGTACTGCTATCAGCCCTCTACCAAAGGAGAGATCTTCAAATATTCTTGGCAGTCAACTATCTGAGCTAATTTTAATAAATGAGTTAACAAAGAGGGATTTACTTGTAACTAATAGACAAGGTCTGAAGGTAAGGCTGGGAACCTGTTTCAAATTGAATAGTGTTTTGATCCATTTTTGTCTTAATCCTTGAGACAGAAAAGGCAGTCTCCAGGCATTGCATATTTCTATTAATATTTGGAATGGATTTATTGGTGACATCCTATAACAATCTACCTATCTCATATAGAAAATTAGGTGGAACATTATACTCTACTTCTAATTATATATATATATATACACACATATATGTGTATATATATATATGTATATTACATATACACATATAGGTATATGTATGAAAATCTTTACTCCAGAACTTTAACATTATTATTATTATTCCCTTTGTAGTAATATTTGAAAGAAACACAGATATTTGTGTATTTTACTTAATACTCATAATTTATTAATCATATATTTTCCCCAAGGACAAAAAGAAAAATCATTATTTGAATGGCAAGTGATAAAAGATGTCCAGATCCATAGTGAGAAATTTGTCTGACCACCTCCAGTAATACAAAATTCCAAGTCTAGATTGTTTTCTGAGCTCCATCTGTAAATATCAAACCACCTACTCAAAATCTCCACTTACATATCACAAAGATACTTGAAATTGAACATCAAACTGGTTTTAGTATCTTCTTCTAAATCTTCCCCACATCCAAAGTTCAGTTTAAATAAATACCATCATCATTCACCCAGTTGCTCAAGCTTGAAACCTGTGAGTCATGCATGATTTTTCCTACTACTTCAGCCCCAGATCTCACAAAGCTGTCTACTACAGTCCATCTTTATTGCCACAACTATTATCCGGGTTAACATCATTCTCAATTTATTGGTAATCTTCTAACATCCATTTGCTGAGCCTCCTCCTACAGTCTGGTCTCTCCAGAGCAGAGAATAACCATTTAAAAATGTGATAATGCCGTTTCTTTACTAAGACACTTGCTTCCCCTTGTCTCCACAGTAAAAGACCACTTGCCTCAGGTGGCAGAAGACCCTAGCTTTCCAGGAGCACCTCAGCTTACTCTGTTAATGTCATCTCCATTCTAATGTTGGGATTTTACAGTTCTTTAAATGCTCATTATTCCAGTTTTGCCTCTTAGCTAAAGTTATTGTCTGTTCAAAATGTTCTTTTATTATCTATTCTGTTTATCCTTCATGTCTCAGCTCAAACATTTTTTCTCTGAGAAGCCTTCACAAATTAGATCCTTCTTTTCATGTATGGGTTGGTATACTTGTTATGAGTTCTCCTGTACTTGAACTATTTGATAATACTTTGAGTATTTGAAAATATTTTTAATAACCAATTTAAAAAATCCTTACCATAGTTCATTACCTATGATGGTAAGGAATGTACCTATTTTTCTTTTTTCTTTATTTGTAATAACTGCTGAATTCCTACCTCTAGCATATTATCAAGAAATTGATATTTGCATGATTGTATTGAATTTGATTGAGACTATTTCAGTATTCTGAAACTTTATGCCTGCCTGATCATTATATAAAAAATTGTGTGATCTGTTAATTTCTAAGTCAAGACTTTATAGATCTACTGTTCTCATGATGTCAATTACATACTTCACATAAACTGAATTCACATAATATTAAATACTTTACAGGTCATTGAGAGGTTGAACTATGTTCTACCATTAAAACAGGAGGAAGTATTGTGTTTTTGCTGATGTTTATGATAGAAAATTTTAAGAACTAGGAATATGCAAAGAGGGAGATAAAAGACCTACTTATGTTCTCATCTCAGAAATAACTATTACTAACATTTTGCTTTACTTATATACCAGTCACAAATTTCATGTGTATGTTTATGTATTTGTATTTTGCACTTGAGTGGGAGCTGATATTTTATAACATTTTAAAAAAATTGTTGTTGTTGTCATTTTATTCCTCATTATACTATAAGCAATTTCTATAAGCAATTTCATCATGCAATTTAATAGTCCCTTCTAACACATAGATACTTATGGTTGCATGGTTCCTTACATGGATACATTGTATTTAATCATTCTGTTATCATTGGATATTTAGCTTATCTTCACTTTTTCACTATTAGAAATATCACCAGTATGTAACTGACCATATTGGTATATAAGTCTTCTTGTACATTTCTGATTCTGTCCTTAGGATAAGACCTTAAGAATTGAATACCTCTATCGAAGAGTATGATTTTATTTTTACTTTAGTAGTTTATCTATAAATAGACTAAATTTCATCTCAATAATTTCAAAGTTATTTTACACAAAATCTAAGCATTCCAAAAGAATTTTAACATACAGCAATATAATTCTCCACAAAATTAATATTGGTAATCCTGTGAATGTATGAAGGAAAAAAATCCATTAACCATTAAAATATTACTTTAATTAGAGATAAAATTTTGCTTGTAATTTTAATATCTTATCTGAAAGAGTTACAGCCCTTGTAAGTAGATCTGCAATAACACACACAAAGACATGGTATTTAATTTTTACTCCATGTGAACTATTTGTGATTATCACTATTGTCTACAAGTTATATTTGCAAGTTGACAAAGGATGGCAATGCTCTAATGAGTTTTGAAATGTTTCTTATATTGCACCAGTTATCTAGAGTGTACCTTTAAAATGAATCTTTTCTAAACGGGTATGTATAAAGCATGCAAATGTCTGAATTTTCAAAAGAAGCAAAATGAACTCTCTTCCAATTCTTGAAATATATTCGTTGGTTTTTGCTCTAGCAACTGCAAAGTCAGGCATCTGTCTGTTACTGTTTGGTGTGGTGTTGAATTTCATGGTTTGTTAATTTTGCAGTTATGTCTACAAAACTAATAAAAGGAAATTAGGCAAGTCTTTTATATTGCAAAATTCAGAATATCCCCTGGGTAATTTTTTCTTCAGGGAATTCATTTCACATTTTTCTTTTAAGTGAATGAGATAGGTTTCCTGCTTTTTTAAGTTATCAAAAACTATTATGGGTTACTCAAACTTTAGGTTGTTAAAAATAATAAAACTGTGGCTCCACACCATTAATTTTCCAATATTGGTTTCAGAGATTCTTTTACTAGCAGAGGGCAGGATAATATAAAATTTTACATAAAATGTATCTCTATACTTCCCCAGTCCATATGGACACTGTCATAACACTCTTTTTATTATTTTCAAAATATATAGCATAATAGTTGATCCCTGGGTAGAAATAAATTCACTTGATACTATAAACATTTCACTTCTCATTTAATAGACACAGACTGAGCACTTGGTGGTTCTAGGCAGAGACTCTGCAGTGCAGGGACCGTAGATCCAAAAGTAAATTATCTATGTTTAAAAATTCTGAGCTTAATAAAAGGAGATATAAATGTTTTTCAAAAGTCCAGTAAACACTTATGGGCAGTTTTATATAAGTATATAGAGGTGTGGAGGAGCACAATAAAAGCCTAAAAATGCATCTGAAGTAATCTTTACGTAGTCGGATAAAGTCTAGAGCCCTTGCTAGTCTCCCAGCAGCTACAGCAAAGCTAGTGCTTCACAGGGGCTTGACTGGAGCTGATCTGAAAACCCCTAGGCCAGTAACTGCCTCTGGGGAATAATGGTCTCTCCTCTTTTTCCAACTCACAAATACCATTCATATTGCTTCACATTAACAGACTATCCAGGAATCACACCTGAAAGAAGTTTGGGAATTGCATGGTGTTAACACTAAATTGATAACTGAAATTCAAAACAATATTAATGTACTTGGATTTGGTATATGTTACAATTATATATTCAACAACTTGGCTTTCTTCATATTTAGCCAAGTAGTGGAAACAATGTAGAATCTTAATAAATATAAGTTAAATTAATTTTAACGATAGAGTTGAGATTAAGCAGTATTTAGAGCCTCTAACTTTAACATATTCAAATACACCCAAATAAGTTAAGCAAAGGTAATTAATTTTGTTATTAACGTAATCACTAGGATATATATACATACACACACACACACACACACACATATATATATAAATTTTCTTATATGTCCAGTTCACTTCATTCCCATTATCCTAGACTGCATTTGTATTGCATTTGTCTGCTGCATAGCATACTGAACTAGCTCTCTATCTTGGTCTTTCTGCAACTAATTGTTCCCACCACCCCTTTTCCACCTGTTCTCCAGTGATTTTTTCAAATTGCAAATATGATGATATCATACCCAAACATACAAACTACATTCTTAGGGAGATACATATTTTATTAGAAAAGTTCAGTTCAGTAAGTTTCATAATTTTCATAAAATTTCCTCTGACACTGTTTTGTAATTTTCAGTATTTACCTAACTTCTCTGAACTTCTGATTTTATTTCTAAAATGAAGTATTACCTCAAAGGGCAGTAGTAAAAATTGAGCAGGATAAGCGCTCACACACTGCCTGATAGTATTAGTTCAGTAATAGTTTCTTTATTTTAATTATCTCTTCTGTATGTAAAACATCTTTTTAAATAACTGATGATTACTGGATGCTATAATCTAAAATAATAATATGAAATGTGTTTTTCTGCCAATGTGATTTTTAGAATTCACATAGATTAATTGAACTATAATTGACATACACTAAACTGCATACATACCCCAGGAAGCCATTACCAAAATCAAAATATCAAACATCTCCACAGCCCCTCAAAGATGCAACTTTCCTTATCTCCTAATTACAAGACAACCATTGATTTGTCTTCTGGCGCCATAGTTTACATTTTCTAGAATTTTATATAGATGGAATCAATACCACTTGTTGAAAATACTACCTCCTCTCTATTGTTACTTACACTTTTGTACTTTTGTAAAAAAAACAACTGATCGTATTTGTGTGGGTTTATTACTAGTATTTACTCTCTCCCATTGATCTTTTTGACTATACTTTTACCAGTAACACAACTTTCTGTTTGTTATAGCAAGTAGCATTATAGTTTATTTGATATTGGTTAGTGTGAGTAATTCAACTATGTTTTTCTTTCTCAAAAATATTTTAGTAATTTTAGTTCCTATATCTTTCCATATAAATTTTAGAATTGGCTTGCCAATAACCTAAAAAAGAAATCCTTAGGTGATTTTGATTGTGGTTGCATTAAACTTACAGGTCAATTTGGGAAAGAAATGACTTCCTCAGTATGTTGAGTCTTCCAACCTATATATATAGCATATTTCTCTATTTATTTGCATCTTTGATTCCTTATTTTCAGCCCGCAGTTTCTCACATGCTTTGTAAGATTTATAGCTCAGCATCTCAATTTTTTGACCTATTGTAAATCATAGTTTTTCAAATTGTGGTTTCTAGTTTTCAGTGCTAAGATATAGAAATAAAATTTTTCAATGTAGTTTTAAGTTGTATTCTATGACCTTGCTAAACTCATTTATTAATTTCAGAAACTTTTATTTGTAGGTTGTTTATGATTTTCCAGGTAAATAATATTGTCATCTGTAAATATGGGCAATTTTGTTTCTTCCTTTCCAATTTGCTTGCATTCATTTTTTTTTTCTTGCCTTAGTAAACTGCTAAAATTTCAAATACAATGTTGAACATAGGTAATGGGAATGAACACTCATGCCTTGGCCTGCCTTGTGTGTGTTTGTATATGTGTATGCACTTGGTGAGGTTTGGACATTGCTTTACTTTCTGGCATTGAGCAAGATGCTCCAGATTCATCTTGTACATTCCATACCATAGCCCTAGAATAAGCCATTTACTCAAGGAGCCCTGGTTCCTTTTGTTGGAGAATGATATGACAAACCAAGACCTGGCCATTAGGTGTGCTTGCCACCGCTGATTTATGTTTGAACGTTGAACCAGCCTTGCATTTCGTTTATGAGTCCTACTTAAATGTAAGGTTTTATTACATATTGCTAGATTTGATGGACCAATTATCTTTTTGAGAATTGTGGGCCTGTGCTCATGATGAATATTGGTCTCTTCGTCTGAATTTGGTATCAGGATAATGCTGTCCTCATAAAATGAGAAGTTTTCTCTCCTTTCCATTTTCTGGTGAAGCTTGTATTGAATTGGTTCTACATCTGTGTAAGTGCTTAGTGAAATTCACCAGTGAAAAGTCTGGACCTGAGAATTCTGGGGGCAGGGGGCAAGGGAGAGGATATTAAGGTGAATTCAATTTCCTTAATAAATATAGGCCTATAATCATCCTACTTTTTTGTAATTTGTGTCTTTCAAGGAATTTATTCATTTAATCTAAGTTATTAAATTTGTAGGCATAGATTTGGTTGTAGTATTCCCTTATTATTCTTTTAATGTCTATGGAATCAAAGTGATGACTACATTTTCATTTCTAATATTGGTAATTTGTGTCTTTTCTTTTCTTTCTTTTTCTTCTTGCTCTGCCTGGCTAGTGGTTTATCAGTTTTATAGGACTACTGACCCTTTGAAAGAATTAGCTTACTCTCCCACATTCTCACCTTCTATACCTTTCATGGACAAAGATAAAACATCCTAAACAGAAATCACATTTGCTGAAATTCAACATCAATTTATTCCAGCAAATGTGATTTCTAAATCTATTGAGATGATTGTATAGCTTTTTTTCCTTTGTTTTTAATTGTTAACTCATCCATGAATTTGAGGAATATGTCCCATGGGCATGATGGATTATCCTATATCACATATCAGTTTTATTTTATATAAAACGTCCTTTATATATTATTTTATTTGGTTAGAATTTTTCTATCTTTGTCCACAAAAGCTATAGATCTTTAATTTTTCTTTCTTGTAATGTTTTTGTCAGATTTTGGTTTCAAGATATGCCGGATTCATAAACTAGCTTGAAATTATTCCATCAATATTTTTATTACTTGGGAAGTTTTAGGTAAGACTGGTTTTACTTCTTTCTTAAATGTTTGGAATAGTTCACTGGTGAATTAATCTCATCAGGGATTTTGTTTACGGATACATTTTTAATAATGCATTTAATTACCTTAATAGACAGGGAATATGCAGATATTCAATTTTCTTTTCTTTTAGTTTCAGTACATTGTATTTTGGAGAACTTTTCCATTTTAAATTTATTGCCAAAGACATGTTCATAATATTATCTTAATAACTTTTTATTTATAAACTATGTGTTGGCTTTCTTTTATTGTTCTCAATTATAAACATTATTTTATTATTTGTTTCACTTTATAGTAATATATCTAGAGATTTATGATATTATTAATATTTTCAAAGAAGTAACTAATGGCTTTGTTGATTTTATATATAGAAAAATATATTTCTGTTTCACTAATTTATGTTTATTTTTTACATTTCCTTTATCAGTTCTATATTGTTTCTTTTTTTTTTTTTTTTTTTTTTTTTTTTTTTTTGTGGTACGCAGGCCTCTCACTGTTGTGGCCTTTCCCGTTGTGGAGCACAGGCTCCAGACATGCAGGCCCAGCGGCCATGGCTCACGGGCCCAGCCGCTCCACAGCATGTGGGATCTTCCCGGACCGGGGCACGAACCCGTGTCCCCTGCATCGGCAGGCGGACTCTCAACTATGGCGCCACCAGGGAAGCCCCTTATTTTTCTTACATAATGTTTTATTAATTAACCCAGATCACAGATTTCTAGCCTCTTTCATTTTCTTGTCTATATGTTTAAGCTTGTACCTTTAATTAATAAACATATGAAATAAAAAGGCTCAGAAAGGTGGTAATATTGTTGAAAACAAAGATATGTATATACTTATCTATACATTAACTATTAATATTCAATTATATAGACAGTATATTTAAATTCATTAAATTTAACATAATTGGAAAGCAAACTTTTTTTTTTTAGGAAAAATAAAAAAGTTTACCATATATCTTGAAGATAATTGTCTCTTATTTCTTATTTTCTTCAACATTTTATATTGTCCTTATTTTTCAAGGTTAATAATACCTGACTTCCATGTTATGGCCTCTGAGAACATGTTCAAGGGATTACATATCAAATTTTATATTTTAAAAAGCTCATATGTCTAAACCATTCTATTGTAATATGATATATTAAAGCTCTCTGGTGATATATAAAAAGAATTATGCCATCTGTGACTTAACTTTTCTCCATACTAATGTTAAAATATAAAAATAGTGACCTTTTGAACTATTTTTTAAAAAAACAGTTCCAGATGTTACAGTAGGTTACAACTATTAGCAATTTGAGACTTTGCACTGTAATAACACCTGAGATTCATCCCTCTTGGTGTACATCAGATACTCCAGAACACTCCCACAGGAAGTATCCCTAATGGTCACTGGATTAATTTACAGAGGACAAAAGTACAATGAGACACAGGAGGAATAAGCATTTTTAAAGAAAACTGTGAGTATAAAAGGCATATGAAAAGACACTGTTGAGAAAATTCTGTGAACAGAATTTGGATATAGAATTGTGAAAAACCTATTCTTATAATGACAATGTTTTAAATTCTATGTGGTCAGCATAAATATCTTTCCCATAAAATACTCCCATATATTTTATGAGTTTCAGTCTGCTCTATTTATGCTTCCTCATTCTATATACTTTTCATAATTGGTAAAAAGGATGTTAGACCTAGAAAGGAAATTTCACTGAGCAAAGATTCATTTATATACAGTCTGTTTACATATACTTTGAAAATCAATATTTTTACTACAGCTTCATATTATTTTAATTATTTTATTACGACAGATTTAGTCCATTAATAATTTATAAAATAATACTTCTTATGAATTACAATGTGATATGCCTGTGCTCGTTCCCCAAATTTTACATTCTGTGATAGCTTAATTATCACATAATAGTAGTTCTATCTATATTTACATTGAGAAAAGTGTGTGTGAGGAGTGTGCATTGTATGCATATGTAACATGTATATGTACTTAATTAGTGACTAGTTCTTCAGTGAATGTCCTCTACAAGTTGGACACTTGTTTTTATTTTCAACACAACTTCAAGCATATTTGAAAAGATTTTTATTTTCTAACACAACAAAATTTTGAGATTCATCTTGCTTTTGTCCTTGTTTATGGTGTTATGCCAACACTCCTTCAAAAGCTCTGAATTTTACCAGGATGTAAATGTAAGTTGGCCAAAGTTTGGATGCTATGGATAAGAGGCACCTTAAGCAACTATTTCACTGTGTTATTGATGGAGTATTCTCACAAATTCCTTGGTGTCATTAAATCATGTTGATACTCTCAACTGACTTACAATGTCTTCTCATAAATACACACATATTCTAAAATTTGGTATTTTGCACTATATACTACTATACAAAATGTAATTCAATTGCAAAACAGAATATGCAAACTACTTACTTTCAAGATATATTATAAATCATATTTATAATCAAGGCAGTGTGATGTGGGCAAAAGAGTGGACACATACATCAATGTATGAGAGTGGGAATACAGAAGTATATCTCCCCACATAATTGATTATATATATATATATATATATAGCCAAAGTAACTTAATAAAGAAAAATAGACTCAATAAATGAGAATGGAACTGGAATAACTGGGCATCAATATATAGAAAATTATCTCATTATATATAAAACTCAATCCCAAATGGATAATAGACATAACATAAACTATAAAACTGTAACACATCTAGAAGAAAACCTAGAAAAAAGTTTCTTAGATAGGAAACAAAAATAATAACTATAGTTGTATGAATTGATGCAGAAAAAAAAAATCCTAAAAATAGGAAATTTATTTTTACCATTAAAAAAGATGTCTATCAAACCCCCTCAGCAAAGTACTTGGTAATAAAATGTTGAAGGTATTATTACCTTTAAGATCATTAATAAAACCAGTGTTCCCACTATCATTTCTATCAAGCATTGTACTGGCTAGGAAGCTATAAAAAATATGTGAAAGGTAGAAAGATTAGAAATATGGGGGTGGGGGAAGCAATGCTAAGGTGTTCCCTACTGAACCTAAACGATTTCATGGAACACTAACATCATACAGAGTCACTCTTTGTCCATGACAGAATGAGAAAAAATATAATCCATTATAATAACGTCTATGCACAGAAAACATAAAAGTACTATACACAATATAAAAATGACCAAATATCTCCCTCTTCCAAAGGAGTGACAACTGCTTTCCATTTTTTAAAACCAATTTTAGCTTTAGCCATGTTGCATTCTTCCAGTAACTGAAATAAAAATTGCGTATTAGAATACTCAATCCTAGAATTACACACATGTTCTGACAGTTAATAATATAGACTAAAACTACACTGCCATGAAGCCTTCCAAAAACCTCCTAACACAACCCAGATCCTATAACTATCCCCTCCTAATACCTAGATGGTTCCTCATGGTGTACAGTTTCCCTTGATGCAACATATACCAATGAACAAAACTTTGTTCAAATACAGGTATGTTCATGGTGGTCTTTATCTACTGGATTCTGGTAAAAGAAAGAAAACTATCCTAATTACAAATGAGATGACTGTCAACATAAAGAATTAAATAGAATCTAATAATTGGAATTAATGAGAATTTAACAACATATACTACTATAATCTAGCAATCAAAAGAGATAAAAGATAAATTAAAAACAATATTTTTAATTGCATGACAAATATAAAGAAATATAACAAAAGGTGAACAAGAGAATATTGGTGAAAATATAACAAATTACTGAAATAATTAATGGAAAGCCTAAAAAAATGGCGATAACATACTATTAAATTTGAATTTTTAATACCATAAAAGACATACACTTCTAAGAAAAAAGTTATAAATTCAATGAAATTCCAATAAAATTTCCAACAGTTTCTAACTCATTTTCTAGGTGGAGCTTGATGTATTCTAAAATTTATATTGAAGAACAAATGTTCCAGAATGATTCAGCATCATGTTAAGCATAAAAACAAAATTAGGGAACTAGCTCTATCATATATCATAACTTAATACAAATCCGTATAGTATAAAAAAGATAGGACCTTTATGATATGAATAGAACAATTAAGCAGAATATCAAGCCCAGAAGAAAACCACATACATATGGACCCAATTTGTGAACAGATGGTGTTGCAGATCAATCAGGAAACATGAACTTTTAAATAAGTGATGGAACGATGACTAGTCATATGGAAAGACAATGTAAAAATAGGATCCTACCTCTCATCGTTCGAAAAATACATTCCATAAATATTAAATGATGAAACATAAAAAAGATGTATATAATTTTACAAAACAGGACAATTACTTTATGATCTTGGTATGTGAAACGATCTTATAAATAAGGATCCAAAAGTGCAAACCATAATGGAAAATTGTTTTGTGTCAG
Organism: Aethalodelphis obliquidens; assembly: GCF_003676395.1. Lineage (NCBI taxonomy): Eukaryota > Metazoa > Chordata > Mammalia > Artiodactyla > Delphinidae > Aethalodelphis > Aethalodelphis obliquidens. The sequence continues at coordinate 55,193,096 of NW_020837947.1, read as the reverse complement.
CTTCAGCCTATTGATAATGATGCTATTAACTAGAAATGCCTGGGGCACTTACCTAGACTCATATTATTTTCGGCAGCTCTCACAGACATTTCCCTGACCAGAACCAATGCAGGGGACACAGGTTCGAGCCCTGGTCCGGGAAGATGCCACATGCTGCAGAGCAACTAAGCCCGAGCGTCACATCTACTGAAGCCCATGTACCTAGAGCCTGTGCTCTACCACGAGAGAAGCCACCGCAATGAGAAGCCCACGCACGGCAATGAAGAGTAGCCCCTGCTCAGGCAACTAGAGAAAGCCTGCACGCAGCAACAAAGACTCAACACAGCCAAAAATAAATTCAAACAAACAAACAAGCAAAAATTAAGACTACAATTACCATATGATCCAGGTATTCTACCTCTGGAATACAAAAACACTGATCTGAAAAAATATATGCACTCCTACGTTCAGTGCAGCACTACTGACAATAGTCAAGATATAGAAACAATCTAAGTACCCATTAACAGATGAATGGATAAAAAAATGTGGTGTATATATATATACACACACACACATACACACACACACACACACACACACATACACACAAAAGGACTACTACTCAGCCATAAAAAAGGAAATCTTGCCATTTGTGACAGTACGAATGGATCTTGAGTGTATCATGTTAAGTGAAATGAGTGAGTAGGATGGAGAAAGACAAATCCTGTATATTTTCACTCATATGTCGAATATAAAAATAAATAAATAAATAATAAACCAAACCAAACAACAATAATGACAACAAAACCACACAGGTACAGACAACAGGGTAGTGGTTACCAGAGGGGGAGAGGGAGGGAAGGGGGAAATGAGTAAAGGGAATTAACTGTGTGGTGACAGATGGAAACTAAACTGTGGTGATGGGCATGCTGTAGTGTATGTAGAAGTCAAAAGATAATGTTGTACACATGAAACTTATATGATGTTATAAATCAATGTTACCTCAATAAATAAAAATAAATAAATAAAAATGGTCAGTTATCTAAGTCAAGTAGAGCTTTCTTAATACAGAGAACTTCATGGGCCGGGCAGCCTAGCTCTTTATCTGCTTGTGCAGCTGGCAATCTGTTTATTGGAGATTGATCTCTTTGAAGTGGATGTCTTGGTAATCAAAAGTTTAATGTCAGGCACTTACATGACAATCAAAAGAACTGATTGTCAGGTACTTAAACACTAGAAAATTACTAACAATTTTGACAATAGTAAATTAGCAAATTCTGTTCATCAAAAAAAAAAATCACAGGCAGTGAAAAGTTATTTATAATACAAATTACCAACAAAGTATTAACGTCTATAATATATAAAAATAAAAAAGATATGAATTAAGAAAGATTATAGCTCAATAGAACATGGACCAATAAAACACACAGAAATTTACCAAAATAAGATGTGCAAATTACCAATAATTATTTGAAAAGGGAAAAGCAAATACAAAGTAAAGCCACAATATAACACCATTTTACAAGCAAGAGACAGGCAAACTATTTTTTTTTTAAGCCATGTAGTTCTAAATGATGGTAAGGGTGAAAACAGGAATACACTTTCCACTTTTGGGGTCTAAGTGTAAATTGATATATTCATTTTACAAAATAGTTTTGATTTTCTAGAAATATTAAACATGTGCTTCCCCTAAAACCTCTAGTTACACATGGGAATCAGAAAACATGTACAAGAGGATTTATATAACTATTGTTGAAAATAGCAACAACTGGAAATAATAAAAAAATATCAGTATTAGAATGGAAAAATAAGTTGTGTGTTGTGGTATATCTACAAGATAGTAGTCTACAGCTGTTAAAAAACAAAGGATTACAACCATCTGTCTCAAAGCAAAAGAAATATGAATCAGAAGAAAATGTAAAGTAGATTTTGTTTATGTAAACTTCAAATAGAGTTAAAAATAATGTATTTGGGGAAGAATACATATAGAGATGGTAAATACTACTTGTATTTGAGGGAGGAAGGAGACTATCATGATGGGCAGGGCTCCTGAGGGTCTTCTGAGATATGGTAAAGTTCTCCTTCACAGGAGACAACTAAAAATTGTCCCTTGCCATCTGGTTCTATAAGAATGAAGTCACTAGCCACTGCAGCTGCTGACCTTCAACACACCCTGAAAGGAGTTCAGGGTGGAGATCAGGAGTGAGGCATTCTGCGTTCTGGGAAAAACTGGCAGAACAGGGCTTCAGATAGTTAGATATTTTCAGGAGAAGGTTTTATAAGCTCAATTTCTTGCATCTTCTTGTATCTAGAAGAGCACTAAAATCATTAATGGCGACATCTGCTCCTCATGACTAGAAGCAACCTCCTTGTGACTGGCAGCAGCCCTCTGCCGAAATGTATGCTTCACTGCATGTATCCCCCTTCACCAAAATCACATGTACACTCACCTCCTCCCTCACCTCTTTGGAGCGGGTCCTCAGAGCCATCTGAGAGGCTGTCGCCTAGACTATAGTCCTCATTTCACCCCAAATAAAACTTAACTCACAACTTTGACATTGTGCGTTGTTTTCTCAGTCTACACAGGTCTGAGTCATAAGCAGCAGGGATCCTAGGTATTATTATTCTTTAAATTGCACATAGTTTTTATATTTCTTGTGTGAATGCTATGTTTTATTTCAGTTTCATAAGAGAGTATAGAGCAAAATACTTGTAGAGACAGACATGGATTTAGTAAAATATTTTTTGGCATAAATAACTGTATCTGGGACATAGACAGTTCTGTGAAACTGCATTTTAGAGATTATTTTGTAGAGTTAGAAAAGTTACTAAAATAACTATATAATATGAGAAAGCTTTAAATTGTACAGTTTTCAAGATAACTATATTCGCAGGCATGAATATTACATTATACATTGATAACATAAAAATCACGAATTTATTGCTAGTTTTATGTGGGAAAAATTGTAAGCAAAAATAGCAAAACCAAAAAAAGATACAGTTTTTTGGAGAAAATTTAAAGATAAAATGATAATTTGACAGATTATGACAGCTATGATAAAATATGTAGAAGACTTTGAAGACAACATGATATTGCATCACCTCTCTGAAACTTTCTGTTGCTCACATTCCTTTCAACAGAAAGACAACTTTTTCCTTTCAATTCTGCCAAATATTGCCACAATAATTCAGAATCTTTTTCTTGTAACAGTTTAATGAGGAAACTTGGACTCTGTTATTAAGGGGTTAAATATGCATAAACTGAATTGCTCTTTAATCATGGAAAAATAATACTAGCAATTCTTGTTTTTTGCTTTTGAATGACACGATATGTGTGATATAATATGTTTAATTATGCGATAATTCATAATACTTTATATTTACATTGTTGTTTTTAGATATTTTTGCTATATAACTGAAGTGCTCTACATAAAGACAGAAAAAGTTTGACTCACATTTGTTTTCATGGGCTCGCCAAAATTTTTGCATTCTGTGACGTAGCATTCTCTAGGTATAGTACTGTCACCTAGAGATAAAAAAATATTTATATATTTACTTATATAAAATTAAAGTCCCCTCAACACACAAATAAACACACAAATCCAAAGTCACCAAACATAAAATTATTCTATTTTTATTGTAATACTCAGGTAAGAAAATTCCAGAGATTAAAACATAACAATTTTCTTGGTTAAAAATGTTTTGCATTATTTTCATCTTTTATTTCCAATTAAAAATTATTATTGAGGTTATTACTAAATAAAGGAGGAAGTTGTTTAGTCTCCTATCCTTTACTGTTTGAGCTACCCCGCAAATACTAAAGTTGTGTAAAAACTTTTACTTAACCATTAAGACATAGCAGTTCTGTGTATAACGGTCTTTGCTTTTTATCTCTGGTTGATTTCAAACTCTGCTTTTTAAATGCTTTAAAAAGCATTTTCAATAAATTCTGCTTTTAAAATGTTAAAAAAAATCTTTCCTGAAAGGCAGGGGAAATTACTTTTAAAAGCAAAACCAACCATAATAACAATAACAGCAGCAGCAGCAGCAACAACAAATCAACTCAAACATCAAGAAATTATGTGTGAAATACAAAAAGGAATTGCCACAGAAAGGGAAAATCATGATAAAATAAGAAAGTAAACTGATGATTAAGCATATTTAATCAAGAAAAATTTGGTGTAATTATTTAAAGTCCATTTTTCTCCACTAATTGTAATAATTATATTAATGTGTGTAAATTTTTACTGTTCAAGTCATAACTCCATCTAATCCCAGAGAGGAAAGTGAGAAGTTACAAGTGCACACAAATAGCTAAGGAGAGGATGCAGATTCTGAGTGGGAGACACATGAACCAAGTACAGGCACAATTCAGAGATTCATGGAGAGAAAACTCATAATTTTAACAATGGGATTTTCTTTTTCCAGTTAAGCAATGCCAGTCATTCATTCGGCGGTAACTCCCCCAAATTAACAATTACATTTTAAACTCTGAAATCTCTTAATACTGGATTTTGTGAACAAATTTAGAGTTTTTCATAGTTTGGGTTTATCTAAGGGAAACATATTTTGCCTTAAAGCAAAAAAAAAAAAAAAAAAAAAGTTCCTACAATGTTAAGCAAATTCCTTTAGAATCAAGAAAAATTATATTACTTGCAACTCACACAGGTTCCAAATTAGAGCATTTTTATTTCTACTCATGTTTATTTTTCTCTCTTTTTAGTTAACTTCATCAAGGGGGTCAGTGAAACATTCCCTTCTCTAATACACTTCCCTCTTTTTTCCCCTTGATCTTTTGATCCAGAATTGGCAGGTGTGAGACCCTGAGGCAAAGCCATTGATTTGGAGAATCCAACATAGCTTAAGACTCCTGCATTCTATTTATGGAATGTTAAATTCCCCAACTAGGACGTTTACTTTCATGACTATGACATGTGACACACAGAGTTCACCCTGGCACAATGTGAGGGGTATATTCTATTCAGTGTTTAGGAAATCCTGATTTCTTCTCTCTTGCCTTGCCTCCTGGTTTGCTTTACTTGTTTACTTTCAGCCCTGGTTATTCTTTCTAACAGCCACCAGCATTCTGTTTGTTTGTTTGTTTGTTTTTCCTGTGCCTGGGATGGTATCTGTTACAGGACTTCTAATTTTCAATTATAATCTCTCAGATAGCTATGATTAAGCCTCAAGTGGGATAAGTCTGACACCCTGCCCCTCCCGAAAAGGAGCATGTTCTTTGCCTAAATGTTAGGGAACCATTGACCAAAACTGCCCACCTTGGCCAGGCACAATGGTAACTGCTTGCCTGAGTTCTCTCACAGCAGGAGGTCATGAAAAAGAACTCGGTGCTGTAACTGTAAACTAACCAGGAGAATTTGGGAGGGGCCAAAAGGAGGGAGGATACGCCAGCCCACAGTATGCCTTGTGAAATTAACCCGGAAGAATTCGGGAGGATGATATGTCCTGCCAACCTCCCAGAAACCCTCACTCCGGAATACGTCTTGGCTGAGCGATGCTCATGCCACCAGGAAGGGCTCTGAGGTCAGAATGATCGGCCAGAGACAATCGGGAAACTAACCCCATTACCATAAAACCTGAGACTGTGAGCCATGTGGCAGAGCAGTTCTCCTGGGTTCCCTTACCCTGCTGCTCTCTGCCTGGGCTCCCCTTCCCAATAAAGTCTTTTGCTTTGTCAGTACATGTGTCTCCTCGGGCAATTCATTTCCGAGTGTTAGACACGAGCCCATTCTCAGGTCCTGGAAGGGGTCCCCGTTCCTGCAACCTAAACATTTTACATAAAACTTATCACCCTTTCAGAGAACTCTCCCACTACTTCTCAGTCTACCTAATTGCCTATAATATTGTTTTTTTCCAGTGGGGGAAGTCAATTCTTTATCTTTTTTGATAAAGATATCAAAATCTTTGATATCCTTATCATCTTCTCTTACCCGGCATATTTTAATTCTTCAGATAACCAAGCCATAAGCAAGGCTAAGCCTCTTAAAAGTCTGAGACCACTTCACCTTTGTTGTCCAGGTTCTAATCTTCTGACAGTTCCTCTGGGAGAAATTCCTATCAATCATATATAGGATTTCCTCTTAGTTATGACTGACCAAGTAATAGATATAGAATGTATTTTCAAGGATGTCCATTTTACACTAATAATTTTCTCCAGGAGTAATATTCTCTGAAGTGATACCAGGAAAAGACAGTTGATCCAGAACTATACAGAAAAAAAAAAAATATATATATATATATATATATGTGTGTGTGTGTGTATTTTTTTCAAGATTCGATAGAGTCTCCCACATTCCTGCTCAAAAAAAAAATATTAAGAGGCTTATCTGAATATCCCTGGGTTAATTTCAATCAGTGCCCACTACACACTATACCTATCTAATGCAGCCAACCAGGGCAGCTTAAGTTTGGATCACAGCATGTGCCTCTGAAGACCAGACTAAGAAGCCTCAGAATCCTTCAGAAACCTACAAATATTGCCAAGGCCCAAGCTTCCTTTATTCCCACCTATCGTTGGCCAACTCAAAAACCTAAGAGACTTTACCAAGACTCAGTAGCTACCAAGGAGCAAACTCAGAAAATCTACTTAAATACACTTTTTGAATTTACCTACATGACAGAGACCAGAATCCATCCCATCTAGGAGATAGCCTAAGTCTTAAAAAGTTGCTTTAAGACTCATGTTCTATTTTATTGCCTGCTATTTCACTATGACATGCCTTCCAAACAGTTATCATAAGACCATATCCCCCTTCTTGTTCTTTATTATTAGGGGACTATAGCAAGACATGGGACAGCCATAAGACTGGCTGAGAGTTAGACCATGATGCAGCTATGAAAAGATAAGAGCTATCTGCCTGGCCATGGAACTGAGCAGAACCCTGTGGGGGGCCCCCCAAGTACAAAGGCCCCTCCATGTTCCCTGCTTCTTGTTTGTAGAAAAGCTGAAGTCTCTCAGGCCTCCCTGAGTCACAAAAGAGCAGGCTCGAGCAGTTAGTGATCAGGGCAAGAGAGTCACAGACTCAGTGCCTGATGCACATTCCTGAGTTGTTTTACAGATGCTATCACTGCCACGAGAGAGAAAAAGCTAACTGTATGATGACCAGTCTGTAGTCATGACATAAGCTGCTCCATCTTGAGTAGTACAGAATTTACGGCTAGTACAATTCCAGGAACTGACCTTAAGAGAATGGGATTAACACTATTGCCCATAATAATCTATATTTCTGTGGGCACCAAAATAATTGTAGGCTGCTCTCCCTGTATATGTAAGCAGGCAACTGAAATTGTCAGCAAAGAGATGCTACAGATCCATGTCAACATCTCACTCTAGCAATATGGTGCCCTATGTCAGCATGAAGCTACAGAAGACCCACCTTCACTCCTAATCCCATAGAAATGATGTCTGACAAGTGGGGATTTGTAAGCAGCTCTTTTGCCCCTTTCCGGTTCATCCATTTCTGTTCCCCTCAAACTTTACAGGAATGAGATCACTAGGCAATTTAACCTAACTCCTGACTGATGTTCTCCTGAATGCACACCATGCCTTGCCTAACCTGTTGACTCTTTTCCTAGACTAAAAGAAGTAAGATTGAAGAATTAAGTAGTAAAAGAATAACTAGCTCTCTACCTGCCCTCTTAGTAATCCTGCAGACAGATCACACGGGCAAGGTAACATCTGAAGAAATAGGCAGCCAGTCTGCTCACAATAGAGAATGATGCAGAATCCAACCTCCTGCCTCGATGATTCACCGAGAGTCTTCCCCCTTCCTTTTCCTTTTAAAAACTGTCATGCTGGAGCAGAATCTTCTGAGTTGGTTTTGGGGACACATGTCTGCCTCCTCCTCAGATTGCCAGCTTTCCGATTAAAAGCAACTTTCCTTTCAACCACCACTAGCCTCGAGTATTGGCTTTCAAGCAGTGAGCAGCCAGACCTGAGCTTGATAACAGCCAGATCTCTCTAACCTTACATAAAATATTTCTATATACTATTTACTGGAAGCCTGTCCATCTGGTAAAATGTGAGCATGTCCAGTTTCAATTGGGTAAATGTTGGCATAGCAAATTTATGATCCACGCTTATGCTATTATGTTTTGTTTTATCCCAAGCCAGAGATGATCCTTGCATAATGCTTCTTAGACATTTACACAACAAATATTTATTGAGCTCACTCTAAGTGTAAGGCACAGAGGGGGATACCACTTTGCATTAGATATGGACTCTATATTCATGGAGTATGCGGTCTAATAAGGGAGATCAGATTGGTGCATTCTTATAATAGACAGTAGAAAAATGAAGAATTACAAGTAGAGTGCTGTTGGATTTCAAGTGAGGAAGGAATTCCTTCTAGTATCACTAATAATGATAGAATCTCACTTCTTAATTTCCTAGCTAGAAATCACAAATCTGTCCATAAGCTGGCTAAACTACTATACTTTGTGTGATTTTGCTTTTCAGAATTTTGAAAAAAATAGAGCTTAGCAAGTTCTGATATGAATAATATCAGTTTCATATGACCTTTACCTTGACCACTTCAGCTGTTCTTTCAAGTAGAGACACAACTACTTCTAAAAAAGAACACACGAATGGAGCAATCTTAGAGTTTGCTATAAGAATGTATTTGTATATGTATGTCTGTGTATACTTTTGTTAATTGCTTTTGTTTGTTTATATTTTCTTTTTTGAGAAGGTTAAGGGAATAAAGATGGTCTACTGGCAAAATGGAAGGCCTGAATATAGAAAAGACAAAGATTTAAAGGAAAAAAAAAACTGCCATTGTTTCATTACCTGTAAGTTAAATTTCTCCCTGGAATTCATCTCAAGTTTTTCTCCTTTTAAGAACTTCAAAGGCTTTTATGTGTTTCTTAAAATTATTGTTCCCTTGGCAGTTACTAAGTGAAATAAATGGTTGCAGATAGGTGCTATTATTCTTACTGCAGAAAATACAGTGTGGAGTAATATACTAAGACTCTGATTGTGTCCTTTTCCCCACTGGGTGAGGAATTCCTCGGATAATGTGCATCTGTGTGCAGCATTTTCATCTTTCATCTAGATTTCCTAATGTTCCTTTACATAGGTGAGGAAGGGGACAAATATATGAATCTCAGGAGAGCTGTCACCTTTTTAGTCCGTAAAGAAAATCTAGACAATAGTCAAGTCAAAGAAATAAATACATGGATAGAAGTTTCTTCACAGTGGAAGGTAATTCCTAGGCATAGCATGCTCAGCCTGTAGAAAAGAGAAGATGGCTAGAAAGTATATAGAAATTGCTTTTGGTGTTGAAGATATCCTTAGGCATGTAAAGCATTAATAAAAAAGATAAGCCAGAGATGAAATTGTGTGTAAAAATGTTTCATTTGTCTAACAGAACCCAATTCAGAAGTATCAATAAGATAAGGAAGATTTTGCTTGATCAAAAAACATAAAGAGTGATCAAAGTTGGCAAAATTAATTAAAGTCATGTTGATGGTTAGCCCATAGATATTAGAAGTGAAAGCCAGTAAGTGGTTTTAGAAATTCTTTAGAAACCAAAACCACAGGTGTTTGATTTGCCTGCCCCTACTAATAAGATACAAGAAGGTAGATAGGGGCCTGATATAGGAAGACTAGGCTATAAAAGATGAATTTATTATAAAAATGTGGTAATAAGGTTGAGTTATCTCTGTCTCAGTGGATTAATCTGAGACTCAGACTAGTAGACAAAACAAAGAGTATATTTAACCCAACTTTCAAAATTTGATTTTTTAGATCTGCAGGGTTTGAGCCAGGCTATTAGCCTCCTGCAGTGAGCTAGCCAGAGAGCATGAAACTTAGCATAGTTAAAAGGCTTCAGTGACTCGTACTGAATTTCAGAAGCTCTGAGGTAGCACTGAACTAAAAGTTTAGGCTGAAAGTTCAGCCTCAGTCAGGTGGCACAGTGCTCAAGTTACACACACTAAAAATATATATATTTCTCCACATTGCTAAGTTATTTTTTACAGTAAAGGTCTCCTAATCCAAACTTGCAGAGGAAGGTGATTTTTTTGAGAGACAGACAAAATATATACTCTTAGAAGACACAGCTGGATCCCTAACCTAAGGGCTGGTAGAAGTCTAAATAAAATTACTAACATATCTAAAAGAATTAGTATATCAGAGCAATGCTGGCACAGATGAGGGAGGGTTGGAAAAGTTTAAAAAAAAAAAAGAAGTGTCCCTTAACGACCTGACTAGTTTGGAGGGTGCTCTATATATGAGTATGTGGCGCTTTCAGCAGCTCTATACCCTCTCTAGGATCTGTGAATAAAATAAACTTTGTTTTCTTAAGTCTTCCAGTGCCCCCTTTTGTGGCTGTACCTGACTCATCATTATATAAGAGAACACAGAAAACCATTCCCCTAACTCCAAGTTCACTAAGAAATCTTCTGATTAGAATTAGACTTTCTATGTGGATATGTCCATAAAGAGAAAATAAGCAAATTGGTAATCATGGATCCAGTTCACTTGATCGTCATGTTAACTTGTATGTAAATTCATAGTCATTATTAGAATTTATATCAGTCTCCTTGAGTTTAGTTAATGTAAATGAATATCCTGCTTTAGATTCTGATCATCTCTTGATGTAAGAATAGCAGAAATCCTGAGACTGAAGAGGTGAGGTCCAGCTCCCAGAGTATAAAGACCCAATTCAGCACTAAAGTAATGTTACAGGGTTGACCTAGACCAGTGGGCAGTCAGCTCCCTGTAGGCAATGCTCCCCTGTCTTAGTTCAGCATGATCTTCAAATAAAACTGTGGTTCTAAAACTCAGTATAACAAAGTTAGGCTAGGAAAAATTTATGCAGTAAGCTATTGTAACAATACGTAAATTCAAAAAGGGAAAGTGGAAGCACTCAAAATTGCAGAGGTTCACAGAAAGAAGGAATTAGTTCTGGAGCTGGAGTCAAGAGTTCGACATAGCTAGGCTACATCTGGCTGATTCTATTAGTCATTCTCTCTTTCTAAATGTCTACTATCCTTTAAATTGCCACTTATTGTCTTATTTTAAATAATTTTAGAGAAAAACATTGGGTTTTATCAAGCAATAAGTATATGCCAGACTCTCAGGTGATTTGGGAATTTAATGTAGTTAATGAAGCTTAACTCATACTTATGGAAATCTTTATTTAAGTATAAGCTGTATGCACAGTATACTGGAAAGAATGTGCAGAAGGTGTGAAGAAAGAAGGAATATTGATCTTCTTAAGAAAGTCTTTGGGTGACTCTGTAGGGCATAATTAAACACTTAATATTACTTATATACTTATAAAATAACATGTGACATTAACTTTTTAAAAGTAAAATGCTAATGTATTGTGTAAATTCCTCTCTAACTATATGATGAAACTTTATGAAAAATGTGGTGGAAATCCAAGTTCAAAATTGAGAAGGTTTAAATAATAATAACATTTCTTAAACAATAAAACATTTCTATCATATATTAGGCCATCCCAATGCAATGTTTCAATGACAGTGCTTTTGGTTCCAAATTGTCTAATTGAGTTAGTTTTCTATTTTAACCGGTACTGGGTAAACCTAACCAAATTACAGAACGCTTAAATCCTCCTAACCCTCAGGGGAAAATATGATTATTTTAGGAGAACACCGTCACATTTAGCCATATCACTTTCAAACATTAATTCACTCTGATTTTGGAACTATTTTCATTAATACTGTCACTAAGCGTGAGAAATATATAAACCTAAAGTTTCTTCACAAGGAAGACAATAGGTACAAAACCAGAAAAGGGAAGATAAAGATGAGGTAAAGGCAGTAAAAGTATTAATAATGAAAACTGGCCAAACACAGGATCCTATAGCTAAGTACATCATAGCTCAAAGGGGAAGTTAATGCTGCAATGCAATAATAATAATGAGTAAAATAATAACCACAATAAATTAAAATATGCACAACTGGACTGATAATGAAGAGCCAAGGTTTTCAGAGATTGGAGTAATTATGAGGAGTAAAACCTACACTGGAAGATAGAAGTATGAAAGAGACAGGCAGAAAAGAATAAGGGAAAGTTAGTGATCTAGAGTACGGCAGGAGCCAGAAGACGCACAGTGTCCAAGGATTAGGACAGAGAGCTAGCCTGTAACTGAGACAAGACATTTGAGAATAAGTGGAGTAAGAAACCAAGTAGTTGACTTCAGATATTGCAATGTTTTGTCTAATGGAAGGTGCCTTTCTTATCCACTGTAATTCTAAGGACCCTTGGGACAGTCAGTTTGGCCTCACTTTCATTTTACTGGTATCTGGAAAGAAGTACACATAGGTGTACCTATTAGTGTGATCTATCTTCAACTTTGACATATACTTGCAAAAATTATTTTAAAACTTATATAAGGTTTAAGTGGTAGATACGTACTCATTTTTTAAAATAGTCACATATTTGATGTGAATCATTATTTCAATATTTGAGGATGGGAATCTGTCCCATAATACTTAAACCTGGTTGTCATTGAGATCATCTGGCATGCATGTCCTTAGCCCCATCTGTTAGGTTGTCATGGTGCCATACTGAGGAAGTGGCAAGCTCGTTTCAAGTAGACACAAATGCCAACCAAAGATTAATTTAGCAGGAGAGCTTGTTGAGTACAAAAAGTGACATCTCCTATAAGAGGAAACTCTTGACTAGCAGTGCCAAATTGGGGCCTTGTGCTTCATTACATGTGAGTGCATCTGTTGCCACTTGTAGGCCTAATGCCATAAAAGAGAATGACTCACTGTGAAAGCTACTTTGGAAAAAATGGTAATTGCATAGTTTATGGAGGATAGACTTAACTGTTACGTATCTAATAAAGTTACAGAAATGGACACCTCTGAAAAGATGATGAAATAAATTAATATACAGTATTTTTTTTAGTTTAAAGCATTTAATTAAGAATTGAAAGGCAGTATTAAAGGGAAAGAAAATGTACAGAAGAATATGTACTTATTAATGCTTTATTAGAGAAATGAGTAATATATGGAATGGATTTTAGAATTATAGGATATTAATATCATACTGGAAAGAGAGGAATAGAACCAATGGAATAACTTCAAGCATCACAATTTGTGAAATCTGTGTGATTTGGAAACATATAGAAATCATTTAGGATTCAAAATTAAGAAAGAAAGAAGGGTTAGTTGGAAAATTATACCAAAGAAATATACAAATTAAATCTGTTTTATTTTGTAAAATGCAAGAATATTAAGAATAAAATTAAAGATTGAAGTAAGTTAGAGAAAAAACTTGGCATGTCATAGATTTTAATGAATGTAGCAAAGCTCAGAAAAGTTCTCTCTTCAACTCACTGATGATAATTTTTGGACAGATTCTTTCAGAAATATTTCATGAACACATAAAATGTGTCAAATTCAGTGACTGAGTTTCCTTAATGATTGATCTGAAATAAATCTAAATGATTTTTTTAAACTTGTAGATGACATTTTCTTAGATTTTGTAAATGAAAAAAGATGGTGGCTATTGTTAAATGACAAAATAAGTCACAAACAAGGGTAAAGTAATAACCTAATTTTTCTTCCTTTTGTTTCTAAGAACTGATGCTTTAGAGATTTATATTTTACATTATTTTTCTCTTAAAATTACCTTAACTGTGTCTTTGATTTGAAATCTCAAAATTAATAACTGGACAGATCTATTGGTCCCATGTCACCATGCTGCTATACTAACAGGTATATTTCATGTGATAACTTTCCAGATAAAAGCATGATTTGGAAGCTTGGGCATCAAATTCTCAAGCTTTCTTTTTTAGAAAAGTGGTTTTTAGGAAAAATGATATTCCATAGAAGTTGAGACTTTTTCATATTGCATAAAATATTGCATAAACTACTTTAATCACTTTGAGGAATAAACCAAAAGCTCTGATTCTAAACTTGCAAAAGCTGTAAGCTTAACACTGGAAGCATCATCCAATGCCTTTGAAGTTTGAAGTCATCTTTATCCTGATCTCAGAATTGTTGCTACTTCTTAAAAACCTCATGTTGGATCCAAGTATCTTGCTTTTTAATTTTGATTCTGAAATCTGATCATTTTATTCTATTGAAGAAATAACTGAATTTTCCATTTCCAGTAATACTGAGTACCAACAATTTCAGCAACATTGAGGACTAATTATTTTAAGTAAGTTAACTCATGTATTTTTCACAGTTAAGCCATGATGTAGCTACTGTTATTTTCACCCAATGTATAGATAAAGGAATTGAAAATCTTGGAAGTTTTATAATTTGTTCAGGGTCTTGTAGCTGGGACATGGCAGAACTAGAACTCAAACCTAGGAAATCTGGATCTACACTATTAAGCTAAATTAAATCTTAAATGATGTGCTGTAAAACTTCTGTAAACATGTTGGCTAACTTACAAGAATCCTGTTTTCTAATGCACTACTGTGTTAGAAAGAAAGTATGGGTGAAATCAGAGGCCAAGAGCAGTAGGAAAGCAGAAAATACAAGGAAAGAAATTTGCAAAGAATTTGACAGTTGCCCCAGAGGGAATCTCCTAATTTCTGGTAACTGTCCATGAGCATTGTTTTCACTGGGAGTAGGAGAGGAAGCCTAGGGCCAATCCAATGAATGAATTTAGTTCAGAGGTTCCTAAACCAGTAATTTACCTTCACTGCATAGCTGAGATTTTCAAAAGACTGTAATAGCCTAAGTAGGTATAGGTCATGTTATATTATCACCAAATGAGTTTACTTCAAACCTTTGGAAAAAAACCTTCTAGTGTTCAGAGCTTTTTGGATTTCTGAATTGTGGATAAAGGTTTTGAGATCTGTAGTATATCCACTGTAGAGAGAATGAAGTAACTTGAAAAGTTCTCATTTCTTTGAGAACAACTTCTTTGTTCTTAAAAATTATACTCAAAGAGAAAAAATAAACTAAATTAAATATATTTGTAAATCTACAAAATTTACAATTTTAAATAAAAAAGACCTTTCTACAATTTAAAATCTTTTGTAATATATAGATTTTTTTTTAATTAAAGTAATTCAGAGCTCAAATTCAATTCTGGTTTTAGGCCATAACATTTTTATAACCTTAAGGGATATTTAGGATTCACTGTAAACATGTGGAGTTAGAGTAAGAAATTTATATTTTCATTTATTCATATTTATAATCCTACAGAGAAAATATTGAGTATTCATTTTGAATCTGGTAGAATATAACCTTAGGACATTACAATTGCATTTCAGCATGTAAACTTGATTTGCAAAATCTTTTTTGACTGGGGATTATGGCAAAATGTATTTTATTGTCTCATTGACAAGTGCATAGATTCTGGTATATTTTATTTTGTATTTGACTTGAAGCATCAATGGAATACATGTGTAGGCTTTGTGTTCATTTATCCCTTCAACAAAATCTAATATGACTATATCTCTTAATTTAAATAATATATTGAATGATTTTTAGTTCTCTTATATAAAACTTTCTTAGAGATATTTGAAGATTTTCCTTTCCCATTCAACTATTCTTTCATGAAAAATCTATAATATACTCACAAGAAGAGCTTAAGTAGAAAAAAATATTTGAAGAACCGAACACCCAAATTAGACCATAACTCTGTTTTGGTTCCTGTTCGCCCTTTACATTATTTGTAATGAAACAGAAAGTTTTCCCTGAGATATATTTCTGATGATACATATTATTGAAGACACTGGAATAGGAATGAGACCTCCTTGGGTGCCAAAGTTATATTGGGACATTGGAACAGGCCTGAAGTAAAAGAGGATCACATGGCTGTAAGGAAAGCTTCTTAACCCTGACAAAAACTCTGTGAGGAAGACATTGTTGCTATGATTGTTATTTTTATTGCCCACATCTTTTAGCTATGATAAAGGTTGGAGATTAAGTGATTTTCTCAATAATACAAGGCATTTTAAAGTGTCAGACCAAGACTTAAACACAAGCCTTCTTATTCTACATTCTCTGTAATTTTAGCAAGGCTGCCAGAAGAATGACTCTGGACATGGCCTTTCAGTCTTTTATTCTTCTTGTAATGAGACTTCTTTTAAAAATGCATTAGACAATTGTATAATGTAATGAAAGTAAGTGCTGAAGTTTGAATATGTATAATTAATTGGTTTCAGTTAAGTAGAAGACTGAACTAACTGAGCACATACGTTAATGACTGTTAAGAAACAAATTTGTTTGATGATAATCTCAAAAATTAAAGAAGGAAAATGTTGCACCTCCTCTTAGGAGCTGTTAGTTTAGTCATATTGATTGCTGTCACTGCTAGGAGCCATTGCAAAATGCTCACCAGAGAATTAAACATTACAAACTGTAAGCCTATATTATCACTATTTTAATACTCATCTTACCCCAGATACAGCCAGTGGGAACCCCTTCAAAATGGTTCCCTGACTTTTTGACTTGCCCTTATTATTATCTGAGAATTCACTTAGCTTCTGCAATGGCAAGATGTTGCTAACTTACTTTTTCTATGCCCCAGCTCTGGAATCATCCAAATCATTAAGGATCCAGACTCCTAATACTTGAGAATGATATTATAAACTAAAATCCTGATGCTAGTGTACCCTTTGCTACCTGTATACCATTGCTTCTAAATTCTCTAAGCAGACAAAGTGACTAGGGAATATGTGTACATCATCTATCAACTATCTATCTAATCTCTCTATCTCTAAAATATGCATACAGTATATGTTTATATATGTGCATATACATTTATATATTTATAGTTCATGTATATATTTAAATATCTATATTTAAATCCATGAATTCACATACTTCTGATCCAAGATTCTAGAGTTTGTTTTAATATTTCTTATTTTTTTTATTTGTATCTGCCTTCGTCAACTATGAGAGACCTGCATCTCATTATCTTTAACGTAATTACTCATTTGCTGAAACTTATAACATACAGCAGATTGTTTATCCATATCACAGAAAATATCAAACGTAATAACTAACTCAAGAGCAATATTTGTTTACAGTTATTTAGTTATTTGCTTATTATGTGGTATTTATTATATTTACAAATAATGAAATATACTTTATTATTAGGCATTCATATACAAGTGTAAGGCACAAAATTTAACTGTGCTATTAGATAAAGTTTGAAATATTCATTTGCCCATGTACTCCATACCCTTAATAAGATTTAGAGCATTCATACCAACACAGAAAGTTCCCTCGTGTCCTTCCCTGTCAACCCATGCTCCTACTCATTCTTCAGACTGACTCGGTTTTCTGCTAATCAGGTTGTTATTGGCTCCCTCAGAAGCATTCACTTTCAAACTTACCAGTAAGTATATCAGTATAAAGGCACCTGAGTGATTTCAAGTCAGGAGTATTTTGGGCTAATTTTATAAGAATACATTTTAAAAATGTATTTGCTTATTATTTTCACCCATTTGCTTATCCATTCTCTGCATATTGCCTTACACAATTTGATGTAAAACTGTGAAGTGGTGGATTGTGCTCCTCTGTCTTTAAAGTCTATTAAAATCCTTTCAAAGGGAGTTGGTTATTATCTTTGCTTAATTATTTCTGCTAAAATCATTCTTTCAGCTTGCCAAATAGGACTTTTCCACTTGTATCTGTTTCTTCTTTTTTTAAGACAAAATATCACCATCAACTTATATGTACTCTTTCTAATATACTTTTACCTGTGTTTTCTTTTTTTTTTTGTTTACTCTTCCTACTAAACTCAATTAATGAGTTGTGTTCATTTAAGTACCAGAAGTTCTATTCTTAATCAAAGCTAATTCTATATTTCACTTTTAATGTCCTCCCTTTAAGTTGCCTGATTTTAAATTATGACCTTCTTACTAATTTTATACATAATTAACAATACTATACTCAATTTATCTAAAATCTTGAGAGTATTTGGCAGCTATAGGGATTATTTTCTAGTATTTTTTTAAAATTTTTAAAAATTTTTTTTTATTTTTTTCTTTTTCTTCTAAGTATTTTTAAATTATATTATGGTGTTACAATTACATGATTCGTTGTGATAGATTGACTTCAAATTGGCTCCAATTCTTCACATTTCCATTAATCAAACCCTTCTTTGCAGCTCCTCACATCAAGAGATCAGGTGTCTCTTCCTACTCCTAACATCTAAGCCGGGTTTATAACTTGCTTTTACTACAAGGATGTGACAGAAATGATAGTGTTCCAGTTCCCAGCTTAGATTTAAGAGACTTCATAAGCTTCTAAGAAGTCTACCACTGCTCTGTGAACAAACCTGGCTAACCTACTGGATAATGAGAGATATACAGCTAAGTCATCTACAGTCTACCCAATCAGCAGACATGTGTATAAGGTTATCATAAGCCATCTGTCCTCCAGCCAACTGGTAAGCTAGCAGCTGGCGTATGAGTGACCTCAGCCAAAATCAACTGAGCGTGGACCACATCATCAGAACCTCCTACATGAGCTGCAGATTCATGAACATAATTAATGTTTATTCTGTTAGGCCAACAAATTTGGGGTGATAGGTTATGCAGCAGTAGATAGCCAATACAGAGGCCTTTCTTAAAAACATACTTTTAGATATGTTGTTGGTATAGATTTTTGAAAGGTGATAGATAATGTATGAAAATTAAATATATTTCCAGATACAGAAATTTGGACAATTGAAACACTTTCAGTAAGTAAGTATACTTCAAAATTTAATGATTTTGAAGGACTTTAATATCCTTCATGTCCAAAGATTAGATCACAAATACTTATGATAATATTATTAATTTTTTTTTTTTTTTTTGCGGTACATGGGCCTCTCACTGTTGTGGCCTCTCCCGTTGCAGAGCACAGGTTCGGGACACGCAGGCTCAGGGGCCATATCTCACGGGCCCAGTCGCTCCGCGGCATGTGGGATCCTCCCGGACCGCGGCACGAACCCACATCCCCTGCATCAGCAGGCGGACTCTCAACCACTGCACCACCAGGGAAGCCCAATATTATTAAATTTTATAGAGAGATTGCCTTTCTTAGAGGGTGGGAGGGGTGTATGCTGGTATTTGAAGCCACAGTTGTAATTTGATGATAATTAATCTGTTTGTTTTCTGGACTGATGAAATACTTAGTTTGGAGCATTGTGAAACATATTAATTATGCCCCTTAAATTGACACTTTAATCTACTGTACTCCTACTCAAATCCAAAAATTTTCTCTCATTATTTGGGTACTATGATATTACAGTCATAACAAAGCTGTATAACTCTGATAAATATTTCATTTGAAGAGTCAATCAAGGACTTCCCTGTTGACGCAGTGGTTGAGAGTCTGCCTGCCAGTGCAGGGGACATGGGTTCGAGCCCTGGTCCGGAAGAATCCCACATGCCACGAAGTAACTAAGCCCATGCGCCACAACTACTGAGTCCTTGTGCTACAACTACTGAATCCCATGCACCTAGAGCCTGTTTTCTGCCACAAGAGAAGCCACCGCGATGAGAAGCCCATGCACCGCAACGAAGAGTAGCCCCCGCTCGCCGCAACTAGAGAAAGCCCATGCGCAGCAACAAAGACCCAAAGCAGCCAAATAAATAAATTAATTAAATGATAAAATAAATACAATAAAATAAAAATGGACAGGGGCATTGAATTAAAAAAAAAATAGTGCCAATCATTTAGGTCAAGAGAAGAAAATGAAGTTGAGACCTAAAGTGGAAGACAGGGAGGGTTTGTACAATGATAAACTCTGAAAAATAGTGATGCTCCAGGATAATTTTTAAATGCATTGCTTTTAATTTAAGTTTTTTCTTAGTTGACAGTTTATTTTAGGAAAAGTTAGATATTTCTGGAGTCATATTCATAATCCATTTTTTAAATGATTGCTCCATGACTTAGTAAAATTGCATTAAATAATTATTCTTTTGAATTATCTTTTTTTGATTTTATGAGAATATATATGTATTGTATCATGAATATAACAAAGTTTGTTCAAATATACGCAATCCAATTCCTTATTTAAAATACATGGGAACAACTTAGATGGGTGGGATGAGGAGGGTGAGGGAGGTCCAAGAGGTAGGGGGTATATGTATGCATATAGCTGATTCACTTTGTTGTACAGCAGAAACTAACATAACATTGCAAAGCAATTATACTCCAATAAAAAAATAAATAAAATAAAACACACACACAAAAATAAAATACATGGGAACAAATATACCTACTCAAAGGAATTGAGTTCACATTATTTACAGATTTTTACTGAATTTGTACAAATGCAATTACGATGAGTCAAAATTATCTTAAATATCTTAAGAAAGTAGAGGCAAACATACAAAAATTATGTAAATATGCACTACATTTTTCTCTTAATACAACTGAACAAGAACACCAAAGTTACATACTGAGTTAAACTAATCCACTAAAGTATTTTTAAATGAATCATGTGTATTTGATTTCAAGAAGATTTAGTATACTACGAAGTAAGCTATTTGCATATTTCATTAAGGAAGATTCAGATTTATGAACTAAATAAGACATGGTCATGATGTGATTTTGTCTAAATTTGTGATGTTTCATTAGAGCAATACATATGTGATACACTCCTATCAAACAATGATATGAAGCTTTCTCTTTTCTCTGTTTTTCTCTCTTTCCATTCATTTTTTTCCGTTCTCCCTCTCCCTCTCTCCTTCTTTCTCTCCTCCTTCTCTCCCTTCCTTCTTTTCTTCTTTCCTTCCTTTCATATATGTGCAATACTATTTAGAGTTCAATAAATATGCTACTTACCTTGGCTGAACTCTTCCTCATCCAGCACCTACCATATAAGTCACCCACTTAGTGAGTGCGAATAAATACCTGGAGCAATGGCAATACTAGTTTAGATAATTAAATATTCAAGCTCCGTGGAACATCTGAAAGTTAAATAATCTAAGAATTGAAGGTAGTATACTTTAACATATATGTTCTCCTCAGGTGAAAAATTTTAAAAAAAGAGTAAGTTTAATTATTTGCCATTTGAATAATTTTGCAGGTGTTTTGCTGAAAAAAAAAAGTCCCTAAACTGATCATTAGCAGTAAACATGTTCCTGAAAGTAAATGTTAAATCTCTGGAGTGGTGTGATGGTTTCTCCTTTTTCCTTTCTCTTTCATTCCCACTTAATTTTTTTTTTATTTCTTATATAGAATATAGAAAATTTTCTGAAGTGGCTAACATTCATATTAGGATAGATATCAACTGTAAATATTATAAGGGCAAAATATACACTTCATTCTTTCATTACTGTAATTATTTATGCATATTTTTGGGCCCAGAATATTATGGTCACTCTAAAGAACAAAAATTGATTAGTATCTATAGGTTTTAATTCATTAAAGACAGAGATCATCAAATATCAGAAAATAATTTGTGAATTTATGATGATGACCAACACAGAAAAAGTACATATTACAATTTCCTTTACAATATAAGAAGTATTTTAAAAGGCTTTTGATGGCTTCATCAAGAGCTTTTTTCCTGCAGGTGAGAGAAAATGTTGGAAGGTACAGTGCAGTTCTTCACAAGCTATCTGTGGTGGAAGATTGTATTTATTCTTTGATTGAAATGCATTTAAGATAGATACTTTTGTAAAATGCAGTAAAATGAATTGTTAGAAAAGTGAAATAAAAGCCCCATTTTTATTAGATTAAATATATATAATATTATTAGGTCAAATTTCTCATTTCAATTTTTTTTACTGACAGGTAACAAGGAATTCATGGACTATCATCATTTTTTGTGGATATCTGTTGTTTTTGTCTATTGTCCCTTCTTTTCTTTTTCTTAAAAATAATATCCAAAGTCTCATTTACTTGGGATATTGACAGTCTGCCAACTTACCCTGCTCTGATCTCAACTCAGGGAGGAGTATCTGAGTCAAACTGAACAATCAAAATACCCAAAGTCCTTCAAACAATGACTGGTCCAAAGTAAGACCAAACAGGTCAAGTAGGGCCAGTAAAAATCATTCTTACAGAGGTTTATGGATGCTGAGAGAGAGATAATCTATATTTTCTCTGAAATCTTGAGTATTAAGGGTCATGTAATTCGGGTTTCCCAAGGCCAATATTGCCATCAACACACCATCCATATGCCAAAGTCACTGAAACAATATAAGCATAGAGGGTGGAAAAAGAAAATATGGGTTAGTTTTTGCATTACTTTAGGTAGGCCAATTGTTGTAAAGCCAACCCCTAAATCTCAGTAGTTCTACAAAACAGAAGTTTCTTACTTGAGTCTCAGTCCAATGTAGTTTGGACACTCTCCACCACACAGTCATTTAGGGATCTATACTTCTTCCTACATGTTACTATGCCACTTATAGAGCATCCTCTATTGCTATATTTAGTTTGCAGATTGGGAGAGAGGAGGGAGAAGAACACTGGAGATTTATTTGGGTCCCAGAAATGCTATATATCACTTCTGCCCAAATTCTCTCCATCAGAACTCAATCACATGGCACCTGCTAGCTGTAAAAGAGACTGGAAAAGGATGTCTAGTGTGCACTTAGGAGGAAAAGAAAATATGATTTCTGATCACTTTTCAGGTTCTGCCTCAAAGTTTAAGAATTACACAAATGAACAAGAAAAGCAACATACATTTGCAAGTAAAAAGAACAGATGTTGAGATAGTCAGATGGTGTAAAAATGAAAGGAATTGGGATATGGGGATTTTCTTCCTTATGAAAGCATATGAGTGAAAATCTTAATTCAACAAGGTAGAATGAGGAAGACATGTGCTTCACATTCTAGTCCTGAGATTCACAGTCTGTGAAAAAGCAGTTTTCTTCCATGAAAGCCATGTCCTTAGAAGAGAGCCAATTTTCAGTTAAGCTGTGGTAAGGCAAAGCCTTCAACAAAAAGTTCTGAGGATGCCAGCTGTTGGTTTACAAAATAATTGGGGTTTGATCTAGCACAGTGGACAACATTGGGATTGGGGCAGCAAGGGGAGGTTAGGTTGGAAGAAAAGTAGTCAAAAGCAATATGGGGATGAATACATGAGGGGACACATGCCCAGAGTGGCTTCTATCTTGTGTAGTGACCAGGGGTAACAGTGAGATGAGGATGGTGCATCTAGCTTAATGATGTAAAATATCTGAATTGGCTAATGAAGAAATAATAAATTGATATAATTGATGAAATGATATCTTCTAAGATTATGTAGTTACTTAGGTAGTAAATTAGTGAGAGAAAACATACTTTCATGACTATAACAAAAACATTAATTTCAAAAGTGATAAACATACTACATGTACAGCTTATCAATGAATGTTAATCCAGGTATAAAAGTTACACCAGAAGGATGGAGTAGTAGCAAGACATATATGAGGGACACAAGCAAGAATGTATCGTTTTGAAAGGGTACAAAACTATGCAAAGAATTTAAACTTAACTGAGAAGCAAATGGATGAAAGTAGAGAATGGTAGTGTTAGTAGGAAGAAAAATTAGCAAAAGTGACAAAATTATTTTGACTAGAACATGGTAATCAAAATGGAGAACGAAGTTTCTAAGAATAATGTACATAATTTGCATTACTGACACCATGGAAGAATGCATTATAAAAAGATAAGCATAACATTAAAGAATATAGGTTCATTATTAACTATATACAATTTGGAAGAATCAAAAAACAAAATGTGAATTAAAAGTATCTTGTTAAATTACTTGATGGCAAAATCTAACCTAAAATAGTGTGAGGCTACTTACAAATATTCATCCCACTTGCTATTTTAACACAGAGATATCAATTTTGGACTCTATGTGTGGTGCTTGTTACTACTGTGCATGTTAAAGAATACTTGGCATATGCCTGTATTAAAGTTCAAAAATCCAAAAATTTATTAATTCTTAAACATATATTCCTTAAGAATTTCAGTTAAGGGATGATGGTTTTGAATACAGTTAAAAAAATACTTCTACTTGAGAATTATTTCAATATGGATCAACAACAACAAAAAAGAGATAATAAAAGATTGTAAATATTAAATCTAAGAATTTTTTCTTAGTGGAATTTTATATATCAAGTTCATCAGAAAAGCAAGATGTTTGAGGATTACAGCCCTGGGTATATAAAAATAACTGAGCTTTTGTGTATATATATATATATATATATATATATATGCACACACATGCACACACACACAAAGAAACTTTGAAATTGAGGATTAAGGGTCCTGTAAGTCTTTAGTTTAATTTACTTAGTTTAATTTACTTTGCTTTCAAAAAGCAAAGTAAATTGAGGATTAAGGGTCCTGTAAGTCTTTAGTTTAATTTACTTTAGTTTAATTTACTTTGCTTTCAAAAAGCAAAGTACTAGAAAAATAATAAAAATATTTGAAAATTGACATTCTAGGCATATTAAACACTAACAACCTCTTTTAGCCTGATCTTACTTTGATCCCTTCACATTTTTATTACCGTTTGATTTGTAAATTGAAGCAAATATGACTTTATTATGCTTTATTGTGATAATACAAAAATTACTAATAATTAGACACATGAGGCATTTTGAATGTTTTGAGATGACAATATGTAAATTTAATACACCTCTGGTATGTAGGCTACTTCCAGTTTATAAATTAAAAATTTTGATTAGTAGTTAATTCCCTCAGTCTTCTGTCCAAAATGGCTAAATTTTCATAAAGAAGATATACTCTCTTTTTTTTATACACCTCTTCCTCATGATGAGCTTACATTAACTACCTGACAGGGGCAATGTACAGCAAATTAAACAACATACTTTATTTTACAGTTACACCAGAAACATTTTCAGAAGGTAATGTCATCCAAGAAAAAAACCCATAAAACATAAGTGGTTATAAATTTTTTTTAACATTTTTGAAATTTAGAAATTCATTTAAAAGTCCCTACTTACTTTAAATGTTTATAAGAGTGATTTCATTCTAACTATGTTGATTCCAAGTCTAACTGGGTAATACTGCAGCATTGGGAAGCTTGCCCATCTCCTAATGTAGGAAACATTTATTACCTGTCCTCATATTGAACCAGCCACCCGAGAGTAGCACAATACAATTAATAAACCATAGAACCCCTTCTCTTCATGGTTTAGATATGCTGAAATCTCTAACCTCCTCCCCATTCTCCATTTTCACTTGTTCAGTATGTTATAGTCTTTCCTAAGAACCTAGTTGGAAAAAATGAATATAGACCTAGGAGTGAGCAGAGTAATTAAGATTTTGTTGTTTTGAATTTTGGACGGTGAGCTGTTT
Source organism: Aethalodelphis obliquidens (assembly GCF_003676395.1). Lineage (NCBI taxonomy): Eukaryota > Metazoa > Chordata > Mammalia > Artiodactyla > Delphinidae > Aethalodelphis > Aethalodelphis obliquidens. The sequence continues at coordinate 55,167,887 of NW_020837947.1, read as the reverse complement.
CCCCAGTAGTTACTAACAATAAAGAAAAATTTACAAAATATCTTGTAAGTTATTTCTTTTATTCAGAAACAGAAGCTGTGTGAGTGTTTTGGGTATAGAAGTAGTGATCCAGGTAAAGAGCAATGATCCTTGAAAGGACTAAAAAACAATGTTAAAAATCAAAGAGACAGGGCTTCCCTGGTGGCGCAGTGGTTGAGAGTCCGCCTGCCGATGCAGGGGACACGGGTTCGTGCCCCGGTCTGGGAAGATCCCACATGCCGCGGAGCGGCTGGGCCCTTGAGCCATGGCCACTGAGCCTGCGCGTCCGGAGCCTGTGCTCCGCAACAGGAGAGGCCACAACAGTGAGAGGCCCGCATACCGCAAAAAAAAAAAAAAAAAAAAAATCAAAGAGACAGCCAACACCTTAGGTCCTCAAAAGAAAATAAATGAGCATCTGGAAAGGTGCTACTGTGTCAAAAAGCCAGCTTATTCAAAGATGGATTGTTACCCTTTCAATTATTAATATTTTGAATCCTATCTTTGTCTCCTACACTCCCCAAGTTTAATTGCAGAACCTGCTTTTGTCTTTAAAATTTGTGGTCATCATTTTCACTCTCTGATTAAAAATATAATAACCATGGACTGATTTTATAATAGTATAATATTAATACTGTTATGTTTATTGAGCAAGTTCTATGTGAATAAACTCTTAGGGCTTTAAACTTTAATCACAAGGTCACATACCTAGTGTAACATTCTAAGATTGAAATATGTACTTGTGGTAATAACTTGAGATAGGAACATTTCTTTTTTTCTTTTCCAAGAGAATACTTCTTCCCTCCTTATAGTATAAATACCTGAGTACAAACCCAGAAAACTGCAAACTGCTCGGCTCTGTAGCAGTCAGTCTTCGCAGGGAATTTCTAACCATAGTTGTACTCTCCCTCCTCTGCCTACTGCCCCATCCCTGGGCCAGCTATAAAACCTGGCTACCAGTGGAAAAAACAGTGGGGAGTTTTGAGGGACCAGAGCACTACAAAAGAGTTTTGGTGAACCTAAAAATGATTTCCACTTCCCCTCTACCTCTAGGGATGATTTTTAGAAAAATTTGATTAAAACAGTCATATTTGTCGGTTTTATAAATAGAGTGGTCTGGTGACTGTTAACTTTTCTAAAATTTGCTACATGTTGACAACTCACTGAAATAAATCCTTTCAGTAAGGCATGACTGAAATATCTTGTAGTGTTGCCAGAAGGAACATGGGTTTTTATGCACAGTCAGGCACAGAAGATGATGAAAAGAATTCTGATAGTGCTTATTGTGGTAGAAGTGAGTTGAGTGCACAAAAACTGATTCAGGTGAGGGATTGACCGTGAACCCAAAAGAACTGCGTGGCACTAGTTAATGGGATAGTTGTGGGGCTTATGGAGAGATGAGACCACTTTTCTGAGGATCCACTAAACCAGAAGCCAAGAAGCTTGGAAAGGACAGAGAGCTACCTGAGAATTCCGATCTATTTGTACTAAGAACAGCAAAAACCCCAGCCTACCCAGACCCCTGGTGGGCAGATACGATGTACAGACAGCCTCATGGGTGTAAGTGACAGCACCAGGCTTTAAAATTGAAAAGACTGAGAACATAATCCCCTTCCTTTAAATTCCACTGAGATCTGTAAATGTCCACTTAAATAAATATTTCATCATCACTTGTGTGCAGGTGCTTAGACTTTAGAAGAGAGAAAAGGGGTGAAAGAAAGAAATTAGGAAAAATGTACCAGGGATCATGGTGAAAACACTGCTGGGGATCTTTGTCAGTTCTCCTCAGATTGCCAGGTGAGAGGAGGACAAAACTTGGAAAGAAAGCCTTGAGTGGGTAACAGCTGAATAACTGAATACATTCATTGATTGATATTTTCTGCTAAAGAGACTAAGTTGCAGAGTTTTAGTCTCAGATAAATGACAATGATAAATAAACTGTACCCAAAGTCATTGAGCCAGTTCATGGCAAAACTAGAATGCATACCTGGTCCCTTCTGTCTTGAAATACTTTGTTCTAAACTGTAATTTAATCTTGTCTCTCCCCATATCCCCAAATATCCAAGTACCTAATGACAACTCCCTTCCTTGTGCAACCTAGACTTGATGTTCCCACCCTGATCAAGTTCAGTCAGTGAGTTTCACTTCCTTTTCATTATCCATGTCTGGCAAAACATTGAACTTGGATTGATTCATCTGTCTTAAACAATGGCTGCTGGGAGCTGGTGAGGGGAAATATCACAAATTTTCAGACCGGTACAAGGAAACTATATTCTTCTCTAAGTAAAACTAGGCTTTCAAATCTTTCTTTAAATTTTACTTTGTATCCTTGGGAAATTATTTATCATACATTGTAAATTGCTTTGTTTACACTTTCTATGCTCAAACTTCCCACATCTGCTTGCACTTGGGAAATATGCCCCTTCTCTTGTTAAAGACTAATCTCTCAATTTCTATTTTAGCACTTTCTTACCTCTTTAGGGACTTATTCCACAGTTATCAAATATCCCTCCTATATTCTTCTAATTCTCTTTCTCTATTGATTATTTTTTTTCATTAGAATTTAAAATGTTCAAGTCTCTCCTAGCAAAGTACCAACCACATCTTCTTACCTGAAATAGTATCTCCTCTTGACTTCCTAAACTCTAACAGATCATCTACCAACTTTCTGCCTACTCATTTACAATTTTTAGATAATCTCAAAGTTTTTAATGCATGTTTGCAAAGTGGATGCATCAGAATTACCTAATTCTGGTATGAGAAAATACAGGTTCTGAAGCCCCACACAGTATTTACTGGATCCCAGGGTATGGGTATTTATTCTTTCAAACTCCTCAGGTTTCTGCTGCACTGCCAGGTTTATGAGCATAGTTAAAATGTTTTTCTTCCTTTGTCTATCACTTCTATGTTGGTATTCTTTATGATTCTGTTCTGAGCCCCTGACTTAATTTTCTCTATGGACCATTTCATACGTTCCTATGTCACCAATTATGATTGAAAAGTGAAATGTCACTTTTCTATAATTACATCCTGGTTACATCAATTACTTCTTTTGTGACTTGGGCATGTCCCTTATGTGTGCGCTTCAGTTTCCATTGCTCTAAATAAGGATAATAATAAAAAAAAAATCTACATAGAATTTTCTGGAAGGATTATAATCATTGTAAAGCCCTTAGAAGAGTGCTCAGCATATCGTAAAAATAGACGGAAGATTGACAGATAGACACATAGATTACAGACAGATAGAGAGATAAGTAAGCACTTAGCTGAGTTTAGCTCGAATTGCTGACCAGAAAATCATGAACAGATAAACTGCTTATTGTTTAAAGACATTACATTTTGGGGTGATTTGCTACACAGAAATAGATAACATACAGAAGTCAATTTTTAGCTTTTTTTTTTTTAACGAATATGTTATATGATCAAAAGTTTTGTGGTTTTTAACCCACAGGATAATACCATACTTTAACATAGAACAAATTGACCTCCACAGTCTAGAGGGGATATTAAATTACATTACTGATTTGTTGACAGATCAAAGATACCAAGCTACTTCTTTAACACAATTTAATTGTTTCCCATACTACTCTTTGTAGAATTATTTTAATATCCCATAATAGTTCCCCATTTGTATTAGCCTTCCACATCATTCTCCACCTAACAGAATTCTATTGTCCTTATGGAATCCAGTTTAAAGTCCATCTCCTTTGAGAACATTTTCCTTCAAGACACAGAAATATTTTTTCTGTGATCTGTTATAACAAGGATAATCGTCAGTAGAATCTATCCTGAGGCTTATTTTTCCAGAATCTTCCAAAAAGTATTTGCTTTAAGAACTCTCTCTGGTGCCTTTGCCCCAAGCTCAGGCTATGACCCAACACTTTCAGAGCAGCGTAGGAAATATTTCTGATCATCTCACATGAGAAAAAGAAATTGTGGAGCTGAGAGAAAAAAAATTATGACCACTGACTTATTTTGCTCTAGTACGTTGGTGAGATTTTAAAGTTTTCTAATCCTCTAAAGTAAGTAGGATATACAACAGCACCTGTAATTATAGATAATAGTTGACGGGTGAAATTATTTTTTAAAAATGCCTTAAAACCCTCTTAAAATACAAAAAAAACTGCAAAAGTATTCTCATTTAAATGCATCTAGTAATAATAATAATAAAACTTCAGAGCATTATTACTAGGAAAAAATGCAACATGGAAATCTTTAGATTTTTCTAGACTTAACGTAAAACTACATAAAAGGGCTTCCCTGGTGGCGCAGTGGTTGAGAGTCCGCCTGCCAATGCAGGGGATGCGGGTTCGTGCCCCAGTTTGGGAAGATCCCACATGCCGCGGAGCGGCTGGGCCCGTGAGCCATGGCCGCTGAGCCTGCGCGTCCGGAGCCTGTGCTCCGCGGCGGGAGAGGCCACAACAGTGAGAGGCCCGCATACTGCAAAAAAAAAAAAAAAAAAAAAAAAAAAAAACTACATAAAAGCTTATGTTTACAGTCCCTTAATACAGAGGATCCTGACTTATAATGGTTCAATTTCACGATTTTTCAACTTTATTATGGTGTGTAAGCAATATACACTCAGTAAAAAACATTCTTTGAATTTCGAATTTCAGATTTTGATATTTTCCCCGGGCTAGTGACATGTGGTGAGATACTCTCTGGTGATGCATGATGCCACAGCTCCCAGTCAGCCACACAATTGTGAGAATCAACAACCCATACACTCTGCAACCACTTTGTGCCCACACAACCATTCTCTTTTTCACTTTCAGTACAGTATTCAATAAGTTACATGAGTCAACAATTCATTATAAAATATGCTTTGTATTAGATGATTTTACCCAACTGTAGACAAATGCAAAGTGTCTGAGCACTTTTAAGGTAGGCTAGGCTGAGCTACGATGTTTGGTAGATTAGGTGTATTAAATGCATTTTCAACTTAGGATATTTTCAACTTATGATGGATTTATCAGCATGTAACCCCATCGTAAGTCAAGAAAGAGCTATATATCAGAAGTAAATATTTGTCAGTGATTGTTTGGATAGCATGAACATTGAAGCATATTTGTTTCATTTTGTATGGTAAAATGTTTCAACTGATATTTGGTAGATAAGTTTTTTTAAAGTTGGATAATTAAGTTATCCATTAACACAGACCTCACTGTAAAGCCAAAGTTTTAATATTTGAACCACTTCAGTACCTCTGAAGGCATTTTTCCTCCTAATAATGCCACTAAGGCAATATCTCACTTTTCTGACTGTGTACATTTCAAATAAAATAAAATAAGAAACGTATCAGTTAGAAAAATCATTTTCTTAGTAGAAACAAGATTTATTAAGAAGTATAGGCAATATTCAATGTTATTCTTCTTATCAGTTGAAAACTTTGCAGTATTATAAATAACAAAAATGTTATTAATTTTAGATAGATTCTTGACTTGGTGATATTGTTTTGGTGATTTTTCTAAATAGAGAATTTGAAGTACCTTTTAGTGAAAGAATTAACAATGGTCATGTAAAGAAGAAAGTCACTAAATGACATAAACCAAGCTATTTAATGCTGCTTTTATTATTGCCTAGAGTTCTGAGTTCTATAAATTATGGAAATTAGACCTAGTATTAATGATACATTTTTAGCTCCCTCTTGTACATTTTATAGAATTACAGATTGGAATGAGCATTGGCTGTGCCATTCATATAAATGTGTCATATAAATGAGCTAAGAACACCACACAAAAACTGGTTATCTGCCTTGCATTTATCTTTTTAATACAGAAACTTCTTTTTTTGCAGAGATTTTAATAACTACTGCCTCCCTTGCCATCTCTTCCAACCTTTAATTGCACAAATTTAATATGTTTGCACATTAACTACGTCTGCTGAGTATCGTATCAGTCATTTATTTAGCTACTATCTAGAACTTATTTCTTCATTGGTGTTTTGTAAGTGATTGAATGCATTATCAAGAAACTACATATATTTTGATATTTTAACAGCCTCACTTCAGGTAAGGTCTATGTTCTAAAATTGAGTAAAATTTTGTTCTTCTGGATAAATAGAGACCTCTTTCTTTTAAATTTTAACCCTAAGTATCTAACTTTAACAAAACACTGTATAGTCTTTTTAATTTAAGGGGAAAAATTTATAATTTTATACTGTAGGTCACACTGAAGAAGACACCCTATACTTGCATTTGGCAGTAATAAAATGATATTCCTCAGAAAACTTAATTAAGAAGTTGAGGTTATGAAGTACTTAATGGCATTTCTCATCAAAATATTTCAAAGTACTTTTAAAATATTAACTCATTAATTCTCATAGTGCTCATGGGAGGTACTCAGGAGAACACTTCTTCATTTGAGCTCTACTCATTGTCATTTGTAAAACTCCTTTCTTATAAAATAAATATTTGTGATTGTATGATTACACAATTGATTAATTTATATTCTCATATTATTTTTCCTGGTATATTCAAGGAGGTGCTATGTTAAGTTGAAGAAGGAACATTGGAATAGAAATAAAATAAATTTGTGACATCTCTCCTCTCTAGGTTCAGACCTTGTACTAATTATGGGCTTTCACTAACTGTGTTTTATTGTGCTTTGAAGGAATATGAAAGGTAATGAATTAGGCATTTAGAAAGATGAGGCAATGCCTGGGTCCTGAGAGATAACTAGATGGGGCTGAAATTGTGTTGATTCTAAAGCCAAGAAGACCCATGTTCAAATATATTCCTTGTATACTTCACCAGTAGAGCTCTTATTAGATTAAAACACTGAGAAAGCAACTATACTCTTAGTAGCAGTTTGGATGTTTATAATTTAATATGACTTTTTAAAATATAATTATTCAGTTTTATGATAACACCACATTCATGGAGTAGGGTAGGATGGATCAGTAAATGCTAACTTAATGAAAGACTGAAATCAATAATAACTAATTGGAAAGTTCAAGTAAGATGCAGTCTCGTTTTGAAGCTGGAGGAACAGTTTGTTGGGGAGTGAGAAACTGAGAAAGTATAGGGTAAGAAAAGGAAATCAAAAGGATTGAAGGTATCAAAATCCTTTTGCTTTATGCAACATTTTATCTGGACTCAGTAAAGGTTAGCAAGCTATTAAAATCCATACCATGTATTGTCAACTCTTAAATTAAATCAGTTTAGAATGCTACAAACCTTAAACTTTCACATTCCAATAAGTCTATACACCAGGTAGCTTCACTCCAGCACCTTTAGTACTGTCTATAGTTTTGCTGGCCAATCTTCATCATCTCCTCTCAGAGATGAGGATACAGACAACCTAATACTATAATAGTTAACATTTTTAAGTGCCTAATAAATATAAGAAAGTATGATGAACACTTTGCTCTTCTTTGGTAATATTACTATTATTACTCACCATGTACGTAAACAAAAGAAATCTTAGAATGGTTAAGCAATTTGTTCAAGATCATATCACTGGAGAGTGCTAGATCCAGGATTTGAAGGTTTGTCCAGTTCCAGATCCCACTTCTCCAGTGATTCTCCAGCTGGGTTCCATGAACCCAGCAGAAGCATCAGTAAACATATTGTTGGTAATTTTCTAGGTTCCTTATGAAATTTTAAAATCTTGTGGGTCTCTTCAATAATTATATAAATGCATATATAAATTTTGTATTATCTAGTTAAACACTTAAAAAGAGAAAGCTACCATTTCACGTCAATATGTGTTTCCCTTTATATTTAATATCTTACTGGTGCCAAGTGCTACTTTCATTATCAGGAACTATAGTGGAAGGGGGAAAAAGAAGTGAACTTAGTCCACAAGTGTACATCTAAATATATGAGCAAAATTGCACATTGTGAAATAATGAAATTAAAGAACAATTGAGGCAGAATTGAAAATGGTATTATAACATGCCAAACTGAGAAGAATTTGTTTGCTGCAGTCAATATCACACTCAGTTTGAGAGGTGTAAAACCTCAGCTATCACATTATATTAATATTGATGTGCATATGGTTTCTTTTAATTTATATATATCATTATTATAATAATATAACATAGCATATGTGTGTATGTATATATATACATATATGTATATAAAATGGTTGATGAGAGCTGAAATATAAGAGGCATTACACTTAGTTTTATTATTAAAACAATTAATCAACAATGGGCTTTACAAATGTTTTTTCTTAAAAATTTATCCAATTATCACTCAAAGTTTAGAAGCATTCTTATCTGTAAAATCAAGCTTTGGATACATCTTTCATTCTTCTTCATATGCTTTATTAGTGTTATTTTTCTTTTGTTCAGGCATAAGTCACCTGCAGAGCTGCTAGTTAACTTGTTTAAATTTTAACCCAATAGCTGTGAGGTAAAAATATATAAGTGCAGCAAAAAGTTAAGAATCCAATCGATAACAAAGGGAACAATGACACTGAGAGTATGTTATTATTATCTTTTGGTTGATATACCCTTCTAGAGTAAGACCTCTGGTAATGGTTTTAAATAGATAAAACAAAAGTTGTTGAATGTGTACAGCTTTTTATATTTGCCTTCAAGGAGTTCAACTTAAACATAGTTGTTTCTACTGAAAATGCATACATTCAAGGAAGTCAATATAATAAGAGAAATAGGTTCTCTCATATTCCATATATGTGATTCAGAAAGTGTTTTTCAGAGCATGCTCTATACTCATCGTTTCATATTATTACATGCACTTCTCCTCACCAATCAACCTAACTTTTCCCTCAACACTCTAGTAACACAGCACTCACTAATACATTCAAAACTTCATTCTTAATATGCTCTTTTCTGTACTTATCTTATTTACTTCTCTGTATCATTTCTCTCACTTGACCACACCTACTGGCACTTTCTGAGCAGTAAGTATTCTTCAAACATCTGTAGAGGGCCATCTGTTCTTAGTTTCATTCATGGATCTACCATCCTTTACACAGCCCTTGAATATTGATATTCCTCCCAAGATCTTGTTATTATCACTTTCCATAAAATTTATAGTAAACCTCATCTATAACCAGTGTTCCTAATACTACCCATATTTTAATATTATTACCCCTGTCTACTTAACACCTGGGCACTTGCATTTGGCTGTCCAGAGACATCTAAAACTCAAAAAATATAAAAATGAATTTGATCTCTTTCTCATAGTCTCCACTCCTTTATTTGTATGTTTTATGTTGTAAATGGATGGACTCTCATTCATTTATCAATCCAAAATCATGACAGTAATTATAGTTCCCAGTACTCTGCATCTCCAAGAAAACATTTTTTTACATAATGGGTATATAGTGTCTAATTTTGGATAAATTTTCATTTCCTGAGTGATTAATTATGCTCAGCAACTTATATGCTTTTTGGTGTTTTGAATATGCTGTTTGTGAAGTCCTTGATCAAGTAATTTCCCGATTTTTAAACATTCATTTTCTCCATTTTTCATTCTGCAGAAAAGCAATCTTTCTGCAATTCACATTGGATCACGTCACTTCTGGCAATGTTTCCTGATTTATCGTAGGATAAAGTCTAAACTTTCAAATGTTACTTCTCAGGCATGACATAAACTGGCACTTTCTTTACTCTCTAAGTGCATCTCACATTCTGCCCTACTTACACTTAACTCCACATCATATTGAACTTCCTTCAATTATCTGAATACTCTATGAATCCCTGAATCCTCTGGGTAATAACTTCTACATATAAAAAATTGACTGGTCAGACACAACTTTATGCATCTACTCCAGTTTGGCAACTACATTTTTCTTCCAGGGGCATAGCCTGAGTCTTACCTTGGCTAAGCTACCCCATCTGGCTAAAGTTTCCCTGGCTAGCATGCCCCCGCATGTCCCACATACTGCATGGAGTGACTTCTCTGCTACTTGAATAAAAAGCACATCACAAAGTGGGATATGGTGGACACTGCAATGAGTCACTCATATATTCCCTCCAAAGACAGGAAACTTGTTTCTTTAGCGGCTGGAAATGTTGCCTGCTGACACAGCTGAAATTTTCTAGGTATTATCCTCAGCAGAAGGCTCCTGTAAAGTCAAACGTTCACCCTGGACAGACAAAATTCTGACCCTTTTGCCTGGCTTGAGGATGACTATATAGGGCTCTGCAGCTGAACTCAGCATTCTGTTGTAACTGCCTCACTCACTGTTCTTCCTCCTTTATAGTGGCTGTTCGAGAGAGCACAACCCACTAAACTCTCTGCCTTCAAATTTTTCTCTCTATTTCATGGGGAATCTTACCTATATTCCTGAGCAGTCTGTGAGGCTGGGATGAGACAATGTGGAAATGCCTGGGAGTTCACTCCCTTTTAGGGTTAACTTTAGAAATGGGAAATAACGGACATGAAAAAGCTGAGCAGATGAAATGCTCTTCTTTCATCCGTATATACATTGTCCCACCGTCTGGTGTTTCCTCGTGAACCTTAAACATAATAAAGGTCTTCTTCACAGCTCACGCAGCTATCTTTCATTACCTTGTAGCACACATTGCTCCTATTTCTTCTTATCCCACATTTTCTTCCTTCTCACCTTCAACTCTCTAGGTTTGCACATCCAAAATAAATAATCCAAGTAATCAGGACTTAAATGCTCTGCTTTATAAAGGGCCTGCATTAAGACAAAGACTCTCTTAGAGTACAAGTAGAAAATAACCTTAATTTTTTCCTCCCATAAAATTCTGATATTGTTGCTGCTTTTATGTAAAATCTGCGACTGGCCTTAAATCTGTTCAATTTCCTTTAGATAATTAAAAGCCCTCTGTCAATGTCAGTGACAAGATACCTTTTCAAGGATTTTCACTTTGTGCTTTCCTTGTCATATTATACTTCCACATATTCTGCAGAATACTTCATTAATTTTGTATTAAATTATGGCTATAATGAATAAACTTTAATGTATATGTAAATATTTATGCTTTCTGACTCTTTCCTTTTTTTGGAGATTTGAGCTTTCATCTCGTAATTACTGCCAGTAGCCTGAAGAAATTTTTAGCACCTCTTTCAATGCAGGTGTGCTGGAAAGAAAGTAATTTTGCTATCATACGTCCATTTTCTCTTTAGTTTCCCTCTAACTTTCTTAAAATATTATTTACATAAAATGAATTCACTATTTTTAGGAGTACAGATTAATAAATTTGGGTAATTTTCTGCAATTATCTAACCACAATTAATATGTAGAAATTTCCTTCACCTGGAAAATGTTTCCCGTGCCCATTTGCACTCAAACCTCTCTAAATTGGGGCAACCACTAATCTGCTTTCTGTTACTATAACATATGTTTTTAGAATTTTATATAAATGGAATCATACAGTACACAGATTTTGTGTTTTGCTTCTTTCAATTAGCATACTTTTTAAAGGTAGATCCCATTATCCCTACACTATGACCCATATTTGAACCAGATAAATTGTCATCAATCCTTTCTGTATTTTTCCACTGCTGCCAGAAGTAGAAGTGCAGTTAACCTGGAGTTTTTTTACTACTCTGCCATTTCAAGCCAATGGCCCCAACCTTTCTCCTTTCTATTCAGAAACCTGTCTCGTAAGTTTCAGATGTGCATGCCCTGGTCTCCAAGCAGTCCCTTTCAAATCTGGCGCTTTTAACTTGAGGTGAAAGGGAAGCAAACATCTCTTTCCATTGGGAGAGGACAGTATATCCTATAGCATTCCAAAACTATCTGCCAAGTAAATATCTCAGCTTCTTTCAACAAAAGCCTTTTAGAGTAAGGTGGGCTAAGAGACAACACAGGTTTCAGGGCATCTCCTTGCAGAGTCTGCATTGGTTGTCTAGGGTGTGGCTTTAATCTGTGGGTATAATCACCATTGTAACTTCAGTGAAAGCTGTGAAGGACATACACACAGACAGACAGTTAAACAGCTAGATAGAAAGGTAAATGGATTTTTTTCTTTACTTTTTTTCCTGGAGTCTTTAAATATGCTATTGTCTCTGCCTGGAAAACTTGTCCCATGTAATTAGTATTCGTTCTATCCCTTCAAAACTTCCTCAGGAAGGACTTTCCTGACCTCACAGAATAGACAATATATCCCTGTTCTGTGCCTCAGAGCTCCTTTTCTTTCCTAATATAACACTTATAACAATTTATTGCAGTATCTAGTGCCCAAGGTTTTCTTCAGGCATATGAAGAAGAAAAGAAGTGAAGGAAGGCAGGAAAAACACTATAGCAAGCCTCCAGAACATTTAGAACACTACACTCATTCCCAGAAGTACTACTTCTCTGGAGTCTACCTGAAATTGTGGTTTGCTGTATTATTCTGAAGCCAAGTGAATTTCCAGTCAAAAAAAAGCTTACACAATCCTTAGGCTACGTTTACTAATCCATTTTATAAATCATATCCAAAAAGTCAGTTTAACTTTTTGTTGATAGTTATTTAAGAATACACACGGCTCAGAATATAACATACTATAGAACTAAAATTTATCACATAACCAAAGGAAAGGAGAGAAATCACTGTGTAAATGATAAAATAATTTTGATTGGCTCTATATTAATCTTAAGCATAGATTTTAATATTTCTCTGTCACTTAAAGTTTTTTTTTTTAATAAATTTATATATTTTATTTTTGGCTGTGTTGGGTCTTCGTTGCTGTATGCGGGCTTTTCTCTAGTTGCAGCGAGCGGGGGCTACTCTTTGTCGTGGTGCGCAGGCTTCTCATTGCGGTGGCTTCTCGTGTTGCAGAGCACGGGCTCTAGGCACGCGGTCTTCAGTAGTTGTGGCACGTGGGCTCAGTATTTGTGGCTCGCGGGCCCTAGAGCATAGGCTCAGTAGTTGTGGTGCACGGGCTTAGCTGCTCTGCAGCATGTGGGATCTTCCCGGACCAGGGCTTGAACCCGTGTCCCATGCATTGGCAGGCGGATTCTTAACCACCGTGCCACCAGGGAAGCCTCACTTAATGTTTTAAGATCAATGATAGTAAAGTAAATTGTAAATAGTAAATGTACATTAAAATTTTAAAGTTACAAACCAGATCAACTCTCTATCAGACCTTGGTTTTAAATTTTTCAGTAATGTAACCAAATCCCATGGTTTCTAAAAATGCCACGATAATGCTATAACTCTGACACAACTTTACTAATTTGACTTTCGGAAAGAATAAATCAAAGACATAACTTTTTTTTTTTTTTTTCTTGCGGTACGCGGGCCTCTCACTGTTGTGGCCTCTCCCGTTGCGGAGCACAGGCTCCGGATGCGCAGGCTCAGCGGCCACGGCTCACGGGCCTCGCCGCTCTGCGGCATGTGGGATCTTCCCGGACTGAGGCACGAACCCGTGTCCCCTGCATCGACAGGCAGACTCTCAACCACTGCGCCACCAGGGAAGCCCAAGACATAACTTTATAATATAGCAAATAAGCACATACCCTTAAGACAGTGAGCCTAAAATACTAGAGAAGAATTTCTCCAGGAATTTTGAAAGTCTTAATAGATAATGAAATATGTAGTATTTATAACTTTATTTACTACATTACATGTACTTACATATATTTTGTTCATAACTAACTTATAAACAAAATTCAAAATATATTTGATAAAAAGTCTTGATCTGGGTTTCAGTACTTTTCTTCACTGGCCTAAATTAATAATATCAATGATAATAACAACTGACATTTATCCAATACTTATTATGTGCCAGATACTTTGGTAAGTATTCTCTTATTACATTTACAAAGCATGTTATTCCCATTTTACTTATGAGATAAATGAAGATTAAATCTGTTAGATTCTTTGAAGTCCACACAGATGTTAAATGAAACAGGGAGGAGTTGATTTGATCCTGACACTGATAACCTTAACCACAATGATCTATGGTTTGTCATAGAACACAGTGTCTTTTCCAGATAGCCTATCTTGTTCTTTTTCACACATAAAAGGGACAAAATTAGCTTCCATTCAATAAATATTGGAATCTAAAGTAATTAAAAATTTAGATATAAAATATTTATCAAAATAAAGGGACTTTGGATACTATAAGTATGAAAAGGGAGAGTCACAGCGCAATAATAACTCCTATCCAAACTTTCTCCAAAGAGACTTGTAGCTTTAGCAAATGGAATTTCTGTATTCCACTTCCATTGGCATGTGTATTTGTAAATTACAGTAGGTTGTTTCTTGCCACACTGGCAGAAATACACATTCATTAAGTTGTCTGCATGGTATTTCTAAATATTTCATTAAATATTACATTCACTCAATATTCCCCCACTCATGTTCTCTAGTCAATCTTTTAATTTTTTTTCTCTCATAAATATATTAACAAAAGAATATATACATTCATTACACTGATAACGAGTGTAATTTTTCATTTCACATTCATATTTTGGCATTTTGATATTGTATATTTCTTGACTTATGTTTACGTGAAATGTGTTTTAATCTCATAAACCCAAGGGCCATATCATGGACAGTAATAAAAATATAGATGATATGAGGTCATTTGACACACCTTACCCCAGTAATGATATGCTGGTGGCATCACCATTGGCAGCATATAACAATTCTTTAGTTGGTAAATTCCTTTGGTCTTAGAAATTTCTATTTAAACATAATAAATCATGTCATAATATTTTCATAAGGAAAATATTGACTTTCTTTTCATCCAAAAACTCAGACATACCAAAGGGGAAATACATGAGTATCAGTCTTAGTAAGAATATACCAAGGAAATAACAATAAAGTGAAAGATGCTATAGTTCAACAATTATTGATGAATTTTAAGATTATGTGGACAACTTGACAAAGGTAATGGGACAGTGGAGGAAGTTACTGGAAAATGCAAGTACGACAAAATATCATATTTCACTAAACAATTTTGAAGACCATATTTCACTATTAGAAACTATGAGGCATTAGGCAAATCAGAAATACAATAACAAAATAGTTTTGCTTGTATCACATATTTTTGAATTAGAGATACTAGTGAAGTCATTAGCAACTACATTATCAGTGTAATTATTTCCAGCTTAAAAACCTCTAAAATAGTGAATCTTGGTTTACTTCTTTTATTCACTCTCCTTACAAACTCTTATTATTCCTCAAATTCTAAAGCTCTAATAATTCAATAAACTCTAATAACTAACTGTCTACTGAGTAAACATTTTATATTGATGTGGTATAAGAAATGGAACTAAAGTTATTTTTAATATATATGTTCTCACTTTTAAAAAATTAGTAAGATTCTTATTTTAGTAATTTTCTTTAATATTTTCTTTGAAGGTCACTTTATTACTAGATCTTTTTCTTTATGCTTGAAATATTATCTACCCAATCTATCTATGTACCTATATACTTATCTGTGAATTATTACAAAAGATAACTCATTATTCTTTCTAGAGCACACAATAAATCTTTGGAATTTATTATTTTTGCACGAAATTCTTTTTGTCCATTAATTTGGACCTTTCTAAGTAAACATGTATGGAACTCTTAACTATTTAACACTAAACCAGGCTCTGAAACATAACAATGAATAAAATTTTCTGAATTTTAATGAGCTTATGATCTTGGGTGGGAGGATCAAGGTACAGAAAATTAGCCATTATGTGATGTTGATTTAAGGAGGATGTTTTGCTAGTGTAGACAGGATTGTATTTAGATTTGGAGGAGGCTTCTGGAAAAGTCTTTTCACAGTTAGTGATATCAGTTAGGAGCCTAGGGGATGAGATGATAGTTGAGGAAGGATAGGCATAGAATATGTAGTAGAGAGAACATAGCACATCTGAGAGTGATCCAAACTTAAATCCACAAGGCTGGAAAGTTAGTAACGATCAAAACACTGACAATCTGTATGCCATGCTAAAGAGTTTGGATCGTTCACTGAAACAAAGGTGATTCTTAAAGGGATAATACTCCTGAAAATGATCAGAATAAAAATTACCATTTTTCTACAGATTTTACAAGGTATTCATTACCAAACTGACAAAGTAAATAAAACTTCAAGCATGTTTCCTAATGAAGAAAATCCATCTATTTTAAACAACTTTGGAATTACCTTGTTTATAAACTAATATTTATATTTGATGTAATCTTTAGAAAGCATCCCTTTTATTTTTTAGAGTACATTCCACACAAATATATGCAATATTTTTAGAGTATTAATTTATAAGGAAAAGATAAATTCAAGTAATTTGAAAGCTTTCTAAGATCAATGTGTTCTCTACATGGATAAATAATTCTATAATGATCTACACATTAGGTTAAGTAACATTTAACTGCCACTAAGATGACAAATCTCCAAAATACTATGGTTCTTACTGTTTTTATAATAAATCTAGATTTTATAATAAAACAATATTAATAATAAAATTACTAAGTGTACCCCATGATTGTGTGATTTATTAATAATTATTTCTATTGATATTAAAAATATAAGGGTTTAGGGCTTACCTGGTGGCGCAGTGGTTGAGAGTCCGCCTGCCGATGCAGGGGACACGGGTTTGTGCCCGGGTCCGGGAGGATCCCACATGCCGCGGAGCAGCTGGGCCCGTGGGCCATGGCCGCTGAGCCTGCGCGTCCAGAGCCTGTGCTCCGCAATGGGAGAGGCCACACCAGTGAGAGGCCCGTGTACTGCAAAAAATAAATTAATTAATTAAAAAAATAATAAAAATAAGGGTTTAATTACAGGCTTGGTTTGAGTGAGATGAGCCTAAAGGTACTACAAGATAGACAGGAATAATGTATATATTCAATATTTAAATCAAGAGTAATAATCAGTAAAAGTCCTTCAATAGTGGTCTGCAGATAAGTTTTGCTGGTAGAAAGATTCTTGATTATTATTACTCACATTTTATAGAGGACATTAATTGCTAAAAAAGAAAAAATTAAAAGGTTTGAATGATTCTGACTACTGTTATAGGAAAGATTTTATGTATTTTGCCTTATTTAACACATTTTAAACAAAATGATGACTAAGATAATTCTCAAGATTCACACTAGAAGTGGATGTTGATATTCCAAAAGACTACTAGCATGTCTATAAGATAAACATGCTTCTTGTGTTTGTATAGTGATGACAGGTACCGCAGAGTAGTGGACTACACAGACTCAGTGATACCCATTCCCAGTACCAAAATATGTATTAGTCAAGGTTCTCCAGAGAAACAGAAGCAATATATATGGATATATACAGGCATACCTCAGACATCACAGGTTCGGTTCCAGACCACCTCATTAAAGCCAATCACACGATATTGTTGGTTTCCCAGTGCATATAAAAATTATGTTTATACTATACAGTAGTCTATTAAGTGTCCAGTAGCATTATGTCTGAAAAAACAATGTATACACCTTAGTTTAAAAATACTTTATTGCTAAAAATAGTAACCATCATCTGAGACTTCAGTGAGCATTATTCTTTTTGCTGGTGGAGGGTCTTGCTTTAATGTTGATGGCTGCTGACTGATCAGGGTGGTGGTTGCTGAACATCGGGGTGGATGTGGTAATTTCTTAAAATAAGATGAAAATAAAGTTTGCTGCATTGATTGACTCTTCCTTTCAAGAAAGATTTCTCCGTGGTATGCCATGCTGTTTGGTAGCATTTTACCCATGGTAGAAGTCCTTTCAAAAGTGGAGTATGTTCTCTCAGCTTCTGCCACTGCTTTATTGACTAAGTATTTGTAACATTCTAAATCCTTTGTTGTCCTTTCAACAATCTTTACAGTATCTTCACAAGGAGTGGATTCCATCTCAAGAACCCACTTTCTTCGTTCCTCCATCAGAAGCAACTCCTTACCCATTCAACCATTATCATAAGATTGCAGCAATTCAGTCACATCTTCAGGCTCCACTTCTAAGTCTAGTTCTCTAACACACCTGCAGTTACTTCCTCCACTGAATTCCTAAACCACTCAAAGTCATCCATGAGGGTTGGAATCAATTTCTTCCAAACTCCTGTTAATGTTGGTATTTGGATCTCTTCCCATGAATTACAAATGTTCTTCCTGTCATCTACAACAGTGAATCCTTTCCAGAAGGTTTTCAACTTACTTGATCCATCTGAGGAATCACACACTATCTATGGCAGCTATAGCCTTATGAAATATATTTCTTAAATAATAAGACTTGAAATTACTCCTTGATCCATGGGCTGCAGAATTAATACTGTGTTAGCAGGCATGAAAACACTAATCTCTTGTACATCTCCATCAGAGCTCTTGGGTGACCAGGTGCACTGTCAAAGAGCAGTAATATTTTTAAAAAAATCTTTTTTTCTCAGCAGTAGATCTCAACAGTGGGCTTAAAAAATTCAGTAAACCATGTTGTAAACAGATGTGCTGTCACCCAGACTTTGTTGTTCCATTTATAGTGCACCGACAGAGTCAATTTAGCATAATTCTTGAGGGCCCTAGGATTTTTACAATGGTAAATGAGCATTGGCTTTAACTTAAAATCATGAGCTGCCATAGCCCCTAACAAGAGAGTCAGCCCGTCCTTTTTGAAGCTAGGTATTGACTTCTCCCGTCCAGCTATTAAAGTCCTACATGGCATCTTCTTCCAATAGAAGACTGTTTCATCTACATTGAAAATCTGCTGTTTCGTGTAGCTGCCTTCATTTATTATCTTAGCTAGATCTTCTGAATAACTTGCTGCAGCTTCTATATAAGCACTTGCTGCTTCACCTTGGACTTCAATGTTATGGAGATGGCTTCTTTCCTCAAAACTCAAGAATCAATCCCTGTTTGCTTCACATTTTTTTCTGCAGCTTCCTCACCTCTTTTAGCTTTCTCGGAATTGAAGAGTTAGGACCTTGCTCTGGATTAGGCTTTGGCTTAAGGGAATGTTGTGGCTTGTTTGATCTTCTATCCAAAACACTCAGACTTTCTTCCATATCAACAATAAGGCTGGTTCACTTTCTTATCACTTGAGTGTTCACTGGAGCAGCACTTCTAATTTCCTTCAAGAACTTTTCCTTTCCATTAACAATTTGGCTGTTCGGTACAAAAGGTCTAGCTGAGGCCAATCTCTGCTTCAGGCTTGCCTTCTTCTCTAAACTCAATCATTTCTAGGTTTTGAGTTAAAGCAAGAGATGTGCAACTCTTGCTTTCACTTGAACACTTAGAGGCCATTGTAAAGTTATTAATCGGCCTAATTTCAGTATTGCTGTAACTCAGGGAATAGGGAGGCTTCAGGAGAGGAAGACTGATGGAAAACAGCTGGTGGGTGGAGCAGTCAGAACACACACATTTATCAATTAAGTTTCCTGTTTTATATGGGCACAGTTCGTCGTGCCCCAAAACAATTACAATAGTAACAATGAAGACTGCTGATCATAGATCACCATAACAAATAAAATAATAATGAAAAAGTTTGAAATAGTTTGAAAATTGCCAAATGTGACATAGAGACATGAAGTAATCAAATGCTCTCAGAAAAATAGTGCAGATGTAGATACAGTTTCCATACACCTTCAATCTCTAAAAAGCACAGAATCTGTGAAACACAGTAAAACGAGGTATGCCTGTATGTATGTTTATGTGTTTGTTTGTGTGTATTGGATAGATGTATGTATACATAAAATATTTATAAAGATATTTATTATCGGGAATAGACTCATGCAATTATGATGGCTCAGAAGTCCAGCATGTCCTCTGGAAGCTGAAGACTCAGGAAAGCTGGAGGCGTAATTCCAGTCCAACTCCAA
This sequence comes from Aethalodelphis obliquidens, assembly GCF_003676395.1. Taxonomy (NCBI): domain Eukaryota; kingdom Metazoa; phylum Chordata; class Mammalia; order Artiodactyla; family Delphinidae; genus Aethalodelphis; species Aethalodelphis obliquidens. The sequence continues at coordinate 55,148,209 of NW_020837947.1, read as the reverse complement.
AAGCCTGAGAACCAGAAGAAGCTAAGGTGTAAGCCCTAGTTTGAGGGCAGGGGAAGGAAGATACAAGTCCAGCTAAACAAGTCAGTCAGAGAGAGTAAATCCTCCCTCCTGCCTTTTTGTTCTATTCAGGTCCTCAACAGATTGAATGATGCTGACTCACATTGGGGAGGGAAATCTGATTTACTTTGTCTACCAATTCAAATGCTAATCTCATCTGGAAACATCCTCACAGACACACCCAGAAATAAAATCTAACCAAATACCTGGGCACCCCATGACCCAGTCAAGGTGACACATATAATTAAAAAACCAAGTATGAAAGTGATATGTTTAGATGACTTTTGTTTAAAAGGGATATATCTTTCATCAAGTAAGAAATTTACAAACATAAACACAGGTGTACAAAGGACCATTTTAAGGTTTTTCACAGTAAATGGTACATCACCTTCCCTGAAGATTTTTCATAGCCTTCCTTCTAGCAGCATTAAAGCAACAACGGATATCTATTAATTCTTCTGAATCTGGGAGTTTGCTTGAAATTAACCCTCCATCACACACTCCTCTGTAGCATCACTTTCTGTACCCATGGCAAATAATACTGCTTCTATGCTCCTCCCCTCTTCTTTCAACTTATTGCAGCTTTATCCTCCAACTTACTTGGTGAGGAATAGTAACTTGCATTGTTTTTAATTTAAATATTTGTCTTTCTGTTTTTTAACATATTTATGTAGTTCTCTGTTAGTTCCCATGCTATAACATGGCACGGTGTTTATGGTACAGGGTGCAAACTGTATGTGTTAAAGCATGCAAGCCAAATGTTTGTTAATTCATCTTAATCAGTGATCAGGAAACAAAGTTTTAAGTATTTTACATAATAAATTGCTACACAGGTGCTTTACTGTATTTAATTATATTTTAGGAAATTAATTGTGGATTTTAGCCTAATGTGAAATTCATAATAAATGTCACATTTACAAAAATGTGAAATAGACAGTCTGATAGCATTCTGTGGCATTATTACTGCTTTTCAGTAATGTACTACTGAAGTTATGTGGGAGATGCATGTATATTTTTGCCAGGAAAACTGTTATTTTTATTGACACAATAATGGTCCTTTATTACATATAAGATTGTGAGCAAGGGAACAAAATGGTCCAATTTTCAAAGACATGTGCCCCTTTGAAACCTTTTGAGAAACCAGATTTTATACGTATATTTTACAATGATGGTGAAGTATTATTACTTCACCATCATTGTAAAATGGTCCAATTTTAAAAGACATGTGCCCCTTTGAAACCTTTTGAGAAACCAGATTTCATATGTATATTTTACAATGATGGTGAAGTATTATTACTGTACTTTTAGTAGATGTTCTTCTGCACATAAAGCATGAAATGGTTCATGTTCAAACACTGTAATTCAGAAGCAATAATAATATAAACATTTAAATCAAATAGATTGATCATTACAAAGATAATATTTTAAATACTATTTTCTACTGATCATTGCATTTTCCTTTTCTTTATTGCTGATAATGATGACAGTATAACTTTATTTCAGAATTCCAAAAGAAAATACTTATCTCTGAAGTATCTTGCAATTTCTCATTTGCTTATTTATTCCCCCTTTCTTTCTGGAACTTGAAAACGAATGCTGTTGAAATATATAACTAATAAATATTTGTCAGGTATTTGTGTTATGAAATGAAACCCTAGTGTCTCTCTATTCAATTCATTCTACATGCAATATTCATTTTAATATATGTTAAAAACTTTTATCATTTTTTGCTCTGCTTTCTAAACCAAAATATCTCTATATCGTAAAACAAACTTTCATACTGAATCTCACCTCAGGTTTTCTATCCCCCTCCAAATTCTCTAAAGTTGGCTCTATATCAAACATTATTCTCTAATGTTTGGCTTCTATTTAGATAGATTTACACTATTTATTCATTCTTTTTATGTATATTTATTAATTAATAATATTTTCCTTCAAGATTCAAATAGTCTGAAAGTAGAAGAGTAGTAATAATCAAATAATTTATTAACAATATGGAAGAAATGTTTTTTAATATTTGCGTCAAAATCATCTCTAAAAAAAATGAAACAAAACAAAGCAAAATACGACAAAACAAAGAAACAAAAAACAAACTTGTTCAGTTGGAGTGAGTAAGCTGACTCCAGGAAGGGTGCTTAAAGAAGAACAGATGATTGCTTTGCTAATATTTGTATTTCCCTTTTGCTAAGTCACATATGCAAGATGAAGTTGACAGTTAAATTAGTAGGACAATGGAAGTTGTTTCAGGGACTTAGTGTTAGAAGGGAAAATGTCTGAGTTATCTATGTATTGATAAAAACAGAATTAGGGAATTGCCTGGGTATTCTGTTTTGTATATCCCACTTCATATAATCATGACACTTTTCTTAAAATATCCATTTTGTTGTTATTCTTTGAGGTGTGCGAATTTTTATTTCTTTTGTTTTGTATTTTAGATATGAATCAAAGTGTCATGCCCCATTTCAAAGGGATTGCAAAGCAAGCACTGCCCCACATATCAATTCAAACATTATGCTTGCAGTTCTATTGAAAGATATGAAATGACAGAGCATAGGGTTTATTAAGTGTTGAGGTATCATAGTGATGGTGACTAAGAAAGAGAAGTTTTATTGAGATATAACTGACATATAGCACTGTATAAGTTTAAGGTGTACAGCACAATTTGATTTACATCATTAAATGATTACCACAATAAGTTTAGTGAACATTCATCACCTCATATAGATACAAAATTAAATTTTTTTTTCCTTGTGATGAGATTCATCTATCTTATTGATGTATGGATGTATTGCACTGTGCTAACCCATTCAACAGTTGATAGATCCTTGGGTCGTTTTTAGTTTTTGGTGATTAGAAATAAAGCTATTCTAAACATTCACATAGAGGTCTTTGTAGTCAGTAAATAATAATATGAAGAAGGATTGTAATTAAATACGCCCTATTTTATGTTGTTAAAAACACGAAAACATAAAAAAGGCTTTAAAAGAAAGGCATTTAATGGTGTTTCAGTCTTAAGTCTCATGGCTTAATCTGAGATCTCTCATGTTCGAGTTGAACACATTTGAACTCTCTAAATTTTGTGAGCCTCAGCCTTCTAATTATTTAAACTAAAAGACAACCACCTATTTATTTCAAAGAGATGTTGAGAGAATCATAAATATACTTTGTAAACTCTCTTGTTCAGGCAAAATAATATTTGACAAGGAAGGAGTAACTACCATGTACAAGTCCACACCATAATCGTCTGGAAAGTTAATCCAGAAGGTTTACCTCAGATTTTGGGCGAAAAAAGCACCTAAACCATCGTGTAAATTTAAAAACCTTTCAATATTTTAGTGATAGCCCTTAAACATTTTGCCTAGACTTTAGGAATGAACACTTAGTTTACAGAGGCAGGCTACCATGCCTTATAAAATCCAGACTTTAATATTTTCTAAACTTTAGATAGGAGTTAAGATAAGACAGTGACCACATCATGTTCAATGCTTATTGTCAATATTACAAATTTTTGTCTTTAAAGTTACTTTGGCTTTGCAGAAATATTATGCTAAACCAGATGGCAGAAGAAAGGAAACTATCAATAAAAACTGTCTAGTTAATGACCAGGTGTTAAGCCAAACCAGCCTGGCAAAAGGTCATTCGTATTCTTTCCAGCTCAACCTGTTTTGGTCGACTAGTTTAAATACACTTCTATGGAGAAACAGTCTTGTGAAAGTGAGCAGAAAATAGACTAGCAACTAAAGGACAATCAATCTGAAAGTATAGTCACTTCCTAGATTAAATTTTTCTCCAAATTTTCTAAAGATGGTAAGAGGCTGTTAACACACCATAAAAATAACAAAGTCTGCATGGTTAAAATAATGAATGGACCAGAATTTAATCAACTGCTACCAAATGGGCTCTCTTAAAATGGCTTTTATTTTGCTCCCAGAAAATCACAATCCAAATATCATATTTAGGCTCTTTTAACATTTACTTCTACTGTGATGAAGACTATGAAAACAGCAGTAGGTGGACATTAAGTGAGAGAAAACATGGTTTCTGGGAAATGGTAGCATGGTTTTAATCATACAGTAGATTCTCAAGAGCATGCTGAGTTATGTGGATCTTTATCATTTGACCACAATAAAAGCCGTGTAGCTTTCTGCCAGTAATAACATAGCAAAATCAGTAGACAGTAATTAGGACCTCATTTTTAATCTGTGAGAAACCTTTTTGTTGACCAATATGTTTAAATGAAATGTCAATCTTGGATACTGCAGGAAGCCTACCAACAGATAGATGGATATTTTATCTAACTTTTTATATATTTGGGAGTAGAAGATGCATGCAAATTAACTTATTTTAATTCCTACTGGTTTGATAGATTTAATTGATGTGGGTAATTCTTTCTTGCTGTGTTATTGATAATTGCCCTTTTATCACCATCTGGTATCTGTTTGCTTTTTCAGTCCATTGTGCCTACATAATATAATTAGTTAGCTTTGCTCCAGATTGCCCATGGGTGACAAAATAATTTTTCAATAGCAATCCAACAGAATATTTTGTGTCTTTAGAATACAGTGTCAGTTTCAGCAAATGTTTGGATTTTTTAGTAAAATTTTGAAAGTTACCTCAGCAATATATTGGAACAAATTCAGGGAAAGTATGACTAATCTACAGATTTTAGAGGTATGGTTTAACTCATTTATTTGTCTTCCAAATTATTACAGATTACATGTACTTTTATATCTTCTGAAATGAAGAAAAGAAAAAATATTCTTACTTCTCTTTTGCACAATCTGAGATAAAAACAATGACTTTAACCTTTGCTGACTGCAGGCCAAATCCTCATTTCTTATGAAATGATTATTCTCTAACTTATTAATTTCAAAATGTAAAACAATCAATAATATATTATTTTCCTCACTTATTAAACATGTACATTTGGAAGACTAAATTTGAAATGGTAATTATTTTTAAAACTATATTACATACGTTTATTGATATGCTTGTACTGGTCATATAAACAATAATGAGAATAAAAGAAGCAATTAAGAAATGAAAGTACTAAATCCAGACACATAATAATGAGAGAAAAAATATTTGAGGATATTATATATAACAAGATATATCTTTTTTTAATAACTGAGTTGAGAATAAATTAAGATATTTTTACTAAACTAGGTGTTTGTTAAATAGTGGAAGGAAGGAACACAATGGATAGAGTAGATGGAAATGAAGGGAAAAAAGGAAAACATACACACACACACAAGAAAATGCACTGTTAGTTTATAAGGGCTGTGAGGACTACAGTAAGGATTATACCCTTCAGTGGGCTAAAACCATGAAGTAGTGTGTGGCATTTGCATGTCATGGAGGACTGAGTAAAATTTTTAAAGAAATTCTAATAAATAGATATCTTAGTCATACAGATACCTGATGAACTACAGAATGTGACCAGAACTCTGAATGACTATAACAAATTGTCTAAAACTATGTTTAATAATAGTGGCAAGAGTGGACATCCTTGTCTTGTTCCTGATCTTAGAGGAAGTGCTTTCAGTTTTTCACCATTGAGAATGATGTTTGCTATGGGTTTGTCATATATGGCCTTTATTATGTTGAGGTAGGTTCCCCCTATGCCCACTTCCTGGGGAGTTTTTATCATAAATGAAATTTGTCAAAAGCTTTTTCTGCATCAATTGAAATGATCATATGGTTTTTATTCTTCAATTTGTTAATATGGTGTATCACATTGATTTGCGTATGTTGAAGAATCCTTGCATCACTGGGATAAATCCCACTTGATCATGGTGTATAATCCTTTTAATGTGTTTTGGATTCTGCTTCTTAGTATTTTGTTGAGGATTTTTGTGTCTATGTTCATCAGTGATATTGGCCTGTAATTTTCTTCTTTTCTTTTTTTGTGATATCTGTCTGGTCTTGGTATCAGGGTGAATGGTGGCCTCGTAGAATGAGCTTAGGAGTGTTCCTCCCTCTGAAATTTTTGGGAAGATTTTGAGAAGGATAGGTGTTAGCTCTTTTCTAAATGTTTGATAGAACTCACTTGTGAAGCCATCTGGTCCTGGACTTCTGTTTGTTGGAAGATTTTTAATCACTGTTTCAATTTCATTATGACCAATTTGTTCATATGCTCTATTTCTTCCTGGTTTGGTCTTGGAAGGTTGTACCTTCTAAGAATTTGTCCATTTCTTTCAGGTTGTCCATTTTATTGGCATATAGTTGATGGAGTAGTCTCTTAAGATCCTGTGTATTTCTGCGGTGTCAGCTGTAACTTCTCCTTTTTCATTTCTAATTTTATTGATTTGAGTCCTCTCCCTTTCTTTCTTGATGAGTCTGGCTAAAGGTTTATTAATTTGACTTATCTTCTCAAAGAACCATCTTTTAGTTTCATTGATCTTTTTATTGTTTTCTTTGTTTCTATTTCATTTATTTCTGCTCTGATCCTTATTATTTCTTTCTTTCTACTAAATTTGGGTTTTGTTTGTTCTTCTTTCTCTAGTTGCTTTAGGTGTAAGGTTAGATTATTTATTTGAGATTTTTCTGTTTCTTGAGGTAGGATTGTATTGATATAAACTTCCCTCTTAGAACTGCTTTTGCTGCATCCCATAGGTTTTGGGTTGTTGTGTTTCCATTGTCATTTGTTTCTAGGTATTTTTTTTATTTCCTCTCCCACTTCAGACTATACTACAAAGCTACAGTAATCAAGATAGTATGGTACTGGCACAAAAACAGAAATACAGATCAATGGAACAGGATAGAAAGCCCAGAGATAAACCCACGCACATATGGTCACCTTATCTTTGATAAAGGAGGCAAGAATATACAATGGAGAAAAGACAGTCTCTTCTATAAATGGTGCTGGGAAAACTGGACAGCTACATGTAAAAGAATGAAATTTGAACACTCCCTAACACCATACACATACACAAAACTAAGCTCAAATAAGCAGAACACTCTTTGACATAAACTGCAGCAAGATCTTTTTTGACCCACCTCCTAGAATAATGAAAATAAAAACAAAAATAAACAATGGGACCTAATGAAACTTAAAAGATTTTGTACAGCAAAGGAAACCATAAACAAGATGAAAAGACATCCCTCAGAATGGGACAAAATATTTGCAAACAAAGCAACTGACAAGGGATTAATCTCCAAAATATATAAACAGCTCATGCAGCTCAATATCAAAAAATAAACAACCCAATCAAAAAACAGGCAGAAGACCTAAATAGACATTTCTCCAAAGAAGACATACAGATTGCCAGCAAACACACAAAAAGATGCTCAACAACACTAATTATTAGAGAAATGCAAATCAAAACTACAATGAGGTATCACCTCACACCAGTCAGAATGGCCATTATCAAAAAATCTACAAGCAAGAAATGCTGGAGAGGGTGTGGAGAAAAGGGAACCCTCTTGCACTGTTGGTGGGAATGTAAATTGATACAGCCACTATGGAGAACAGTATAGAGGTTCCTTAAAAAACTAAAAATAGAATTACTGTATGACCCAGCAATCCCACTCCTGGGCATACACCCAGGGAAAACCGTAATTCAAAAAGATACATGCACTCCAATGTTCACTGCAGCACTATTTACAATAGCCAGGACATGGAAGCAACCTAAATGTCCATCGACAGATGAATGGATAAAGAAGATGTGGTACATATATACAATGAAATATTACTCATTTACTCTGTAAAAAGGAACAAAATTGTGCCATTTTCAGATACGTGGATGGACCTAGAGACTGTCATGCCGAGTGAAGTAAGTCCAAAAGAGAAAAACAAATATCATATAATATCGCTTATATGTGGAATCTAGAAAAATGGTACAGATGAACTTATTTGCAAAGCAAAAACAGAGACACACATGTACAGAACAAACTTATGGATACCAAGGGGGGAAAGGGGGTGGGATGAATTAGGAGATTGGGATTGACATATATACACTACTATGTATAAAATAGATAACTAATGAGAACCTACTGTATTGCACAGGGAACTCCACTCAATGCTCTGTGTGACCTAAATGGGAAAGAAATCCGAAAGAGAGGGGATAAATGTACACATATAACTGATTCACTTTGCTGTATAGCAGAAACTAAGAAAACACTGTAAAGTGACTATACTCCAATAAAAATTAGTAAAATTAAGAAATTGATGGAATCTAAAAAAAAAAAAAAAGATCATGAAGAACCTAGGGACAGGACAGGAATAGAGACACAGACCTACTAGAGAATGGACTTGAGGACACAGGGAAGGGGAAGGGTAAACTGGGACAAAGTGAGAGAGTATCATGGACATATATACACTACCAAATGTAAAACCGATAGCTAGTGGGAAGCAGCCACATAGCACAGGGAGATTAGCTCAGTGCTTTGTGACCACCTAGAGGGGTGGGATAGGGAGGGTGGGAGGGAGAGAGACGCAAGAGGGAAGAGATATGGGGATATATGTATATGTATAGCTGACTCACTTTGTTATAAGGCAGAAACTAACACACCATTGTAAAGCAATTATACTCCAATAAAGATGTTAAAAAAAAAAAAAAGAAATTGTCTAGTAGAAAATGGCCAGTCTTCATGTTACATACGTATGACTGGCAAAGGTTTATTATGTTCCATGAGTTTCCTCTAAGACAAAGGAAAAATGAATAATAAAATCAATGTCTATTTATTGGGCTCTCTGGAAATCATTTCAATCCTACTTGACAAGTAGAATTGAAAAGGACATTATTACACACTGAGTTATCTAATTAAAATTAAGAAATCATTGGCTTTTATTTTAGACTGGGAAAAATGAAAGTTTTCTCTGTGTATTAGTGAGCTTTATGTCTTCTTTACTTTTGAAGCTTTAAATTAATAATTTTAAATTAAAAAGGAATCTAATATCATTGTAAATATAATTTAAATAATATGTAAGTTATCAGAAAACAAAAACAAAAATCCTCCATCATTGAATCCCCAGTGTTTATGCCAACATCCCAGGTATTACACTGGCAAAATTTGATGTATATCTTTCCAAAACTTTTTCAATATATATTGAACATGATGTTCAATATAAGTATATCTGTTCACAAGTGCGCACACACACACACACACACACACATATATACACACACACACATATATAAATGTAAAAGTACAGGTTAACTTTTATGTTAAAAGTAACAATCTTTCTATTTTTGCTATCAAACTTCTCAGAATTAATCTATTCTAATGCATCTATACACCTAAGTTGTACATATAACACATATGCTTGGATTAAGAAACAATGTATTGAACATCTACGTACCAACCGTGAGCATAAGCAATTGAACATATCCATGATATTTACCTGCTTAATCTTACCACTAGAAGAAAACTTTCCTCCATTTTATTTCTTTGTTTATAAAATAGTTTAACATATGTGCATTGCCTTCAAATATAAATGAGATTAAACTATATGCATTTCTCTATTTTTTTCACAATAGTGTATGTAGGTTTTACTTATGCTGATTTAAATAGATTGTGTTGTTAATTTTCCACTGCTATTAAATTAGTTATAAATTTTCCATTCTTATTCTATGACATGACACAATCTTGGGGCAACATTTTCTTTTGAAGCAAACATGACAGATCAATCATTTAAAAAATCCTGGACTTCCCTGGTGGTGCAGTGGTTAAGAATCCACATGCCAATGCAGGGGACACAGGTTTGAGCCCTTGTCCCGGAAGATCCTGGTCCAGAAGGATCCTGGTCCGTGAGCCACAACTACTGAGGCCCACGTGCCTGGAGTCCATGCTCTGCAACAAGAGAAGCCACCACAAAGAGAAGCCCTCACACCGCACCGCAATGAAGTGTCACCACGCTCACCGCAACTAGAGAAAGCCTGAGCTCAGCAACAAGACCCAACACAGCCAATAAAAAATAAATAAATAAGTAAATAAATAATTTTTTAAAAATCCTAAAATTGTAGGACTTTGGCAGGAGTAGGATGGGGGTATTTTATTACTCTATTTGTATTGGGCATTAATCAAATTATGCTTTCCAGTTCTTCTTTTACTTTGCATTTTTCATTTTTTTCAAGGCATTATTTTACAAATTGCTACACTTTAAAATATTATTTTACTATTAAAAATCTTTTTTTATTATTATTTTTTTAACATCTTTATTGGAGTATAATTGCTTTACAAGGTTGTGTTAGTTTCTGCTGTATAACAAAGTGAATCAGCTATATGTATACATATATCCCCGTATCCCCTCCCTCTTGTCCAAAATTATTCCAACATTTCATTTTAATTTTTTGTGTCTTATATTCTGCATTTTAAAATGAGTTTTATAGAACAATTTCTACCATAATCAGTGCTAAGATATTATATATATATTTCAGTATATGCAAAATTTTTTCACACATCTAAAACCAAAAATCAAGTGCAATTGCATGCCATAAATATTTACTTTGCAAACAAAGATAGAACTTTAAATATAGAAAGAAGGGGCGAACAGGGGTAAATATATTGTGATTTTTAAGGTATATTAATTGTACTATGCCTCCAGTTTTCTACTAAAATCATTTAATGTCTTTCTCATAGCATTTTAACAGGGACAATATTTTTTTGGCTGGGAGAATATACGCAGGTATCTAACTTCCTATTCGATGCTTAAATAATTTAGGTCTTATGCCAGTTATTATTATTGACTCACTTTTTGTATTTCTTCTTATGGCTCTCCTAAGTTAATTCCTATATTTCTTGAGTCTCCAGTCTTTTTCCTTTTTGGATAATGTTTTCAGTATATGAAATGATCATAATTTTTTTTCATGCAATCCCTTAACTATATAATTGACTGATATTTTGGCTGAGCACTCCTTTGAATATGATAATCTATATTTAGATTTAACTCAAGCATTTATTGCAATTGAGATGAATGATGTGAAAGTTAAGTTAACATATGTGTTAAAACAGACTGTTGTCAGTCTTAAAATTTCATGTTATAAATTCTGGAAAGAGTGAGATTTCTAATTCCACAAAGAAGAAGTAGATATATTTTTCTTTATCTTCTCATTATGTACAAAAAAAAGCACCAAAACCCTGGACAGTATATCAATATATAAAGTAAACATAAGAAGATTCTAAAACATAAAGAAAGAAAGTACAAGGGGACCCAAGGAAAAAAATAGTGCTGGCTTCCCTGGGTTTTCTTATTGCCTCACATCTCTCAAAGTTGGAGATGAAGAAACTAGCAACCAGGAAAGCTAACAGACAGACCAAAAAACACCCCCTCCCTCAAAGCCTACCCCTTCTAGCAGAAGGACCAGTAAAGGGCCATCCTGGCAAATCAAAAAAGAAGAAAAACCAAAACAACAACTTTTAGACATAACACTCTACTCCACCCAAACACAGCAGAAACAAATGTGTCTCTAACCCACAACAAAAAATGGCTGAGTAAGGAGCCTAAACATTGATACTGGTCAGGCTGTAGAAAGGTACCTCACCACCCTTGCTGGAGGGGTGCCAGAAAAGGCCAAGTAGATTGCTTGGATTTTATCCCCACTGGGTGGAAAATATTACTAAACGCTTAAAGGAGAATCAATATTAATTCTACACAATCTCTTCCAGAAGAGGAGGGAAAGCTTCCCAATTCATTTAATGAGGCTAGCATTACCCTGATACCAAAACCAGATAAAGACAGTAAAAAAACCAAACCAAATAAAACCTGTAGACCATTAATTTCCATGGAGGGAGTCACAAAAATTCTTAACACATTATTAACAAATAGAATTAGCAAGATATAAAAAGAAGTATGTATCATAAACAAGTGGGGGTTTTCCTGGAATAAATCAATCTATGTAGCCCAGAATCTCAATAGCATAAAGAAGAAGAATCATATGATTATATCAACTGGTAAAAAACACTGGACACAATTCAACACCAATTAATCATAAAACTGTCAGGAAAGTAGGAATAGAGGGGGACTTTCTAAACTTGATAAAGAGCATCTACCATCAATCTATAGCCAACATCTCACTTATTGAAGACAGACTGAGAACTTTCTCTGTGAGTCTGGGAACAAGGCAAGGAATAAGGATGCTCACTAACTCTTATTCAGTATACTACTGGAATTTCCAGCCAGTGCAATAAGGAAAGCAAGAAATAAAAGGCATAAGCACAGGGAACTATATTCAATATCTTTTAATAAACTATAATGAAAAAGAATCTGAAAAAGAATATATATGTGTGTGTGTGTGTGTGTGTATGTGTGTGTGTGTGTGTGTGTGTGTGTGTGTGTGTGTATATATATATATATATATATATCTGAATCACTGTGCTCGACACCTGAAACTAACACAACATTGTAAATCAACCATACTTCAATACAAAAATATATAAAAGGCATACAAATCAGAAATAAAGAAATAAAACTGTCCCAATTTATGGTGACATTATTGTTGATATAGTAAATCCCAAATAATTTCCAAAAAAAGAAAAATTTCTGGAATTACTAATTGAGTTCAGAAAGGTTGTGGGATACAAACTACACATACAAAAATAAATTTTACTTCTATATAGTAGAAATAAACTTATGAACAAAACAATTTAAATACAATACTATTCACAATAACAAAAATTTGAACACTTTAGTGCAAATCTAACAAAACATGTACATAACTTCTGTGCTGAAAAATACTGATGAAAATTATCAAAAAATATCTACATAAATAGAAAGATACATTACCCTAGTTGATACATATGTTTAATGTTGTTTCCATCAAAATTCCAGCAAGATTTTTTATAGATATAAATAAAATCATTCTAAAATTTCTGTGGATGGGAAAAGGAACTAGAATACCTAAAATAATTTTGAGAAAAAAAAGAAAACAGTGGAAGCAATCAGTCTACCTGTTTTCAAGACAAGTATAACTTTTTATGTAGTTTATTATATACAAAGAACAAGTAGCTTGGTATTGATGAGGTATATAAACATAGAACAATAGACCAGAACAGAAAACCAATAAATAGATTCATATAAATATACCCAACAGATTTTTGATACAGGTGCAAAAGCAATTCAAAGGAGGAAGGATAGCCTTTCAACAAGTGATGTTGGATCAACTGGACACTTACTAACTCAAAATGGACTATGTACTAAATGCAAAATGTAAAGCTATAAGGATTTTAGAAAAAATAATAGAAAACTCTTCAGGATTTAAGGCTACACAGAGAGTTCTTAGAGTTGACACCACAGTATAATGCATAACAGGAAAAATTGAACAAATAGACATCATCAAAATTAAAATTTTTGCTCTGTGAAAGACCCTGTTAAAAGGATAAAAAGTCAAATTACAGACTGGGGTAAAATATTTGCTGCATATCTTAAAAAGCAAATTAGAATAGATATTATATAAACAATTCCCAAAACTCTACTATAAAAACTAAAAATCCAACTAGGTAATGAGTAAAAGACAAAAAGAGACATTTCAACAAAGAGAATATACAGATAACAAATGAGCACATGAAAAGATGTTCAACTTCACTAGTCATTAGGGAAATACAAATTAAAACCACATCAACAATACCAGATCCTGGCAAGGGTGCAGAACAACTGGTCCACTTATGCACTTCTGGTGGGAATGTAAAATGGTACAGTAACTCTGTAAAACAGTTCAGCAGTTTCTTTAAACTAAACTAACATGCACTTGTCATAATCATATGACCCAGCACTTGTACCCCTGGGCATTTATCCCAGAGAAATGAAAATTTATGTTAACATAAAAACCTATATGTGAATGTATATAGCAGCTTTATTTATTAAAGTCCCCAACTAGAAATAACCCAGATACCTTTAATAGATGAATGGGTAAACAAACTGTGGTACATCCATACAATAGAATACTACACAGCGATAAAAAATGAAAGGATTATTGATACACACCACAACGTAGATCAATCTGCAGAGAATTACGCTGGGTGAATAAGGCTAATTCTTAAAAGTTATATATTGCATGTTTCCATTTATATAATATTCTTGAAATGTCAAGACTATTGAAATAAAGAACAAACTAATGGTTGCCAGAGATAAAGGAGGAGGTAGTGATGGGAGATGAGTAGATGTGGCTATGAAAGGACAAAAATGAGGGATACTTGTAATGATGGAATTTTTCTGTTTTGACTATAATAGTATCCCGGTTGTGATATTTTACTATAGTTTTGCAGAATGTTAATGATAAAGGATATATGGAACCTCCCTTTATTATTTTTTACACCTGCATGTGAAGGTACAGTTATCTCAAATTTTTGTTTTTAAAAATTTTAAGTTTTAAAAATGCACTTATACTATTTTTCTTGGTGAAGAATAAACTATTTCCAAGCCTCAAGTTAAATATCAGTCTTTCTTTGCCAAGCTCTCTCTCTGATTAGCCATCAGCAATACTGACAATGTTTCCTTTCTGACTTATGGCTAACTTCTTATGGTTGACCATGCCCAGACCTGCTTTAAGTCTAATGACACAAGAAGAAATGGAATCCCAGAGTATATACGTAAAGTGAGGTAAAGATTTTATTAGGTAGTATTTAGATAGACCTTGAGTACTGACATGGCACCCTCCTCAGCCAGTGGAACAAAAAGCAGTAAGTAAGAATACACTGTTATTGCCTCTTCTCTGCTTTTAAGTATCTCTTTTCACACATTGGCTCTTACCACTTAACACAAGGTTTGCCTGCAGGAGCAAATGGCAAGGAACTGAAAGGAGAGCCATGCTAATCACTTGTACTTACTGAAAACCCTTGTACTTCTCTAGTTTGCAGATTTGATCACATAACAAGTAGAAACCACCTAGTTAGATTCAGCAGGGTTGGTGCATTTTAAAATACACCATGCTTTTTCTGTCTAACCAACCTTACTTATGCATTCTTCTGTCACAACACCAACATACTTCTATTGCTTTATTGCTTTTAGTCTTGAAATGTTGATTTATACTTCTTGTTATACTATAGTGTCAATTCCTTAAGAACAGAGACTCTGTGTGATATATTTTGGCAAACACGGGACACAGATCTCAAAAGTGCCAATGTGTTTTGGAGATTTGGGAAAACTAGTTTTTGCCCTACAAGCACTGTGATTTTATTTTTTCTGCAGTGTGAATATTTTAAGAATGCATTACACCTTTCTTTATTCTCCCTCTACCTTTCTTTGTATAAACAAGTATGTGTACATATATGTGTGTGTGTGTATATATATATATATATATATATATATATGAAATAAGGTGTTATAGATACTCTTTTTACGTGGCTTTTTTTTTAACTTAACAATATTTACAAACAGAATCTTCCTCCTCCTAGTTAAGACTACAGATTACCATAGTTGTTTCAACAATTCTCCTATAAACAGGCATTTGGTTTCTTTCCAATGCTTTGTAATTATAAGCAATGTTGTAATGAATAATGTGGTGCATACACATTTTTGTATTGTTGCATATATAACTCTGGGGTAAATTCCCAAAAGTGGGATGCCTGAGTCAAAAGGTAAATGCATGTATAGTTTTGTTAGATATTCCCAATTTTCTTTCCAAAGTAGTTGTACCAGTTTGCATGCCTACCAGCAATAATGAGAGGCCCCTTTTCCCCAAAGCCTTGCCAAAGGAATGTTAGCATACTTTAAAATTTTTGCCAATCTCTTAAGGGAGATATGGCATCTCGCTGTATTATACATGTCTTTTCTAACTGTGAGCAATACTAAAAATCTTTTAATATGTTTAAGGGACATTTAAAAATATTTTTGTATAATTTTAAATGAGGTTTTTAGTCATCTTCACTATATACATACACATATACAGTGTACATATATATGTAAATATATATGTACTATATTGTGTATATATATGTATATTCATGTATATATTGAAAAAAAGTTTCTCCCAGTTTATTGTTGGTGTTTATGCACTGCAAATTAACTTTTGGGTTGCGTATTTTTTAAACTTTTGTATAATCAACTTTATCAAAATGTTCATCTGCATGGTTAGAACACTCTTCCTGCATCTGAATTATAGAGGAATGCATCTATGTTGTCTTCTAATATTGTATGGTTTCACTTTTTACCTTTAGATTCTTGATCCATTTGGAATTTATTCTATTCTTGTGTATGTGTATTGTTCATTTTTTCCATTTTCTTTGGTAAAAAATTAGAAAGCTGATTTAAAAACAAAAAAATCTATAATCATAGTTCCCAAGGAAATAATTTGTTATAATATGTCCATTAAGATATTTTTTGTGTGTGTGTGTGCATGTATCCTTTGTGCATATTTGACTTTATTTCATTTCTTTCACTTTTACCACTTTCCTGTTGAAACAAAACATTTTAAGGAATGAATAATATACTATCATAGTTGTCTCCTAACTTTTATGCCTATTTCCCTAACTGGAAGTGTATATTGATTGTCTTTCTTTAATACTAAAAATATTTTGTAAAACATGACCTTTACATAGAAATCTTTATGTATATATGGCATCTAAATAATAAAGAAGAATTAACCCTTAATTATATTAAAAAGACATAATTTTAAAACTTTGTTAAAAAATAACTTAAAAATATTACATTTATTAGCATTGGGTGGTTATTTAAGAGGAAAATATTTAATAAGACATTACTCAATTTCCTATAAAGATGATTGACAAGGAAAATGCAGGGAATATAACCTATGTTGCATTTTTTCTTGGGAAGAAGATCACATTCCTCAGCCAAGTTTTAAATGGGTTGCAATACTACTCAGCATATTCCAATGTTAGCCAATTATCTTGTAGGAATTCATGGAACTGGGCATATAGAAATCAGTATAATGTGAGTAATTATTGTGTTAAGCAATATAAATCAACGCAGTAGGAGTAATAAAAGGCTGAGAGACAGCAGTAAAAATAAAGCACTAAAATATAATGAGAAATATGACAAAAATGATATATATATATATATATATATATATATATATATATATATATATATGTGACAATTGCATTAATAGAATGCCTAGTCTTAGGTCACTCTCCATCGATGTCTTAGTTTTTGAAAACCTTTCCAGTATATTAACAGACATGTGTAACAATGCAAAAGGACATAAAAATATATACCATCTATTTTAAAAATGCAGGATGCCTTTACTTTTGATTGTGGAAGAAATGAATAAATGCTCGTTGTATAGCATTCAATTTAGGTTTCTCAATTCTGGTTTATTTCTAAGTTTAGTGAGTACTAGTATGAGAACAGATCAAAAGAGTAAAATATTTTTTACTTATTCCACTTAATTACTGAATATACAAAATTTAGATATAAAAGAAAGACTGAATAAAACTTTTTCCTTAAAATTTTTTCTTATGGGCTTTTATAAACAATCATTTATCTCTGACTTATAAGCTTTTTTGATTAATCAAGCTGATTTTCAAATCATAAGGTAATAAGAGAAGGAGTCGATTAGATAACAGTTGGGTAAACATAGTGTGAATATGCATCTTCTAACTTCAGTGAGTATTACAGGTCAAATGTCTACACATCTGAGTAAAAATAGTATCTTTTTTCCACTGTTTTTCTCAGACTACAATATCTTTAAACATCTTAACCAAGAATATAATTTGCTTCTATTTCTGAGCATTCCCATAATTTTAGAAATGGCAGTACAAGGTTTCAAAACATAGGATGAGAAATGGCTCAAGAATATTGTCAAGATTTTTACTGCATTTCAGTTGAAGATAGTCCATTATATCAATTCGTATATAACCCCTCCTCAAGATACTAATAAAGTCATAGAAAAGAAACTGATAAAAGTATTGACCTACTACAATGAACAAGAGTAGAAAATATCATTAGTTTATATATGATTGCAAAGATTACTTAACAAGGGAAATCAGATGGCTCAATAATGATTGGTGTGGTACTTTAAAGAAGTTAAGCCAAATTTACGCATACCAGAGTCACAGGCATGGAGCAAGCCCAATTCTCATATAAAAACTGTAGACATGGAGTCTGAAAATAAAGTAAAATGGAGAACAACAATAGGAAGTAGAGCTTATAACAAGGGATTAGTTGAAACTTTTCGTATACATTATTAGTTCATTCACCTTCCTGATTAGAATGACCTGCTGCCAGTATTGTATTTTCCACAGGCCAAAAAAGAAGTGTTCTTTTTTGTAAATTAGATCAGTAATCTGGAGAAGTAACAGAACAGTTGGGGTGGGTAGTAAGACCAAAGTAGAAAATCTTAGACTCCTGGACAACAGGAGCTCCAAATAAAAAGTACATCCCCACACTCTGTGGAAGGAACAGGCATTTGGAGAAGACCAATTCCAAACTGGGGAAGGGAGAGGAAGATTTTACTACACATAAGAATGTCTGGCACCTGCCCTACTACATGCCAAAACTAAATGTTCTCAATTAAAAACAGCAAAAATATTGCTATCTATCTCATAGGGCAGTTTTATGGATTAAATTAGATAAAATATTGAAGAAAGTATACTTACATGTAAAAGAATATTATAAGGACTGAATGAATATTCACTGTTTTTATTCACAGTGCCCTCTAATAATTGTGACAACCGAAAATGACCCCAAACGTTTTTGAACATTTACTGAGGACCACCTAACCATACTCAAAAGCAGAACCTTTCAGTCAAATAGTCTAACCGTTTAACGTAAGGTTTACAGCAGAATTTCTATTGCCTCATCACTGAATATTTTTAGGCAATCAAGAATCTCCAGATACTTGAGGAACCCTCACAATGTGAAAGAGTAAGATCAAAATAACAGAAAAAAGTGATCACAGGGGAAAACTAAAACTAAAATAATAATGATAATAATAAAAAGCAAGACAAAAAACAAAGAAGGAAATTTCGGGCAATACAATAAAATTAGGGTTGATCATGTTAATTAAAGATGCATATAGTAAATTTTAGAAAACTGGTAAAAATTAAAAATTGAAATTATTATATAGACATTCAATATAGGAGAACTGCATAATAAAAGTGAATAATTCATGTAAAAGGCAAGAACTAGGGAAAAAGAACAAAAATGAGAATAAATAGTAAAATGGTAGTGTTAAAATTAAACATTGTTAATGAAATTGAAAGCAAATGACTAAACAGTATAATTGAAATTTAAAGATTCTCAGAAAAGACAGAACCAAACTAAATGTTGTCTACAAGAAACCCTTATATACAGAGTGGTTAAAAGTAAAAGGATGTAAAATGATATACCATACAGACCTAATTATGAGAAAACTGAATTAATTCTACTAATACGAGACAAGAAAGACTCCAGGAGCAGGAATAGCATCAGTAATAGTTAACTCTCAAAAGATATATTTAAAAATGTACCATGAAGTAGGGCATGGAAATTTGATTGGAAAATGGTAAGGCAGGGTTTTATTTATTTATTATGACCCTTTCTTACTCTTTTATTCTTTCTGATTATGCACATATATTGATATTACATTAATAAAAATAAATGGACAAATGTATATGTTAGCGTTTATGAGATGAGATCTCCAGAATAAGTATATTCAGAGATTCGAACGCAACCCACTGAAGAAATGGTTGAAAAATTTATACTTAAAGTTAGCGCTAGTGATGAGGGAATTTTTAAAATTTGCATTAGCCTCGTGTAATATCTGTTTTTTTTAAACATACATATATTGTATTAATAATTAAAAATGTGTAGAGTTATTTTCTTTCTGGTAGAAATATGCTAGAAAATTACTGGAAGGCACAATATCCATCATCTTCCAAAGTGATATATGGATTAACCATACTGTCAAGCAAAACTCCCCAAATGTGGGTTTATATTGTAAATAAATTAAGATTTTCCAGTTTATTTGAAATATTGCTCAAATTGGTTTGTCTGCAATTAAATACAAACTTTACAGATTTTTTTGATATGAAATAATCTTTAGAATACAATCCATAACTTAAGAGAGGATAGTGCCTTGTTCAATACCTTTCAACAAAGGTTTGCTGGATTAATAAGTGACTGGAAATATAGTAAGTCAATTATATTACTATATGCATTCAAAGGTAAATTTTGTGTACTTCCACAAATTTTGTTTCTTTTATATTAGTTATTATAACTATTGAAGAATGAACAAAACAGATATGAAGGGATATTTCTTGACTTCCTTTTTTAATTTTTAGATTTACAGATAAATTGAATACCTGCAATCTCTTCTATAAGAAAATATCTCTGGTGGGTCTTCTATTCAACCCTCCTGTGAGTTTTTGATAAACCGGGTAGAGTCCATTTATTCATCCCAGGAACAATTGGGTAAAGAAACACTCAAAATTTTTGTTGGTTATTATTTGCTGTAGAAAACAAATGGTGAAACAGAATCTCCCCAAAAGACAATAATCAAGCAAACAAATATTATCGTGAAATTTATAGAAAAATTTTTATATGCCATTGGTAATATATTGAATTGAGAAATAATAGGAACTTTTGCTAATCATCTGTTAGTTGGTTTTATTTTTATATAAATTGTGAGGTAAATTATTAGAAGTGTGTGCTTGCGTATTTTCTTCTAGAAACATCTGGAGATATATGTTTTTTGATACTCTGAGATATTTTCCAGAATATTTCTCAACTTGATAGACAATTTTATGTCTAATTTCCAATATATTTCTTCCCTGTGTTAATTAAAATTAATAGCTAATTTTCTCATTTTTAATGAGTTTGCATAATACCTTATCATAATTCTTATATTAAACTCCAAAATAATAGAAAAATCCTACTGCTTTTATGTTTATTTTCTGAGTGATTCTAATTCACATTTCTGGTGTCTTCTTTTTAACTATTTTTTGCTCCATCTTTAGTAATCTACATTTTTATATGATTAAAATTGGAAAACTAATTAAGGTTGACTTCATAGGCACTTTCTCTCTAAAACCAACTTAAAAACTATGTTGTTTTACTAGAATATGGTAAAAACTGTGGCCTACTTTGAACTTGTTCCTAGCTCCTGCCTGGGAAAAGCCTATCCTTTGGCAGCTGACACTACACCAGGGTGTAGTGAGGGGACTATAATGAAATTGTCACATACGGTGAACAGACTGGAAATGGAGCAGGTACCCAACCTCTTCCAACCCATACGAGCTATTACTTAGATTGATAATATTCCCAAGGTTGTTACACATTTAGCACCAACATACAAACAAAGTAGAGAATAACAGTAGTATTCCTAAGGCCAGTATCTCGAAGATTAGTTCACTTGAGAAGTTGACACTTGAGAGATTCCTTCCTATATCTGAGTCTTTACCACTGCAATATGTTCAGAGAATTGATGAGGCTAGCCTTTGCTTTGGGCCTGTTATGGTGTTTTTATCATTTAAAGTGTTCCAGTAAAAGAGCACCACAGCACCCCTGGGAAATAGCTAACATCCTCCACTGCCAAGAATAAGCAATGTGGAGGTATTTAGGGTTGTTTTCTTTTTTAAAAATCTATAATTACCAAATTGTAAAGGAGAAAATCCCTCTTAAAAACTTAACAGCTTTCCTTAACATTTTGTCCTGGTTTGGAGCCAAATAATTTGAATTGTATTATAGAAAGACTTATACAAATAAGCATTCCAATACATTCATGCATAGGTAGTAATGGTAATTGGTTGGTTCCAGGTGATTTCACTTTTTTTTTTCCTTTAATTGACACAAGAAGCAAATCTACCTAAATAAACACGGTGGTGGGTTTGCTGAGCACCAGCCAAGTTAAAAGCTTTTAGTACCCGTCGAAAAACTCTTATGATAACAAAAATGAAAAATAAGTCTTACAATTTGAATGGATTAACCATTGAGTAGTTGCATAAGAAACTGATTAAAACATTCACTGAAAATAACTGGAATTTGATGTGTCTGTTGAACATGGCAGGCTTTTCTCAACTTCCCTGCATATTCTGTTCATTTCCCTAAACCCTGTTAAGCAAAATATTAGACAGAACTGAGAAATGAAAAAGTCATCAAGAAGGCTCACAAACTGATATCTACTTCTATTCATTCTTATTTCATATATGAATGCATATGTTCATACATTTTCTGCTGTTTTATTTCCTTTCTTCCTTGGAAGTGTGGCACTCAAAGTCACGCAAGTGATAGTCTCTTCAAAATCTCCTTCTCCAGCTCCTTCAGGAGCTGTCCATTTACACTGTTCACATTGTCCATTCACACTGATAGAAAGATCTTTCTGGACCCACAGCAGCAAGATCTCTGTACTCATCCCTAATGATGACTGCAATTCCTTTAATGAGGGCATATTATTATTTAAAGATATAATAAAGTTTAAAAATAAAAGATATCTTTTCTCTCTCTACTGTCAGCTCCTCTCTTGGTTCAAGCTATTATCATCTTTTTCCCTTTGAATGCTGCAGCCAGATTTCTTAAGCAGCTCCAAATGCTGCATCATACTTATTTCACCCATTCTTCCTATCTATTTGCTCAATCTCATCTTTCTAAAACAATATGTGGTATACGTTTCCTTCCTATTTAAAGTATTGTCTTGTTTTCCAACTGCCTTTATAGCAAAGCCCAAACTCCTTGGTTTACTATAGAAGACTTTTCAAAGATTAGTTCTCACTATATAGTCCTTCTCTTTCAAAATATACATTGATGTCATGTGGCAGCCTGGATGGAAGGGGAGTCTGGGGGAGAATGGATACATGTTTATGTATGGCTGAGTAACTTTGCTGTACACTAGAACTATCACAACATTGTTAATTGGCTATACTCCAATATAAAATGAAAGTTAAAAAGATATACATTGGGGCTTCCCTGGTGGCGCAGTGGTTGAGAGTCTGCCTGCTAATGCAGGGGACATGGGTTCGAGCCCTGGGCTGGGAAGATCCCACATGCCGCGGAGCGACTAGGCCCGTGAGCCACAACTACTGAGCCTGCTCGTCTGGAGCCTGCGCTTCGCAACGAGAGGCCACGATAGTGAGAGGCCTGCGTACCGCGATGAAGAGGGGCCCCTGCTTGCCGCACCTAGAGAAAGCTCTCGCACAGAAACGAAGACCCAACACAGCCATAAATAAATAAATAAGTAAATAAATAAATAAGTGCCAAAAATAAAAAGATATACATTGATAATAACCACTTACTTAGTTATACTTAGTATACATTAACTTATTCGACAACATCTTGTTTCAAAAGGATTTTATCCAATTAGAGAAACTTAAAAAAAAATATATTTTTGTGTATAGAGAAATTTTTCTTTTTATTTTCCACAATCTATTTCTTTTGAATATTTTCTCTTTGCACATGAGAATGTGAATTGTTTTAATGGAGAAGTGAAGAATCTATTTACCCTACATGATGCTGAGACTTCAAGAGCTGCATTCTCAGTATAAGGAGAAGATAGAAATAAATGTGCTCCTATCTTCACTGACAGCATAGTCAAGAAATTGCCTACCTGCATTTTGTTCTGGGGAAGAGAAAACGAAAGATTGCAAGAACTTCATAATCAGGTATTGTTTCTCATACATGTTTGAATTCTAAATTGAAAGCTAAACTTTTGAAGCAGTATCAGATTGTCCGTGAATTTGGGCATCTGGCAGAAGTCAATACAAATGCTCTCTGAAGGAACCCAATTTGACCTGGGCCTCAACTTTCACAGATAACATGCCAAGGAGTATCAGCTGAGTCAACTATCAAATTAAACAAAGATAGTATAAGGAAAAGTTAACAAAAATAAATTACACTAAAATAAAGAAGTTGAAAAAAAAAAAGAATGAACTCAAAGAAAGTATAAGAGAGGAAATAAGAAAAAATGAGTGCAATTAATGAAGTAGAAAACAAATATAAAATAAACTGTTAACAGTCTTTGAAGAAACTATAAAGTTGATAAAGCTGTGAAATTTTTATACATCAAAAATAAGACAAAACACAAAAACAACGTTAGAAATGAGTATGGGAGCAACATTGAGTTGCCACAAAAATATAAAATACAAGAGGACATTAAAAATATTTTATGCCAGTTTTCGGACTTACCAGAAGATGGCGGAAGAGTAAGACGCGGAGATCACCTTCCTCCCCACAGATACACCAGAAATACATCTACACGTGGAAAAACTCCTACAGAACACCCACTGAACGCTGGCAGAAGACCTCAGACCTCCCAAAAGGCAAGAAACTCCCCCACGTACCTGGGTAGGGCAAAAGTAAAAAGAATAAATAGAGACAAAAGGATAGGGACGGGACCTGCACCAGTGGGAGGGAGCTGTGAAGGAGGAGAGGTTACCACACACTAGGAAGCCCCTTCGCGGGTGGAGACGGCGGGTGGCGGAGGGGGAAAGCTTCGGCGCCCCAGAGGAGAGCACAGCAAGAGGGGTGCGGAGGGCAAAGCGGAGAGATGCCCGCACAGAGGGTCGGTGCCGACCGGCACTCACCAGCCCGAGAGGCTTGTCTGCTCACCCGCCGGGGAGGGCGGGGCTGGGAGCTGAGGCTCGGGCTTCGGTCGGAGCGCAGGGAGAGGCCTGGGGTTGGCGGCGTGAACACAGCCTGAAGGGGGTTAGTGCGCCACGGCTAGCCGGGAGGGAGTCCAGGGAAAAGTCTGGACCTGCCGAAGAGGCAAGAGACTTTTTCTTCCCTCTTTGTTTCCTGGTGCGCGAGGAGAGGGGATTAAGAGCTCTGCTTAAAGGAGCTCCAGAGACGGGCGCGAGCCGCGGCTAAAAGCGCGGACCCCAGAGAGGGGCATGAGACGCTAAGGCTGCTGCTGCTGCCACCAAGAAGCCTGTGTGCGAGCACAGGTCACTATCCACACCCACCTGCCGGGGAGCCTGTGCAGCCCGCCACTGTGAGGGTCCCGGGATCCAGGGCCAACTTCCGCGGGAGAACGCACGGCACGCCTCAGGCTGGTGCAACGTCACGCCGGCCTCTGCCGCCGCAGGCCCGCCCCGCACTCCATGCCCCTCCCTCCCCCCCCCCCCACCTGTTCTGAGTGAGCCAGAGCCTCCACAAGCGGCTGCTCCTTTAACCCCCTCCTGTCTGAGCGAAGAACAGACGCCCTCCGGCAACCTACACGCAGAGGCGGGGCCAATCCAAAGCTGAGCCCCTAGGACCTGTGAGAACAAATAAGAGAAAGGGAAATCTCTCCCAGCAGCCTCAGGAGCAGCGGATTAAAGCTCCACAATCAACTTGATGTACCCTGCATCTGTGGAATACATGAATAGACAATGAATCATCCCAAATTGAGGAGGTGGACTTTGAGAGCAAGGTTTATGATTTTTTCCCCTTTTCCTCTTTTTGTGAGTGTGTATGTGTATGCTTCTGTGTGAGATTTTGTCTGTATAGCTTTGCTTCCACCATTTGTCGTAGGATTCTATCTGTCCGTTTTTTTCTTAATAATTATTTTTTATTTTAATAACTTTATTATATTTTATCTTACTTTATTTTTACTTTACCTTCTTTCTTTTTTTCCTTGCTTCCCTCTTTCCTTCCTTCCTCCCTCCTTCCCTCCCTTCTTTCTTTCTTTCCTTCTACTTCTACTAATTCTTTCTTTCTACTTTTTCTCCCTTTTATTCTGAGCTGTGTGGATGAAAGGCTCTTGGTGCTGCAGCCAGCAGTCAGTGCTGTGCCTCTGAGGTGGGAAAGCCAACTTCAGGACACTGGTCCACAAGAGACCTCCCAGATCCACATAATATCAAACAGCAAAAATCTCCCAGAGATCTCCATCTCAACACCAGCACCCAGCTTCATTCAACGACCAGCAAGCTACAGTGCTGGACACCCTATGCCAAACAACTAGCAAGACAGGAACACAAACCCACCCACTAGCAGAGAGGCTGCCTAAAATCATAATAAGTACACAGACACCCCAAAACACACCACCAGACGTGGACCTGCCCACCAGAAAGACAAGATCCAGCCTCATCCACCAGAACACAGGCACTAGTCCCCTCCACCACGAAGCCTACACAACTCACTGAACCAACCTTAGCCACTGGGAACAGACACCAAAAACAACGGGAACTACGAACCTGCAGCCTGCAAAAAGGAGACCCCAAACACAGTAAGATAAGCAAAATGCAAAGACAGAAAAACACACAGCATATGAAGGAGCAAGATAAAAACCCACCAAACCTAACAAATGAAGAGGAAATAGGCAGTCTACCTTAAAAAGAATTCAGAATAATGACAGTAAAGATGATCCAAAATCTTGGAAATAGAACAGACAAAATGCAAGAAACATTTAACAGGGACCTAGAAGAACTAAAGATGAAACAAACAATGATGAACAGCACAATAAATGAAATTAAAAAGACTCTAGATGGGATCAATAGCAGAATAACTGAGGCAGGAGAATGGATAAGTGACCTGGAAGATAAAATAGTGGAAATAACTACTGCAGAGCAGAATAAGGAAAAAAGAATGAAAAGAAGAAAGGACAGTCTCAGACACCTCTGGGACAACATTAAACGCACCAACATTCGAATTATAGGGGTTCCAGAAGAAGAAGAGAAAAAGAAAGGGACAGAGAAAATATTTCAAGAGATATAGTTGAAAACTTCCCTAATATGGGAAAGGAAATAGTTAATCAAGTCCAGGAAGCACAGAGGGTCCCATACAGGATAAACCCAAAGAGAAATATGCCAAGACACATATTAATCAAACTGTCAAAAATTAAATACAAAGAAAACATATTAAAAGCAGCAAGGGAAAAACAACAAATAATACACAAGGGAATCCCCATAAGGTTAACAGCTGATCTTTCAGCAGAAACTCTGCAAGCCAGAAGGGACTGGCAGGACATATTTAAAGTGATGAAGGAGAAAAACCTACAAAAAAGACTACTCCACCCAGCGAGGATCTCATTCAGATTTGATGGAGAAATTAAAACCTTTACAGACAAGCAAAAGCTGAGAGAGTTCAGCACCACCAAACCAGCTTTACAACAAATTCTAAAGGGACTTCTCTAGGCAAGAAACACAAGAGAAGGAAAAGACCTACAACAACAAATCCAAAACAATTAAGAAAAAGGGAATAGGAACATACATATCGATAATTACCTTAAATGTAAATGGACTAAATGCTCCCACCAAAAGACACAGATTGGCTGAATGGATACAAAAACAAGACCCATATATATGCTGTCTACAAGAGACCCACTTCAGACCTAGACACACATACAGACTCAAAGTAAGGGGATGGAAAAAGATATTCCATGCAAATGGAAACCAAAAGAAAGCTAGAGTAGCAATTCTCATATCAGACAAAATAGACTTTAAAATAAAGACTATTAGAAGAGACAAAGAAGGCCACTACATAATGATCAAGGGATCGATCCAAGAAGAAGATATAACAATTGTAAAGATTTATGCACCCAACATAGAAGCACCTCAATACATAAGGCAAATACTAACAGCCATGAAAGGGGAAATCGACAGTAACACTATGTCATTCATAGTACAGGACTTTAACACCCCACTTTCACCAATGGACAGATCATCGAAAATGAAAATAAATAAGGAAACACAAGCTTTAAATGATACATTAAACGAGATGGACTTAACTGATATTTATAGGACATTCCATCCAAAAACAACAGAATACACATTTTTCTCAAGTGCTCATGGAACATTCTCAAGGATAGATCATATCTTGGGTCACAAATCAAGCCTTGGTAAATTTAAGAAAATTGAAATTGTATCAAGTATCTTTTCTGACCACAACGCTATGAGACTAGGTATCAATTACAGGAAAAGATCTGTAAAAAATACAAACACATGGAGGCTAAACAATACACTACGTAATAACGAAGTGATCACTGCAGAAATCAAAGAGGAAATAAAAATATACCTAGAAACAAATGACAACGGAGACACGATGACCCAAAACCTATGGGATGCAGCAAAAACAGTTCTAAGACAGAAGTTTATAGCAATACAATGCTACCTTAAGAAACAGGAAACATCTCGAATAAACAACCTAACCTTGCACCTAAATCAATTAGAGAAAGAAGAACAAAAAAAAACCCAAAGTTAGCAGAAGGAAAGAAGTCATAAATATCAGATCAGAAATAAATGAAAAAGAAATGAAGGAAACGATAGCAAAGATCAATAAAACTAAAACCTGGTTCTTTGAGAATATAAAGAAAATTGATAAACCATTAGCCAGACTCATAAATAAAAAATGGGAGAAGACTCAAATCAATAGAATTAGAAATGAAAAAGGAGAAGTAACAACTGACACTGCAGAAATACAAAAGATCATGAGAGATTACTACAAGCAACTCTATGCCAATAAAACGGACAACCTGGAAGAAATGGACAAATTCTTAGAAATGCACAACATGCCAAGACTGAATCAGGAAGAAATAGAAAATATGAACAGACCAATCACAAGCACTGAAATTGAAACTGTGATTAAAAATCTTCCAACAAACAAAAGCCCAGGACCAGATGGCTTCACAGGCGAATTCTATCAAACATTTAGAGAAGAGATAACACTTATCCTTCTCAAACTCTTCCAAAATATAGCAGAGGGAGGAACACTCCCAAACTCATTCTACGAGGCCACCATCACCCTGATACCAAAACCAGACAAGGATGTCACAACGAAAGAAAACTACAGGCCAATATCACTGATGAACATAGATGCAAAAATCCTCAACAAAATACTAGCAAACAGAATCCAGAAGCACATTAAAAGGATCATACACCATGATCAAGTGCGGTCTATTCCAGGAATGCAAAGATTCTTCAATATACGCAAATCAATCAACGTGATAAACCATATTAACAAATTGAAGGAGAAAAACCATATGATCATCTCAATAGATGCAGAGAAAGCTTTCGACAAAATTCAACACCCATTTATGATAAAAACCCTGCAGAAAGTAGGCATAGAGGGATCTTTCCTCACATAATAAAGGCCATATATGACAAACCCACAGCCAACATCGTCCTCAATGGTGAAAAACTGAAAGCATTTCCACTAAGATCAGGAACAAGACAAGGTTGCCCACTCTCACCACTCTTATTCAATATAGTTTTGGAAGTTTTAGCCACAGCAATCAGAGAAGAAAAGGAAATAAAGGGAATCCAAATGGGAAAAGAAGAAGTAAAGCTGTCACTGTTTGCAGATGACATGATACTATACATAGAGAATCCTGAAGATGCTACCAGAAAACTACTAGAGCTAATCAATGAATTTGGTAAAGTAGCAGGATACAAAATTAATGCACAGAAATCTCTGGCATTCCTATACACTAATGATGAAAAATCTGAAAGTGAAATCAAGAAAACACTCCCATTTACCACTGCAACAAAAAGAAAAACATATCTAGGAATAAGCCTACCTAAGGAGACAAAAGACCTGTATGCAGAAAAGTATAAGACACTGATGAAAGAAATTAAAGTTGATACAAATAGATGGAGAGATATACCATGTTCTTGGATTGGAAGAATCAACATTGTGAAAATGACTCTACTACCCAAAGCAATCTATATGTTCAATGCAATCCCTATCAAACTACCACTGGCATTTTTCACAGAACTAGAACAAAAAAATTTCACAATTTGTATGGAAGCACAAAAGACCCCGAATAGACAAAGCAATCTAGAGAACGAAAAACAGAGCTGGAGGAATCAGGCTCCCTGACTTCAGACTATATTACAAAGCTACAGTAATCAAGACAATATGGTACTGGCACAAAAACAGAAAGATAGATCAATGGAACAGGATAGAAAGCCCAGAGATAAACCCATGCACATACAGTCACCTTATCTTTGATAAAGGAGGCAGGAATGTGCAGTGGAGAAAGGACAGCCTCTTCAATAAGTGGTGCTTGGAAAAGTGGACAGGTACATGTAAAAGTATGAGATTAGATCACTCCCTAACACCATACACAAAAATAAGCTCAAACTGGATTAAAGACCTAAATGTAAGGCCAGACACTATCAAACTCTTAGAGGAAAACATATGCAGAACACTCTATGACATAAATCACAGCAAGATCCTTTTTGACCCACCTCCTAGAGAAATGGAAATAAAAACAATAATAAACAAATGGGACCTAATGAAACTTCAAAGCTTTTGCACAGCAAAGGAAACTATAAACAAGACCAAAAGACAACCCTCAGAATGGGAGAAAATATTTACAAATGAAGCAACTGGCAAAGGATTAATCTCCAAATTTATAAGCAGCTCATGCAGCTCAATAACAAAAAAACAAACAACCCAATCCAAAAATGGGCAGAAGACCTAAATAGGCATTTCTCCAAAGAAGATATACACACTGCCAACAAACACATGAAAGAATGCTCAACATCATTAATCATTAGAGAAATGCAAATCAAACCTACAATGAGATATCATCTCACACCAGTCAGAATGGCCATCATCAAAAAATCTAGAAACAATAAATGCTGGAGAGGGTGTGGAGAAAAGGGAACACTCTTGCACTGCTGGTGAGAATGTGAACTGGTACAGCCACTATGGAGAACAGTATGGAGGTTCCTTAAAAAACTACAAATAGAACTACCATATGACCCAGCAATCCCACTACTGGGCATATACCCTGAGAAAACCATAATTCAAAAAGAGTCATGTACCAAAATGTTCACTGCAGCTCTATTTACAGTAGTCCGGAGACGGAAACAGCCTAAGTGTCCATCATCAGATGAATGGATAAAGAAGATGTGGCACATATATACAATGGAATATTACTCAGCCATAAAAAGAAATGAAATTGAGCTATTTGTAATGAAGTGGATAGACCTAGCGTCTGTCATACAGAGTGAAGTAAGTCAGAAAGAAAAAGTCAAATACCATATGCTAACACATATATATGGAATATAAAAAAAAATGTCATGAAGAACCTAGGGGTAAGACAGGAATAAAGACACAGACCTACTAGAGAATGGACTTGAGGATATGGGGAGGGGGAAGGGTAAGCTGTGAAAAAGCCAGAGAGAGGCATGGACATATATACACTACCAAACATAAGGTAGATAGCCAGTGGGAAGCAGCCACATTGCACAGGGAGATCAGCTCGGTGCTTTGTGACTGCCTGGAGAGGTGGGATAGGGAGGATGGGAGGGAGGGAGATGCAAGAGGGAAGAGTTATGGGAACATATGTATAACTGATTCGCTTTGTTATAAAGCAGAAACTAACACACCATTGTAAAGCAATTATACTCCAATAAAGATGTAAAAAGAAATATATATTTTATGCCAAAAAGTTTTAACTTATTATGTTACATTGAAATATAGAAAAGTAATTGAGTGATCATGATATTTTGGTCCAAAATAATGTATTTGTGAAAACAAAAACAAATTCTTTATTTTAAAAAGGCATTATTACATGTAACAAAATTAATCATAGTTATTTGACATCATCTAATCAATTCTATGTTCAAATTTCTCCCTTTTCCCCTAAACTGTTCTTTTAATTTTTTTTAACATCTTTATTGGAGTATAATTGCTTTACAATGGAGTGTTAGTTTCTGCTTTATAACAAAGTGAATCAGCTATACATATACATACATCCCCATATCCCCTCCCTCTTGTATCTCCCTCCCTCCCACCCTCCCTAACCCACCCCTCTAGGGGGTCACAAAGCACCGAGCTGATCTCCCTGTGCTATGCAGCTGCTTCCCACTAGCTGTCTATTTTATATTTGGTAGTATATATAAGTCCATGCCACTCTCTCACTTCCTCCCAGCTTACCCTTCCCCCTGCCCGTGTCCTCAAGTCCATTCTCTACGTCTGTGTCTTTATTCCTGTCCTCCCCCTAGGTTCTTCAGAACATTTTTTTTGTTTTTTAGATTCCATATATATGTGTTGGCATATGGTATTTTCTTTCTCTTTCTGACTTACTTTACTCTGTATGATAGTCTCTAGGTCCATCCACCTCACTACAAATAACTCAGTTTCATTTCTTTTTATGGCTGAGTAATATTCCATTGTATATATGTGCCACATCTTCTTTATCCATTCATCTGTTGATGGACACTTAGGTTGTTTATATGTCCTAGCTATTGTAAATAGAGCTGCAATGAACATTGTGGTACATGACTCTTTTTTTTTTTTTTAACATCTTTATTAGAGTATAATTGCTTTATGATGGTGTGTTAGTTTCTGCTTTATAACAAAGTGATTCAGTTATACATATACATATGTTCCCATATCTCTTTCCTCTTGCATCTCCCTCCCTCCCACCCTCCCTATCCCACCCCTCTAGGTGGTCACAAAGCACCAAGCTGATCTCCCTGTGCTATGCTGCTGCTTCGCACTAGCTTTTTGAATTATGGTTTTCTCAGGGTATATACCCAGTAGTGGGATTGCTGGGTCGTATGGTAGTTCTATTTTTAGTTTTTTAAGGAACCTCCATACTGTTCTCCATAGTGGCTCTATCAATTTACATTCCCACCAACAGTGCAAGAGGCGGATCCCTTTTCTACACACCTTCTCTAGCATTTATTGTTTGTAGATTTTTCGATGATGGCCATTCTGACTGGTGTGAGGTGATACCTCATTGTAGTTTTGATTTGCATTTCTCTAATGATTAGTGATGTTGAAAATCCTTTCATGTATTTGTTGGCAATCTGTATATATTCTTTGGAGAAATGTCTATTTAGGTCTTCTGCCCATTTTTGGATTGGGTTTTTTGTTTTCTTGATATTGAGCTGCATGAGCTGCTTGTAAATTTTGGAGATTAATCCTCTGTCAGTTGCTTCATTTGCAAATATTTTCTCCCATTCTCTGAGAGTTGTCTTTTTGTGTCGTTTATGGTTTCCTTTGCTGTGCAAAATCTTTTAAGTTTCATTAGGTCCCATTTGTTTATTATTGTTTTTATTTCCATTTCTCTAGGAGGTGGGTCAAAAAGGATTTTGCTGTGATTTATAAACTGTTCTTATAATAATTTGCCTAACCAGCATTCAATCCAGGCAATGAAGATTTGACCAGCAATTCTATTATTTTTACCTAAAGAGTCTATTTTTTACAGGACCCGGCTTTCTGTGATTTTTATCTTCTTCTGCACTTCCTGTATTTTCTATTAATTAAAAGTTGAATATAAAGGATTAATTAGATTAAACATAAATATTCTTGGCTCAGAAAAACTTAATGTGGTGTGATATAATTCATGTTGCATTATATCAGCAGACACATAGTATTTTGCCTTTCTACTATTCCTAATACTAATATTAATCATTGGATGGTGTAACACCGTGATCTCTCTACTAAAATTGTATTTTCATTTTGGGATCAAAATGTATTTTGTTTGTTCATAATTTGGTATTAATAGAATTTCTATTTCTCCTCTAACCATATGTCTTATGGTTTCACTGTCACTTGATAATCCTTTCTGGAATAAGAATTTCATTAGAAGTTGTAAAATGATGTTTTTCTAATCCTGTAATTTATTTCAGCTTATTTTTTAATCCGGTATTCTTTTTGATAGTTAAAAATCCCCCTCAACACCTGGGGTTATTTGTTTTACCTAACTATTGTTTCTATTTGAAATATAGGGTAAATGCTTAATTTTAATTTTATTCATTTTAAATTTAAACTTAATTTTAATAATTAAGTAATAATTATTACTGTGCCAAGTCCCCCTTCATAGAGATTTTACAATTTTGCCTGTATCAGCAGTACATTTCATTCATTCTGAATGGTTATATCATTTTTTGTTATCCATTCATCAGTTGATGGGCATTTTGATTGTTTCTTTCTTTTGGTTATTGTGAATAATTCTGATCTGAATATCTGAATGCAAATATTTTGAGGACGTATATATTTTTTTCTCTTGGGCAAACCCCTATTGGAAAAGCTTGGTTATATGGTAAAAATATTTAACTTTCCTTAAAAATGCCAAATCATTTTTGCTTTCCCAGCAATGTATGAAGGTTCAGTTTGTCCACATCTTTGCCAACACTTGGTCTTTTAAGCTTTTGAGTTACAGCAATACTTGTGAGTATGTGATGGCATCACCTTGTTATCTTGTTGGGTTATCATCCTAACAATGACTGGTCAGAGATATGAACATATTTTATTATCCTACTCTGTAGTCTATTTCATTTTTTAAATGGCTATTTTTTTAATTTTTTTTTTGCGGTACGCGGGCCTCTCGCTGTTGTGGCGTCTCCCGTTGCGGAGCACAGGCTCCGGACGCGCAGGCCCAGCAGCCATCGCTCACGGGCCCAGCCGCTCCACGGCATGTGGGATCCTCCCGGACTGGGGCGCGAACCTGCGTTCCCTGCATCAGCAGGCGGACTCTCAACCACTGCACCACCAGGGAAGCCCATGGCTATTTTTGAAGAGTAAATTTTTCAATATATATTGATTGCATTAGCTTTCTTTGGCTAGTATAACAAATACTACAAACTTAGTGACTTAAAGTAGTATAAATTTATTATCTTAAAATTCTGGAAGTCAAAAATCAAGGTTTTTCTGATCTGTGTTCCTCTGAAAGCTATGGGGGGAGGGTATCTATTTCCTTGCCTTTTCCCGATTCTAAAAGCAGGCTTCATTCCTTGGACTTTGGTCCTTTCTCAAATCAGATCTTCAAATCTTTCTGTTGTACCTCTGCTCATGTTGTCACATTTCCTCTCTTACACTGAGCTTTCTGTCTTTCTCTTATAAGCACGCTTGCAGATTACATTGGACCCACTTTGATAATTCAGCATGCTCACTCCATCTCAGAAAGCCTTCACTTAATCACAGCTGCAAAGCGATTACAAGCATAACTTGGAGATACTGCAGGTTTGATTTCAAACCACAATAAAGCAAATATTGCAATAAACTGAGTCACATAAATCTTTTGATTTCTCATTGCATATCAAAGTTATGTTTACACTATGCTATAAAGTGTGCTATAGCATTGTCTAAAACCATGTACGTGCCTTAAAATAAAAAAGGACTTTATTACTAAAAACTGCGAACCATCTTCTGAGCCTTTAGTGAATTGTAGACTTTTTGTGGTGTTGGGGCTTGCCTCTGTGTTGATGGCTGCTGCTTGATCAGGATGGTGGTTACTGAAGATTGGGGTGCATGTGGCAATTTCTTAAAATAAGATAAAAATTGTTTGCTGCATTGACTGATTCTTCCTTTCATGAACGATTTCTCTGTAGCATGCAATGCGGTTTGGTAGCATTTTACCCACAAAACTTCTTTCAAAACTGGACTCAATCCTCTCGAACTCTGTTGCTGCTTTATCAACTAAGTTCATGTAAATACTTTGTTGTCATTTCAGTATTCTTCAAAGCATCTTCACCAAGAGTAGATTCATCTCTTTCTTTGCTTGTCCATAAGAAGGAACTCCTCCCCTCATCTGTTCAAGTTTTATCATGAAATCACAGCAATTCTGTCACATCTTCAGGCTCTACTTCCAATTCTAGTTCTCTTATTATTTCTGCCACATCTGCAGTTACTTCCTCCACTGAAGTCTTGAACCCCTCAAAGGCAGTCATGAGTATCAGAATCAACTTCTTCCAAACTCCTGTTAACATTGATATATTGACTTCTCATGAACCATAGACATACTTCATGGCATCTAGAATGGTCAATCCTTTCCATAAGGTTTTCAATTTACTTTGCCAAGATCCATCAGAGGAACCACAATCTATGGCAGCTATAGCCTTACAAAATATATTTCTTAAATAATAAGACTTGAAAGTCAAAAGTACTCCTTCATCCATGGGCTGCAGAATGGATATTGTGTTAGCAGGCATGAAAACAACATTAATCTCTTGTACATGTCCATCAGAGCCCTTGGGTGGCCAGGTTCATCATCAATGAACAGTAATATTTTGAAAGAAGTCTTTTTTCTGAGCAACAGGCCTCAACAGCAGGCTTAAAAAATTCAGTAAACCATGTTATAAACAGATGTGCTGTCATCCAGGCTTTGTTGTTTTATTTATAGAACACGGAAGATTAAGCATAATTCTTCAGGGCCCTGGGATTTTCACAATAGTAAATGATCATTGGCTTCAACTTAAAGTCACCAGCTGTATTAGCACCTAACAAGAGAGTCAGTCTGTCCTTTGAATCTTTGAGGCCAGGCACTGACTTCTCCTTTCTAGCTACGAAGGTCCTCGATGGCATCTTCTTTCAAAAGAAGGCTGTTTTTTCTACATTGAAAATTTGTTGTTTAATGTAATTACCCTCATGAATTATCTTAGCTAGATCTTCTGAATAAATTGTTGCAGCTTCTACATCAGCACTTGCAGCTTCCCCTTGCACTTCCATGTTATAGAGATGGCTTCTTTCCTTAAACCTCATGAACCAACCTCTGCTAGCTTTAAACTTCTTCTGCAGCTTCCTCACCTCTCTCAGCCTTCATAGAATTGAAGAGAGTTAGGGCCTTGCTCTGCATTAGACTTTGGTTTAAAAGAATGTTGTAGCTTATTTGATCTTCTATCCAGACCACCAATCTCAATATCAGCAATAAGGCTGTCTCACTTTCTTATCATTTGTGCGTTCACTGGAGCAGCACTTCTAATTTCCTTCAGGAACTTTTCCTTTGCATTCACAACTTGGCTAACTGTTTGGCACAAGAGTCCTAGCTTTTAACCTATCTCGGCTTTTGACAAAGGCTTCCTCACTAAGCTTAATTATTTATAGCTTTGATTTGAAGTAAGAGACCTGCAACCCTTTTTTTATCAGTTGAACACTTAGAGGCCAATGTAGCGTTATTAATTAGCCTAATTTCAATATTATGTCTCAGTAAGGCCTGAGGAGAGGGAGAGAGATGGGAAAGAGTCGGTTGGAGTAGCAGTCAGAACACACGCAACATTAAGTTCGATGTCTTATACGGCTGCAGTTCATAGCGCCCCAAATCAATTACGATAGTAACAACAAAAATCACTGATTACAGATCACCGTAACAACAACAATAAGAATAAAATTTGAAATATTGTGAGAATTACGAAAATGTGACACAGAGAAAGTGAGAAAATACTGTTGAAAAAAATGATTCTAATAGACTTGCTTGACACAGGGTTGTCACAAATCTTCAATTTGTAAAAAGTGCAGTATCTGTGAAGCACAATGAAGCAAAACACAATAAAATGAGGTATACCTGTAAGTTGGTAGGAAGGGGCCATTTTTCAGCCTATCATTGAGGCCATTTGCAAGTTTGTCTCCACATGCGTATACATGTGAAGGTTTTTGAGTGAAATGTGTATGTGTTTTCTCCATTTTATCAGGTTTTTTTCCCCCATTATTTTAATAGTGGGATTTGGCTCTTACTTTCTTTACAGCTTTTAAATGTGAGGCCATAGTTAGAAAAGCAAATCTATTTTTATTTTATTTTCAAACCTTATATAGCACTTCACTTTTTTTTGTATATGGTTTAGAAATAGATTTTTGTATATGATTGTATATGGTTTAGAAATAGATTTACTTTTGTTAGACAAAATGCACGTCTGTATCTTATAATAGGTAAATTTAATGCAATAAGAATACTGTTATATTTACACTACTTCTATCATATACTTTTGTGTTCTGCTTTTTAATTTAAAAATATTTCACTATTTGATGTGTTTTCTTTGTTTTCTTCCCTCGTGTATGTGTATTTTGTTACTTAGAAAGTTTTTGCATTTTCATCCCAGTGATTATTTTTACAACTGTAAGTTATGTAATAACCTTAATTACCTAATTTTAAACAATATATAAAAATTCCCCACTATGACAAATTATGGCATTAATAAATTTCTGTATTCCACTTTGCCTTCACCATTTAATTTTATTAAATTGTTTATCTTTTTAATCTGAAATATATCAATGCATACATTTTCACGCTAAAATGATATTCTTGACAGTCAGCTGTAAATGAAGAACTCAGCAAATCTACTTAAATATAACCTTCAGTTATCACCTAAATCTCAATTTTTAAAAAATTATTTTATTTCTACATATTCAGAGAATATAACACATCTATTCTGTTGTTGCTACTTGGTGTATTGTGAAGGGTTTATTACAATAATATTCTGCTAGTTTCAATATGTTAAAAATTAACATTCTATTGCTTTCACGTATAAATGATTTGGCAGGTGTTGCTCCAGTGTCATCTAGTATTAAATATTGCTGTTGAGTGCTTTCTCCTTATAAATGACTTGTTGGCCTAGCATCCACCCCAAAGGATTTTTTATTTACATTAGAGTTCCATGACTTTACTATGCTATGGCCAATGGTAATAGTTTGGGGTCAGTTTTCTTTTGGACTTAGCATACCTTTTCAATATGCACTGGCAAGTTTTATCTAAATATTTTATCTTGTATTGTTCTCCTTTGAGAACTTCAAGAATAAATATTTTGTATCTTAACTTTCATATCTATCATTTTTGCTGATCATTTTTAGCTCTTTATTTGTTTTTCACTGTGCTTGATTGCCTCATTTTTAATTGCTACAAACTCTTACTTTATTATTATTATTATTTATCAGTAGTGATTGATTTCTCTTGTTCTCCTTCCAGTTTTACCTCTAGTGCTCTGATGTTATGTATTTTTTAGCATCTATCTTTATCTTTTCCTAGTTATGTTTCATCTTTTCTTGCTGCCCTGCTATCAATTCCCTGAGGTCTTGCATCTTGTTTTTGTGCTTCTACTTCATAGAGATGATTACTTGATTAAGTCTTCTGTTTCTTGCTCTTGTTTTTAAAGTTTTTGGTCACATTTTATGTCTGCTTCATGACAATAGTTTTCTAGTACATATTCTCCCTCTGCCACATGAATTCAGGTTCCTTGATTCTTCTTTTTTTGTTTTTGTTTTATGTTTGAATCTGGTACAGATTTTATACTTCTGGGAACCACACTTCTTTGAGGAAATCTCCTGCCTGCTCCATTACTCACTGTAGTCTGTATTTACTATTCCCACTGTTGCAACCTAAGGAAAAACTAGGTTTAGTGTCTCACACTGTGTCTGCCTACTTTGGCAAGTGTAATCTATAGTTTTTCTGGTTATTTCTGAATCTAAAGCAAAATACCACTGTCCCTTGATACCTTTCTCAGTTTCCTCCCAAAGGAACCCTGCTCAATGATTTGTACTTCCTTTTGTGAGCTTTTAGCCTATGTCATGGTTTAGATTTTAAATATTTCCTTGTGTCACTGAACATGGAGTTAAGATTTTTGTGTCTTATATTTTCCTGTAACTTTGGGATTATTTCCAAGAACATAAGTCTGGACTGTTCAATTTCTGGTACCAATCCTAAACCGAAAGCCTATGCATCAATTTTAGATTTTTCTTCATATAAAGTAAAATTAAGTCTCTTTTCATTAGAAAACTATGTTTTGATCATGTATAAATTAAAACACAAATACAACAAAATTAAAAATTTTGAAAAGCATTAAGTTTTGATTTGATCAAAATATATAACTATAATTGTTCATTTTGAATTTTATTCGAAAGAAAATGGAAGTTGAAAAATTAGATTAGCAAATGGATTTCATATTACCTCACTGAATGAGTGAAGTAATGAAAAATACCCATTAATATTTTGAATAAAACAAAACAAAATAACTATATTGTAGGAATGTCCCAGTCTCTCCATGTTATACTATTTAAGAACAAATGTACAGAGCCAAGCTAAAACCATTTTCCCAGCAAATGTAATATTAAATAAGTGAAATTAATTCAGGATGACCAGGGGACAGCACAAAGGAATATGTCCATATTGATAAGTGAACGGCTAAGTTCACACTAGTAGTTGATGTCCCAGTTATGACAGAGGATCGCAAATGTGACTATACCTAAATCATGAACAACTGCAATAAAATGTGGAAAGAGCAAAATCACATACTGTAGGTTCGTAGTTGAATATGAGGCACTACTCCCGTGAAGAACAGGGAGGCTTTGGTACAATCCCACACAAGAAGATAGTGAATATGTTATTCAGATTTAAATGAGATATTGTAATGAAAAATGTAATGTTAATCATACATTCAAGCATAATCATATCATTACTTTAATTAAATAACTTTCATTAAAGTAATGATATATATAACAGTTATTCTTAATACTTTCATATTGTCTTTTCCCTCCATTAATGACTTTAACCATTTCTCACTTGAGATAGCTTAACAGAAAAGAACAACAAGATGTGAGTTAACTTGAATCTGCTTATTTAAAGTAATAAGTTTTATAGCATTTGATATTTTAACTAACAAAACCAACAAATTATTTATGGCATGCCTAATAATCACAACACATATACATGTTTGTATGTTCTGGGAAAAAGTTATAAGAACCCTTCAAAGTTTGGACATCAGAATATTAATTTTAATATTTATACAGAGTCCTTTTAGTCCAAATAGTTATCTCTATTGGCACCTGTAATAATTATTAAGAAGACAACATATTAGTTAAGAATTTTGGAGTCAACCTAGACTACTTTATTAGGCCTTATACAAAAAAAACTCAAAATGGATTAAAGACTTCAATGTAAGAGCTAAAACCATAAAACTCCTAGAAGAAACAGAGGCAGTACACTCTTTGACATCAGTCTTAGCAATGTACTTTTGGATATGTCTCCTGAGGCAAGAGCAGCAAGAGAAAAAATAAACAAATGGTACCACACCAAACTAAAAATCTTTTTTACTTCCAAAGAAACCATCAACAAAATGAAAATGCAACACACCAAAGGGGAGAATATATTTGTAAATGATATGTCTGATAAGGGGTTGATATACAAAATATACAAAGAACTAAACAACTCAGTCAGAAAACCAAACAACCCAATTAAAAAACGGGCAGAGGACCTAAATAGACATTTTTTCTAGTCAAAGACATAGGGCTGAACAACAGGCATAGAAAGGACAGTCAACATCACTGATCATCAGGGAAATGCATATCAAAACCACAATGAGATACCACCTTACACCTGTCAGAACTGCTATTATCAAAAACACAAGAAACAGCAAGTGTTGAGGAGGATGTGAAGAAAAGGGAATCCCCTGCATTGTTGGTGGAAATATAAATTTGTGCAGCCACTATGGAAAACAGTATGGAGGGTCCTCAAACACCTAAAAATTAACTACCATACAATCTAGCAATTCCACTTCTGTGTATTTATTTGAAAGAAATAAAAATATTAATTCAAAAAGATGTATGTACCC
Source organism: Aethalodelphis obliquidens (assembly GCF_003676395.1). NCBI lineage: Eukaryota > Metazoa > Chordata > Mammalia > Artiodactyla > Delphinidae > Aethalodelphis > Aethalodelphis obliquidens. The sequence goes on along the minus strand of NW_020837947.1, from coordinate 55,107,091 downwards.
TTATATTCATTGAAGCACTATTTACAAAAGCCAAAATATGGAAGCAACCTATGTGTCCATCAATAGAGGAATGGATAAGGAAGATGTGGTATACACACACACACACAATATATATATATAATATGTATGTATTACAATTGTGTGTTTGTGTAATAATGGAATATTACTCAACCATTTGCAACAACACTGATGGATATAGAGTGTATTATGCTAATAAGTGAAATAAGTCAGATACAGAAAGACAAATACTATATAATTTCACTGATATATATGGAATCTAAAAAAACAAAACAAACAAACAGTACAAAACAGAAACAGACTCATAGATACAAACTAGTGGTTGTCAGAAGGGAGAGGGTTGGGGGAATGGGCAAAGGAGATTAAGGGGATTAAAAGAGACAAACCTCCAGATACAAGGTAAATATGTCACAAGAGTATAATGTATGGCATAGGGAATATAGTCAATAAAATAATATTGCCATGCAATACCTCTGCATGGTAACAGGTGGTAATTAGACTTATTGTGATGATCATTTCATAATGTATAAAAATGCTGAATCACTGTGCTGTACACCTGAAACTAATCTAATATTATATGTCAATTTTAATTCAGTTAAAAAATAGAATTAATGACAGAGTGTCAGTGGTAACTTTGGTGTCTAAGACATAGAATAGATGGCCATCAGAAAATTGGCAGCAAAACATCAGTGGCCACCTGTTTCTATTTCAGGATTGGTATTTCAAATACCAATATGAAATCATTACCACCCACAGACTCTTCATGACTGAAAAAATTTGAGTTACATTATTATTTTTTAATTTATTATACATTTTTAATTGCTCTAAATTCAGATTAAATGCCATTTTTGTTGCCAATTCTTCATAAACAAGGTTTTTAAGTTTGTTTATTTTCTTCCATTACATTAATCAAAATATTTGCTACTAATTTTATATTTGTAGAAGGACCTCTTTCAGTTTCCATGAGAATACGTATGTGCTTTATTACTCTCTGACATGATTATTATTTTAAAAAAAAGCAATAATATATCTATCCTCTGGTTGAGAAGAGCTAAGTGCTAAACTCTTCTTTTTCTCTACCCTGTTTATGCAGAAAAGTTATATATTCAGCCTCCTTGCTGGACTGTCTATGTCTTTATCAATGTCTATATCTATATATCTATATCTATCAACATAATCTAGATGTTATATAATTAATTCTAGACAATAAAAGTTGCAGAAGTGATTTATACTAGAAATTTCAGCACTAGCCTCTAAGACCATATGTTAGATTCTGCCTTTCCATCCACGCAGCTGAAAGAAACAATCTGAGTGCCAGAATTATGAAATGGATGGAGCCAGGATTCCTAAGGCAGAGGTTGAATCAAAATCCTCAGTAGAGGCACCTGGCTTTTTTTTTTTTTTTTTTTTTTTTGGTGTTATATGAGTGAGAAATAAACCTTTATTATGTTACATTACTAATATTTTATAGGCTAGCATTATTTCCCTTAATACATGCTCCTCTGTGTGCCTTTCATTCTTTGGCAATAGAGCCACATTTTTATTTGTGTACAGAGACTTTCTTTTTCAGGTGGTTGTATAGCTAGAGTGATCAAAATAACATTTTTAGTTATGGTAAAATTTCATGCAGCAAAATATACTGTTCTTAATTAAACAATTAAGTAGTTTTAATAAACATATACACTGATGTAGGCACTACCCCAGTCAAGATATAGAACAATTCCATCTTCTTAGAAAGTTCTCTTATCCCTTTTTCCAACTATTCTCATTTCCATAGTATCCCACCACCACAACCACAGGCAATCTCTCATCTGATATCAACGACTATAGTTTTGACTGTTCTTGAATTTCATATATGACATTCTATAATCCATACTTTTCTATATCTCATTTCTTTCAAACAACAAAATACTGTTGGATTTCCGTTTTTGCATATATCGGTAGTCTACTCTGCTTTATTGTTGAATAGTAATCAATTCTATTAATACACTGCAATTTGTTTACTTACACACCTGTTTTTGGATATTGCTTCTTCTTCAGTTTCTAGACATTATAAATAAAACTACTATGGGCTTCTCTGGTGGCGCAGTGGTTGAGAGTCCGCCTGCCGGTGCAGGAGACAGGGGTTCGTGCCCCGGTCCGGGAAGATCCCACATGCCGCGGAGCGACTGCGCCCATGAGCCATGGCTGCTGAGCCTGCGCGTCCGGAGCCTGTGCTCCACAACGGGAGAGGCCACAACAGTGAGAGGCCCGCGTACAGCAAAAAAACAAACAAAAAAAAACCAACTATGAATATTCATTAAAAGGTTTTGTGTGTACTTTATTTTTTAAGGGTGAAATTGCTGAATAATATAGTAGGTAAATATTTAGATTTTTTAAGGGACTTCCAAATAATTTTCTGTCATTGTTGTACCATTTTATATGCCCAGTGGCAAAGTTTGATAGTTCCATTTGGTCCACATCTTTGGCAACAATTAATATTGTTAGTTATTTGGTTTTTCTGTTGTTGTTTTTTTTCAATATTAGCCATTCTAGTAGGTATCTATGTCATTGCTGATGTAATCTGGATTTTCCTGAAGACTAATAATGTTCACTGTTTCATGGGTTTATTGGCCCTCTGTAAATCTTCATTCATGAAATGCCTGCTTATGTCTTTGCCCATTTTAAAAATTAGGCTTAAGTTACATTTTTTGTACTTTCGTTATTTAAAAATGCTTCATATATTCTAAGTAGAAACCTTTTGTTAAATATATGATAAACACTGTTTATGAAGGAGTTATTGACACAACTTCTGGGACTGCTATTAATACACAGCCTTTCTGTCAACTTTCTCAGGAACTGCCTCAGCCATAGAGATCCATTTAATTCAATATCATGCTCTCGTTCCTGGGATGGGTTACATTCAACGACGATCAATGTGGGAGTACACAAGTAGGAACAGCTTTGAAAGTCCAGAGCTTCCTATGAAGTAAGTCAACACTCTTATTGTTCCTTAGATTTTGGCTCACCTTCTTTCTCTTTACAACCTTGTTTTCTTCCCTTCCTTTCCACAAGTATTGATCCCAAAGATGCTTCTTAAGTGCCCTGAACACTACACTGTCCCAGAGGCTATTCCTCAGGTATATAAATCTGTGACATGTGGTACCAGGAAAGATCAAAGAAAGAGGGCATAAGGATGGGATATTAGATGAGAATTACTGACACCTGGCTGACAATGAGGACCTCATCATTGGTTAAGGGAAAACATAGATATTTCATGGCACAAGCTGGTAACTAAAATGTTCACTGTTGGTAAACTGGAATAGTAAATTGGTAAAAGAGTATATACCTCACCAGGTGTGATTACCTAGGCTTTTGGGAAATATGGAAGAAGAAATAACTAGGAGGGCATTGGAATAGTTGTATATTGCTGAGCTTGATTAATGCTTTGGAAAATGACAATGAAAAGCTGAGAATACTTAATTGCTAATTAAAGGATAAATGTGACAACTGGTGAGCCTTCTCAGTAACTCGCAAGTAGGATCCCATTTACTGCAGTTGAGGGACAAAGAAATATAAAGTACACTGTCCAATTCAAAATCTTCAGAATATACAAGTGCCAAAGAAACTTAAATTCTCCACCAAGGCAGGTCTGCTATGCCAAGCTCATGGTCCTGCCTGGAAAAGAATGAGATGCTGATATTTGTGAGATGGACACAACTTTGTTGATCCTTCAGAAAACTTTGAATACCCAGATTATTCTGAATGCTCTGAGCACACACAGGTGGCCCATCCTTCCAAATTAAGAGCTAGTACTCACCACTCTCTTGGAAACACTACTGAGGCTTTTCCCTTCAAGACATGTGAATGAACAAGTCTGCTTCCCCTTCCCTCCTAAATATTGGGCTTAAAACTAAGATTAAGTCACAACATAATCTAGGCAAGGATGTGTTGTGTCTGATAAGGACAAAAGGGATTATACTGCAGAGGAACTACAAAACCTAAAGCCAAAAACATACCAGGAACTAGAAAAATGTGCATGCAATCTGTGACTCACATCTATAGATCACGGCTAGAGGTAGGATACACCCTTACGAAACTAGACTCACAGATAATAATGGGTCTAATAGGATTCTGAAATTATAAAGGTCAGTTGGTGGCTCTGAACTAATTGAATCAATGAAAATATAATTATGATAATTGGTGGCAAGAATGGAGGATCAATTGGTAAAGCCCAGGAGGGATATTAAGTACTTATAGAGGTTACAGAGATGTTTATTAGAAATCAGCATTCCTATAAGTAAATCAGATGGACCCACAGTGTATTACTCAATTTATATCAACAATACAAATCAAGGATGAAGGCTTAGTAGGCTGAGAGCAGTGCCCCAGGTAAAAAGGTATAATCCCTTGCCCAGTTAACGAGCCTGAACCAGTTTCCAAACCTGAAACCAACTGATTGAAAAAGGCCTCATCTCCAAGAGGAAGTGGTAAGTATACATGATAATGATCACCTAGTCCTTTTCCTAAAGGATCTTAGTCATTTATTTAGGTAACAGGGAACTAGGGAAAAGGGACAATCCAACTATTTAAGGGACTGGACCAAGGGTCCAAGTTAGCATCAATGCCAAAAGACTCAAGGCATCAGTATGATTAACATCTCAACGTAAGCTGAGGGTTGGATGCAAAAAAAAAAAAAAAAAAGGAATCATGGCCAGCATCTGCCATTACAGTGTTTCCACTCTATGTTTCCCTGAACATAAAGTTAGAATAAACATGCTTGGAAATGAGCAAAAACCTCATATTGGGTCTTTAGCCTCTGGGATAAGAATCATTACATTTGGTTACTTAGCTCACTCTCAATCACCTTATTAGTTTTTTTTTTTTTTTTTTGGTATTGCATTGTAGGAGGTTCATATATACTTTGGAGATTAACCTCTTATCAGATATGTTTTCAAATATATATTTTTTTAATTTCACAGGTTGCCTTTTTACCCTGTTGATTATTTTCTTTTCTGTGCAGAAACTTTTTAGTTTGGTGTTGTACTTGTTTATTTTTTGTTGTTGTTGTTGTTGCCTGTGCTTTTGTTGTCATATCCAGGCAATCACTGCTAAGACCAATGTCATGAAGCTTTTCCTCTATGTCTTTTTCTAAAAGTTTTATAGTTTCATGGCTTATATTTAACCCTATAATCATTTTGAGTTGATTTTTGTGCATGGTGTAAGAAGAGAGTCCGGTTTCATCTTTTGCATGACATTTCTCTAAAGAAGACATAGAATGACAAACAGATATATGAAAAACACTCAACATAACCAATCATCAGGGAAATGAAAATCTAAACCACATGATATATCTTCACAACTATCAGGATGGCTACTGTCAAAAAAGGAAAAGACAAGCATTAGATGTGGAGATACTGGAACCCTTGAACAATGTTGTAGGAAGGCAAAATGGTGCCATTGCTATGTAAAACAGTATAGAGATTCTTCAAAATCTTAAAAATATAATTACCATAGGATCCAGTAATCCCACTTCTAGATATTTATCCTAAAGAACTGAAAACGGAATCTCAAAGATATATTAGCACTCTCATGTTCATTGTAGCACTATTCACAGTAGCCAAGATGTAAAAACAACCTAAGTGTCCACTGACAGATGAATGGATAAAGAAAACATACTAAACATCAGAAAAGCTACAGGAGAGTAGACCAGAGATTTAGAACTGTGCTGTCCAGTACAATAGCCACTGGCCAGATGCAGCTATTTAAATAGAAATTTAAATAAAATATGATTTTCTATTGCCAGTTGCACTAGCCGCATTCAAAGTGCTCAGTAATCCTATGTGGCCATGTGGCTACCAGTTGGACAGTAAGTGTATAGAACACTCCCACTGTCACAGAATGGATGGTTTTATTGGGGCAAGAAGCTTTCACAGAGGAACTAAGGACACGTTGCTAAAAGGTAATTCTGGAAGATGATGTCAAAAGACTGGGATCATGTCCCCACTTAAATCTGTACATAATTATTTTTAAAAATATATACAAATTTGTACATAATTATTTTTAAAAATATATAATTTTGAGTTTACCTAGATAGTTTTATTTATATGTACATATTCAGCCTGTACCACTGGTTTGAGTAAAATTCCCACGTAGGTCCTGCCTACCATGTGAAATCACTGCTTCTGTTTTGACCTCATTCTATTTTGTTTTCTCAACTTAAACCAACATCATCTCATTCCAGGTTTCTAGATACACAAGATTTATCAGCTTCTGCCAGGTGGCATCTGAGATTGGGAATAGAGCCAAATTGCACTTCCTTCAGAAATATGATTCACATTTTTACCAAAAATAAGCCTTCCTCCTTATCCTTTTTCTAAATTTATTATTATTATTATTATTTTTTGTGTGTGTGTGTGGTACGCGGGCCTCTCACTGTTGTGGCCTCTCCTGTTGCGGAGCACAGGCTCCGGATGCACACGCTCAGCGGCCATGGCTCACGGGCCCAGCCGCTCCGTGGCATGTGGGATCCTCCCGGACCAGGGCACGAACCCATGTCTCCCGCATCGGCAGGCGGACTCCCAACCACTGCGCCACCAGGGAAGCCCCCTCCTTACCCTTCAAAGGGGGTAAAATAAGGCTCACAATGAGAAATTCCATCATTATAACAGTCTCTGGTTTCAGGCAAAGGAAGTGACAACTTAAGAAACTGATGATCCACCCTCACAGAGGTGTCAGGGGCTCACCATACAGCCCCATTTCAGAGAAGAATACTCTGTTTTGAGAAGCATCAAACCCTTTTCAGAGGAAGATGGTATGAATGTTAGAAGCTGCCTTTTATTGAGCACTTATTCCATTGGAGCTGTTGTGTTAAGTGCTTTATGTGAATTATTTCAATCTTCACAGCAAATGTGGGTGGTAGTGATTGTTCTTACCATTTTAGAGATGAGGAAACTGATCTCAGAAAGGTTCATAGCTTGTCCAAGTTCACACAATAAATGGTAGAGCCAAGAATCTCACCAAGTGTCTTTGATTTCAGAACCAGCATGAAAAATCACAAAACCAAACTAATATATGCCTCTCCTGTAACAATGGTAAATAAACCATAGATCATAAAATTTAAAAGAAAAAGAAAGAAAATGTGGTATATATATACAGCGGGATACTATTCAGCCTTAAAAAGAAGAAACCTCTGCTATATGAGACAACATGGTTTAACCTTGAGGACATTATTCTAAGTGAAATAAATCAGTCACAGAAAGACAAGCACTGCATAATTCCACTTATATGAGGTATCTAAAATAGTCAACCTCATAGAAGCATAAAATAGAACGGTGGTTGCCAGGGTCTGAGGAGAGGGGGAAATGGGGAATTGTTAATCAACAGGCAAAAAGTTTCATTTAAGGACGATGAATAAGCTCTAGAAATCCGTTGTACATTATACCTATACTCGACAATGGGTTGTGCACTTAAAGATTTACGAGAGTAGATTTCATGTTGTGTTCTTACACAAGAAAATAAAATTCAAGAAAAAGGGTCATTATATTTGTATTTCCAAGTGAAAGTCTCTGACACTTTTTAACCCTCCACTGGCTGAAAGATTAAATAAAACCATATTATATCCCAAGACTTTGGCCAGTTTGAGAGATCTAAAGGATACATGGTGATGATCACTGTCATAATTTTATTCACCAATCTCACCTCTGTAAAAACTAAAAGGATTCTGATGAATCAAAGTAGGTTACCGCAAACTCAACCAATAATAACCCAGAATAGTAGCCACCAGGATACCTTTACTAAGGCAAATTGATAAATCTTCATATATATTGTATTGCACAAATGTTTTTTCTATCACTATCAGAACCGTACAAATTTACATGAAATGGACAATATACATTTGTACTTTTATTCTGTGCTGTGAAAATTATCCCACTATGTTTTATAAATAGTCTAAAGAGGTCTGGACCTTCTGGATAGTCCAAAGAACATCATCTTGTTCCACTATATTGATGATGTCATGTTAATTGGACCAGAGGAGGAAGAGGAGGATATCACATTTAAGGCCTTGGTATATGCATGTACTCCAGAAGGTGAGATACAAACCATAAAAAGTTTCAGGAGCCTGACATTTCTGTAAAACGTTTAGGGCTTGAATCCTTATGGGCATGCCAGGACAAACTATCAAAAGAATAAAATACACTATTGCATCTTGCACCTGTCACCATGATGGAGGAAACACAGTGCCTAACAGGCCTCTTTGGGTTTTAGAGGCAGCTATTCCTTACCTGGGGATACTATTCTGACTTATGTACTGGGTGACATAAAAGCCTGCCTGAACTGAATGGGGCCCAGAACAGAAGGTGTTTGGCAGTATAATTTCGACTGCCCTCTTCAGGAGGATCAGCAACCACCACTGCAATCACAATCAGTTCAAGCAGAAAGGGTAGGATATGACTTCAGAAATAGCACAATGCATCTGGCAGAGTTCATACCTATCCCCACTACTTTCACTCTTATCCAGTAAAGGAAGCATTTTGCAGCATACAGCATTGATTCTGTGGAAATTCAATTTTGGCAAATATCTTTTGATTTGCATTGACTTTCTTGAACATAAACAACCTTAATATGATAAATGTGCAATAAACTGATTATTTCCAACATGCAAAAAATATTTACAGATAAATTTGATAAATGTAAAAAAAGAAATATTAAAGTTGAAATATTAAAATATATTTATCACCTAGACTTATAAGGGTCTTAACCACAAATTCTAAGTATCAATAAATATTGTGGTCATTATAAATTTAACAATTTCATTTAAATCTTTGCTTATTCTCTGAAATATATTTCATCTTGGGGTCTCTGAGTTGATTCTAAGACACAAGCTTGGATGGGAGTTGTTTACTTGGGAAATTATCCCAAGAAGCGGTAGTATATGACAGGCGGTATAAAACAAGGAAGGATAGAGAACCAGTTTAATCAACAAAACTTTATGGTGATTGTCAACTTCTCTGGGACCAGTGTTCCATTCCACGAAACTTGAGTAAAACAATAAGCATCTCGGAATGATACACCCATTGGCCTTCATTCATCATTTGTCGAAGAGGCCTCAGAGGTGATTGTGAACTTCTAAGTTGTTCGTATGTTGGTCCTGAATGGGTTACCCCAGGTAGCCTGTTTCCTTATCTCTAACAAGCACAAGAAGAAAAAGCCGAAGTTACATGGCTCTAGTCCAAATGCAAAGAACTGTTGGGTTGCTTTGAAGCTGGTTGACCAGAGCAGTGGCAGGAGTAGGAAGAGGGAAAGAAAGGATTTGAAAAGGACTGTAAGACCTGTGCAATACAGTCAATTAGACTCTTAGGCTGCAAGGATATTAACCATAGATTATATTATTTAGGTTAATTGAGGAAAACTGTTTTAATATCAAGGTTAAAACTTCTTGTATAATTGGATTTAAATGGAAAATTATTATCTAAATGCCTATTTATATTCTTTTTGAAGACTTATAATCCTTCGTATTTTTCTGCCCATGGGGTAATTTTTAGTATCTCTTAGTCACTTTCCATCGTCACTTTCTAGTTGAAATTCCATAAAGGTACTATTTGGGGTACAGTATATTAATTTTAACACTCAACTACAAGGATACAGTTTTCTTTGTAACTCTGTCCTAGATTTGACTTAGAATCTAATTCAATATTCTAATTAAAATTAAATGTTTCAGTGCTGCTTAATATACTACACAGGGGTTGCAAAGAAATGTCCACTCTTGTAGCCAATTTAAAGCTTACATCTGAGTATTTTTCAGTCTCACCAGCAGTGCAGCTTTAGAGTGGGTGATCTTTCGTCCTGAAAAATGAATCCAGCTGTGTTGCCACTATGAAATGGTGGTGTGCAGTCTGTTAAATAGTAGTCGATTCAACTAAATCCTGATTACAACGTGCAAATAATGAGAATACTATATGTCAAGCGTGGTAAATTTACAGGATACATGTATTAGAAACATATTTTGTGTATTTTTAAAACAAACTTTTCTCCATTATGAGATTGTTCGTCAAGACGGAAATTCATTTGAAGAAAACCATAATGGGCCCTTCCAGGAGAGATATCTCTCATTTTGAAAAATATAGTGAGTTTTGGAGAAGCACAGTATGTGACGATTGTGTTCATTTTCTAAATTAACTAGGAATTTTAAAAATAGATGTATGACTTGGATTAAAAAATAGCAGGTAAGTGACCTTTAGTTTACATAAAATGCATACAAACTCTATGACTGCATAGAATTGATACTCTAATTGATACTCGTCATGCACGTCTGTATATGTTAACACTAATACCCAACCATGCCCGCACTGAAGAGTCCAATATGATATGCTACTATGCATGACGCATAGCAACCAATAGAAGAAACTTCCTTCCTCATATTCTTTATGCCAACTGTGCTTACAACGCATTTAAATATTGCAAAGAATCGAGTGCCATCAACAAAATATTGGCAGCAATGTGGAGGGAGAACAAGCTGGCAACTTGCTGATATAATCACTCATATTTAAGCCATGACTATGGGAGTAAAATCCATATGTTCAACATGAGTTTAAAGAAGGGAACTTTGTTATATGCTATTTGATTAACTGAATCTCTAGGAACAAACTCTCCACATCTCTAATACAATTAGAATTACATTACCCAATATCTATAATGATGGCCCTGAAATAGTCTGAAATGTGAAATCTGGCAGGTTTAAATTCCATAATACTTTTTCAGATAACAGTTTTACTTTTTTATTCACTGTTTATCCTAAACAAGGCTCTATAAGAGCAGTATTATTTTCATTTTGTTAATGAGGGACAATATGAGGGCCACAAATAGAGACTTACTGAAATGTGTGTAGTGTTAAAGCAAGTTCTTGAAATCACATCCTCTTGGTTCCAAACCCTGTCCTGTTTCCATGGTATCACAACCCCCGGCAAATTGTAAAAAATAATAAACTGTTGAAAACATTAGAATAAAATGAACTGAGGAATTGCTAAAGAGAACAAGAAAATTGGAGTATAATACAGTAGGAGTAGACATCTAGGAAAGATAAAGAACACAGACACAAAGCATTCAGGCACTGGGAACGTATGTCAGATATAAACGTAAAAGAGCACGTGTAAGAAGTGCTCTCTGATATAGTTACATCTACTTTGGCACAAAGCCAAAATAGGTGGCACGAAACTTAGTGTGTTAATAAAGAAGACTGTAGTTTCTGGAATTCTATCTCTAAATGGCCAAAATAAATTAAATAAAATTACCATGTCCTTTCATTTTATTATATATTTTCACCTATTCAATATATTCTCTCCTTGCAGTTTTTCATAGAAATGAGCTAATAGTCTATTCACCTTAATTTTATTGTTATATAGTTGTGGTGGAATTGAAGTTTGACTATTGTTATAATTTAAGATGACTGGTATCAATGACTCAAAGTTCAAGATATCTCATTATTTTATAATCAAATAATTTAGATTACTACATATTTTGAGAATTTTATGCTTGGATATGGACACAGCATATTGAATATGCTGATAAAAACCAAGTGGATTTTTCAGACAATAAAATGACCTGTCATTTGATGAATGGGCTAACAATGCAGAAAAATTCCTAAGTGCCTTGAAAACTATGCGGTACCTGAATAAGCGCTTGACAAATATTTACTAGTGGGAGTAAGGTGTGTGTGTAAGTGTGTGTTTCTGTGTTTCTATATGTGTGTATGTAAAGTTAACACATTATGCCACATGTAACATGTAAGCATGCAAAATATACATTGTATTAACCAAAACCTGTATGTAAAACATACAAAATATCTTTATGAAATATGTTTTACTACAGACACACATATATGTATGTGTATGTATATATGTTATATCATACTATGAGAACTAAAGTTGCACCCTTTAATTATCTTACATTTTTAATTACCCAAGAATGCATAACACTATAATTAGTGATACAAAATTCCCCTATGATGTTTTTGCTGAAGAGTGAGTCTAGCAAAGGGCTATGGGATAGAACACAAGAAGGCATTAAGAATTGCGTATCTAGGGAGGAGTGTGGGCCCCATGGAAAGAGATGGTGGCTTGTTCAAGGGTTGTACGAGTGTTGACTGGCCGGTATTCTTGTTGCATCACCATTTGGAGGTGTATTTGTTGTATTCTGTAAGAGACAAACTTAACAAGGAGGTTAAAAATACATGGCCCCAAAATTGGTCTGGACCGTGCCCGATTGGTTGACCAAAACACAGCAATTCTCCTTTAACATTGCACAAGTCCCTCCCTGATTAGTTGTTAGGAGGTCCAGAGCTCTTCTATTTTGTAAAACCACTCCTGCTAGAGAATTTATTTGCTCTTGTAGCATGTTAATTTGAGCTGCTAGGTTGGCAATCTGTTGTGTGAGTTCAGGAGAGAGCTGTCGGGCAGTGAAAATGGAGTTTAAAAGTCCTGCTAAGCCTGTTTCCCATCCCTGTTAGGAGGATCCAGGAACGGCGAGCAGGACCAGAGAAGGAGGTCAGGACTGAATAAGTAGCCCCTGTGTCAGTTAGAAAGGTTATAGTAGCTCCTGCCACATGCAGGGTTACCCGGGGCTCCTCCGGTCTTACGGGGAAGATAGGGGCCTGTAGGTTGAGCCCCGGGCACCTTCAGTCATGCGCATCCAGGAGCCTTAGGTCTAGAGCACAATCCGGTTCTTGCTCCTGATGGTCAATTACCACCGACAGGGGCAATCGGCCTTGACCTCGGCTCAGGAGGCCAAGACCCGAAATACCCCGGGTTGAGTGGTTGTGGAATTGGCCTACCCGCTTGAGGGTGGGAGGGACAACTCCTCTTCCAGTGGCCCTTTTGGTGACAGTAAGGGCACAGGGTATTGGGTGGTGGGGTGCGGCAGTTCCTGACAGGGTGCCCCTGCTGACGGCACTGGTAGTAGGTCAGTGGTGGTTTCTGAGATGGGAGAGGGGCTCCCGTGGGTCCCTGCTGTGGAGGGACTGAGTAACGGCAAGAGCCATATACTGAGCGTGCCGTTTTAATTTTTCCTCCTCTCTCAGTTCTCGTCTGTTCCTAGAAGCCTCCTCCCTGTTGTTAAAAACCTTAAAGGCCGTGTCAAGTAAGACAGAAAATGGGGTCTGTGGCCCTTGCTCTAGTTTCTGTCATTTCTGTCTTATGTCTGGGGATGCCTGGCTTATAAAGTGAACTGCAAGTATAGCCTGACCTTCAGGGGTGTCAGGGTCTAGGTTGGTGTATTTCCTCATAGCCCCTGCTAATCAGGCCTGAAAAAGGGCTGGATTCTCAGAGCGTTCCTGTGTGACTTCTCCGAGTTGATTATAATTGACAGGTTTGATGATTGCCTTTTTCATACCTTGTAGTAGACAGGTAATCATGTAATTTCTCCCAGTGAGCCCTCCTGCTGCCCCATTTTCATTTGCCTGGTATCTCCATTCTGGGTCTGCCAGTGGGACTGCCTCTGCCCCCGCTCAGTTCTCATTAACATTTCAGACGTGTGTCTCATCTGCCCAGGCCTGAGCCAAGGCCCCGATCCTGGTCTTTTCTTCGTGATGCAGTGGGTAGTTAGGACCACAGGAATATTTGGCCAGGTTAGGTCAATGGTTATAGTTAGGGCCTGGAATTCCCTGATGAACATGGAGGGGTCCTGGCTAAAGGAGCCCAGTTACCCTTGCATATGAGAGAGATCAGACATGGGGAAGGGGACATTAACTCTGATAGTACCTATGTCTCCGTTAGCGACCTCTTGGAGGGGAAGCATATTGGGACTTGATTCAGAGCGCTGGGCTGCTCCTGACCGAGTGTGAGGAGGGGAGGGAAGGTCTGCTTCCGGGTACAGAGGTGGGGGAGGGGAGGGGAGGTCTGCTTCTGGGTACAGAGGTGCGGGGAGGGGAGCAGAAGGTTGAGGAGGAGGCTGGTGAGATCGGGGACAAGAAGGGTCATCCAAGGTATCTGGTGGAGGGGGAGATGGGGAGGGCCGAGGTAGTGAAGCTGAAGAAGGACAAGGGGGAAAGGGCGAGGTATTAAATCGGCAATGGAGAGACACATGTGACAGGAGTCCCTCAGGCTCGGATTCCGACTGAGGGCCATGAAGGCCTGGACGTATGGAACCTCGGAATCCTTTCCCAGCCTCCAATAATAGAGATCAAGTTTGAGGATGGTGATATAATTTAGCATCCCGTTAAGAGGCCATTGTTCTTGGTCCCCCAGCTTGTATTGGGGCCAACCCGTGTTACAAAAGAAAATGAGCCTCTTCTCTTTGAGACTGTCTGCGTCAAATTCCTTCCAATTCCTGAGAATACAACCAAGAGGTGAGTCTAAGGGGATAGAGGTAACTGAACCCATTCTTAGACCTGGTGCCGTAGAATGGGGGTACTGAGAATCACTGACGGGCAAAAAGGCGTCCCTCTGTCTCAGTGGCTTCTCCATGCGACTATGGCACAAAAATGCCGACCGACTCAGCAGTTGCATCCAACTGAGAGAGGTGGCCAGAGCAGTGAGAAACCATGCGGCCAGGGCTCCAGTGACCAGAGAGAGGAATCCCCGGAACCGGGAACTGATTCACTGTTAGAAGACTCTCAGGGATGGGAAGGAGCTCTCGGGACAATCTAGAGGTGGCAAGGTCCTTTGGAGTCAGTTCGAGCTGAGGAGAGAGAAGCAGAAGTGACAGAAAAGAGGACTGAGGATTCCACCTTCTAACCCTACTGAGGAGGCAGTGGCCAAGGGACTGCGGGCTTGTGTTTTGCTTCATCCACGATGTGCCTCGCATTGCACAGAAGTTGTCTTGCTGGGGGCAGATGCTCTAATAGCCTGGTCCGTTCCGTGACCACCTTATCCTTTCATAGGACTCTTCAAGCGTCAGGTGCCCTAATGGCTTTTAAATGCCTGACCCGTGCCCGCACGATACCAATCGGCCTAGTCCTCAGTTGGAAGGAAGACAGAGGGATCCTCACCTGTTCTGGGTGGCAGTTACTGGGGCGATGTGAGCCGTGGAGCCTTCGGAACACATCAGGGTGTGGCCCTGGCCAGAGTTCCTCCATTGCTTCCACGGCAGCTTGCCTGTTCACAAAGGGTCCCAAGGAATGAGGAGAGGAGGTGGGGAAAGAGATGCCCCTGGAGATCCCCGTACGGGCCACCAAATATCGTGGTCTGAACCTGGGTTGGAAAAGAATTTGCAGACACAAGGCAGAATGTAAAGAATATAGAATTTATTAGAGGGAAGCATCGCTGCCAAAACAGCAGGCTGACTTCTTTCTAAATGGTGATGCAACAAAAATACCAGCCAGTCAACACTCGTACAACCCTTGAACAAGCCGCCATCACTTTCCATGGGGCCCACATTCCTCCCTAGATACACCCTGACAGAAAGCAGGCAACGGGAACCCAGGACCCCAAGACGCTCCCACTCAGCAGGAAGCATCCAGAGAGAATTCCGTCGCCCTTTCTCACAAAAGGGGTTCCCGAATGTCTGAGAGGGAATTAGGTAGTTAGGTAGATATAAACCGAATATCCAACAGGGCCAAGGAATTCGCCCTATAAATAAAGAGAGGGGGGAATGTGGTGCTCCAAGGACAATGGTGCTTCAAAGACAAAGGATGACCCTGCCTGAAAAAATGTCAGCGTTACACCCCCCACCGGACTTACTCGCCCTCCCCACCATGTTGCGATGGTTACGACATTCCTGAGCCCACCTGGGTGCTGCCCACGTGGGCAGTGGGACCTGTCCCAAATAAGGAAAGGCATATGCCCTGTCTCACTCCCACCCTATAGAAGGAAGGTATATGTGCCTCGACCAATCAGTAAACGAAATTTTCACCTTGGACCATTCCTTTGTTTTCTGCCTGTAAAAACTGACCAATAGCACATGTTCAGTCTCGACTCTCCCAGACTAGGAAGTTGGCCCGCTGTTCTGGCAGTGACCCTTCCCTCTAATAAATTCTATCTTCTTTAAAAAAGAAGAATTGTGTATCTTTTTTGTTTGCTTTGCGGTACGTGGGCCTCTCACTGTTGTGGCCTCTCCCGTTGCGGAGCACAGGCTCCGGACGCACAGGCTCAGCGGCCATGGCTCACGAGCCCAGCCGCTCCGAGGCATGTGGAATCTTCCCAGACCGGGGCACGACCCCGTGTCTCCTGCATCGGCAGGCGGACTATCAACCACTGAGCCACCAGGGAAGCCCAAGAATTGAGTATCTTAATCCTGTAGTATGGAGGTTCAAATGGAAAGAGGTGTTGAGAGAATTTACCAAAGTACGAAAACAAAACATAAATAAACAAAGAAACAAAACTTAATTTGATTTCAGGAGAAAGAAAAGGAATTGCAAGTGAAACTAAGATCAAGTTCTGAACAGAGTTGAAGAAGTGTTGAATTTAGTATATGTCATGCAAAGTTTAAGACTTCTCCAGCCTTGAAAATATTGTGAATTTTGGTGGAAATTTTGCCCTGGATAATTTTAAAGAGGAATAATTTATAATAATTAGGCTAAAGGTATTCCCAAGGGCAGAATTACATGTTAACTCTGGGCTTAAAAATGTAGCCTTCTCTTTGGGTGGGATGGTAGCAGAAAATAATTCAAAACAAATCCTTATTGCAAATATAGAGAGACAAAAGAGGATCCTAGGCCTACTTTTCCCCACTTATTACCAAAATATAACAACTAATTAGCTATTTGTCTTGAATATCTGAATTTTTAGATATGCAAATTCAAAAAGGAAGAAAAACAAAAAGAACCTTCTAGCTATCACTGAGGATCCCCTGAGCTTTCCCTCCAAACTGATAAGATTCTGTAAAATATCATTAGATAATACATAGCAATCTGGAGCTAACAGAAAAGCTTCTGGTGCTAATGTGAAAATTATAAGATAATATTCATTTGCCTGTAATCATCCACTAAAATGATGCACCAGGGACAGCTGAAAAAATAATATATTCCAGATTGTTTATCTATTTTACTGAAATTATTCCTTTATGTATCATCCAAAACACAATCTAACCCCCTGAAAGAGAACTTTATCATCAATTTGTACCAATTGCTCATAAATTCTGCTGGAAATAGTTTCTGAAAATAGATAACACTGTAAGGTGTGTTTGATTTGATAACGATTTATGGTAAATATCCCAGTTTGAAAGCCTTTTTATGGTTCCATTTAAGTTCCATTCTTTTTGGAAATTTTTCTTGGGAAAAAAAGGGTGAAACAAATGAAGGGTTGGAGGAGGTAGTTTTGTTGTTTGGGTCATGTGGTTCATATGTTTTGGTATTATTTGCTTGTTTTTAAGTGAAATAAATATAGTATCCTGAATTGTCTCTGATTTTTGTGTCCAAAGATCATTGCCTCTTTCATCTGGAAACAAGAGAATCTTCATGCAGAGGGACCAGTTATTTACTTAAAAGGTCTTCTCTGCCTTATAAATAATGCTCTCAGAAAAGACAACTGTCCAGTTTTCAGAGCACTACTTATTGAAGAGACTGTCTTTTCTCCATTGTGTATTCTTGCCTCTTTTGTGGTGAATTAGTTGACCATATGTGCATGGGTTTATTTCTGTGCTCTCTATTCTGTTCCACTGACCTATGTGTCTGTTTTTGTGCCACTACAATGCTTTTTTCATTACTGTAGCTTTGTAGTATAGTTTGAAGTCTGAGAGGGTGGTACCTCCAGCTCTGTTCTTTTTTCTCAAGATTTCTTTGGCAATTTCGGGTCTTTTGTGGTTTCATATGAATTTTAGGATTATTTGTTCTAGTTCTGTGAAAAATGTGATGGGTGTTTTGATAGGGATTGCATTCAATCTGTAGATTGCTTTGGGTAGTATGGCCATTTTAACAATATTAATTCTTGCAGTCCAAGAGCATGGGATATCTCTCCATTTCTTTGTATCATCTTCAATTTCCTTCACCAATGTTTTATAGTTTTCAGAGTACAGGTCTTTCACTTCCCTGGTTGAATTTATTGCTAGGTAAAAATAATTTCTTTTGATGTGATTTTAAACAGGATTTTAAAAAAAACTTTCTTTCTGTTAGTTCATTATTAGTATGTAGAAAAGCAACAGATTTCTGCATATTAATCCTTTATCCTGCAACTTAACTGAATTCATTTATTAGTTCTAAAAGTCTTTGGACCAAGATTTTAGGGTTTTCTATATACAATATCATGTCATCTGAAAATTTAGGCCTAAATGTAAGACCTGAAACCATAAAATTCCTAGAAGAGAACATAGGCAGAACACTATTTGACATAAATGGTAGCAATATTTTTTGGATCTCTCTTCTAAGGCAAAAGAAATAAAAGCAAAACAAAAACAAAATCCGACAACAATAGCAAAAACAAAATGAGACCTAATTACCCTTAAAAGCTTTTGCCCAGCAAAAGAAACATCAAAAAAACAAAAAGACAATCTAAAAAGTGGAGAAATTGTTTGCAAATGATATGACCTACAAGGGGTTAATATTCAAAATGTATAAACAGTTCATACAACTCAATTTAAAAAAAACACAAAGAACCCAATCAAAAAATGTGCAGAAGACCTAAATAGATATTTTTTCCAAAGAAGACATACAGATGGCTAATGGACACATAAAAACATGCTCACCATCACTAATTATTAGAGAAATGCAAATCAAAAAACAATGAGATATCACCTCACACCTCACCTTTTTGACTATTATCAAAAAGTCTACAAATAACAAATGTTGGAGAGGATGTGGAGAAAAGTGATCCCTTGTATACTGTTTGTGGGAATGTAAATTGGTGCATCCACTATGGAATAAGTGAATATCAGCATTCACTTATTTGGAGGTTCCTCAAAAAACTAAAAATAGAACTACCATGTGATCTAGCAATTCCACTGCTAGGTATATATCCACAAAAAAGCTAGAACATTAATTCAAAAAGATAATGCTCCCAAATGTTCATAGCAACACTATTTACTCTAGCTGTGATGTGGAAGCAGCCCAACTGCTCATCAACAGACGAATGGATAGAGAAGATGTGGTATATATTGATATACACAATGGAATATTACCCAGGCATAAAAAAGAATAAGATTCTGCCATTTGCAGCAATGTGGATGGACCTAGAGAATATTATGCTTAGTGAAATAAGTCAGAGAAAGACAAATACTGTATGATACAATTCATATGTGGCATCTAAAAAATAATACAAACAAATGCATATAGCAAAACAGAAACAGGCTTGCAGATATAGAAAACAAACTAGTGGTTACCAGTGGGAAGAGGGGAGGAGGAAGGGGCACTTCAGGGGTATGGGACTAAGAGATACAAGGTAATATGTGTAAAATAGGTAATCAATAAGGATGTATTTTACAGCACAGGGGATTATAGACATTATTTTATAATAACATTTAATGGAGTATAATCTGTAAAAATACTGAATCACTATGTTGTATACCTTAAACTGATATACTGTATCAACTATACTTCAATGAAAAAAAGGCAACCAATAATGTATATATCACTAAGTCCATAGGTAGACTTCATTGTCCAACCTGCTTTATTGCAAAGCAGCATTTAGCACAGCAGACTACTTCTCTTTAAACATACTCCTTCCTAGTATATAGGGACAACATAGGCTCCTGGATTTCCCCTTACCTCTCTTGATAATCCTTTTATGTCTCTCTTGCCAGTTTTTCTTCCTCAAGACAACTGTCAAGTAATAGAATCCCTCAATCCTTTTATAATTATAGATCTTTTCTCAGGTGATTGATTCTATTTCTTAGGTGTAAATGAGAATTCATAGGCATTTACACACAGTCCTACATTTCTAGTCTTCACTTCTCTTCTGAGTTTCAGGTTTATATATTTAAGTGCATACTCAAAATTTTTGGATGGATGAATCAGAGGACCTCAACATACTTTGTTCAAAACAGATGTCAAATCATTACACAACACTTCTTTCCCAAATTACCCTTCTTAATGTTCCCTATTTCAGCTAATTCTGTCAGAATTCATTTATTCGCTTGAACTAGAAAACTGAAAAATGTCATTAACAGCTCCCTTTGCCTCTCCCTCACCTCTTATCCAATTGTATTGCTTCCCCGTTAACATACCTATTTGTCCACTTCTTTCCATTTATATTGACAAAATGTAGTTTTTTTTTTTTTTTTAAAGAAGTATTCCTTGTTTGATGGCTTGTTTGATTCCTTGTTTAAGTGGCTTTAGCCACTTAATTGGTCACTACACATCCAGTATATCTCCCTTTTACTTCTCCATATAGGAGTTTAAGTGATAGTAAAAAATAAAAATTCAATCTGATGTTTGTCAGTCTTCATTATAAATTTATTCTCCTCTTCACTCTATGCTTAGCTCCTGGAAATTTTGATACTGATGCTCTACTGCTAATAAATAATCAATATTAGCACATTTTACTGCAAATGTTTTGGCAAGATATTAAAACAAAGTATATATAGTACACTATGACTATTGTGTATATGTGTGTGTGTGTGTGTGTGTGTGTGTGTGTCCATGTATACATACAGGTATAGTTACATCTTCTTAGAGAACTGAGTTCTTTATCATTATGTAAAGTCTTTCTTTATCCCTGACATTATTCCTTGCCCATTTTTGTGTGTCTACTTTGTCTGAAATTAATATAAGTAATCCAGATTTCCTTTGATTAGTGTTAGCAAGGTATATCTTTCTCCATCCCTTTCCTTTCAGCCTATCTGAGTCCTTATAGTTAAAGTGGACTTTATTTTTTTTTAAGATTTTTTTAAGAGTTTTTTTTATTGATGGCGACCATTTCTAAAGTCTTTATTGAATTCGCCACAACATCGCTTCCATTCCAGGTTTTGGTTTCCCGGCCACGAGGCGTGTGGGAGCTTAGCTCTCCAACCAGCAATTAAACCCTCGTCCCCCGCATTGGAAGGCGATGTCTTAACCACTGAACCGCCAGGGAAGTCCCTAAAGTGGGTGTCTTTTAGACACCATGTAGTTTGATCTTCTTTATTCATTCTGTCTTTTAATTGGTATATGTGAACCATTCACATATAAAACGATTATTATATATTTGTATTAATATATAATGTGTTTGTAACTGTTTTATATTTATTGCATTTGTTCTTTGTTCCTTTTCCCTCTCTTTTCTGCCTTTGCTTGTTTTAACTGAGCATTTTATGTGATTGCATTTTATGCCCTTTCCTAGCATATCAATTATACTTCTTTTTGAAATTTTTGTTAGTGATTGCCCTAAAGTTTGAAATGTACAATGTTAATTAAGCTATGTGTCACTTCACATAACACTATACTGTTTCACATGTAGTGTAGATTCCTTGCAACACAGTATTCCAAATCCTTCCCTCCAGTCCCATAAGAGATCACCAGTATTCACTTCACTTATTCATATGTTATAATCACCCAATACATCGATAATATTTTACTCTAACCAAAATTTATCTTTTAGATCAATTAAGGATTAGTAAAAGATTTTATTTTACTTTTATTTATTCCTTCTCCTATGCTCTTTCATTCTTTAAGTAGGTTATAGTTTTTGACCAATCTCATTTTCCTTGTCCCTGAGAAGTTTACAGTGTTTGTTTTTAACTTTTCTTTTTTTTTTTCAGGGCAGTTCTTCTGTCTGAAATTGGATAATTTATTCCATGGTTTAATCTCTGTGTACAATACTTGCTTATATTTCCCTTCATTCCATATTAGCTATGAAAGATTATTTCTGTATTTCATATGTGTGTGTGTGTGATTATGTGCATAAATGCAGTTGTTTCAGTTTATATTGAGAACAAGTGTTTGATAAATGAACATTTTACTTGAATGAATTTATATTTAAAGTATGGCATAGAATTTGGGTGTACTGCCTTAGCATTTGGTTACAGCTTTTTACTTATAACATAGAGTTTCCATTTTGTATAAACAAATAAGAGAATATCATTTTGAATGGGTTGATTTTTACCTCAACAAAAGCTAGAGCCATTAGGTAATACTTAGTGTCTGCACCAACAATGTTGAATCTTTTAAAGTCACCTCTATCTATTCCACTGTAATGTTTTCTGAATGATTCCATACCTTTGCTATTTACCCATGTCATCTATGCCTCAGTTATATCCATTTTCAGGGAAAAGCAGTATATATTTGAGACATGGCAAATGCCAGAAAATAATAAAGAATGGTACGAAGTTGTCTAAGTTTTTTACTGATATTTTCTCATAGATTTTCACCAATCTTGATTTACAGGATGGATCTTGAGGAGTGAATATTTCACTGAAATATAGCTTAAATCAACATGATGCTGTCAGAATTGTTCTCATATTGTATAAGTGATGGTATGGCAATAAAAAGCATTTTTTTATTGTATTTATAGGTGATGATACCATATAAAAGGTTTCCCCATGAATATTAATTCGTTAGAAGTGATACTGAATGTGAGATCTTTTATGTGAAAAGTTAAATATTTAACATGCTTCACACCATATGTGTTTTTGTTGTTTACCTGCAAGAGACTCAGATCCTCCATTAATGCTTCAATTTCTAAGAACATATTGAGATGTTAATATCATATGCAATTTAACGTAGTATTAAATTTAAAAAATAAAATTGTCCAAATAATTTTTTGTGGATGAATTTTAGCAGCAAACATTGTGGGATGAAGCACGTAGAAAGCAGCCTTATAGTGCAAGAAACAGTTCAGAATGAAACTGGTCACAGAAAACTGCTTTTTCTTTTCACTTTGCTTTCCTTTTATTCCTCTTACTTCTTTCCACCCACACTCCCATGTAAAAGTTGGCACAAGACTAATCATGCATTCATGTATATATTTGTTTATATTTTGGCTAGAAATCAGTTTAAAGCATATCTGTTTCAGAGTAAGCATATCAAATAGTTTAACATCACTAATAATTTAGGTGGAAAATCAAATTGCTGAATTTTTCAGTACATTGAAATCTGTTCACTAAATACCAGATTACCTACAAAGTTTAAGTTGTTTTAGGGCAGGTCGTGTTTTATTCTCCAAAGTTATTGACATGGTACTTTTCTCACAGTAGGCATTTAATGGAAAATTTATCTTATTAAGAAATGAATAGAAGAGCTTATTCAGAATTAAATTAATGTAATAACTTGCATTTCTGATTACATCTTAATTTTTGATAAGTTGCTCACAATGTTGTAAAGCTAAATAGAATATTGAATATGATCATCCCCTCAATAATTTTCAAATTAATGTACTAGAGGCAATACTATATAAGACAGGGAAAAAAACAGTTAAATGACTATGTGAAGAAAAAACATTAATATCTAACTTAGAAAATCAGCATGTACATAAATAGCATAAAATTAAGCTGTTTTGGCAGGTCTGAGTCAGGTTAATGGAAGAAGAGACTGATTCCAGCATCTAAGTTGGTCCTTGGACCATTTTCTGTATCAGGTAGGTCCCATTGTTATGTGGTAAGCTAGAAGCTCTCCAGGAAGCAGAAAACTGAAGTTACATAGTTCTGTCAGAACTCTTTTCAACATAGATAAAGCTTTGCCAGACCTGAGTACATTTCTGTACAGATTTTTCCCATGAAAACTTATTTTATATCTGCAGTGTGTGATGCAACTGTTTTCTCAGTCTCTGCTTTAGTTTTTGATATTCCACAAGGTCAGATAAATTGAATCATATAGTATGGAACACTTTTAGTCTAGCTCCTTTTATTTTCTACAGTGTTGTTGTTGTTGATTTAGTTGTTTTGTTTCCTTGATATTTTTCTGATTTGTTTTCTTTAGGTTTCTTGGATGCATGAATTTGTATTTTGATGTCTTTTCTTATTTTTGAAAAATTCTCTGCTGTTATTGATTTTGATATTTTTTCAAACTTTATCTTTGTCTTTGCATTCTGGAAATCCAATTATATATGTTAGACAGTTTGATATTGTATTACACCTCTTGGAAACTCTGTTTTATGTATATATATACATATATATGTGTATATATATATTTACACATATAATATATTTTTTCCTTTACCCTTTGTGTTTCAGTGTGGGCCATTACTATTGGTCCATCTTTGAGCTTACTGATTCTTTCCTCAGCTATTTCTAGTTCACTGATGAGCTCCGTGAAGGTATTCTCAATATGTTTTACCATATTTTAAATTTCTTGCTTCTATTTGACTCATTCTTATAATTTTCATGTCTCTATTAAAATCCTCCATCTGTCCATGAATATTGTCTACCCTTTCCATATAATGTCTAAAATATCACTTACAGGTACTTAATTTCCCTACCTGATAGTTCCAACATATATGTCTTATCTGAATCTTGTTCTGTTAAATTATTTGTCTCTTGATATTATTTTTGTTGTCCATTTTCATATGTCTCATAAATTTTGGATTAAAGCCAACATCATATATAGTGTAATAGATACTGAGGTAAATAATACTTAATATCTCACTTGCTGGGCTCTGGTGAGCCAATGCTTGCATCCCATCACTTCTTGTTTCTTCCTATACTTCAGCTTA
Organism: Aethalodelphis obliquidens; assembly: GCF_003676395.1. Taxonomy (NCBI): domain Eukaryota; kingdom Metazoa; phylum Chordata; class Mammalia; order Artiodactyla; family Delphinidae; genus Aethalodelphis; species Aethalodelphis obliquidens. Next base: position 55,082,606 of record NW_020837947.1, on the reverse strand, counting down.
GTTCACTGTTTTTCAACTTTAGCTCTCTGATTGGTTCACAAACATGACTGCCTTTTACGTTACATTACCTAGGTTTGAAACCAAGCAAACCCCAGACAGGCTTTCTTGGTAACAGACCCCTTCCTGTTCCCCATCTCTGACTTAAAGAAAACACTTCACTCTCCTGAACTTTCCCTGAGTTTCAAAAAATCTGGCCCAAGGATTAATGATTAGAGAAGTGAGAACTTGCAGAGACAAAGAACTACAGGGCCGGGAGTGGGGGTGGGGGGGGCAGGAGAATTGGTAACAATTTAAACAATAGATCAGCCATATAGCATTGTCACAGGACCTTTAGTTCCTCTGTGAAGGCCATAGGTAACAATGTCTGATGCACATTCCTAAATTGTTTTTACAGAAACAAGACTCCCACCAGATGGAAACTGCTGATTACAAGCATGTAGACCCCAGATGGGTTAGAACAAGAAAGTTGACGATTGAGTTTCCCATAACATCTCCCTGTTACTCACCATCCACAAATCAGTGACCCTCTGCCTCACACAGTCTTTAAAAAACTTTTCCTGAAAGCCACTGAGAAGTTCAAGGCTGCCTATTCTCCATGCTTGGCACCCTGCAATAAATGCTGTACTGTTCTTCACCACAACCCCAGTGTCAGTAGATTGGCTTTGCTGTGGATCTGGTGAGGAGACCCAAGTTAGTTTGGGTAATAGGTTTTCTCACTGTTCCTGCAGGAATATGTACATTTATATCATATATCTATATTTCTATCTATCTACCTATCATCTATCTATTTATATAATCATGTTAATTTTTACCCATCTATTTTTAATTTAACTGAATATTTTACTAATCTGATTTTCCTGTATTGTTTCTGTCCGAAGGTATCATATGCAGAATATATCACTCTGTAGCAGAGTGCTTGGTGTGATTTAATTATCATTACTAAAGAGAAAACATTTTTTATCAATGTGTATAATATTTTATCATTTATTTTGGTCCCACAAATATTTCAGCCATTCCTATTCAAAAAACAACTTGCTAAAAGTAATAAAAGGAACAGAACACAATAAAATGGAGTCTCAAGAAGACAATATCCAAGGTCTGTTTTCACTAATGTTTTATAAAATTTATGAATTGGCTTTGTCTTTTTATGTTTGATGGGCAGACTAGTGAAAGCTAGAAACTTAAATGTCTATGTAGAATAAAATCTGTTTAAGCCAACTGAATATTTGCTCTTTTTTTGCTCATATATTCTTGTGTAAAAATTAGAAAAAATACATACCATTTCTTATCATGTTGATAACATTCTTTATACTATTTAGTAGTAGTTATGTTCTAACCAATTGTATATTTTAAACAATGGCAGCACTGAGCCAATCCATCAATTCAGTCATATCTAAGAAATAGGCTCATCTGTTCCATGTAAAAACTGCCAACTGTAAAAAAAACTTTAGTGTAAAAACTGTTTAGACTTTTAAACTTCAAAGGAGTTATTTAATTAACTTTCTCTGCTTGGCCATGACCTTGTTACATTCCTTGTCTCTTTAATGCATTTTACTATGCAGCAAAACAAAAAATGATAAGGAGCAATAAAAATGTTCTCAGAATAATAAAAATAAATACACCATTCAATACATAATTATTGAGTATCTATTACTCTGCATACCCCACATTTTATAAAAGTATAAGCCATTTTTTTTTCCTGATAAAATAGAAAAAAAGTGCTCTTAATAAAAATGAATGCTGATTTTTATAAATGCCTACTAGAGGATTTTTTTAGAAAGTCTGGAAGGTGTCTACTGAAAAGGTGATACCTGAAACAAATTATGAGTTCACACTAACATGATATTTTTAAATTTAAAAAATTGTTAATCACTGGAAGATAGCAAAACCTTTTCAACCTCATAAAGGCATTTGCTTGTATATTTCTCTTCTATGTTTTCTTTAATTAACATCCATGTCTTCCAGAGAAAGTGACAATTAGCTCTCTATAATTTTATGGAAATCATTTAGGTTAATTACCATTAAACACATTTCAGTAGTCTTTTCAGATAGTTAGACAATGGAATCCATTCAATCAAGCATTTAGTCCTAATTGAAATAATTTTTTGATAATATTAACCTATCACTACATTTAACTTGTAGAAATATTCATTGCACATGAGATAATAAGCAAGAGCAAGAATGTAATAGCTTTAAAACTTTAACTTTTTGAAAAAATGTTGACATATTCCCAAATTTTCTCCCATTGTGAATCACTTGTTCTTTTCATTGATAATATCTTTGAGAGAAATTTAATTAGGAAATTTAAGTATCTAGGAATTAGGGATGAAAAAATGTCATTTAAAAAATATATTGGATTTTGCTCAAATCTCTATGGAAATTTCCACAGTTGTGTGTAGAGTTAGGTAACATAAGAAATAGGAATAATCCTTTTAGCTTAAAACCTAAGTAATGGCTAAAAATGAAAACAACCACAAACAGAAAGACAACCTACAAAATGGGAGAAAACATTTGCAAATAATGCAACTAACAAAGGGTTAACCTCCAAAATACACAAACAGCTCATACAGCTCAATATCAAAAAACAAACAACCAAATGGAAAAAAATGGGCAAAAGATCTAAAAAGACATTTTTCCAAAGAAGACATACAGATGGCCAAAAGGCACATGAAAAGTTGTTCAACATTGCTAATTATTAGAGAAATGCAAATCAAAACTACATTGGGGTATCACTTCACACCAGTCAGAATGGCCAACATCAAAAATTCTACAAACAATAAATGCTGTAGAGGGTGTGGAGAAAAAGAAACCCTCTTATACTGTTGATGGTACAGCCACTATGGAAAACAGTATGGGGGTTCCTTAAAAACCTAAAAATAGAACTACTACATGATCCTGCAATCCCACTCCTGGGCATATACCTGGAAAAAAACATAATTCGAAAAGATACATGCACTCCAATGTTCAGAGCAGCAAAATTTACAATAGCCAAGATATGGAAGCAACCTAAGTGTCCATCAATGATGAATGGATAAAGAACATATACAGTGGAATATTACTCAACCATAGAAAATGAATGAAATAATGTCATTTGCAGCAACATGGATGGACCTAGAGATTATCATACTAAGTGAAATAAGCCAGACAGACAAAGACAAATATCACATGAGATCACTTATATGTGGAATCTAAAAAAATTACAAATGAATTTATTTACATAACAGAAATAGACTCACAGACATAGAAAACAAACTTATGGCTACAAAAGGGGAAGAGGAGGAGGGATAAATTAGGAGTTTGAGATTAAAATATACAGACTATATAAAATAAATAACCAAAAAGACCCACTGTATAGCACAGGGAACTATACCTAATATCTTGTAAGAACCTACCATGAAAAAGAATATAAAGATAGAATACATACATACATATATATATATATATATATATATATATATATATATATATATATATAAAACTGAATCACTTTGCTGTATACCTGAAACTAACACAACACTGTAAATCAACTATATTTCAATAAAAATTTAAAAAATAAACACAAAGAAATGAAAACAAAACTGCAGCCAAGTATCCTAATCTAGTTCACCAATATCTTGTTCTGGAAATTGTACATAAAAATTCTCCAGGATTGATAGGATGAGTTGAGATAATGTTCGGATCAAGCAAGAATTTGATCATGTAAACTTTGCATGCAACAACAAAATATTTAGGTTTTCTTCTGTATATAATATGGATTCTGTGAAGAATTTTAAAGAAAATTTTTTTCTGGTTCATGCTTGAGAAATACCAATGTGGTTGCTATATGGATCATGGACTGTGAGGGAGGGGAAGATAGCAATAAAGACAGGGAGGAACATTCGGGAAAGTCTAATACAGTGATTGATGGTGGTATTTAGACTCTCAATGGAGACAGATATATTGCCAGATTTAGACATTCTTTAAAATTATAGCCAATAAGAGAAGAAAATTGGCCTGTATTTGAGACTAAAAACATATCAGTTTAGTATGATGCCTCATTTCTGTTTTGGTCTGAGAAACAAGGAACGTTGTGGCATTATTTACTGAAATGGAAATATCATGTGATATTTGTCACTAAGTTATACATGGTTACAAATAATTTACCTTTAGTTTTGTTGTTCCTTATAAATTAAAAATGGCTGTATTATTATAATTTGAATACTGTTATACAACAAAAAAGCCTTAACTTATATTTCACAACTTAATAAATGATTTCATATACTTTTGTCAGTTTGATCAATATTTTTTTCTTGTTCATCAGAATTTGGGGCAAGAGGAGCAAGCACTTCTCCCAGTGTTTCTTTCCCATGAAGCTAATTTTTTTAATAAAAAGAGACAGGAAAGAAGAGGGAAGAAGGGAGGGAGGGAGGGAGGGAGAGAGGAAGGAAATAAAAATAAATTTCATTGTATGAGTATCGCATAATTTGTTTATCCATTCATCCATCCATGAACACTTTGGTTGTCACAACAGGAATCAAATTAAGAAAATATAGAATCCTAAAGTATTTACTCTATAGAACATCGCTTTCCCAGCTGTGAGGCATACTATGTCTTTCTAACCACCTGTACAGTCTCTTTGAAGGATACAACATTTGTAACAACACATTGAGTAAAGCTAAAACCATAATTTTCTTTGATTGCAAGAGACATATTTGGTCCATTGAAAGATATCACTAAATCTTACCTGCTGTTTACTAATGATTATATTACTAAGTAGGTCACATAACTCACAAATAATTTCCTTTCACTAGACATAACTTTGAAAATTGTCAAACCTGTAACTTGTAGCATTCTTTCCCTTGTTTATCTTCAGAAATCTCAGATGACTGTTAACAGGAATTGCACAAATATGGCTAATAATTCTTCTCTTTTTTTTCTTTATCATATGCCTTAATTTTTATATCCTCTCCAAAGTCTTAAAGCTTTTTTTTTCAATATCTCTCCTAGCAGCTTATTCATCAAGTGACACTACAACATAAATAATCTGAAGTACACCTCAGGATCATGATGGAAAACTGAAAACATCATGCCTTGACAAGGATTCTGAGCTGTGTAAATTTGATTGTGGTCAATAAGGGAAGGACTTACTTTTGAAAAAGTGAAGGAATGAAAAAGGGTATGGATGTTTCTTCAATCCATATGAGACAAAAAGTTGCAATTTTCAAACCAAAAGTAGCCATTTTTCTTGCTCAACTCAAAACTGCAGGATTTACATTCTCAGACATATTCACCCTTAGTCCATCCAATTCTGATAATTATTAATTCATTAATCAATCTTAGAATACCATCTATTGACTTGCCTTCCCACTCCTCACCTCACATTCCTGTTTCTTATTCCCTCTTTTGATGAACAAAAAGTCTACCTCAAGAAACAAGAAAAATCTCAAATAAACAATCTAACCTTACACCTAAAAGAACTAGAGAAAGAAGAACAAACAAAACCCAAAGTTATCAGAAGGAAAGAAATCATAAAGATCAGAGCAGAAATAAATGAAATAGAAACAAAGAAAACAATAGCAAAGATCAATAAAAGTAAAATCTGGTTCTTTGAGAAGATAAACAAAATTGATAAACCATTAGCCAGACTCATCAAGAAAAAGAGGGAGAGGACTCACATCAATAAAATTAGAAATGAAAAAGGAGAAGTTACAACAGACATCACAGAAATACAAAGCATCCTAAGAGACTACTACAAGCAACTCTATGCCAATAAAATGGACAACCTGGAAGAAATGGACAAATTCTTAGAAAGGCATAACTTTCCAAGACTGAACCAGGAAAAAACAGAAAATATGAACACACCAATCACAAGTAATGAAATTGAAACTATGATTAAAAATCTTCCAACAAACAAAAGTCCAGGAGCAGATGGCTTCAGAGGTGAATTCCATCAAACACTTAGAGAAGAGCTAACACCCATCCTTCTCAAATTCTTCCAAAATATTGCAGAGGGGAGAACACTCCCAAACTCATTCTACAAGGCCACCACACCCTGATACCAAAACCACACAAAGCTACTACAAAAAAATTACACACCAATATCACTGATGAACATAGATGCAACAATCCTCAACAAAATACTAGCAAACAGAATCCAACCACACATTAAAAGTATCATATACTATGATCAAGCGGGATTTATCCCAGAGATGCAAGGATTCTTCAACATACGCAAATCAGTCAATGGGTTACACCATATTAACAAACTGAAGAATAAAAACCATATGATCATCTCAATAGATGCAGAAAAAGCTTTTGACAAAATTCAACACCCATTTATGATAAAAACTCTCCAGAAAGTGGGCATAGAGGGAACCTACTTCAATATAATTAAGGCCAGATATAACAAACTCACAGCAAGCATCATTCTCAATGGTGAAAATCTGAAAGCATTTCCTCTAAGATCAGGAAGAACACAAGGATGTCCACTCTCACCACTATTATTCAACATAGTTTTGGAAGTCCTAGCCACAGCAATCAGAGAAGAAAAAGAAATAAAAAGAATACAAATTGGAAAAGAAGAAGTAAAACTGTCACTGTTTACAGATGACATGATACTATACATAGAGAATCCTAAAGATGCCACCAGAAAACTACTAGAGTTAATCAATGAATTTGGTAATGTTGCAGGATACAAAACTAATGCCCAGAAATCTCTGGCATTCCTATACCCTAATGATGAAAAATCTGAAAGAGAAATTAAGGAAACTCTCCCATTTACCATTGTAACAAAAAGAATAAAACACCTAGGAATAAACCTACCTAGGGAGACAAAAGACCTGTATGCAGAAAACTATAAGACACTGATGAGAGAAATTAAAGATGATTCCAACAGATGAAGAGATATACCGTGTTCTTGGATTGGAAGAAACAATATTGTGAAAATGACTATACTACCCAAAGCAATCTACAGATTCAATACAATCCCTATCAAATTATAAGTGGCATTTTTTACAGAATGAGAATAAAATGTCTTAAAATTTGTATGGAGACACAAAAGACCCCGAATAGCCAAAGCAGTCTTGAGGGAAAAAAAACGGAGCTGGAGGAATCAGACTGCCTGTGTTCAGACTATACTACAAAGCTACAGTAATCAAGACAGTATGGTACTGGCACAAAAACAGAAATATAGATCAATGGAACAGGATAGAAAGCCCAGAGATAAACCCATGCACCTATGGTCAACTAATCTATGACAAAGGAAGCAAGGATATACAATGAAGAAAAGACAGTCTCTTCAATAAGTGGTGCTGGAAAAACTGGACAGTTACATGTAAAAGAATGAAATTAGAACACTCCCTAACACCATACACAAAAATAAACTCAAAATGGATTAAAGACCTAAATGTAACACCAGACACTATAAAACTCTTACAGGAAAACATAGGAAGAACACTTTTTGACATAAATCACAGCAAGATATTTTTTGATCTACCTCCTAGAGTAATGGAAATAAAAACAGAAATAAACAAATGCGACCTAATGAAACTTCAAAGCTTTTGCACAGCAAAGGAAACCATAAACAAGACAAAAAGACAGCCCTCAGAATGGGATAAAATATTTGAAAATGAATCATCAGACAAAGGATTAATCTCCAAAATATATGAACAGCTCATGCAGCTCAATATTAAAAAAAACAAAAAACCCAATCCTACACTGGGCAGAAGACCTAAATAGACATTTCTTCAGAGAAGACATACACATAAAAAGCTGCTCAACATCACTAATTATTAGAGAAATGCAAATCAAAACTACAATGAGGTATCACCTCACACCAGTTAGAATGGGCATCATCAGAAAATCTAGAAACAATAAATGCTGGAGAGGGTGTGGAGAAAAGGGAACCCTCTTGCACTGTTGGTGGGAATGTAAATTGATACAGCCACTATGGAGAACAGTATGGAGATTCCTTAAAGAACTAAAAATAGAATTACCATATGACCCAGCAATCCCACTACTGGACATATACCCAGAGAAAATCATAATTCAAAAAGACACATGCACCCCAATGTTCATTGCAGCACTATTTACAATAGCCAGGTCATGGAAGCAACCTAAATGCCCATTGACAGATGAATGGATAAAGATGTGGTACATATATAAAATGGAATATTACTCAGCCATAAAAAGGAACGAAATTGGGTCATTTGTACAGATGTGGATGGATCTAGAGACTGTCATACAGAGTGAAGTAAGTCAGAAAGAGAAGAACAAATGTCGTATATTAACGTATATATGTGGAACCTAGAAAATGGTTCAGATGAACCGGTTTGCCAAGCAGAAATTGAGACACAGACCTAGAGAACAAACGTGTGGACACCAAGGGGGGAAAGCGGGCGGGGGTGTGTGTGGGTGGGTGGGTGATGAATTGGGAGATTGGGATTGACATGTATACACTGATGTGTATAAAATGGATGACTAATAAAAAAAATCTGCCTGTGAAAAGCATAATAGTGTAAACATCTTGTTTAACAATGAAATGAATTACAAAAATAGGAGTCTCCTCTACCTAGTTATTAGTAAATTGTTAGACACATTTGTAGAACATGCACTGACAAAAGAAGAGAAACAATAACTTATTTTTTTCAGCATATTGAAAAGTGACCCTATTGATAAAATTTGATTTCTATCATTGAGGGGCATGAAAATATGATTTTAGGTTTGGAGGGCTTTGCTATTTAAAATTGTCTGATCACATTTAATCCGTCAGAAAAAAAGGGCAATGTTTTTCATACTAAAACTGCCAATCCCTATATCTTTCATGCATCCGTGCATCTTGCACTGTGAAATCATGATGATGGTATTTGATTAGAACTGTCAAAGTTTTATGTGTTCTTTTGAATTTCTAATTTACTCCTTTTTAACTTGACAGGCAATGATTCTTTTTCATATCTTTAAGACACTAATGAAAATATTTACATATTAACAAAATCCCACACCTCCCCACACTTTTTACAAATGATGAGTACACAAAAGTGACACTGTGTTTGAAGTCACACATCACAGCATTTGATTCATCTTTTTTCAGTCCTTAGTCTTGACAGGTGCTGATGGTTTGCTTCCTATCTTAGAAGCTGCTGCAAGCTTCACATCTACTTCCAATTAATACATATCTGTTATAGTCCAGCAGTTCTAACAGATGCAAAACTACAAAATATTTCTTCAACTTTCACTAACCAGGTGTTGCAACGGTACCTGGTCTAGCAGGCAAAGTGATGTGGTCTGTTTCTAACAAGTATATTGTCAATCATTGGACCTCCATATTTTACTCATAGACAAAAGCCATCAGTGTAATAATAGAAATTTGACTTTCCATGTAACTTTGTAAAAAAATCAGTAAATACTTCATATGCCTCTATGTTGACTGATACAAATTTAAGTCTATATTTTTGGTGTGTTCTTCCTTCTTCAATTTGAAAATTTGGTCTTCCAGAATATCATTCAGGCTTTCATAAATTCCAAATGTTATGCTACTTTATCACTATTTTAAGAACATTAAAGTGCTAAAGTTACTGGACTTTCATCAGCATGTATTAAATTCTGACTGAAAAATTATTAGAAAAAATAACCAAAAGAAGAATATTTTATTGCTTTCTCAGGAAGTTTCAAAGTACTATTTCAGGAAAGAAAATGTAGATTAATAGATAAGTAGGTAAGTAGATAGGTGATAGATAGATAGATAGATAGATATTGGATATTTTTTAATGAACAGATTTTTAAAAATTAAAACTCATAAATTTTTTTTTTTTTCGGTACGCGGGCCTCTCACCATCGCGGCCTCTCCCGTTGCGGAGCACAGGCTCCGGACACGCAGGCCCAGCGGCCATGGCCCACGGGCCCAGCCGCTCTGCGGCATGTGGGATCCTCCCGGACCGGGGCACGAACCCGTGTCCCCTGCATCGGCAGGTGGACTCCCAACCACTGAACCACCAGGGGAGCCCCATAAATCATTTTGACTGGTGGTCTATGCTACTCATTCCCAATTAAGAAATTATCGATTAAGCTCTTTAGAATCAAAATAAATGTTTCAGAAAAGTTAAGTAAAAATGGCACACTTTATATTGATATGAAAAAGAATTATTTCTCTTGTAAATTATATTGAAATGGCAGTAGGATTCAGAGCGGACTGTTTTCTTAGCTCACAACTGTGTATATAAGTGAAAGAGTAATATGTAACTGTTTAGTTCTTCTCGGGGCAAGGGAAGCTCAGTTTGATCGACATAGCAATATTAATTAAATTTTTCTTTCTATTGTGTCAGAATCAGCAGATAAGCGTAAGTGGTTCTGTAAGAGAATGGAATCTGAACAAGCAGCTGACTGTTACTGTGCTTGGGAATGTGAGGCTTGTCAAGATAATGTCTGTCTGAGTGTCTGTATCATTTCGTAATTGATAATACTTGCTCAAACAAATGGAGTGGAAGAGAAGCTAAACACTAACAGAAAGAAGACAGAGGAGAAAAAGGTCATATGATTTAGAATATGAATACAGATAGTTTTAATTGAGTCAGGAAAAAAAGATACTGTTTTATGATGCCAGAAAACATATTTCATAAGTGGTCTGTGTAGCTAAGTGCATTTTACTCTGGTTGAGTGCCGTTTAGAATGCTCACACAATTCGTTGTGTTCATTCACTAATTTTTTCATAAATACTTCACTGCTATATTTCAAATCCTGTGTTCAACACTGGCTAAGGAGTGATAGCATAATACAAATAACAACTCTATTCATTCAAGAGATGATATTCATTGACTTAAGTTTTAGGCATTTTGTATATATCACTAAATAAATCTAACAAAGATCCTTGCCCTATCACAGGTTATAGTTTAGCATGGAGATTTAATATTAAAAGCCATCAATAAATAAGCGTAATGCACGATATTGGCAGGTAATGCATGCTATGGGAAACAAAGGGATAAAAAGGGTGAGAAGTAGTCAGATTTAGGAAATATTTTGAAGGTAGTAGATACAAGCTTTTCTGCTTAGTTGATTTCAAGGAGAGAGCAAGAGAAAGAATATGACTCAGGATGAGTCCAAGCTTTTTGAACAAAATACCTGGGATGATGGTACTTACATCAACTAAGATGGAAATGTTTGCAAATGGAAATGGTTTTGGAGAATCAACAGGATTTCAGTTTTAGATACATTAAATTTGGCATAGATATTATACATACAAGTGGAGATATACTGTAAGCAATAGTATATATGAGGCTGGAATTTGGAGAGAAATATTTGGAGATCTAACCTTGAGGGTTACCAGCATATGAATGATATCTAGAATCATAAGACTGGATAAGTTCACCATGTGAGTGTAGATAGAAAATAAATAAATGAAAGAACCAAGGTTTAAACCTATATAATGAGTACACAATCCAAAAAAACATACAGCATATACCATATGTACATTATTGGGAAGGGGCCATAATAATAATTTTCATCGTTCATACATGTTTTTCATCACTTCTGTATTTATATTGGGATTACTATGTATGCCACAATATAAGAAAATGCTTCATTTTTAAAATTAGGAATTGTTTTAAAATAGAAAAACTGAATGCATAATTTTAGGGATGTAAATAGTACTTAATATGTATTTACAATATTATATTAATATTTTACATGTAATATTTAAAATCATATATTATATGAAATACATTCTCTTAGATTGTTACTTTCCTCTTTCCATAAAGCACTTTTTAAGACTTTTCACAGTCATTTTTGACATTGTCTTTATCAACATTATGGATATTTTGAGTGATCTAACAGAGTTCTCAAGAATCTTATTTTAGGAACTGAAAAAAAAATGTCTTGAGAATCTCCTATTCTCTGTTTACTGTCAAAAAGATCTTCAAGAAGAAATCTTTTCAGTTGTTGCCCTTATCATGAGAGAAAATATGGTCCTGTGGGACAATGGTCTCCGCTTAAGAAGTTCCTGTAGCACTAACAGATGTGGATGGTTATTATTGATGCAGTATTGGCAGAAGTAACAGAAGTATTTATGATTGTTACGTTTATTCTGTGGTTGTTATAGATAGAGTGAAAATCAGGAAACATATCCTAAATTTGTGTAATGAGAGAAGCAAAGTTATCATGCCAATTCTCGGCTTTGATTTAGACTATGTGGAACAATAAATTCCATTTTCTCTTCCTAAAACAATTTGAATTGCGTGAATTTCTAACTCATGTTAAAGGCACATTGGCAACTAGTTATAAGGCAATTATTTTTCTTTTCTTAAGGGCCAGCTTTTTAGAAGTAACAATTTACACTTGTAGTTAAAACTGGAGATAAAATCACAAAAAGTAAACTTAAAATGTTTAATGATCTAAGCATTTTTTTTGGAAAGTTGGGCTTCATATAAAACTTATCTATAAATGGGTATTTTTTGTCTTTATGACACAGTTAAATCAACTTCAGGGATTCTTAGGTAAAACATATTAAGTAAAAGCAAAAATTGTTAGAAGATTCATAAAATTCTTAGAAGTAATATGAATGTGAAAAAACCCAAGACTCTCGTTTTAATTTAAAAAAATAGGTCTGCAATAAAGATTTTTTCCAATAAAACATTAGATCTCAGTGTTTTCCTCAAGAAAATGGATGCTGCTTTGTTATAATAGTATATGGCATATAAATAATAATTACCATCTGTGTAGCATTTTATAGGGCACTTTCTTATATAGTATGAATTTGACATGTGCTATTTGAAATAAAATAAAAGAAGAAACAAACGGGTTTAACTTTGATTTCTGATTTGTGAAGAAATTAACTTATATTAATAAAATATAAGAAATAACCCCTGCACACATAAAAATACTGTTCAATTTTTAATGTTAGTACAATTTTTTGCTTAAATGCTTCCAGGATTTACACACATTTTTCTTATACATTTTGTAAATTAATATAATTGGACTTTTTTTGCATAGCATATGCAAAACATATGCATATGTCACTTTCTAACACTATTTGTAATTTTGATGAATTGCAAATAAATTTGTGGACCTACAGAACTGTTCTATGAAAGAGGCAAGAATAATTAACTTGATGTATTCTAAACGGTTAATATCATTTGTTTATTTCCTTAAAACCACATAAAACTTCTTTTAATGGGTGTGTAATCACACATTTCTAAGATATTAAACTCAAACTTTCTTTTAGGTTATTATCTTTATGGTATTAAATGTATCTGATGGCATTTTTTGCATGTGCCAATTTACTTGAAAGGCATTTTGGTATACTGGAACAACCTAGAGATTTAAAACCACAAAGACTGCTTCTTTCTGCTATGTGCATTTGTAAAAAGTTTTTACACTTAACAGTTTTAGGATCTTTACAATAGAGATAATATAACTCATCTAACTGAATTGTTAGAATAGGAACAGACACTTTTTAAACTATTTCTTTAGCTAGTAAATAATATTCAAATGCTAAACATTATTATCTATTGGTTAAAATAATTCTATGCTTTCACATAATAAGAAAAATAGTTTTGAATTGTTATTCCATATAGTAGTTTAGTGTATTTTGTTTTTTCTTTTCAACATACTATATCTTGAAAATCTTGAGTTACAATGGACAGGCAATTTGGTAAAACAGAAATAACATAGGCACTGAGTAAAAGCAATCTGCATTTTACTCCCTACTCTACTAGATAGATACAAGTATGGCCTTTGACATATTTCTGAATCTTTTTTATTCTCATTTTTAAAATGAAGAAAGTGATGTTTATTTGAGAAAGTTATTGAAAAAACCTTTCTTAGAAATGGTTCAAACTCAAATAACCTGTGTAAAAGTTGCAGAACATACTAGTGATAACATAAATGACAATCAAAACTGATTAGTTTATAAATGTGTGTGTATGTGTATAAGGAATAAGGTTGATTTATACAATAGACATTATGCTCTCCATATATAACAAAGTTGACTTATTCTACTATGCTTCTACTTTCTCACATACCTTTAATAGTGTTTCTTCCTATTTTGCCCGACTAAAATTGTACTGTATCATCAAACATTTGTGTATGTCTTTCCCTCTTCTGGTCCCCTTTTACTTCCACAAACTAGCTTGTCAAAATGACACTTCTACTTAAAATACACTTTCTGTGTATTCTGTATCTATGCAGCTGATTAAGACTAGAAAAATAAATGTACCATGGAGGTTGTTCTCATTTTAAATTCATGAAGTCACTTAATCCACTTTTTCATTTCTCTACACGGGTATTTTATATAATCTTTTTCTTTAAACCCCTGACACCTCATTTTCTATCCTCACTCTCAGCAGATGATATTGCTTTGTGCTACTATGAGAAAACTGAAATAATGAGAGATCTTATTAAAAAAATCCCCTGTAAAATACCTGCTTCTTATTTCACTACCACATGTGCAGTCATCAAGGATGAACTATTTTGCACCCATCTATAATAGTTCCTCCTATTGTGCATTATACCCCACCCTCTCTTGCTCAAGAACCTGGCTAGAACATTCCCCCTTTTCTCCCAGATCCTCAACACCTCTCTGTTCAAGTATTTCCGTCAATGTATAGATATTATGTTAAGAATCCCATTAAAAAAAATCCTTACTTGACCCATTTACTCTTTAGCTATTGCCTCACTTCTTTATTGCACTTCACGGCAAATTTCCTGAAACTAATTTTCCATATTTAATGTCTTCAATTCCTCTCTTTCCTTTTTCTTTTAAACTGACTCTAGTCAGTATTTTGCTACCATCACTCCACTGAAACCACTCCAGTCAAGGTCACTAATTACCTATGCATTGCTAAATCCAAAGATCACGTCTCAGCCCTTATCTTATTTTGATTATCAGCAGCATTTGCTGTAGTTTATCACTCCCACTTGGATATAAGTTCTTTGGTTGGCTATAGTTTCATCACTTGGCTTCTAAGGTTCCGTGCTCTCTTGTTTTTTTCTTTTGCTGAATTGACTGCTTTTTAAAGACCCCTTTGGTTCTTTTTCTTCTATATTCCAAACTCTCCAATCATTGGAGTGCCTCCAGACTCAATCCTAGAACTTTTATCTTCTACTTATTAATTTAATGAGCTCACCCAATCTCATAGTTTCAAATAATAGCTCTTTACTGACAACTCCCAAACATATATCTCCCTCCTAAATTACAGCTTCTCCCCTGAATTCCAGATGTATACGTCCAATTTCACATTTCTTGCTTAATATTGCCACATGACATTCAAACTGACAAGAAAAATTCTGAAATTCTTTTCCAAACCTTCTCCACCAATGGTATTCTATATCTCAATGACAAATCCATCCTTCCATTTCCTCTGGCCCCAATGCTTGAATTCATGCTTCTCCTCTTACTCCCTCAAATTCTATAGTCAATCCATCAGAAATCCTATCAATTCTAACTCAAGAATCTGATCACCATTTAGCAGTATTGTTGCTTCCACACCAGTCTAAACCACTATCATACCTACCAGCTACCTAGTTACTTCCTACTCTAGATTCTGGGTTATACTATTAAATATAAGTCAAACTGTGTCACTCTTTGTTCAAAACCTTTCAGTAACTATCTTATAGTAGAAGTCAAATATTAAAAATGGCCAACAAGGCCCCAAAGATTCCGATACCCATCCGACTTTCTTTTCTTTTTGTACCCCCTCCTTCTATCTTTCCCTCCTTGCTCTTCTCCAGGCATGTCAGACATTCTTCCTCTGCCTGGAATTTTCTTTTCCCTGATATAGCAGTGCTCAGTCCATCATATCTTTTGAGGTTTAGATGAAATTTCAACTTCTCAATAAAGTCTACTTGGGCTATACTAGCAAAAAAAAAAAAAAATCCTTTGAGTATTTCCAAACCCTTTTAGATTATTTTACGTGTACTATATTATTTATTTATTATTTATTGTTTCCTTTACACTAGAATATAAGTTCCACATATGCAAATTTTTTGTCTATTTTGTCCACTGATGCCTTGAATAGTGTCTACTAAGTGCTTAACAAATATTTATTTAATGGATAGATCACCAATATGGCTGCTATTATAAATGAGGGGACAAAGGGAGGAAGTAATTTGCCAATGATAAAACCAAGAATATGTTACAAATATGGAACCATGATTGCAGACAATTATGTTACTAGATATCATGTCTTCAACTACTTCACTACAGTTAAAACCATATGATAAATTATAATTTCCATCATGTGTGTTTCTGCTCTGCTGCACTGTCATCTCATACTGTTGCATTGATTACTTTTTAGTTTCTTCATCTGCTTAAAATAATAAGCATATATTTGGAGACTATATATAAGTTAGTGATATATTCTTCAAACAAATATTAGTAACACTGTTTGTACACATCTCAGCCAGGCAGCTTGTGTCTGGAAGCAAGGTTAGCTTTGGGAATCAAGAATTATATGTGCTCCTGAGTCCTTGAATTTTCATGAGACTTTAACACAACCTGCCTAAAGTAAGAGCAGATCATTTATATGGTGAAATGCTATATATCTTTCAAGAACCAACCTAAATAATAGTTGTTTAAGGTATTTCCTGTTTTTCTGAACTGGAAATATTCACTGTTGTCACAGAAGCCCAAAACAATTTTACTCCTCTGTATTAAAGGACCATATTTTAATTTGCAGTGTATTTATTTGAAAAAGTCATTATATACTCCTAAATGTATTATCAGTTGTTTGAGAACATATTTTATTTTTGTGTACCACAATATCCAAAGTAGGACATTAGTATAAAATATCTGTTGAATTGAGTGCATTAAAAAAGAAACAAAGTACACTCCAATTGCATGGTAAAGTAAGTAAAATGAACCTGTTTGTTTTTAAAATGATGATCATGATGATCTGTTTTCTGCACCATCCCCCTCAACCAACAGAGATGATCCTATATAACTAAGAAATTCTATGAGGTACAAGTACTGAATAAAATCAAATACTTGAAGGAAGATTTTTGTCCTGTTTGTTACAAGAAGAGAATTATAAATGAGCCATATGATGCCCTGGGTTTATTTCAGAATTTCAGTGTTTGTCTGGCTGTTTCAGAAAAGCTTAGGAAATCTCTCCCTGTGTCAGAAATCTTTACAATCCCATGTACTTTTGGATTTACACCATGGATAAGGTAGGATTTTCAGAGAAGTAACAAATAACATTTTAAATTCATTAAGCTTGAAAATCGTTGAACTCTGTAAGATTACTAAAGTACAGTAAGTTTTTACATTATATATATATATATAAAGAGCTTCTTGTAAACTTTGGCAGTCAATCAAAGAAAATCCTGAAGTTTTTGAAATTTACACTGCTTCATTTGCTGGATTATTAGTCTTAGAACCTTATAAATTTTTGTGGAAGATTCTGTTTTTCAAGCTCTGCATTAGAAAATTCTGCTTGACTGTCAAAATGCTCAACTACATTCCTAACATTTCTAACTCGAGGATTAATATTAATTCAGATGCATATTTTTGTCTACAAAAGTGATACACTATGCTTTGAACCAAAATTTTTCAATAATCACTCATATGCCAACTACCAGGAGCATTTGCTTTTGTCTGATTGGTTTTTTGTCTCAGGTGTGCATGTCACAACTGTACGACTGGTGTATATTTTCTGCAATTTCTTTTATCTTGCTGGTAATAGGCCATCAGAATTCTGAAACATTCCTGAAGTGAACAAAGAACAACTATGAAATAGAGGATTAAATGCAAAAGAAATGTAAACTACTGGCTTCAATGGTAAGGTTCCACTAATTCTAAGGATATGTTCAGTATTAAATATTTAAAGAATATTTCTATTACTCATTTTCTACTCAAAATTTTACATGTCTTTTTATCTCTGTATGCATCTTCTCAGCAGCTTTCAATTTTTCTATTTCTTTGAGTTAGTATTATACATTTCAAAACATAAAGGCTTTTTAGAACTGAAAAGGCAATGACAATTTAACAATTTTACTAGAACTGTATGAAAACATGGGGATTTAGACTCTGCATGACATACTTGTCAATTTTGAAAGTGTTATGTAAGTCATGCAAGTATGAAGATGCAATAGTATATTATGTCTAAGGTAGCACTGCCTTTACAGTTTATTTATATGTATATCCTCAAAATGACATATTTATATATATGGAAAAACCCATTCTTTGCCATATGATCATTGGTTATATGTGATTTTTCAAGTAAGTCACTATTGGTGACTGTGGATACATTTAAAATTATAAAAATGGAAGAAAACTTATAGAATAAGTTAACCTATAATTTTAACAAAATCTCTGTGTTTATTTTCTTCTAGTACAGTCAATAGATTATTATCTTGTTGCTACTCCTCTGGTTCAGTGCTTTTGTTTAGTAAATAAGTGGAATCTCTTCATTACAAAAGATGCAAACTGTACAAATTCCATTTGGGTGTTGTAACTATTGGAGTTTTGCCTGCATAAATAAATTGCTTACAGTTTCTCCATCTATAGAGATCCAGTTAACATTGCTTTATGACTTGAATTTCATAAACCAAGGCATTTCAATGTCTCAAAACGTTTTATTAAAATTTCTTATGCTTTCTGGTTATCTCTACTCTAGGCTTTGTGGCTGCTACACTTCTTCATGTCACTATCAGTGTGATGATCAAGGTCAATTTAGCTTCTATAACAACAATCCTTCTCAGCAAGCATTTGTATCTTAAAATTCTGGACAATCTGAAGGCAGATAGAAAAGAGGTTTATATCACAGTAATAAAACCAACAGTAATGGACACTGCAAGAAACATATTTATTTCATTTTTGCAAACTTAAAGCAATTTTACTGTCCTCGAATGTAATCTGTGCATCTCGTCAGTTAATCAGTTCCGCTTTTTTCCCATTTCTTCTCCATTATCTAGTGTTTCTCTCTCTCTCTTTCTCTCATGATCTCAGGAGGAAAACAAAAATGAATCTTTCTCTTTGTCATACTGAAACTTCTCTCTCCTTAAGGTAAGGTCACGATGGGGAGGGTGGGGTTTCTCATCATGAACTTTTAGTATTTATCACTGTAACCACCTAAATCATTTAGTATGTTTATTAAAGAAAATTGTACTTTTTTCTATTTCATTGTAATTAAAATGGGGTTTCATTTCTTTGAAAATAGGAAGTACATATAAGTATTTAAAATTTATTTAAAACAATATTAACTGGTAGAAATAAGTTTTAGAGATCTTGGGGGTAATTGTAAATACAAAGAAAAGTCTGTACTATTCTGAGAAGAACTTAACTTTGCAAGACTATTTTTAACTAATTTAGGTAATAGAATACCTTCTGAGTTAAAAAGAAAAAAAAATTTCTGTTCGAAAGTTTGTTCACGTTTACCAGTGAACTCCAAGAGATCATACTGTTGACTATTATGTATGCAGGTATTTCTATTTAAAAATATAACTTCACACAATAAAAGATAACATATATGAAATAATTGTTTTCAAGATAGTAGCCATCAGGTGATGGAAGACAATGAATGATGACTGAGAGAGAAGAAATATCCAATGTGGGCCCTTTACAACACCGTTAATGTCGTTGAGACAGTTTCCAGGCTTCTTCCAGGAGTTTGTTGTTGATCTTAAGTACTATCAAAATGACACGTTATTGGCATTTATTCTGCTTGGTATTCTCTGAGCTTCCTGAATCTGTGCTTTTGTGTCTGATATTAATTTGGAGAAATATTCAGTCATTATTGTTTCAAATATTTCTTCTGATTTTTTTCTCTCCTTCTTCTGGTATCTCCACTATGCATAAGTTACACCTTTGGTAGATGTCCCATAGTCCTTGGATATTCTGTTCTGTTTTGCAATGTCTTTGATTTCTTTGCCTTTAGTTTTCAAGGATTCTATTTATATACACTCTACCTCAGAGATTCTTTCGTCAACTTTGTCCAGTCTATTGGTAAGCTAATCAAAGGCATTCTTCATTCTTTTGCACTGTTTTTGTTGGATAACATTTCTTTTCTTTTTTTTTTAACATCTTTATTGGAGTATAATTGCTTTACAATGGTGTATAGTTACTGCTTTATAACAAAAACTATATACATAGTTTAGCTATACATATACATATGTTCCCATATCTCCTCCCTCTTGCTTCTCCTTCCCAAACTCCATATCCCACCACTCTAGGTGGTCACAAAGAACCGAGCTGATCTCCCTGTGCTATGTGGCTGCTCTCTATTTTACATTTGGTAGTGTATATATGTCCATGCCACTCTCTCACTGTGTCCCAGCTTACCCTTCCCCCTCCCCGTGTCCTCAAGTCCATTCTCTACATCTGCGACTTTATTCCTGTCCTGCGCCTAGGTTCTTCAGAACCACTTTTTTTTTTTTTAGATTCCATATATATGTGTTAGCATACAGTATTTGTTTTTCTCTTTCTGACATACTTCACACCATATGACAGCCACTAGGTTCATCCACCTCACTAAAAATAACATAGTTTTTCTTTTTATGGCTGAGTAATATTCCATTGTATATATGTGCCACATCTTCTTTATCCATTCATCTGTCGATGGACACTTAGGTTGCTTCCATGTCCTGGCTATTGTAAATAGAGCTGCAATGACCATTGTGGTACATAACTCTTTTTGAATTATGGTTTTCTTAGGGTGTATGCCCAGTAGTGGGATTGCTGGGTAGTATGGTAGCTCTATTTTTAGTTTTTTAAGGAACCTCCATACTGTTCTCCATAGTGGCTGTATCAATTTACATTCCCACCAACAGTGCAGGAGGGTTCCCTTTTCTCCACACCCTCTCCAGAATTTACTGTTTGTAGATTTTTGGATGATGGTCATTCTGACTGGTGTGAGGTGATACCTCATTGTAGTTTTGACTTGCATTTCTCTAATGATCAGTGATGTTGAGCATTCTTTCATGTGTCTGTTGGCAATCTGTATAACTTCTTTGGAGAGATGTCTATTTAGGTCTTCCACCCGTTTTTGGATTAGGTTGTTTGTTGTTTTCATATTGACCTCCATGAGTTGCTTGTAAATTTTGGAAATTAATCCTTTGTCAGTTGCTTCATTTGCAAATATTTTCTCCCATTCTGAGAGTTGTCTTTTTATCTTGTTTATGGTTTCCTTTGCTGTGCAAAAGCTTTTGTTTCATTAGGTCCCATTTGTTTATTTTTATTTCCATTTCACTAGGAAGTGGGTCAAAAGGATCTTGCTGTGATTTATGTCACAGAGTGTTCTGCCTATGTTTTCCTCTAAGAGTTTTATAGTGTCTGGCCTTACATTTAGGTCTTTAATCCATTTTGAGTTTATTTTTGAGAATGGTGTTAGGGAGTGTTCTAATTTCATTCTTTTACATGTAGCTGTCCAGTTTTCCCAGCACCACTTATTGAATAGGCTGTCTTTTATCCATTGTATATTCTTGCCTCCTTTATCAAAAATTAGGTGACCATAGGTGCATGGGTTTATCTCTGGACTTTCTATTCTGTTCCATTGATCTATATTTCTGTTTTTGTACCAGTACCACACTGTCTTGATTATCATAGCTTTGTAGTATAGTCTGAGGTCAGGAAGCCTGATTACTTCAGGTCCGTTTTCCATTCTCAAGATTGCTCTGGCTATTCAGGGTTGTTTGTGTTTCCATAAAAATTGTGAAATTTTTTGTTATAGTTCTGTGAAAAATGCCATTGGTAGTTTGATAGGGATTGCATTGAACCTGTAGATTGCTTTGGGTAGTACAGTCATTTTCACAATGTTGATTCTTCCAATCCAAGAACATGGTATATCTCTCCATCTGTTTGTATCATCTTTAATTTCTTTCATCAGTGTCATAATTTTCTGCATACAGGTCTTTTGTCTCCCTAGGTAGGTTTATTCCTAGGTAATTTATTCTTTTTGTTGCAATGGTAAATGGGAGTGTTTCCTTAATTTCTCTTTCAGATTTTCATCATTAGTGTATAGGAATGAAAGGGATTTCTGTGCATTAATTTTGTATCCTGCTAGTTTACCAAATTCATTAATTAGCTTTGGTAGTTTTCTGGTACCATCTTTAGGATTCTCTATGTATAGTATCAATGTCATCTGCCAACAGTGACAGCTTTACTTCTTTTCGATTTGTATTCCTTTTTCTTCTTTGATTGCTGCAGCTAAAACTTCCAAAACTATGTTGAATAATATTGGTGTGAGTGGACAACCTTGTCTTGTTCCTGATCATAGAGGAAATGTTTTCAGTTTTCACCATTGAGAATGATGTTGGCTCTGGGTTTGTCATATATGGCCTTTATTATGTTGATGTAATTTCCCTCTATGGCTACTTTCTGGAGGGTTTTTATCATAAATTGGTGTTGAATTTTGTTGAAAGCTTTTCCTGCACCTATTGGGATGATCATATGATTTTTCTCCTTCAGTTGGTTAATATGGTTTTTCACATTGATTGATTTGCATATATTGAAGAATCCTTGTGTTGCTGGATTACACCCCACTTGATCATGGTGTATGATCCTTTTAATGTGCCATTAGATTCTGTTTGCTAGTGTTTTGTTGAGGACTTTTGCATCTATGTTCATCAGTGATATTGCCCTGTATTTTTTATTCTTTGTGACATATTTGTCTGGTTTTGGTAGCATGGTGATGGTAGCCTCTTAGAACGACTTTGGGAGTGTTCCTTCCTCTGCTATATTTCAGTAGTGTTTGAGAAGGACAGGTGTTAGCTCTTCTCTAAATGTTTGATAGAATTCACCTGTGAAGCCATCTGGTCCTGGGCTTTTGTTTGTTGGAAGATTTTTAATCACAGTTTCAATTTCAGTGCTTGTGATTGGTCTGTTCATATTTTCTATTTCTTCCTGGTTCAGTCTCAGAAGGTTCTGCTTTTCTAAGAATTTGTCCATTTCTTCCAGGTTGTCCATTTTATTGGCATAGAGTTGCTTGTAATAATCTCTCATGATCCTTTGTATTTCTGCAGTGTCAGTTGTTACTTCTCTTTTTTCATTTCTAATTCTATTGATTTGAGTCTTCTCCCTTTCTTTCTTGATGAGTCTGGCTAATGGTTTATTAATTTTGTTTATCTTCTAAAGAACCAGCTTTTAGTTTTATTGATCTTTCATATTGCTTCCTTCTTTTCTTTTTCATTTATTACTGATCTTTATGATTTCTTTCCCTCTGCTAACCTTGGGGTTTTTTTGTTCTTCTTTCTCTAATTGCTTTAGATATAAGTTTATGTTGTTTATTTGTGATGTTTCTTGAAGAAGGATTGTAATGCTATAAACTTTCCTCTTAGAACTGCTTTTGCTGCATCCCATAGGTGTTGGGTCATCGTGTTTTCATTCATTTGTTTCTAGGTATTTTTTGACTTCCTTTTCGATTTCTTCAGTGATCTCTTGGTTATTTAGTAATGTATTGCTTAGCCTCCATGTATTTGTATTTTTTACAGATTTTTCCCTGTAATTGATATCTAGTCTCATAGCGTTGCGGTCAGAAAAGATACTTGATATGATTTCAATTTTCTTAAATTTACCAAGGCTTGATTTGTGACCCAAGATATGATCTATCCTCAAGAATGTTCCATGGGCACTTGACAAGAAAGTGTATTCTGTTGTTTTTGGATGGAATGTCCTATAAACATCAATGAAGTCCATTTTGTTTAATGTATCATTTAAAGCTTGTGTTTCCTTATCTATCTTCATTTTGGATGATCTGTCCACTGTTGAAAGTGGAGTGTTAAAGTCCCCTACAATGATTGTGTTACTGTCCATTTCCCCTTTTACGGCTGTTAGCATTTGCCTTATGTATTGAGGTGCTCTTATGTTGGGTGGATAAATATTTACAATTGTTCTATCTTCTTCTTGGATTGATCCCTTGATCATTATGTAGTGGCCTTCTTTGTCTCTTGTAATAGTCTTTGTTTTAAAGTCTATTTCATCTGATATGAGAATTGCTACTCCAGCTTTCTTTTGATTTCCATTTGCATGGAATATCTTTTTCCATGCCCTCACTTTCAGTCTGTAAGTGTCCCTAGGTCTGAGGTGGGTCTCTTGTAGACAGCATATATACAGGTCTTGTTTTTGTATCCATTCAGCCAGTCTATGTCTTTTGGTTGGAGCATTTAATCCATTTACATGTAAAGTAGTTATCGATATGTATGTTCTTATTACCATTTTCTTAATTGTCTTGGTTTTGTTATTGTAGGTCTTTTCCTTCTCTTGTGTTTGATGCCTAGAGAAGTTCCTTTAGCATTTGTTGTAAAGCCGGTTTGGTGGTGCTGAAATCTCTTAGCTTTTGCTTGTCTGTAAAGGTTGTAATTTCTCCATAAAATCTGAATGAAATCCTTGCTGGGTAGAGTAATTTTGTTTGTAGTTTTTTCCCCTTCATTGCTTTAAATATGTCCTGCCACTCCCTTCTCGCTTGCAGAATTTCTGCTGAAAGATCAGTTGTTAACCTTATGGGAATTCCATTGTATGTTATTTGTTGTTTTTCCCTTGCTGTTTTTAATATTTTTTCTTTGTATTTAATTTCTGATAATTTGATTAATATGTGTCTTAATGTGTCCCTGTATGGGACCCTCTGCACTTCCTGGACTTATTTCCTTTCCCATATTAGGGAAGTTTTCAACTATAATCTCTTCAAATATTTTCTCAGTCTGTTTCTTTTTCTCTTCTTCTTCTGGGACCCCTATTATTCGAAGGCTGGTGTGTTTAATGTTGTCCCAGAGGTCTCTGAGACTGTCCTCAATTCTTTTCATTCTTTTTTCTTTATTCTGCTCTGCAGTAGTTATTTCCACTGTTTTATCTTCCAGGTCACTTATCCGTTCTTCTGCCTCAGTTATTCTACTATTGATTCCTTCTAGAGAATAGTTAATTTCATTTATTGTGTTGTTCATCATTGTTTGTTTGCTCTGTAGTTCTTCTTATCCCTGTTAAATGTTTCTTGTATTTTCTCCATTCTATTTCCAAGATTTTGGATATCTTTACTATCATTATTCTGATTTCTTTTTCAGGTAAACTGCCTATTTCTTCTTCATTTGTTTGGTCTGGTGTGTTTTTACTTTGCTCCTTCATCTGCTGTGTGTTTTTCTGTCTTTGCATTTTGCTTATCTTACTGTGTTTGGGGTCTCCTTTTTGCAGGCTGCAGGTTCGTAGTTCCCGTTGTTTTTGGTGTGTGCTCCCAGTGGCTAAGGTTGGTTCAGTGGGTTGTGTAGGCTTTCTGGTGGAGGGGAATAGTGCCTATGTTCTGGTGGATGAGGTTGGATCTTGTCTTTCTGGTGGGCAGGACTACATCCCGTGGTGTGTTTTGGGGTCTCTGTGACCAATTATGATTTTAGGCAGTCTCTCTGCTAATGGGTGGGGTTGTGTTCCTGTGTTGCTAGTTGTTTGGCATGGAGTGTCCAGCACTGTAACTTGCTGGTCGTTGAGTGGAGCTGGGTCTTAGAGTAGAGATGGAGATCTCTGGGAGTGCTTTCGCTGTTTGATATTACGTGGAGCCAGGAGGTCTCTGTTGGACCAATGTCCTGAACTCGGCTCTCCCACCTCATAGGCACAGGCCTGACACATGGCCATAGCACCAAGGCCCTGTCAGCCACACAGCTGGCATGGTGAACCCGAGGGCAGACTGGGGTTGGCCAGCAGGATCCAACCAGAGTGCAGTGAAGTTGTGGCTATGGGCACGGCTGCGGCAAGCCTAGGGAGTCATGCTGCCCTCTGCTCGGGCTCTGGGGCAGCTCAGCGACTGTGGAGGTAAGAGATGCCAAATGGGTAGTTAGGGCTCTGCTGGGATCTTGGCTCCATGCCATGTGGCGGGGGTGGGGTGCTAGGCTCTCAGTCACTCGGGGAGAGAGGTGGGGGTGCTGGAGAGAGGGGCGGATTGGTAGGGAGGAAGCAGGGCGTGACCAGGCAGCCCGGGACTGCAGCTTCGCCGAGAGCTTCCACCTTCTCAATCAGTAACATTTCTTTTTGCTTCTTCCTTAAAATCTCCAACTCTCTGCTTACATTACCCATCCATTTTTACATGCTGTCTACTTTATCCATTAGAGCTCTTAGCATGTTAATCACAGTTGTTTTAAATTCCCAGTCTGATAATTCCAACATTCCTCCTGTGTCTGGTTCTGATACTGGCTCTGTCTCTTCAAGTTGTTTTATTCCACTGGTGTGCCTTGTGATTTTTTTCTTGATAGGTAGATAGTTTCTTGATAGATAGTTTATGCCATTGGTATGTCTTGTGAATTTTTTCTTGATAGTACCTAGGTGATGTACTAGGTAAAAGCAACTGCTGTAAATCAGCTTTTAGCAATGTGGTGGTGAGGTCTGTGGGGCGAGGAAGCATTCTATAGTCCTATGATTAGGTCTCAGTCTTTTGATGAGTCTATGCTTCTAGACTGTGCACTTCACAACAGTGTCTCAGGTTTTTCTCCTCCCTTTGATGGAACAAAATATCTAGTGTGGCCTGGAATTTGGTATTTCCCTTTTTCCAGGTCAGTTAGCCTCTGATAATACTCCAACAAGTTAGGCTCTTGGTTAACTAGATTCCTCTAAGGGAAAGCCTTGTTAAGAACAGGGTTCTCTGGTGTATTTCAAAATGGTCCCATTTTCCTTCCCCCAACCAGAAGCCACAGGAGATTCTTCTTTGATATTTACTGTGAGAATCTGGTCAAATTCCTGAAGGTAAACCTCACTGTATTGTGGAGATCTCCCTAAGACTGAGTCCACCTGGAGATTTTAACTCTTGGTTTTGTCCACACTGAACCTCTGCAACTCGTCAATTACCGTTGAGGTTCCTGTGGTGGTTCTTCCTCAAGAGCGTCTGCTCTGTTAAGCTATGACTCCCTGTATTCCTTCATTTGACTCCCCAGTCTTCAGGGCAGGCATTTGTCCTGTGTCTTACCCTAGTTAAGGGATCCAAGAAGAACTGTTAATTTTTCAGTCGGTTTAGCTTTTTACTCATTGTTAGAATGTAGTGGTGACTTCTTACATGCCAGACCAGATACTAGAAATTCCTATCTCACAGTTTTTGTAGGTAGTATTTTTAGGGTCTCTCACAGACTGCAACCAAGATGTCAGCTACGACTGTAATCATTACAAGACAAGATTGTGGAAGGTTTTACTTCCAAGTTCCCTCATGAGGTTGTTAGTAAGATTTTAAGTTCTTGTGGTATTGAAAATTCACATAGAAATGAAAAAATATCTAGAACAGATGAAACAAATTAGGAAAGGCAAGTTGGGTTAACACTACCTGATTTCAAAACTTTTTATAAAGCTATATAGCAATAAAAGAAGTGCAGTATTGAAATTAAGATAAACACATACATCAGTGGAACAGAATATTGAGTCCAGAGGTAAACCCACACTTATATGGACAGCTCATTTTTGAGAACGGTGCAAACACAATTTAGTGGAAAAATAATCTTTTCAACAAATAATATTGGAACAATTAGAAAAACACATTCAAAAAATATGAAACATTAAATTAGATTCAGGGATCATGCTAGGGACCTGAGGAAGGTATTTGCAAACTCTTTCATGTTTTACTTTTATGAACCTCTTTAGTTTGACCCTTGAATTAAATTAACAGCTCTGTGTTTGGGGTTCATGTTCTGGTTTTGATCGATTCTAATTCTTATGCCCTCAGTGTTCCTACTCTACTTTTGCCTCAGAGGTCTTTTTACTGTTTCTGAAAGTCTAACTCTAGCAATCACTATATTAATACTTTATAACTGAATCTGTATCCACAGCTATATATTTGTTTTGTCATATTGAATTTCAACATATTTAGAGCAAAAATAGTGACAAAATATTGAAGAATTCCGTAACTTCGGATCATCTCCTTGTGATAATGCTCATTATTTTTAAAAATCACAAAAAATAAAACTCTTAGGACATCATAGGACACTAAGTAATTTCATGTGAGTTACTTTTTAATCTAGATTAAGCATTTAATTGGGAATTTCTATAACTGAAAATAAGAACATAATTTTAATTAATTTCTAACATTAGGTATATACCTCTTGGCAATTTTCATGAGTTCTTGAGCCTTCTGCCTTTCATGATATTGTAAGGAAACATCTTTTTGTTAAAAATATGTTGAATTTATAAAATACCTGTGGTTTAGATATGATAGTTGTCATCATTTTGCTCTAGAAGAAAAACTGCAAATAAAATTTTGGCCTATGGAAATCTAAGTCCTTTATTCTAAAAGATTTTAAGTTTAAATGCCAAGTAGGTCATTATAACAAAAAATGTTCTGGTCCTATTACTTGGATGTAAACATCTGCTTTGGCTTTAATGTCATAAAATCCTGAGCTTAGAATCAATATATTCTTTTAAGATAACAGAAACAGTTTATTGTTGAGAATAAAGAACGGAAATGGAAAGAAAATTTAGTCATTTCAAATGCAAATTTACATGCATGTAATTCTCATTTGTATGCATGCAGTTTCAAAATGACTATGTGTTTGATGTGGAAAGACTAAAAATCATTTGCTACAGAAAAGCATTTGCTA
This sequence comes from Aethalodelphis obliquidens, assembly GCF_003676395.1. Lineage (NCBI taxonomy): Eukaryota > Metazoa > Chordata > Mammalia > Artiodactyla > Delphinidae > Aethalodelphis > Aethalodelphis obliquidens. Next base: position 55,054,157 of record NW_020837947.1, on the reverse strand, counting down.
CACATACATAAGAATATTATTCAACTTGAAGAAAAATTTACCACATGCATTAAATTGACACTATAGAGGTTGTAAAACAACAACTAATGAATTATTATCGTATGAATTGTATTTGTTTAAGGATGTTTACAATGATAAATGTGTCCACGTAAAAAACATTTCACTCATATGTTTTTATCTAAACTTGCATACATCCCACATATTTTACTTTCATTTTGGTATTCCATGATATAAAAATTAGAAATTGCAAGAAAATCAGACTGGTGTGTTGTTTTTTACAACACTGTATTCTGCATTCTTGATAAGAATCTTTTATTTCTTAACTCCTCAGTCTCTAACTCTAAATATCTAACTGTCTGCAACCAGATGCTCTGTAAAATGTCCTATTTGTTAACTGTAAAATTGCTGTGTCAACTTGTTCAAATCCAAAATACAGTGTGACACATAAGAAAAAATAGAAATGAAGCTAAGGAAACAAACAAGCACATAAACAGAAAAGCCAATTATTATTTCTAAGGAGCAGACTTCCTATTTTAAAAAATATATTTTAAAGTTATTTCTCAAATTATTCAGAATCAACATATCTTATTTTCAACACATCACAGAGAAACAAACATATGTCTGCTTTAAAATTTTTCTTCTGCCTGGGTTACTTTATAAAATAAAATAATATAGTTTAGCATGGATGATTTGTATAGACACTATAATAGGCAATCTGTATTAAACAGTTAAACATTAGGAGTAGGAAACACACACAATTGGAAAAGAAAAACACACTTATGCACTTTGCAAATTGAGCGATAGGAACCCTTTTTACCAAAAAACAGTTACAGAGGAAAGGTATCACTGAGAGCAGTATTGGTTTAAGAAAAAAAGTCACACAAAAAAATTATAACCATCTTTTAACTAGTTCCCAATTGTAGGCAAAAATACTGCTCTATTTCTCTACCTGGAACACCATGGTGAAGGAGAATATTAGACTGAAAGTTAGAAATGAGTACCCTATTTTTAATTCTATCTCATATTATATATACAGGTATAGGTGTGGTGCACCACCCAGATTACTCTTTAAAGAAGGACTTGTCACCCCTCTTGGAATCTGAATTAGGGTTTGACACAGCGGCAGAGAACGACCTCACCCAAGGCCATGCTTTTCCTATGTGGCGCATATCCAACAATGAATCCACAAGGTCAATCGCAATGTTGGAAAATGCTGACAGGTTACATTGACTCCAAACGTCCTCATGAGGATGGTCAAATTTGTCAGGTGTGAATCGGTTTCACCTCTTCCTCTTAGTGCTGCTGCCGCCCTCATCCTCACAGTGTTGATCCTTAATTAATACTTCATATGATAAACTCTTTCTCAGTTTCTGCTTCCTCAGAAACAAACTAGTGACAGTAATTCTCAGGAGTGGTGCAAGAAAGAATGCAACAATATTTGTAACTGGATGTCTTGCCAGCCTCTCTGCCATCATGAGATGATAAGTGGGGCACAGAGAACCCCTGACTCAAGGTGGTGATCCACTTGTTAAAAGTCTCACAAGTAGTGAGCTGGCATGGTTTAACAGTGAAAGGGAATGCTTAAGCTGTAGCCATTTATCAGACATTTGAGAGGCATAAGGGAAATAGTAAATATAAAGACAATGGGACAGGATACCTATTTATTGCTAAGTATCATTGATACCTTGAAAAAAGTAATGAAAAGCTGCTGGGGATTAATAGGTAATTAAAGCTAGCGTGAAAGCCAAAGTGTCCCTTTGGCAGTGTGTAAAGTGACTCTTATCCTGCAGCTGGAGGACAGGTAAAGCTGAGGCCAGGCCAAGGACTTAATAGTATGAATGGCTGAGGTCCAGAAAAGGTTAAAAACCCAACTAAATCAGGTTCGCTACGCCAAATTCAGGGCCGGTGTTGGGGAAATATAGGACCCTAATTTGACAGGTGTCCCCAAATGCTGAATCCTTAGATATAACTGCAATCCCTGAGCCTGCAGAAGTTGCCCAGCCCTCCCTATTGAAAGCTAACACTCCCTTTCTATTTAAATGCAGAGGCTCCTTCCTTGTAGGACTGCTGCCCGCAAACGGTTTGGCAGGTTATCAAAATGTTAAATGTAGAATTACCATAGGATTTAGCAATCCTAGCCCTAGATATAATCCCAAGAGAACCCAAAATATATATCCACACACAAGCTTGTATGCTACCTTCACAGTAGCATTATTCATGATAGCCAAAAAGTAGAAATGATACAAATTTCCAGCTGATGAAGGGATTAAAAATTGTGGTTTTGTTATCCATTTGCACAACAGAATAGTCATGCAATGGAATAAAAATTAATGAAGTGCTAATATATGCTACAACATGAAAGGATTTTGAAGACATTAGGCTAAGTGAAAGAAGCCAATCATAAAAGATAGATTGAATGATTCCATTTATTTGAAATGTCTACAAAAGGCAAACTTGGAGACAGAAAGTATATTAGTGGTCTAGATTGGGAAGGGATGATGGTGGAAAGAAATGAGGACTGATAGCTAACAGATATGGGGTTTCTTTTGCGGGGGTGATGCAAGGTTCTAAAATTAGATTTTCATGATAGCTGCATAATTGTGTAAATACACTAAAAGTTATTGAATTGTGCATGGGTGAATTTATGATTTACAAATTATATCTCAAAGTTGTTTAAGAAATGGTATGGAAAGTTCTCATATAACTTTCACTCATCTTCTCCTAATGTTAATTCCTTGAATAATCAATACCAGTAAAGTCACAGACTTTATTTACTAAAGTACTTTTTCAATTCCAGGATCCAATTCTGGATCCCAAACTGCATTTTGTTGTCATGTCTACTCAAGTCTCCTCCAAAGAACTAGTTTTTCGTTTTCATAATCTATCATTAGAATCTAGTTACTAAGCCCAGCTTACAATGAAAAGGAAGGCAATTGAACTCCCATCTCCTTGATAGAGAGGTAACTGAGAATTCATAATATTTTTTTGAAACTATCAAAGTAGTTAAAAAGTTGGGGGGAAGGTATATTGGAGTATGCAAATAGCTAGTTTCTTTTTAAAGTTTGTCCACTAATTTTGTCATTCATCAATGAATCTTGCTTGCAGTAGTTATTACTATGGTGTTCTTATGGTGATTTTTCTATTTCCTCATTTGTCTACATTGTAGGGAAGGGGAAAAATAGCTTTTCCTTCTACCCTTCTTGGTTCTTGGGTGGGGCTCTGTAACAAAACACAGATTAGCAAGAGAAAAGCCTAAATTTATTTAATATCAGTTTTACATGGCACAGAAGCTTTCATAAGAAAATGAAGATCAAAAGCATGTTTATACTAGGTTTGATGAAGAGTAGAAAGTCATGGAAAAATGTGATAGGACAAAAGGGTATAAGCTAAGTGTAGCGACCTGGGAAAAACTTATCAAGGCCTGTTTGTTAAGATTCTTCTTGGCATCCCTTTGTCTTCCGAGATAAGGGTGCTCCTTTTCTCCAGATATAGGAAGGGCATCTCTCACATGAGGCTTTTATGACCCATTTCAGGGAAGAAGGGTGAGGTGGCGGGGAGGGAGTCACAGTGGTATTCCTGCTTCTGTGGTTTTCTCACACTCTTTTAGCTTAAAATATTCAATGTACTAAGGTGCCGTATTTTGGGGTAGTGTGTCTTGCACCCTATCACAGTATTCAACCAAGTCACTCCTTGCGATGTTACAGTTCAATGGGTTTTGACAAATGCATAAAGTCATGTATCCCACACCCCGATAACAAAGAGTAAATTTCCATCACTCTAAATTTCTCATATGAAGCTCCTTTGCAGTCAGCCCCTTTCCTCCTCCAACCCCTGGCAAACACTTATCTGTTTTATATCCATATAGTTTGACCTATTGGATATGAGTATTACATTGGATATGAGCATATACACATATGCCTGCACCCCTCTCCTCCTCTCCATACACAAGAATGTAGCTTTTGTTCCATAGAAGAGATAACAAGGAGCAGAATCTGAGTTGAGTTTCTTGCCCCTCTTGAAAGGCTGCCATTCCTCTCTCCTATGTCTGTAGCACAAAAGACACCTCTCAGAGCTGTTTCTGTAAAGATTCAGGAAAAAGAGCTTGTATATATTGACCACTCCTTCCAGGGATTTCACACTATCCTGCCAATCTGCACTTGACCTTTAATATTTTGTCAGCAATTCTAGCTAAACTCTAATGTGTTCAGTAGCATCTATTCCAGTAAGTGTGAATTTGCATCTGTTTTCTCTCTTCAAGCATTGTATTTTCTTAGATTTTGGGCCAGTTATTTGATCTGCTACCAGTTATGATTTTGAAGTTAGTCCACCTCTTTTTCTGTTGCAAGAGAGGAAGTGTCCCACTATTTAGCTCTGCATCTTGGGGTAGAATCCAGAAGTTCTCAGTTCTATAGTTTTTGGTTTGCTACTACCAGTTTACACTTATTATGCAAAGCAGGACTCTATACCCTTAAGATTTGTGCTTAGAGTGAAAATAGATATGTCTAATGCAGCCCCACTGGTATAAATTATACAAACTCTGTCTTTCCGAGTAGAATTTTTCTCACTTCTGTCTGTGCATACATCTGGAAAGTAACATAGCCAAACTAAGTAAGCATTTCTCTATTTTGATTCTTTAAGTCTTTCAAAATGCATTTTACTTATCATTCTCTTCCTTCTCTTGCTGTTATTGACCAGTTTTCCATTTTATTTTAATATGAAAAATAAGCGAATGTTTGTGCTTTTCCATTGTAGTATCTGTGGGTTACATAAACTGCAGGAATGTAGCCAGTCCTTCTTTGGGAACTTTTACATAAGATAACGTCGCTGCCTGTGGATATCTTTAGGGATGCCCTCTTTGTCATGTGTGATATAGTTAATTTTGTTTATTTTTTCTTGATTAGCATGGCTAGGATTTTAACTGTTTTATTTTCTTTATTTTTATCTATTTTTGAAATGTCATTCATTTCACATTTTGTATTTACTATTTCTCTTCAATTATTAACCTATGTTTTATTTGCTCTTTAAAATGTGCCTTAAATTTGTATCATACAAATTTTGACATTTGGGGGTTTATTATTATTTAGTTTGAAATATTTGTGACTACTTTTTGGAGCCACAAATATAGAACATCTACCAAGTGTAGGTTGATGCTTTAGATTTTTTTTTATTGATGTCTAATTACCTTCAGTATGTACGAGGGTATAATTTATATTACTTAAATACTTTAAATATACTGAGACTTTTTAATGTTTCTGCATAGGGTTAATACAGTCAGTAAATGTTTCCTGTGCACCTTGAAAAAATGTTCTCCTCATTCATTATTAACTTGTGAATTAGGTCAGGTTTGGTGGATAGTGTTCTAATTTTGTATTACTTAACTCACTTTTTATCTTTTTTTAAAATTATTTAAGAGTGATTTTTAAAATACAGACTGGGAGAAAATATTTGCAAGTGATGCAACTGACAAGGGCTTAATTTCCAAAATATACCAACAGCTCATACAACTCAATAACAACAACAAAAAAAAATCTAATTCAAAACTGGGCAGAAGACCTAAATAGACATTTCTCCAGGAAGAACATGTAGATGGTCAACAGGCACATGAAAATATGCTCAACCATTTTTTAAAGGTTGTGACATTGAATATGTTAGCAAAACCCTATATGACATGAGTTTTCTGCTTGGATCTAATTGATTAAAGCAAGCATATTTAAAAGTAACATTTCCTGAATAAAATTTTAGGGTTTTTTCCTGTATTTTCTAAAATTGATAGACTGTTTATCATTATCATTTTTCCTTTTGGATAGTCTTCAGCTGTCATCCTAATATCTCAAGAGACTATTTATAGACCAAGCATATTCTTTAGGTGGTATAAATTTCCTGAACTTGACATTTATGTGTCATATCTATAAGAGTTTTATATACATACGAATAGATATACATAATTATATATCTATCTATAGTTTTAGTAATATATACATATACTTTCCTAAGTATGTATTTGTGTGTTTATATATTATAAGCTATTGCCTCTCTCAGCTTCAAATCTACCCTTCTATATGCAACTTCATGATGTTGGGATTGGGACTCTCCAAATCAGTTTCTATTTTGCCAGCTATTCTTGGTTAGTTTCCACTAATAGAAGGAGATTGGTAAACTTGAGAAAGGAGAATGGATTTGCTCCTTCTAGTTTTCTTCCTGTTCCTGTTTTGCTTTTTGTTTGTATAGGCATCACCTTGGCAATGATTCTTCATCCTGGAGGTGGCAGTCTGTTCCCATAACCGCATAGCAGCAGCTGAATCCATTTTGCAATTTTTCTATACCCTTAGAACCAGTCTTATTTTGTTACTTGTAGATCTCAATACCAGTGGGCCAGTGTTCACTTCTTAGAAATCTGGAACTCAGCTCCATGGGGACCCTCTTTGATTTCAGAGATGCCAGCAACAGCATAGCAGCACCACCCCCTTCCTGAGCCTAAGTTTAAGCTCTGCAGAGCCTTCCTGCAGGCTTCTCAGGGTTAGTCACTCCAGACTCTTCCCTTTGCTTTGGTAGCCATATCCTACAATCCCTACATTTGTGTTATTTTGTTAGTGTCTTCTGTTTTTATTATTTGGTGCTTCCACACTTGGTAAACAATTTTTATTTAATATTATTCTGTTAAAAGAGCTGGTATAATTTCTCTGGGCAGGTATTTGAGTGATACACAAATAATTCTTTTGCTGATATCTTTGATACAGAGTGATATGATACAGCATTTTTCAAATAAGCTGTACAGTGATTAAAATCATTAGTCCATTTAAAATTGCTTAGTAGTTGATTTCAAACTACTATAAGTCCAATGATAATTATATTAGTATATATTTTATCTAACCATTTTAAATTTGGAGTTAATTATATCAGTCTAATAAGGCAGAAGTGGCAAGTATTTTGATGCAGGCAATAGTATTATACAACGCCTAGCTCTGTATGATGTATATTCCTCCCCCTTTGTCAATCACTTAACAGTTTTTGTGAAATTCTAAGTAAAATGAGTCATCTCCATATAATGAATAATTTACATCTTCTTACAGGACTGACAAGAGTACAGTGAAAAATCATCTTTAATTTTGGAAAAATTTTGCAAATTATGAGCCATTTGCTGAGTTTTTATTCCTCATTAAATGATTCTTGTCATGTGTAAAATTCTCATTGAATGCAAATGACAGTATTCACATATTTTCAGATTTGTGAAATAACTTTACATGGAGAGAAAAATTTTATTCCAATGACAATAGGTAATTTGTCTTTCATATAGGTAATCTCGCCTACGGAGGGAAAATTATTGCTAATGTCTGAGTGCAAGCGGTTTTCACATTGTTTAAAGGAGTCAAATTTGTATGTCAGACTAATGCACTTTCCCCCCAAATTTTACAAAAGTAACTTCAGCTATCTGACAGGAAATTATTAATTCTGTGATATACTTAGTGATTCAATAGTTTTCTGTACCAGATGACATTGATTGACTTTGAAATGTAATCAGTAAAATACAGTGTATATATTAACATCTAAGTAACCACGTTTATTATAATAGGAGTTTATTCCACTTGTGTATTTATGTGACGCTGTCAACTTAAGAATGAAATTTCATTTTTCATGATTGTTGTTTAAGTGTGTGAACAAGGGGTTCTAGCTTCCTGGATTATAAATAATAACAAAATAAAACACACGTCTTTAACTCAAAATAGACTGGCCTAGAAAATGCAAAGTTATCAAATACATGGAAAATTTAATATTTTTTCACTGTTGTTTTTAAGGATATCTGTTATTTCCTTGATGACCTTTAAAAAACTGCCAGGTGTGTATTCAGTCTCAGTACTACCCATGGATGGTTATAAGAATACCAAGATTTGAGTCACTGTGGTAATCAGAGCACCAGGTATGTGTCTGAGCTTCTATTTTATCTTTTGGGATTCTACATTAACAGGCAGATGTTCTGGGTTCCACTCTTGGCTGTAATATGATATTGGATAAGTCATTCTACTTTCAGGCTCAGATTTCTAATATAAACCTGAATTCCTATGACTTTAAGAATTTTTCAAGATTTATATGAAAATCAAATGTGATTATGCATGTGGAAACTCCTAAGAAAAAATATAATTATTTGTAAAATTTCAAGTTGTAGAGTTGTGGGAGAAATGACTCTAGGACTTGGTATCAGGTAGCCATTAAGCAGAATCTCTTTTACTTTTCCTTCAGTGGAGATATGACACTATAAATCTCAATTAGTTGATCCCAGGAAGAGTATCAGATACCTCTTGTAGAACCTGTCAAAGTGTCTCAGGTATAATGCAAAAACAAGGACCAGGAAAACAGCATGCCTCTAAATAGACTGCCATGCTGCACAGAGCTGGTCTACACATGGTTTGATAAAAGCTTGGAAAAGGTGATCTTGAACATTTTCTATTCATTTAGACCCATAATTGAGAAAAACTGACTGAAATAAGTTAAGAAGGACTAGCAGCACAGGATGAATACAGGCAGGAACAGGGTAGTTGACTTCAAACCTGATCCAGTAGTTTGCACATAAATTTTCCCAATTATTTCAAAATCAAAGTATCTCTTAGGAATCCAGGGAAACTATTCACTACTACTTAGATCATGCCAGATATTTGTATATATCTGAAGCCTATCACCTATTACAAATAAAATAAAAATTATTGATGGTATGTGCAGAGAACTCTGAATATCTGTTATTCAGAGTTACAGTATCACTTCATTATAACGGATAGAACATTTTGTGTTTTCATATCCTTAAAATCAAACCTCTGTATAATAAAGAGCAGGGCTTGAGAGAACTATACTCCTAAAAGTCAAAAGAATAAAATTCTTTATGATGGATATTTCTCACCTTATGTAAAATAAATCTATATATTTTTGTATTTAAAACAAAGGTAGTCAAGTTTAGAGGGTGTCGTTTTGAGAAAGATAACCTAGGTTAATTCCTAGATTTGCCAGTGAGAAGCTATGTGACCTCAGGCACCCTATTTAACTTGTCTGAACTTCAGTTTCCTCATCTACAATATGGAGGCAGAAAAGTCCTGTAATATAGAGTTGTGAGGATTCAATTAGTTAGCACAGGTCCCAGGTTAAGCAGTAGTAAACGCTCAGTACATGTTAGGTATTAATACTGAACAATATATATATTAGAAAGCACTTTAGAAAAATTAATGCAAATGATTTTCTTAAAAACTTCAATTCTTTTAATGTTTTTGTTTATAAAATTACACTTTAATGTCTGTTTACATTGTGAATTTTTCAGTCTCACCATTCATTTATTACTTATTTCTTCCCCACCTATTTTTGCAGCATATATAAAATGTGTGATAAGTACTTGCTGAATGTTGAACATGTCACAGTAAGAAGCTCACAGACCTTACCCTAAGGGAGATCAAGAAGCTCACAGTATAGTAGGGAAGATAAACAGATTAACACACATCCAATGCAGATGGTGAAGTCTTTGACAGCTCTATTCACAAGATGTTCTGCGACCTATATTAGCACCTCAGCCTTGTGCAGACTTTAAAGTCCTATTAGAGGAAGTGTCTCTTAGTAACACCAATCTCAAAAAAAAGGAAAACTGTATTTCAAAAAATAAACAGTATGTGAGAAAAGTACATTAAAAATGAAATTAAAATTCTGGGGAAATAGAAACTGAAACAAACAGGAAAAGAATAGTGAAAGATGAAGCTAAAATAGAGATAGAGGCAGTTACAAAGTGCCTTTTCTATGTCACTTAAAATTTTTTCAACTTCTTAACGAGAGTCACTGGCATGTTTTAAGCATAGTTTGTACATATTTTTAAGAGGTCACTCCAGGTCTAAGACAGAGAATGGTTTCGAATGAGAACAATCCAGAACTTATTCTACATAATTAGAATAACAGTAGTCTAATTCTGAGGTACTGACAATGGAGAGATGGATTGAAGAATTAAACATCCATTGAGGGACAATCTAGAATTGGTGACTGAAGGAATGTGGAGGAGAAATCACATTATATCTGGTATGACCTGTGTTAAAAATCATATTTCAGGTTCTTTTTGCTAGAGAACACATTATCTCAAAATACAGTGGCATAAAATAAAAATTTATGATTATTTCTCAGGGTTCTTGAGCTAGACTGGGCTCAGCTGAGCAGTTCACACTTAAGATCTTGGTGACAGACAGATGGCAGCTATGGCTGAAATCATCTGGTTGTTTATGCTTATATCTGACACAAGGGCTGTGATGACTGAACTAACTAGGAACTTTTAAGGCATCCCTCTTTCTCTCTCTCTCCCCGTAAGTCCTCTCCACATGCTATCTTAGCTTCCTCATAACATGGTAGCTAGACTTCTTCCCTGGAAGTTGGATTCCCTCAGAGAGACTGTTCTGACAGATAAGAAGTAGACACTGCCCTTAATTCCAGGGCCTGGAAACGGGCATATTATCACTTTTTCCATATAGGTTGATCAAAGCAGATACCAAACCTACCCATATGCAAGAGGAAGGATCACTGTCTCTGACTCTTTATGGGAAGCATGCCAAGGAATTTTTTTTGGCCATCTTTAATTCACCATACCCATTATTGTTACTATTTTATTTCTTGAGAATCAACTGGAAAAGGGGAGTGATAGAACATGAGGATACTTGCCAGTTTTCTAGATATTGAAATTTTGAAAGGGAAAGTGGTTTGGAAAAGAAAATGAATTCTATCTGGATAACTGTCAGACTACCTAGTAGAGATACACAATCGCTGGATTTGGATCCGAAGACCAGAAATTGGGATCTCCTTTGGAGTTAGGCTTTACAGTTATTCATCTACACATTCTATAAACAGCAATTGAATATCTGGCAGTGGAGGTGAGCACTCTAGGAAATTAGAGAGATAAAGCAGATTAGGAGACCCAAGAAGAAATGGCAGAAGAAATGGCCAGGTTTTTAAGGGCTGGGCAAAAGTGAGGAATACTGGGAAAAAAATGGTCAGATATGTAGGTAGAAAGGGAAGAGAGTCTGTTATCATAAAATCCAGGGTTAGAAAGCATTTTATTAAAAATTAAAAGAGATTGTCATGAAAGTTTTAGAGAATCTTCCTTTACTCTGGGTCTGAATTAAGACAAATTCATAACATTTATGACTGAGATTAAGGTTTCTTTTAGATTGGAACTGGTTTTCAGAACCTGAGAATATTATCGTGTTTGGAAAATGTTCATTTGAAAAGTAAGCTTTGCTGTGTTTGCACTTATTTTCTTTTTAATTTTACTATGGCTTTTAAATATGTCTACCTACATTTATATCCATAACTTTGTCTGGTTCATCAATACTTTCTTATAATTTTGTGACTACAGAAAAATGAAAAAATCATAGGGTGTCTGACAAATTTTTGTGATAAACATTTTAAGTGTTAGACCTTTAAAAGCCTTGAAGTTTCTTTAAAGCACCCTCTTAGAGGTTTTTCTTTTAACATTTTAGACACATTTGGCTTTTCTAAAACTAGGTATCAAGACAAAGAGATTCTGCTGAACATCATGTGATATCTAATCTGTCATGGGAGGCTTTTCTGCCATTTCTGAGAAATCTCCTTTTTGGGTATGATCTTTCTTAGAATAGAAAAAGATTTACAACCCTAATACAACCTGCAGTGAAATCTCATTGTACCATTCCAGAATTACTTATAAGTCTCATTAGAAGTCATCCTTGTTTCTATGTGAATAATAAATATGATAAACTTTCATGAAAGTAAGAAAATATGAGTAATAAAATGAATTCATTATAGTGAATATTTAAAGGTTAACAACATGAAAAGTATGCTTTATTTTCTTAAATATGAACAGATTTGTGGCTCTGGAAGTAAATAATTAGTCTTACTTTATATACTGGCTGCCATTGACTTATGCTGTTATTGACTTGGGTTGTCATTGATTAGCTCATGTATATATGTATATGTGTATATATATATATATATATATATATATACACACACACACATATTTTTGTATTCTTTATATGAGTATATATGTGTGTATGTGTGTGTGCAAGTATGTGTAAACTTCAAACTAAAATTGTTAGAGTGTAACAATTTAAAATATATGGCCATCTCTTTCTAAAGGAAATAATATTTGTCTTCTTAATAGGAATAACTATGAAATAAAACTCTAACAACATCTTATATATTTCTTTTTTTAGATGTTTCAAGTAAAGACATAAAGTTTAATTATATTTTTAAATGTCTTAGAAATAAAACATCTAAATATTCATTACCAGTAGCTAAAATATTTGTCTTAGCTCTCAGTTTCAGTATTGGTCCAATATGTAAGCACTGGTAGGTAGAAAAATCTTCACAAACAAAAGTCTTTATGTACAAATTGTATGAGGTCATATAATAGAAAATATGATCACACTGAAGGGAAAATCTACATTTAATAAAATGGTAATCAAGGAAAAAATTAAAATTAAAAACAAATATATCCAGATTTAAGATGTACTTGATGATTTGATTTCCTTATAGCAAGAAATCTTTTATTATATTATCCATTTATTAACAGAGTAAGATTGATACCATTGTTCAGAAGTGTTATTTTAAATGGCATCTTAATTAAGATAAAACTTACATTATTAAATTATTTTTTCATAGTGTAGATAATTAGCAAACTATTTCCAGCTCTATTGCTCTATCAGCTTTGTATGATGTCAACATAGCTTGGAGGCAGAGCCTGGAGAATGCAACACGAATATGTTTACAATTAGACTCATAAACAGGGAGTGAGTGACCTCCTCACATTCCCTGATAACATGGACCATCCAACCTCTCTAAAGGAGACACCAGCAGTTCTGAGATGGAGCCTAACAAAAATAGCATGGGATGAAATTCATTATGAGGATGGAATTTATCAAATAGATGCTGCATCCATGCCAGTACACATTTGATGTTTTAAACGTCCAGGTTAAGACATGGGGTGAACAATCTTGAGCAATCTGTGATGGTGTTCTCCAATAGGAGAAATTAGAGTTATGTTTCGGAGAGGGGACACAGTTTAAATTTGAAGACTGCAACAATGGTACTATAATAGAAGTGGTGACCAAATCATGGGAGAATTTTAGAATAGGCCTTTAAGAATAGACATGTGTAAAAAACAGTCTGTCATCTTGTTAATATGACCTCTTTGTAATTTTTGTCTGAATTGTGAGAGTGAAAGAGAACCAACTGAAATATAAGTTGCACCAAGTATGAAAGATGGCACAGGATGACATAGTATGAAAGAAAGTTTTTCACCCATGGTGAGAAAGATGGTGAACATAAGAGCAAAAAGAGAGAGGCTGATCCCGTTATCATTGTAGTATAGTTTTTTTCCATATAAAACCAATCATACACCAAGTTGACAAGAACCAAACTGTGGAAAGATAGATTAATGTACAGTTTTTAGTAGAACCCACAGTAAAAAGATGAATACCTATTGTAGCCAGCTTTGGTTTTTGTCTGCTTTTTTGTTCACATTGAATCTAGCTCATAAGTTTGTAGGGTTACAAACACATAGTAGGCTAGATTTCCATAAATGAAAGGTAGATTTAAAATAATTTCATATATATCTCTAACAGTTAAAAAATTAAAATTTATTCTAAATGTCAATAAAGCATTCAATATGAAAATGAAATTTGATCAATTAAAAATAGGGAATGTAGTCACAACCAATTGTGAATGAAATTCAATTGATAGAGTCCAACTGATATTTTTTTCCCTAATTTATTATTAGGAAAATAATATTCAGTTCTTATAAGCTTTGATTGCATAAATGATATCTCAGACTTTGAGGTTGTTGAGAATCTTCCAAAGAAGATCTAAAGTTTTGATAGACTTTTTAAAACTATCTTATTTAAATAGTCACTAATTCAGAATCATTTTATGAATTATCTTTTTCCTTCATCATTATCATAATTTTTTATGAAACAACTTGGAATATGTTTTGAAAAGAAATCAACTCTACTACTGATTTTCATATACACAAAAGCAAGATTAGATCATATCTTATCATGTATCGATCATGTCTTATCAGGTATCATGACTACGCAGTTTGCAGTTTTCAGAAGTTAGAATAAACAACATTACATCATGAACAGTGACAGTACAGCAAATAGAACCACTGTTTGACTTCACAATCATATAAAAGATTATCTGTAGAAATATTTGAATTATAGTGAAGACTTTTCTGTGATTTCCTTTAAAAACCATTTTCCTCATGCTTGTTTTCCTTGTGTTTTTAAATATTTCCAAACCACTTCATTCCTAAGGCCGTTAATTAACTGTCAATAATAACAAACACTTCTCCCTCTCTTTGTAGTGAGATCACAGTGTGACAGCTATATGACAGCATTTGAATTACAGGAAAATGAAGTAGGTTGTCTATAGTCATATAGTGCAAAAACTAAATGGATTATGAACCCAGAAAAAATATGGCTTCAGAATTCATGCTTTTATCACCTGTGATTGTTCATCTCATTCCATGTGTTAACTTGGCTATGTTATGACACCCAGATATGTGGTCAAACATTATTCTAGATGTTTCTGTGAAGGTAATTTTTAGATGAAATGAACACTCAAATCAAGATGGCCTTGTCCACTCAGTCAAAGGCCTTAATAGAAAAAGATGCCGTTTCTGGAAAAAGAGGGAATTTTGCTGGAAGACTGCCTTTGGACTCAAACTGCAGCTCTTCTCTGGGTCTACAACTCACCAACCCACCATGCAGATTTTGAACTTTCCAAGCCTCTGTAAATGTGTGGGACAATTCCTTAAAATCTCAATCTCTCCCTTCCTTCTCTCTCTCTCTGGGTCTCTCTCTGTGTCTCTCTTTGTCTTTATCTCTTTTTCCTCAGAATCACTGTAGACCAGGGTTGATGTATCTTATGCTGCTCTGAAATTAAGCTCCCTGTTATCAGTGGGAATAAGAGCATTTCAGAATAGCTCAGACTAACTGGCAACACTTAACTGTAAGAGGTACATACAATGAATGTGATGGATAGAAAGGACAGAATATAATCCACAGCAACCTGACCTACAGGGATCTGTGGTAATTTGAAGAAAACATGATGCTTCAGGATGCAAGACAGATGTGGACCCCATACAAATATTTCCTGACATATAATACCAGAAAGATCTCTGGCTGTGCCAGTTTTCAGATGTAAACAACTTCTGAGACCTAGAGCTCATTGGTTTAATGGGAGGCTTGGTCACCTTGAAGAAAGGCCCTATAATCCCACAGGAAGCATATACCATACTGGTCAATAATTTTTCTCCAAAGGAGCTGACAGCTGTTTCTTATAGTAGCTAAATACTAGGAAAATTGAATACTCAGATCTTCACAGTGCTATTGGATGCAGATTTTAAGCCGACACTGAACTGATACCAGGAAATCCAAAAGTCATGAGCCCTCCTCATCACTTCACCCCGTTTAGAGTGATAATTCAAATTCCAGTCCAACTCCATCTCATAATTTTTCCAGTAGGTCTGTTGACCTAGGCTATTTCTATGGTCTCTGAATGCATGATCAAGATGAATATAGTTAAGTGCTCTCAGAATCGCATTTTGTTTTCTTGACTTATGGATTTCAGAGCCATTATTGTAGAAAAGGCTCAGTAGAAATCCACGATACCTCTTACCCCTCTCAAAATAGAGTACCAACAGCAACACTCAGTGAAATGGCACAGTACGGTGAAAACTTCACAAACCTAAAGGATGCAAGGATGATAGTCCCTGACATATCCCCACTTAATTCAATACTTTGTCCCCTGAAAAAGCAAATAGATCAAAGCAGATGACAGTGGTCTATTCTAACTTTAACCACGTGACAGCCACAATCATAGCTGCTCTAACGAATGTAGTATCTTACTGAAACATATCACACAACCCTGAACCTTGGCAAATGGCTATTGGTGTGTTGTTATCAACCCCAACCCAGAATGGGAATCAGAAGCCATTTACAATCCTTTAGGACAGACAGCAGCACACATTTACTAGCCTTAGAGCTATATTAATGTTCCTTCTCTGTCACAGTAAAGTATGAAGAAGGCTAGATCCTGTAGTCAATGTACAGAACATCATGTATGTCATCCATACTGACAAAAACTGAATCAATTTTGGGGCTTTGAGTAGGTCAATAGCAAGAGAGGAAACTGTATCCATTTCAAATTATGGTACTAAGTAGTACTGTCACTTAAACCATATGGCTTTGTAGATGCCATGATGCTAGAAAAACATCTACAGAATCAGGGTACCATGTGGATATTTATAGCACAGACTTCTGGGATTCTCAAGCAGTGTCATGATTTGTGCAACTGAGAATTATTCTTCAATTCAGTTCTTGGATCTATCATAGACTCATAAGCCCTTGACATTAGCCTTGAGTCTTTCGGTGACTAGAGGACATGAAGATGCCCACAATGAAATGCATATTTTCTGAAATACCAAATAATAAGTTTGAGTAGACTTAATACCAATTCATCATACAATGGAAAGAGAGTGTTTGAGGTACAGCTCAGGCAATTAGAAAGGACAAAGTATATTACATAAATAGGTGTCCTAGACTCACATGTCATCTAAATCTGTTGCATTGATATTTATCCCTCACACTTTACAGGTAGTTCCCTAAGACCAGATATCAAAGAAGGAAAAATTCTAGGTCCATTTAATGGCTAAGTTAGTTCAATATATTGGTGTGAACTAAATATACTTTTTCAACATTATTGGTCTGGAACCTAGGAATGGAAATTATAACAGCCCCTCTCAGTGACACATTGGGGAATTTATCCCCACTATTTTAGACTGTGTTAAAATTTTATTTTTGACTTAATTCCTAGGTTTTAATTTCTTGGGGTTTTGATTTGTTGGAGACAGGCTTTTCTACTTGGGAATACAGTAAGGGTTCAACCTGGTTACTTTGGACAGTTTGCACCAAAAATCTGAAGGCAGACAAGTTATTCCTACTTTGATAGAGGTAATTGACTCTGATTTTCATGATGAAATAGAGCTGTTGCTATTAAATCAGGAGAAGGAAGAATATGGCTGCATCTCTGGAGAGTTACTGGTGTGCTTGTGCATGCTTCCATTTATGGAGATAACCACAAAGAGAAAATTATAAGCACCAGGAACTGGCAACAGCACAGTTACCTTGGAGAAAGAAGTCAGGATCATCTTACTGGGCAAACTACTTATTAGCAGAAGTACTGACTGAGGTTGTAGGAAATCTAGAATGAGAGGTAGAAGAGAGAGATGATATATATAAACTATGGCCACAGGATGAACTGCATACAGGAAACTAACTTCTCAACGGTTTCTTCCATTATCTTCTTTTTTAAACTGCAACTGGCTACAAGTATCAGTGAATCAGTAAGTAAAGAGAGTGGATCTGAATTTTGCAAGAAGTGAAATGTAGCAAAACATAATTACTGATGGTTTCCTATTCCAAGTACTGGTATGTATCCAACTAAAAGCATATCTGACAGTGAAAATTTATGGTCTATAAGTGCCTGAGAGCTGACAATCCCAGGAGAAGCCCTCAAATAATGAAGGAAGGAGGTGATGGGTAAATACCACAACTTTTTTGACTTTAGGTGGGATAATTCTGAGGTGAATTTTATAAGTCTCTCCAAGGGTCACTAGTGGGATAAAACCCTATTTTTCCAATGTGTTAACTTAATTACTATCATAACCTTGAATGACTATATCGCTCCCCTAGTCCCTCACTGTGCTCCTGAGATGATTTCTAAATAAATTATTTACTCTATACATGTCATTTTGGACTAATAGGCTTAGAAAACCATCAAGTGAAAATGTCTCTCTAAAAAATTCTTTGATAGATATAATTGCTATAGGGAGCATAGTCTACCTAGAAAACTGAGAGAGTTGAACTCCTTTTCTTGAAATTTTTTATTAGATTGGATTAGATTAAATTCCCTTGACTTGAAACTGAAACTCTATCTACAGAGGAATAGAGATATAATTTTTGACCTATGAAACAAAAGGAAATCAACCTAACCTTCCAAAATAATGTTATTAAAGTGTCCAGAGATTAGATAAATATATGCAAATATCTTTATGCATTAAACAGAAAATTTAATGGAAAATGATTCCCCATTTCAACAGCAACACCAACTATAAAATACCTAGAAATAACAATAAAGAACATTGTTTAAGATCTGTATAAAGAAAACAGCACAATTTTATTATTACAAAAAAAGTCTAATAAATTTGAGTTAGGTATAAGGAAGAACCTATATTTCAGAATGGGTGTACATGGTTTATGTGAATTATAGTTTCACTATATAATAAAACTTAAGGTTACCAGAAATCTGATTATTAAGACTTGAATGACCGGCCAAGAATTTTGGATTTTAGTTTGGCATCTTGGGAGTGGGTTTGATCATTTCTGAATTTTAGAAAGGTTTGGCATTACATAGTCTAATTTGGAATATCAAGAAGCTACAGTAGGTAAAACAAGTTCTATGTGACAATTACATAATTATTATTGGTATAGATACTAATAAGAGATTCTATCAATACTAATAAGAGAAGCTGACAATAGAAATATTATTTTAAGAAGGCAAAATACTCTGTTTCAATTTTCCTAAACCAATATGTGTGTGTGTGTGTGTGTGTGTGTGTGTATAAATTTTTAAATGTAACCATTATTGACTATATGGCTTTTTCTCTAAAGCTCATAATGGCCAGCTCTCCAAATATATTCTATGGCTCAAAGACTACAATCAGTCTTGCTATGGCTATTGATAGTTCTGATATCCAGAATAGTATGGGTGCCCCTGCTTTAGCAGAAAACTGCCAATCCCCTCAGTATCTGTGAAGATCTCAGAACTGTTTTCTATTCTCCTGATGTGATTATGATTTTCTTTAAATTGGGGTAGGTGGAAATATGTTACCAATGAAGAATTGAATATTCTACTTCATTCCTAGCTAAGAATTTCATTTTAACACCATCTTTGCACATTAAAAACTAAAATAAAATCCCTTGAGGGTAAATAAAAGATGTCTGGGCAGAGATAAAATGTAAAGCATTTGAAGATGATTCTAAAATTCGGGATTATGTATATATGTATAAGAAAAATCTGGTGCAATGGCAATAGTCCCTTTGAACTTGCATAGAATAGATAATGTAAAAAATTTTTTTAATGAATCCGCAAATTAGATTCAATTTTCTAGATAGTCAACAAACTAAAGCAGCACTTTCCACATTGTGTAGCTTTCTTAGGTATACATGTGATTAATACATATAACACCAAATCAGTTAGAAGCGTTCATTCAATTATTAGCTTTTGTGATACACTGAAAAATATTTTCCATAGAATAACATTTGAAAATTTTAAGTCTCTTTGACTATTTTGTTTCTAAAAAATAAACGCCTATATTTCTGCTCTGACATGTAAATAGTGTGGATGTTAGCACTTCCATCCTCATGATAAAAAATGCTAAACAAGCTGAAAACAACTCAGAGAACTGAGGTCAAAGGGCAAGTTGCTGCCCACAAACCTGAATAGACTCAGATATGGAGGATCACAGAAAATCACAACTTACTTGGAGCAGAAGCCACTGCTGGCACCAGTACAAGTAGGCAGACTTAAACTGTAATTGAAGAACTGCTGGCAGCTCAGTGTGGAGTGTCTTGAAAGTTATGACCTCTGGGGATCCCAGTGTTAGGCAGGCCACCAAAATTCCATGAGTTTTACCTTCAGGATGCCCACCAGCTTCTCACTGTGAAAAACAAGAAAGGAAAAAAAATCCCTTAGTTCTTCCTGTGTATAGTCTTTATTACCATAACTTTATAATAAGATTTGAAAGTGGGTACTCTGAGTCTTTCATATTTATTTTTCTTTCCTTTTTCTTTTTATAAATTTACTTATTCATTTTTGGCTACATTGGGTCTTTGTTGGTGTGCACGGGCTTTCTCTAGTTGTGGCGAGCAGGGCCTATTCTTTGTTGCGGTGTGCGGGCTTCTCATTGCAGTGGCTTCTCTTGTTGCAGAGCACGGGCTCTAGGCACGTGGGCTTCGGTAGTCGCAGCAGGCAGGCTCAGTAGTTGTGGCTCACAGGCTTTAGAGTGCAAGCTCAGTAGTTGTGGCACGTGGGCTTAGTTGCTCTGTGGCATGTGGGATCTTCCCGGACCAGGGCTCAAACCCGTGTCCCCAGCATTGGCAGGTGGATTCTTAACCACTGGGCCACCAGGGAAGCCCTACTTTTCTTTTTGAAAAGTTGTTAAGGCTATTCAAGGTCCAAAAATATAGTGGGAATTTGACTGGAATTCCATTGGCTCTATACATCAAATGGGGAAGACTAGTATATTAGTGATATTGAATCTTTAAATCCATAAATAAGGGGTTTTTTTTTTCTCCATTTAACTAGGAATTTTTTTTTCTTTCATCAGTATTTGGAATTTTCTTTATCCTATTTTACTGAAGTACAGTCGACTTATAACATTGTATAAGTTTAAGGTGTACAACAAGATGGTTTGATATATGCGTATGTAGTGAAATGATTACCCAATAAGTTTAGTTACCATCAATCACTTCACATACTTAAAATTGCTCATTCCTGTGATGAGAACTTTTAAAGTCTAGTCTCTTAGCAATTTTCAAAGATACAGTACAGTATTGTTACCTACAGTCATCATGTTGTACACTACATCCCCCAAACTTATTTATCTTATACCTGGACATTGTACCTTTTGACCACTTTCATACATTATCCTACCCTAAGCCATACCTCTGGCAGCCACCATCTTGATCTCTGTTTTTATGAATTTGTTTTTTCAGATTCCATATATAAGTGAGATTATACAGTGTTTGTCTTTCTCTGACTTATTCCATTCAGCATAATATCCTCAAGGTTCATCTATGTTGTTGCAAATGGCAGGATTTCCTTTATTTAATGGCTGAATAGTATCTAGATCTCTATATATATTCATCTGTTGATGAAATTGTTTGTTCTATTCTTTTTTTATGAAAGAGTGCTAGCAACACTTCTTCCAGATCTCTAAAATCATGGTGGAAGATGGAAATTCATATATACATTTTATTTAGTTTATGAATCAAGATTGAAACATTAATGTAGCTCATCAGCCACATATAACTGGATTCAATAAATTTTGTCTATTAGGATAATTTTTCCTTTTGTTTACTTTTATATGTAATTTATTCCATGAGTTTCACTTATGTTGCTGTAATATCTTATGGTTTGCAAAATAGGAAGCCTAATCTTAAAATATTTCTGTATGGTAGGAGTATTCCCATTTTAGATGAAGAAACTGATGCTCAAGGAGGAAAAATTTTTGACAAAGTTTACCAAGAAAATATACATTGAAGTTTGAAAATTAGCTAGTGCTTCCAAAACCCATGTCATTGTTCCATACTTATTCTGTGTTTTATGTAACAATGCACTGTAAACATTATAATAAAAATGAAGATTGAATGTATAACAACATGTTTATAAAATTAATATACAATTAATTAGCAATTAGACTTTATATCTGTGTTATGAGTGCTTTGGGGATATAAAACTCTTCATGGATAAGAATAATCTAATCTCGATATCAGAATACCATCCTATGTATCATGAATATTGGTATCAAGCATGATATATTTAAATGAATCTCTATCAATGTGAAATACTTTGTCATTGACAAATGATGGGCTATATAGGAAATTAGTATTTAGGAAATAAAGATATAATTTTAAAAATCCTTGCTTTCTTACTAGGGGAAAAAGGTTGAAGTAACTGTAATATTAAATTATTTTAAGAATTAATTAAATAGATTACTAAAAATAAAAAATGGAAATACTTTCCTAGAATTTTATTCTGAATGTTCTTCTAAATTGAAAATATATTACTATGCTAGATATCAAGCCTCCAAGGAAAGCACTTAACAGTTTCACATTTCACTGACTAGTGTTTGAGATAGTTACTTTAAATCATAGCAGGACACGTGGAGTTAAATGATTTTATCTTGGCTTGAGAATTAACCAACAGCTGAACACTTTACCTGCAATCTCATTCAATGTGATTTTAATGGACTAGCTCATGGTGGGAAAATGCCATCACAATTAAAATGAATCTCTTAGGTTTATAAATCCTTGTAGAGACTAACTCAAGAAGGATATCAACAGAGGTTACAAAGAATATTTCACTTGAAAGTGTCTGTAATACTCTGCGTATGTGACTTTTTTATAAACTCTTACAGTTTATTATATTTTCTATTTTAATACGCAGTAATCATCAACTAAATATTACGTGCATATTTTAACAAGTGCTATAGACCTAATGCTAATGTTCTTACCTTGAAGAGGATTATGTGTAGTTCAAGGCTTTAAACTACTCTCTAATATGTAGAATTCTACACTGAATAGTTTGCCCAAGTGTTCCGAAGGTTTTGACTTTGCAAGATATTGCCATCATTAGCATCAAACTTCTGGATCAGAAACAAAACCCACAATGCCCTATGTTGTTCATCTATGTTGTTGCAAATGGCAGGATTTCCTTTATTTAATGGCTGAATAGTACCTAGATTCAGCCATTAAATAAAGGATTCTAGAATTAACAAAATCATTGAGGCAGGTTCTAAACAATTTTTTTCTCACTAAAATTTTAGCATTATTTATTTCAACAGAGTGTTTAAAATTGTTTTAATGGCAGTGGTGTTGAGAGGATCAATAGATATGATATCAATAGATTTAAATGAAGAAGTGGTTGAAAATTCATAAATATTACCTTGGTAATAACACAAAGGCAGGAAAGACAATAAAGACACGTTGCTAGAAGTCTAAATCTGAGTTATCCTAAGTATTTAATTGGAAAGATACTTAAGACTATAAAGATAGAAGGTCCTGGACGAGGATAAGAAATGAGGTACAGAATTAAAGGAGGTATTCTCAGATTCTTGAAAGTGAGTGCCTCCTTAAATTTTGGGTCCTAGGCTCTTGCCTTGCCTCACCCTAGTCCTGAGCAAGAAAAGTTGAATTAAATACTACACAGATTTCCCAAGTTTGGATATTTCAAAGGACTCACGAGGCTTCCCAAAGCATACTCACATAATGCTCTTTATTTAAAGTGAAAGTATCAATAAGACACAGCAATAGAAAGAGAGTACAGGCAAGTTTTGGAGGTCTGAAATATATCCAGGTACAATCTCCCCAGAATCCTTAATGCACATGGGCCAGGCTTCAACATCAGTTGAGGCATCAAGATCTGTGCAAGGAATCTGGGTCTCATGAGCACTCAAGGCAGAAGTAAGGAAGGGGGATTACACATGTCTGGCAATGTAGTTAAACATTGCCATATCTCATAGGCTACACCAGGTAAAAACCATCAGTAAACCAAGCCCTAGGAGTGTCTAGGAGATCTTTAGACTTTAAACTACACATGATAAATCCCACAGAGCTTATCTTGGTCAAAGCCAACCTCCAGTATCCCCAGAGATAACGATAGAATTTTCCCAGACCAGCTGAAAATCAGCTCTATCCTACACATACTCCAGTATGACTCCCCCGACCTTAGGGCTTCTATGCAGGAACATTTTAACAGATGCCAGTAGGATTGCAAATTGGTTTTAAACCAATCTTAAGCATGCATGTGAGATCTTGATAGTCCTAGATGTGGCCCAAGGCTTATATCAGGAATAAATTAAAGTAATAATAACTGACTACAGGAATTTGAATTCTCTGGACAGTTATCAAATTTTGCCTTTTCATTACTTTTGGTCCCTTCCTCATACACACACCTTTTACATGTACTACTGAAGAATTCCAAATTTGAAAAGCTGCATTATGCTTAGCCATCTGCATTATGTTCAATGTTGAGCATTCAGTGGTTTGATCCTTAGAACAGGTTTCTTTGGAAAATGTTTCCAAAATCATATATTACCTTTGAACTCTTGTATGTATTTATTTGCTTTTTTAGTAGGTAAAATGAAAATAAAGAAATTAACCATAACCAATTTAAAATGGTTAGTAAACAAATAGGGTGAAACATTTTGATGAAATAGGACTGTTTGTAAGGTAATAACACATGTGGAGAGTTTAAATGCAAAAACAGAATGCCATGAGAATTTCCATATTGTTTATGATCCCTGATTTCCAATATGGTATATGTAAACATGCTCTGAAAAGTATTTTTATGTTCTTCTCTACATCACTAAGACAAATTAATGAATATACCACATTCCAATTTTGAAAGTAAAGTATAACAGTATGATTGAAACTACTCTGAATTTATATTTTATTCATAGACTGCCTTAAGAATTATTTTTATAAGCATCTGTTCAGATATATTTTTACTTTTTATTAACATATTCAAAGAGTAAAAAAATTTTGTCAGGAAAAGTTTTATCACATAAATGTATATAGTATCAAAGTACATATTTATTATTTAAATTATAGTGAGGTTACTAAAGCAAAAATGTAGACTTGGAAAAATGTTTTGAAATTACATATTTCTATAAAATTATTTAAAGTAATTGAAGTAGTTCTTCAACATTAAAATTATAATTATTTTGTTCATTTAAATAAAATACTGCATAGACATAGATATATATAACACGATGGAAAATTTCATTGATATTATAAAATCAGAGTATAATGAAAAAACTACAGAAATACATAAAAGCAGTAAATTATATTATAAATTCCTGGTGAATGATGTCAATAAAACCACAAAAATGTTTTGGAATCCGGAGGATTTGAAATGACTCACAAATGTGTAATAATGAACAACTCTTAGACAGAACTATTCAAACACTAAATATGTACTGCTTGCTAATCATTTATTATAGTTTTAATTTAAAATTTTTACCATTTTATTTTAAACCTCATTGTCAATATTGGGTAATGTCTTATTTAAAGATGAAAAAATCTTTAAGTTTTATAATTTTCATTAAAAATTTGAATCTAAATTACATAGCAGAGAAAAAAATTGGAAATATAATTAATTTTTTTCATGAGATAAAAGTATTTCTATTAATGTTGGAAAAAACTTAAATAGGAACTATAATATGTTGATATAATTTTGAATTATCTGAGTTATTTTATTTAAATAGTGCCTCATCCTTTCTCAGTTTTCTAGACTTGATTGTTGGGGGACTTCAATGGAAGAGGAAATTATGCATATTATCCTGTTAAGTAAAATAAAAATGTATAACATAATACTATTTCTGTCAATGGATTTTAGACACTTGGTAGTTCGGGTTTAGTAGCAACATATTAATTCATCAGTTTTTTTTTTAACTTTTCTACATATTATTCCTTAACATCTGGAAAAAATTTTAAATCTATCATAGTAAATATTGATATCTAAGAATGTCTTTTAAATTTGTTACCAAAAATCTTTTGTGTGCCTCAGTGTGTTAGTTTTATTATGCCCATGAATAGATTAAATCTGTATACTTAAAATAAAATTAAAGACAAAATGGTACAGAACTCCTGAACTGTGGAGTTTTTAACTTTATAAACTACCAAACATACAAACTGCTATCAACTGCCTTTTGTATATAAGATCTGTAAAAACTGCACTCCTTATAATAAAGCCCCAAATCCTCCTCTCTATGACTAGGATAAAACACTGAATTGAGACATGGTTAATGTACTAACTTGATGAATAGAATTTATGCTAATCTCACTCAATTTTGACCTGCGGCTGCTTGCGGGGACATGGAAGAGGGGGCAAGAAAATCAAGAAACCTGGAATTGTGTTGCCATTTAAATGAGTATTCCTGAAAGGTGAAAAAGTGGAGAAAAGAAAGGCTAGCTGAATGTGAGAGAAAGACCTGGACACAGTGGTGCTGTCCCTGCCAAGCGCGCCAAGCCCCACGTACTGCTGAGCCAGTACCCAGAGAAGGAAGTGAAGCGCTGAGGTCAGTTAACGTACAATATGTACAAGGACTCCTGACTGCCTCAAGTAGTAAGGAAATCCTGAACTTCACTGATGGTGCAAAGAGCCCACCAGCTCTCCAAGCACGATGCTGTGACCAGCCTGTCTACCTACAATGTCCAGCTGGCCCGGAGGGACAAGGAGAACTCCATCTCAGGTCCCATCCATGACACTGTCTCTGTCTCCCACCTCCAGTATGATGCCTTGCACCTGGTGGGACTGAAGAGCCCAGGACCCTGGCATTTCTTCAGCCCGAGTCTGTCTGTGGAAAGTTCCAGAGGCCTCAGGAAAGGCTTCGTGTCCGAGAGCCGAGTGGGGCCTGTGGAGTCCAGCTGCCTGGTGATCCTGGCTCCTGTTCTGCCAAGTCTTCCACATACTTTATGTAGAGTCCATCATGGACTTTCAGGGCAGAGCAATATTGGAAGGTGTCTCAATATCTACCACCACTTCTGTCCCATCACAAAAATGACTGGTTCTCCCACAAAAGTGAACATTAGAGGATCCCACGAGGCTGAAGCGGGCACCTTCTTAGGTAAGTGCACGCACAGGTGGCACCCTGCCTGGCCTCCTGCGTATGGACATCGCCAAGTGCCCTGACCACCAACGAGAGCGCTCAGAGCGCTGGACCCCTAGCTGCTGACGGCCTCTGCACTGACGCAGTACACCCGGCTTTCCTCCCAGGAGACCCAGCAGTTGGCCACCCTGGGGCCCCAGTACCGCAAAGGGCCTCAGTCCAGAGTTCGCCATCCACAAGCGGCAGCTCAATGCAGACAACCACAAGTTCCTGCTGCTGGGGCCGAGGCCCCTCATCCCTCAAGAGGACAGCTAGTACTTGGAGGACTTCCTGGAGACCATCAGGGTGATGGACAGTGACCGCATGCATCATCACGATAGGGGCAAGGCCTGGGCACTTTGCCATCCCCACTCACCCCCTTAGTCTTGGCCCATCCTTCCCAGGAAGAGGTTCCTGTGACCTCTGTGCATCCACACTTCCTATCCCTGGGCTGGGCTGGGGGCTGGGCGACAAACTCCAGGCACAGATATCCCTCTGCTGTTAAGGAGCACTTTTATATTGAGAAACAATATATAAAGCAGTATAAAATAACTCATTTATGATCATATTAAACTAAACTTTGCAGATATCTTCATTTCCTGCTACATTGACTGAAATATTCTTTCTCCTGCTGCCTCGTTTTAGAAATCCTTCCTTATTACTCACATCCTCCATAAAATATTTTGTAAAGATACAGTGATACATATTTCTAATTACTTTATTTGTTCAAGAAGAATTCTTTGGATACCAGTTATGTGTGAGGAGGGTTCATGTAAGAAAATTTTCTGATAGTCTCATAGGTAATGTCACAATTTTGGAGAAATATATATTTTGTTGACTTGTTCACTGCCTAAAAATTTAGACATTGGCAGTAAAAATTCTTTATTTCCAAGTTAACTGACAAAAAGTCAATGAAATTCCTAAAGTGCAGGGTTTTGGGTAGAGGTAGAGGGGTGATATTATAGTGAAAGCTTCCTAGGCTCATCAAAAATTATTGTACTAGTCCTGACTTTGCATAAATTAATACACGAACAGTGTATTCTAAATCAGACTTTTACATCAAGAAATAGTTCATTGCACTATGTAACTAAACATTTTATTATTGGCTCAATCTATGATTAACACCAGAAGAGATTCCACAGAGTGGAGTAGACATAAAGTGTATCTACTCTTCTTTGCTGAGATTCCTTTCTACATCAGAAAATTTGTGATAATTTATCATCAGAAGATGATGGGCCGTTTATTGATACTTTCATTAAAATCTACTAAGGATTCTTTTTCTCTAAAATCAAGCCAAATGGCTTTAAGAGAGGCAAAACTGTTATTCCAAATGGGCACTCTGTGTGTCCCTCTCCACAAAAGGCCATTCTCCAAATTTTCCAAATTTCCCTGAAGGCAAGGAAGGTCATGGCTTGGGAGAAATGATAGATAAATGAAATTCATAACAAGGCTCCATACGCCTATGCCTTTACTCAAGACTGCTAGAAAATTATGTGACTCATTAACCTCTCTTACACAGGGCATTCTTGTTTTTATCTGTACTCTTCACTTGTACCAGCAGATCCCCAGATTTATAAGTTTGAAAGAGATAGAAAGCTGAGTAAAACTGCTAGTTTTTTTAGTTTATAAACAATTGTTATTTCTTCTTCTGATATTATTTTCAGTAGATAATATCAAGTGCTCTGGACACATTTCTTTCAGATTGAAAAAAACAAATAACACACACACACACATATATATATATATACACACACACATATATACATAGATATATGCACATGTGAGATAAATTTCTATTTTTATATGGTTTTGAGTTGGGAACCTTGTTTCTTTAATATTGAAGTCTTTCCTCTGTAACTGTTTATTTCATATTGTCATTGCAAATAATCTAAAGGACTGATTTTCAAAAATTCCTATGGGACAACACTAAACGCACCAACATTTGAATTATAGGGGTCCCAGAAGAAGAAGAGAAAAAGAAAGGGACTGAGAAAATATTTGAAGAGATTATAGGTGAAAACTTCCCTAATATGGGAAAGGAAACAGTTAATCAAGTCCAGGAAGCACAGAGAGTCCCATACAGGATAAATCCAAGGAGAAATACGCCAAGACACATATTAATCAAACTGTCAAAAATTAAATACAAAGAAAGCATATTAAAAGCAGCAAGGGAAAAACAACAAATAACATACAAGGGAATCCCCATAAGGTTAATAGCTGATCTTTTAGCAGAAACTCTGCAAGCCAGAAGGGAGTGGCAGGACATATTGAAAGTGTTGAAGGAGAAAAATCTGCAACCAAGATTACTCTACCCAGCAAGGATCTCAACCAGATTTGATGGAGAAATTAAAACCTTTACAGACAAGCAAAAGCTGAGAGAGTTCAGCACCACCAAACCAGCTCTACAACAACTGCTAAAGGAACTTCTCTAGGCAAGAAACAAAAAAGAAGGAAAAGACCTACAATAACGAACCCAAAACAATTAAGAAAATGGGAATGGGAACATACATATCGATAATTACCTTAAATGTAAATGGACTAAATGCTCCCACCAAAAGACACAGATTGGCTGAATGGATACAAAAACAAGATGCATATATTTGCTGTCTACAAGAGACCCACTTCAGACCTAGACACACATACAGACTGAAAGTAAGGGGATGGAAAAAGGTATTTCATGCAAATGGAAACCAAAAGAAAGCTGGAGTAGCAATTCTCATATCAGACAAAATAGACTTTAAAATAATGACTATTAGAAGAGACAAAGAAAGACACTACATAATGATCAAGGGATCGATCCAAGAAGAAGATATAACAATTGTAAATATTTATGCACCCAACATAGGAGCACCTCAATACATAAGGCAAATACTAACAGCCATAAAAGGGGAAATCGACAGTATCACATTCATAGTAAGGGACTTTAACACCCCACTTTCACCAATGGACAGATCATCCAAAATGAAAATAAATAAGGAAACACAAGCTTTAAATGATACATTAAACAAGATGGACTTAATTGATATTTATAGGACATTCCATCCAAAAACAACAGAATACACATTTTTCTCAAGTGCTCATGGAACATTCTCCAGGATAGATCATATCTTGGGTCACAAATCAAGCCTTGGTAAATTTAAGAAAATTGAAATTGTATCAAGTATCTTTTCTGACCACAATGCCATGAGACTAGATATCAATTACAGGAAAAGTTCTGTAAAAAACACAAACACATGGGGGCTAAACAATACAGTACTTAATAATGAAGTGATCACTGAAGAAATCAAAGAGGAAATAAAAAAATACCTAGAAAAATTCTCAACAAAATATAGCAAACCAAATTCAATAGTACATTTAAAAGATCATACAGAATAATCTAGTGGGATTAATCTCTGGGGTGCAAGGATGGTTCAACATATGCAAATCAATATAAGTGATATACCACATAACAGATATACCACATTAACAGAATGAAGGATAAAAATTATATGATCATGTCGATACAGAAAAATATTTGACAAAATTCAACATCTTTTCATGATAGAAACTCTCAACAAATGAGGTATAGAAGGAGTATACCTACTCATAATAAAGGCCATATATGTCAAGCCCACAACTAATATCATACTGAAACATGAAAATCTGAAAGCTTTATCTCTAAGATTAGGAACAAGACAAGGGCACCCAGTCTCACCACTTCTATTCAACATAGTACTTAGAGTCCTAGACAGAGCAATTAGGCATGAAAAATAAATGAAAGACATCCAGATTGTAAAGGAAGAATATAAATTGTCTCTGATTTCAGAAGACATAATCTTATGTAGAGAAAACCCTAAAGACTCCACCAAAAGGTATTAGAACTAATAAACAAATTTATTAAAGTTATAGGATACAAAATTAACATACAAAAATTAGTTGCATTTATATACACTAACAACAACTGTCTGAAAAAGATATTAAGAAAACAATCCCAGTTACAATAGCATCAAAAATAAAATAAGATAAAATAAATACTTAGGAATAAATTTAACTAAGGAGGTGAAAGATCTGTACCCTGAAAACTGTAAGACACTTTTAAAAAATAATTGAAATTATTATTTTAAAAATAATTGAAATAAAAAGAAATAAATCAAAAGATATTCTGAGCTCATAGGAAGAATTAATATTGTTAAAATGCCCATACTACCAAAGTGATCTACAGAGTCAATGGAATCCCTTTCAAAATTCTGATGGTATTTTTCACAGAAACAGAAAAAAAATCACAAAAAACGTTGAACAGCCTTTCTTGAGGAAGAACAAAGCTGGAGGCATCACACTTCTTGATTTCAAACTATACTGCAAAGGTATAACAATCAAAACTATATGGCACTGGCATAAAAATAGATTCATAGACCAACGGAGCAAAATGCATAACCCAGAAATAAACCCACATGTGTATGGTCAATTAATTTATAACAAAGAAGCCAAGAATATACAAACGGAAAAGGGAAATCTCTTCAATAAATCGTGTTGGGAAAACTGGATAGCTACATGCAGAAGAATGAAATTGAACTGTTACACAACACACAAAAATAAATGCAAAGTGAGTTAAAAACTTCAACACAGGACCTGAAACTGTAAAACTCCCTTCCAAGAAAGGAAGAAAAAAAAAATGACATTGGTCTTGTCAGTGACGTTTTTGGATATGACACTGAAAGCACAGTCAACAAAGCAAAAATAACAAGTGAGACTACATCAAACTAAAACCTTCTGCACAGCAAAGGAAACAAACATAATGAAAAGGCAGTCTAAAAAATGGGAGGAAATATTTGCAAACCATCTATCTTATAAGGGATTAATATCCAAAATACCATTAGACCTTGAATGATGCTGGAGTTAGGGGCACCAACCCTCAGCACAGCTGAAAATCAGCATATGACCTATAATCAGCCCTCCATTTGTGTCATATTATTTTCTCTGCTTTTTGTGTATTGGAAATACATTATATACACAATTTTAAATGACAAGACAATTTAAAAGAAAAAATATTAGGACGAAAATATTTTATGAAAATTTTAAACATGATTCCAGGTTAAAAATTACATCATCCTCAGAAAAATATCAGACTCAGTATTAAAGACAGACTAAGCAATTGACTAACTATATGAATATTTACCAGAATGATTATTCTATTATGCTACTTATTAATTCTCATATGGTCAGTATAAATAAGAAGATTTAAAGTTAATCAGTGTTAATTGGGAGCTTTAAAATATATCAAGCTATACTATATTTATTTTAAAAATAATTTTTTTCCTCAAAGGTAGTATGGTTCTTCAAAATAGGTTTCCTCCCACTCCCTCTCCATCTGATACTATATTATTTGCCACAAACAGTAAATATCATGCAAGGAAAAGGGAGTCTCTTTCTCTTTTCCCATGATACTGTGTGATGTTTTCTCTCTCATTGGCCAGAACTAGGTCATAAACTTCCTGACCCAATCACTGTGAACAACATAATTCAGTTTAATGTTTGGTTGAAGATATTCTTGGCCTACCTCAGAGGTCAAGGTGGGGTAAACCTTTTCAACCTTCATGGGGAGTTTGAAGAGGGGTGAATTTGAAAATGGAAAATGAAGATATCTTTGGAAAAATACAGAAATGAAAGCTATGGAGGCCACTGAGACACTTTCATCATACTCTTTCCAAGCTCATCATATACAAGTCTCCTTGACTCTCAAATCTTTAACTCCTCAGTTTCTTTATAATACCAATGTTCTTTCTCCATTTCAAGCATGATTGATGCTACTCACCTATTACTTGTCACACTTCAGAGAGACCTTCCATAATTGTCCTATGTATGTAGACTTCCCTCACACACCACAATTAATTTTTTTAACATCTTTATTAGAGTATAATTGCTCTATAATGGTGTGTCAGTTTCCACTTCATAACAAAGTGAATCAGTTATACATATACATATGGCCCCATATCTCTTCCCTCTTGCAACTCCCTCCCTCCCACCCTCCCTATCTCACCCCTCTAGGTGGTCACAAAGCACTGAGCTGATCTCCCTGTGCTATGGGGCTGCTTCCCACTAGCTATCTATTTTACATTTGGTAGTATATATATGTCCATGCTACTCTCTCACTTTGTCCCAGCTTACCCTTCCCCCTCCCCGTATCCTCAAGTCCATACTCTAGTAGTTCTGCACCTTTATTCCAGTATTGCCCCTAGGTTCTTCTGACCTTTTTTTTTTTTTTAGATTCCATAAATATGTGTTAGCATACAGTATTTGTTTTTCTCTATATGACTTACTTCACTCTGTATGACAGTCTCTAGGTCCATCCACCTCACTACAAATAACTCAGTTTTGTTCCTTTTTATGGCTGAGTAATATTTCATTGTATATATGTGCCACATCTTCTTTATCCATTCATCTGTCGATGGACACTTAGGTTGCTTCCATCTCCGGGCTATTGTAAATAGAGCTAAATGAACATTTTGGTACATGACTTTTTTTAAATAATGGTTTTCTCAGGGTATATGGCCAGTAGTGGGATTGCTGGGTCATATGGTAGTTCTACTTGTAGTTTTTTAAGGAACCTCCATACTGTTCTCCGTAGTGGCTGTATCAATTTACATTCCCACCAACAGTGCAAGAGGGTTCCCTTTTCTCCAGATCCTCTCCAGCATTTATTGTTTCTAGATTTTTTGATGATGGCCATTCTGACCAGTATGAGATGATATCTCATTGTAGTTTTGATTTGCATTTCTCTAATGATTAATGATGTTGAGCATTCTTTCATGTGTTTGTTGCCAATCTGAATATATTCTTTGGAGAAATGTCTATTTAGGTCTTCTGCCCATTTTTGGATTAGGTTGTTTGTTTTTTTGACATTGACCTGCATGAGTTCCTTGTATGATTTGAAGATTAATCCTTTGCCAGTTGCTTCATTTGCAAATATTTTCTCGCATTCTGAGGGTAGTCTTTTCGTCTTGTTTATGGTTTCCTTTGCTGTGCAAAAGCTTTTAAGTTTCATTAGGTCCCATTTGTTTATTATTGTTTTTATTTCCATTTCTCTAGGAGGTGGATCAAACAGGATCTTGCTGTGACTTATGTCATAGAGTGTTCTGCCTATGTTTTCCTCTAAGAGTTTGATGGTGTGTGGCCTTACATTTAGGTCTTTAATCCATTTTGAGCTTATTTTTGTGTATGGTGTTAGGGAGTGTTCTAATTTCATTCTTTTACATGTCGCTGTCCAGTTTTCACAGCACCACTTATTGAAGAGGCTGTCTTTTCTCCATTGTATATTCTTGCCTCCTTTATCAAAAATAAGGTAACCATAGGTGTGTGGGTTTTACTCTGGGTTTCTATCCTGTTCCATTGATCTGTGTTTCTCTTTTTGTGCCAGTACTATACTGTCTTTATTACTGTAGCTTTGTAGTATAGTCTGAAGTCAGGGAGCCTGATTCCTCCAGCTTTGTTTTTCTTTCTCAAGATTCCTTTGGCTATTCGGGGTCTCTTGTGTTTCCATACAAATGTGAAATTTTTGTTCTAGTTCTGTGAAAAATGCCAGTGGTAGTTTGATAGGGATTGCATTAAATCTGTAGATTGCTTGGGGTAGTAGAGTCATTTTCACAATGTTGATTTTTCTAATCCAAGAACATGGTATATCTCTCCATCTATTTGTATCACCTTTAATTTCTTTCATCAGTGTCTTATAATTTTCTGCATACAGGTCTTTGGTCTCCCTTGGTAGGTTTATTCCTAGGTATTTTATTATTTTTCTTGCAATTGTAAATGGGAGTGTTTTCTTAATTTCACTTTCAGATTTTTCATCATTAGTGTATAGGAATGCAGGAGATTTCTGTGCATTAATTTTGTATCCTGCTACTTTCCCAAATTCATTGATCAGCTCTAGTAGTTTTCTGGTAGCATCTTTAGGAATCTCTATCTGTATTATCCTGTCATCTGCAAACAGTGACAGCTTTACTTCTTCTTTTCTGATTTGGATTCTTTTTATTTCTTTTTCTTCTCTGATTGCTGCAGCTAAAACTTCCAAAACTATGTTGAATAAGAGTGGTGTGAGTGGGCAACCTTGTCTTGTTCCTGATCTTAGTGGAAATGCTTTCAGTTTTTCACCACTGAGGATGGTGTTGGCTGTGAGATTGTCATATATGCCCTTTATTATGTTGAGGAAAGTTCCCTCTATGCCTACTTTCTGGAAGGATTTTATCATAAATTGGTGTTGAATTTTGTCAAAAGCTTTCTCTGCATCTATTGAGATGATCATATGGTTTTTCTTCAATTTGTTAATATGGTGTATCACGTTGATTGATTTGCATATATTGAAGAATCCTTGCATTCCAGGGATAAACCCTACTTCATCATAGTGTATGATCCTTTTAATGTGCTGCTGGATTCTGTTTGCTAGTATTTTGTTGAGGATTTTTGCATCTATGTTCATCAGTGATATTGGCCTGTAGTTTTCTTTCTTTGTGACATCCTTGTCTGGTTTTGGTATCAGGGTGATGGTGGCCTCGTAGAATGAGTTTGGGAGTGTTCCTCCCTCTGCTGTATTTTGGAAGAGTTTGAGAAGGATAGGTGTTAGCTCTTCTCTAAAAGTTTGACAGAATTCGCCTGTGAAGCCATTTGGTCCTGGGCTTTTGTTTGTTGGAAGATTTTTAATCACAGTTTCAATTTCAGTGCTTGTGATTGGTCTGTTCATATTTTCTATTTCTTCCTGGTTCAGTCTCGGAATGTTGTGCGTTTCTAAGAATTTGTCCATTTCTTCCAGATTGTCCATTTTATTGGCATAGAGTTACTTGTAATAATCTCTCATGATCCTTTGTACTTCTGTAGTGTCAGTTGTTACTTCTCCGTTTTCATTTATAATTCTCTTGATTTGAATCTTCTCCCTTTTTTTCTTGATAAGTCTGGCTAATGATTTATCAATTTTGTTTATCTTCTCAAAGAACCAGCTTTTAGTTTTACTGATCTTTGCTAAGGTTTCCTTCATTTCTTTTTCATTTATTTCTGATCTGATCTTTATGATTTCTTTCCTTCTGCTAACTTTGGGGACTTTTTGTTCTTCTTCCTCTAATTGCTTTAGGTGTAAGGTTAGGTTGGTTATTTGAGATGTTTCTTGTTTCTTAAGGTAGGCTTGTACAGCTATAAACTTTCCTCTTAGAACTGCTTTTGCTGCATCCCATAGGTTTTGGGTTGTTTTTTCGTTGCCATTTGTTTCTAGGTATTTTTTGATTTCCTTTTTGATTTCTTCAGTGATCTCTTGGTTATTAAGTGGTATGTTGTTTAGCCTCCATGTGTGTTTGTATTTCTTACAGATTTTTTCCTGTAGTTGATATCTAGGCTCATAGCGTTGTGGTCAGAAAAGATACTTGATGTGATTTCAATTTCTTAAATTTACGAAGGATTGACTTGTGACCTAAGATATGATCTATCCTGGAGAGTGTTCCATGAGCACTTGAGAAGAATTTGTATTCTGTTGTTTTTGGATGGAATGTCCTATAAATATCAATGAAGTCCATCTTGTTTAATGTATCATTTAAAGCTTGTGTTTCCTTATTTATTTTCATTTTGGATGATTTGTCCATTGGTGAAAGTGGGGTGTTAAAGTCCCCTACTATGATTGTGTTACTGTTGATTTCCCCTTTTATGGCTGTTAGAATTTGCCTTATGTATTCAGGTGTTCCGATGTTGGGTGCATATATATTTACAATTGTTATATCTTCTTCTTGGATCGATCCCTTGATCATTATGTAGTGTCCCTCTTTGTCTCTTGTAATAGTCTTTGTTTTAAAGTCTACTTGTCTTTGCTACTCCAGCTTTCTTTTCATTTCAATTTGCATGGAATATCTTTTTTCCATGCCCTCATTTTCAGTCTGTAAGTGTCCCTAGGTCTGAAGTGGGTCTCTTGTAGACAGCATATATACAGGTCTTGTTTTTGTATCCATTCAGCCAGTCTATGTCTTTTGGTTGGAGCACTTAATCCATTTACACTTTAGGTAATTATCGATATGTATATTCCTATTCCCATTTTCTTAATTGTTTTGGGTTTAATATTGTAGGTCTTTTCCTTCTCTTGTGTTTCCTGCCTAGAGAAGTCCCTTTAGCATTTGTTGTAAAGCTGGTTTGGTGGTGCTGAATTCTCTTAGCTTTTGCTTGTCTATAAAGCTTTTAATTTCTCCATCAAATCTGAATGAGATTCTTGCTGGGCAGAGCAATCTTGGTTGTAGGTTTTTCTCTTTCATCACTTTAAATATGTCCTGCCACTCCCTTCTGGCTTGCAGAGTTTCTGCTGAAAGATCAGCTCTTAACCTTATGGGGATTCCCTTATGTGTTACTTGTTGTTTTTCCCTTGCTGCTCTTAATATTTTTTCTTTGTATTTAATTTTTGATAGTTTGATTAATACGTGTCTTGGCATGCTTCTCCTTGGATTTATCCTGTATGGGACTCTGTGCTTCCTGGAGTTGATTAACTATTTCTTTCCCATATTAGGGAAGTTTTCACCCAAAATCTCTTCAAATATTTTCTCAGTCCCTTTCTTTTTCTCTTCTTCTTCTGGGACCCCTATTATTCGAATGTTGGTGTGTTTAATGTTGTCCCAGAGGTCTCTGAGACTGTCCTCAATTCTTTTCATTCTTTTTTCTTTATTCTGCTCTGCAGTTGTTATTTCCACTATTTTATCTTCCAGGTCTCTTATCCGTTCTTCTGTCT
Organism: Aethalodelphis obliquidens; assembly: GCF_003676395.1. Classification (NCBI taxonomy): domain Eukaryota; kingdom Metazoa; phylum Chordata; class Mammalia; order Artiodactyla; family Delphinidae; genus Aethalodelphis; species Aethalodelphis obliquidens. The sequence continues at coordinate 55,016,955 of NW_020837947.1, read as the reverse complement.
CAGTTATTCTTGTATTGATCCCTTGTAGAGAATTTTTAATTTCATTTATGGTGTTGTTCATCTCTGTTGTTTGCTCTTTAGTTCTTCTAGATCCTTGCTAAATGTTTCTTGTATTTCTTCCATACTATTTCCAAGATTTTGGATCATCTTTACTATCATTATTCTGAATTCTTTTTCAGGTAGACTGCCTATTTCCTCTTCATTTGTTAGGTCTGGTGGGTTTTTGCCTTGCTCCTTCATCTGCTGTTGTTTCTCTGTCTTCTCATTTTGCTTAACTTACTGTGTTTGGTGTCTCCTTTTCACAGACTGCAGGTTCGTAGTTTCCATTGTTTTTGGTGTCTGTCTCCAGTGGGCAAGGTTGGTTCAGTGGGTTGTGTAGGCTTCGTGGTGGAGGGAACTAATGCCTGTGTTCTGGTGGATAAGGCTGGATCTTGTCTTTCTGGTGGGCAGGTCCACATCTGGTGGTGTGTTTTGGGGTGTCTGTGGCCTTATTATGATTTTAGGCAGCCTCTCTGCTAATGTTTGGGGTGTTCCTGTCTTGCTAGTTGTTTGGCATAGGGTGTCCTGCACTGTAGCTTGCTGGTCGTTGAGTGGAGCTGGGTCTTGGCGTTGAGATGGAGATATCTGGGAGATTTTCAGCGTTTGATATTACGTGGAGCTGGGAAGTCTCTTGTGGACCAGTGTCCTGAACTTGGCTCTCCCACCTCAGTGGCACAGCCCTGATGCCTGGCTGGAGCACCAAGATCCTGTCCTCCACACAGCTCAGAGTAAAAGGGAGAGAGAAAAGAAAGAAAGAAAGAAGAAGATAAAATAAAATAAAATAAAAGTTAAATAAAATAAAATAAAGTTATTAAAATAAAAAATAATTAAGAAAAAAAAGTTTTTTAAGTAATTAAAAAAAAATGGACAGACAGACCCCCTAGGACAAATGGTAAAAGCAAAGCTATACAGACAAAATCACACACAGAAGCATACACATACACATTCAGAAAAAGAGAAAAAGGGTAAAAAATATATATATCGTTGTTCCCAAAGTCCACCTCCTCAATTTGGGATGATTCGTTGCCTATTCAGGTATTCCACAGGTGCAGGGTACATCAAGTTGATTGTGAAGCTTTAATCCGCTGCTCCTGAGGCTGCTGGGAGGGATTTCCCTTTCTCTTCATTGTTTCCACAGCTCCTGAGGTTCAGCTTTGGATTTGGACCCGCCTCTGCCTGTAGGTCGCCTGAGGGCGTCTGTTCTTCCCTCAGACAGGATGGGGTTAAAGGAGCAGCTGTTCGGGGGCTCTGGCTCACTCAGGCCGGGGGGAGGGAGGGGTACGGATGCGGGGCGAGCCTGTGGCGGCAGAGGCCTGCATGACATTGCACCAGCCTGAGGCGCGCCGTGTGTTCTCCCGGGGAAGTCGTCCCTGGCAGTGGCGGGCTGCACAGCCTCCCGGAAGGGGGGTGTGGAGAGTGACCTGTGCTTGCACACAGGCTTCTTGGTGGCGGCAGCAGCAGCCTTAGCGTCTCACGCCCGTCTCTGGGGCCCGTGCTTTTAGCCGTGGCTCGCGCCTGTCTCTGGAGCTCGTTAAAGCGGCGCTCTTAATCCCTTCTCCTCCCGTACCAGGAAACAAAGAGGCAAGAAAAAGTCTCTTACCTCTTCGGCAGCTCCAGACTTTTTCCCGGACTCCCTCCCAGCTAGCTGTGGCACAGTAACCCCCTTCAGGCTGTGGTCATGCCGCCAACCCCAGTCCTCTTGCTGCGCTCCTACCGAAGCCGGAGCCTCAGCTCCCAGACCCCGCCCGCCCCGGCGGGTGAGCAGACAAGCCTCTCGGGCTGGTGAGTGCCGGCCGGCACCGATCCTCTGTGCGGGAATCTCTCCGCTTTGCCTTCCACACCCCTGTTGCTGTGCTCTCTTCCGCGGCTCCCCGAAGCTTCCGCGGCTCGCCGCGGCCGCAGCTCTGAAGCTTTCCCCCTCCGCCACCCACAGTCTCCGTCCGCGAAGGGGCTTCCTAGTGTGTGGAAAGTTTCCCTCCTTCACGGCTCCCTCCCACTGGTGCAGGGCCCGTCCCTATTTTTTGTCTCTGTTTATTCTTTTTTCTTTTGCCCTACCCAGGTACCTGGGGAGTTTCTTGCCTTTTGGGAGGTCTGAGGCCTTCTGCCAGCGTTCGGTAGGTGTTCTGTAGGAGTTGCTCCACATGTAGATGTATTTGTGGGGAGGAAGGTGATCTCCGCGTCTTACTCTTCCGCCATCTTGATGCTCCTCCACCACCTTAATTTTTATCAGATTCTTCTGTTGTTCCCTGTAAACCGTATATCACAATTTGCAGGTTTCTAAATTAGCTGTATATCAGACTTATGTAAAAACATGTACACATCTAGTTTTTGTCTGTTTCTCCTTCTACAAAATATGTTCCACAAGAGTATAGGATTTGCCAATTTCTTCAGAGCTCCAGAACTTGATAGTGTCAGGCAGCTAGGAGAGACTCAGTAGGTAGTTTTGAATTAATTGATGATAGAATATTGATGCCTATAATTAACCTTCAGGAGAAAAGTGTGAAACTCATGCACATCTATATTCTAGGCAAAGAAGAGTGACCAGAAGTTATAGTTCATGAATACTAAAAACCTAAACAATCAATCCGGAAGGCAGAATTCACAAATACAAAACAAGGAAATAATGCAAGATGATATTTAATCAGGTAAATTTATATACCTGAATATATTGATACTGGAATGAGACAATATTATCTAGTGCAATTCCCATATTAAGTAATGACAAAAATAAATACACAAAGGTAGTAAATGAGCTGTGCAATTAGGATTACTTGTCTCAGAAAAGTCTTACTAATATAGTACGCAGACTCATTATAGGAACAGGCTGTGCAAATAATCTATTTCAATAATATATTTTTATATATATTATACGTTCACTTATTGATTCAATTCAGTATATATCATTATACCAATTATATATACTGAAAGAAAATAATATAAAGCTATTTTTTATTATACAATTTGGCAATTGGTTAGCCCTTTTAATATAAAGCATCCTGTATATCTAAGTCCCTTTGTGTGTGTATACATGCTTCTGTGTGTTTCTGAGTGGATTGATCTGTATCTCTATTTGAGCACAACTTCTACTGTTCTGTTTTAGCCACAGAATATTTTCCTGTCTTATCAGTTAAAATTGTGCTAAAATATGATTCATCTAACTCAAATCAAGTTCACCTAAAAGAATATCCAATGGTATTAAACCAAGGAATCTTACCCTCAAGGAATACCTGTTTATTTTAATATGAGACTGACTCTAAGAATTGCTACCTTAAATATATTACTTATCCTTTCTCCTGACAATGAGAGGGGTGACAGGAGTTGCCCATAATCTCATTGTCCTGGTTCTAAGATCCCCCAAACTATTACTCTGTTTGGCATTCCAAATTTATTTCCCACTTCTCAAAATTATCCTTTCATCACGCTCAGGTCAGTCTGTTCACTTTTCCACAAACACACCATGGTAATTTCTGTCCCGGTTTCTCTTCTTCAAGTGTCACTTTCTCCTTGAAATTTTTTGTTTTGCTTTGTTTTTCATTCTTACTGACTCCCAGTCTCACTAACAATTTTCAATATTCTTTTCTCTAGGTGTAATGTATGCAATTGTATTCAGTTTTCATATGTGGAGCAAATGTCTCCACTGGAACTGAAATGTTATATCCACAGTGATCAATTGTGTATTTCTGAGTCATTCAGTGTTACAGAAAATAATTTAATACCATAAAATCTTGCCTTCGGAAGAATAGCTCACCAGTGCTTTTCTGCAGCCCAAGGGTACCCTTTTCACTAAATACAAAACTTCCAATACCTATAGTATCAAGGTCTCTAGCTAACTGGTCATTCCTCTAAAGCAGCGCTACATTCAAATTGCTGTTTTAACAGATGGTTAAGATAAAGGGAGAATGGGAATAGAAGTTTCATGTGAAGTAATTCCTTTTTCAACTACTTTACTTGCTAAACTTACTTCCTAAGATCGTAGGCCTCCAGGAGGACTTGTCTTCTTTATGCCTTTTATGTGGCTACATCAAATAAGAAGTAATAATGTCTAACATATTATGGCAGCACAGTGCATTTCCACAGCATCGGCTGAGATTTTTCAATCCATACACTTAACTTTACCCAGAATATACTCCATGCTAATTTTTTTTAAGTTGCCTATCTTTTAATAAGCTATGTGGTAAAGTCAGGTGAATTTTCTTTTATAAGGCCCTGAGTTAATGACCTATTAATTTGAAACAACATGGGGGAAAAAAAAACCTTTATAATTCCATTAGAAGAATTCACTATAGAAAAAAATGCATTAATAGTAAACTAAGAACATGGTTTTATTTCTTATTGATTCTTCATTTAATTGCAATTAGACAGATTCTATAATACATTGTGTGATCCTTCTCATTTTCCTGCTTTAAAAAAATCTAGATTTTTCTTAACATATAAGTAAATTTATAATTACATGGAATATATGTAGAGACTTTCAACACATTTCACTCCACATTAATTTAGGAAGAGGTGGTTGGGAATATGAGTAGCACTATTTAGGTATTGGTTCATCTTAGAATTTTGTATTAGTAGGTATTCTTAAACTTTCTTTATGCTTTGTCTATCATAGTGTTCCTAAATGATTGGATGGGAGCAAAAGGAGAAGCTTCAGGAGCAAAATCATGAGGCTATTAGTTGCTCAAAGAAAGACTACCTCTGGCATGGGATAGGTTGATTACAGTGTACATTAATGATATTAAAGATGTTAAGGAGGGGCTTCCCTGGTGGTCCAGTGGTTAAGACTGCACTCTTGGGACTTCCCTGGTGGCACAGTGGTTGAGAATCTGCCTGCCAATGCCGGGGACACAGGTTCCATCCCTGGTCCAGGAAGATCCCACATACTGCGGAACAACTAAACCCGTGCGCCACAACTACTGAGCCTGCGTGCCACACCTATTGAAGCCCGTGTGCTCTAGGGCCTGCATGCTGCAACTACTGAGGCTGCATGCCGCAACTACTGAAGCCCGTGCGCCTAGAGTCCGTGTTCCACAACAAGAGAAGCCATTGCAACGAGAGACCCGTGCACTGCAACGAAGAGTAACACCCACTCGCCATAGCTAGAGAAAGCCCACGAGCAGCAACAAGGACCCAATGCAGCCAAAAAAAAAAAAAGACTCTGCACTCCCAATGCAGGAGGCATGGGTTCAATCCCTGGTTAGAAAACTAAGATCCTGCTACTAAGATCCTGCATTGCCCCACTGTGTGGCCAAAAAAAAAAAAAAAAAAAAAAAAAAGTGTTAAGAAGATAAAGAGAGGGAGTAAATTACCATCTATTCAAATTCCATGCTTTTTATATAGCGTCTTAGCTATAGTGGATATAAATCAGATACATACATATCTGAACACAAAAAGTATGCAAAAGTAATTTTAGAATTATAACTATTGCATTGGTATCATTTCATTTCCTTTTTATGATTTGCTCTCTTACAAACATCTTCTAATTATTTACCTACCTATTTATCATCTAATTATCTCTCTATGAGATCAAACATTTAGCTGCAGAGAGCAATCTGCACTCATATAAAATACAGTAGCCCCCCTTTATCTGCAGGGAATACATTCCAATACCCACAGTGGATGCCTGAAACTGAGGATAGTACCGAATCCTATATATACTATGTTTTTTCCTATACATACATACCTATGATACAGTTTACTTTATGAATTAAGCACAGTAAGAGGATATCTGAATTCCCAACATCACCACTCATTTGCTTTGGGGCATTTTAAGTAAAATAAGGGTTACTTGAATATAAGCACTGTGATACCTCGAAGTTGCTCTGATAGCTGAGACAACCACTGAGTGACTAAGGGGTGGGTAGCATATACAGCATGGATACTGTGGACAAAGTGATGCTTCACATCCTGGGAGGGACAGAGTGGGATGGTGCGAGATTAATCATGTTGCTCAGAATGGCCTGTGATTTAAAACTTATAAATTGTTTATTTCTGGAATCTTCCATATAATATTTTCAGACCTGATTGACCACAGGTAACTGAAACCACAGAAAGCAAACCCATGGATAAGGGGGACTACTGTAGGTAGGCCAGGAATGCTGTCCATTATAACTAAAAATTCTTAGTTTTGCTAACATGGATGGCTCACAGTGATCCCACATGGAATATTTCATGATATAGATGTACCTCTCAAGAAGTTCAGCATCTGAGACATTAATTCTGTATAGTTCAACAATAACTTAGAAAGAAGCTAGTTCCATAAATTGTCTTTACAATTAGATATCTCCCACTACACATGAATCTTTAATAACGAATTGTTTTTATGTGCATCAAAAAACTCATGCTTTTCTATGCATTAGTAGGACAAATAAAATGATAAAGTTTACTGACATTTATTAATTTTATTCTTTTTTGAATAATCTATTTACTCTGTCTCTCAATACATTTCTAATATATCCTATTAAGTATTGTTTTCTCCCTCTATTTTGTTTCATTATAACTCAATTTGTTTTAAAATGTTTTGCTTCAAAAACAAACAAAGCAGTACCAGTATACTGAAAAACAGTAAACTGCTAAGGGTATTGTATGTTCATTTTCGATTCTCAGAAGGCCATGGAAAGGTCTGCATGTAGGAGAGCTACAGGTGCAGATTGTACTGTACTCTCTGGATCAAAGGGCACTAGTACACCACACTGTAAACAAGCAAAACAGCAATCATATTCTATGGTGCTGTTATGATTTGACTACATTCTGCAATATGTACTGTTTATTCCTTTGTGGATTCTCTTTCTTCTATTCATTTTATGTCCTAGTGAAGTAGTTTTACTCACAGTGGCAGACAACATTTGTGCACAAAGAAAACAAAATAAAGACCTAATGCAGGTTTTTATTTCAAAAGGGTCAATTTTCCCAAGGCTCAAGTTGCCTTTGAGGAAATAGACAATAAATATTAGCATGCAATTAATAAAATGGAATAATTTGATATCATTAAGGGCAATATAAAGAGTATTGCAGCTGGAGAGGCATGTCCCTTGTTTGTAGAATGGTTGCTTGAATAAACTATAGCCAGGGATATGTTGGGATTTTTAAGGTATTTGAAGAAAACAGAAGAATGATTGTCAGGATAAAAACCTTGGATGAAAATCCTGAATAAACCTGATTCTGTTAGCAGTTCCATTTCCAGGAATGGATACTTATACTATTAAAAATCTCCTTGATGCCCATAACAAACAGACTGATTATTGTAGGCTTCACAAAGGCTAATTTCACATTCATTATTGAAAGAACCAGTGAAAGCTAGAGATATATAGATGTCCTATAGATGGCCTATGTTAATATATATAAATAACAATCAAAAATAAAGTGTATATATGTGTGTATATATATATATATATAAATATATAAGGGGTCATCCTGAATAAGTCAAAACTAGTAGTTTAAATCAATTCTAGCTGTGATAACTCCAAGTGTAAATGATAATTTAATGCTTTTCTGATTAAATTCTAATTCTATAAATTAGTAACATACTTTGTGTTCTATTGATCACACACTGAGATTTTGAAAAAAAATGATTTATAGTGTGTGTTACCTTATGGTCTGGTTTGGTGACTTCAACATTATTTGATTCCTACATCCTTTTCTTTTTTTTATTGATAATCAAGTTTTAAATGAGCAAAAGACTGGCTGAAAGCTTATTTCTGGTTTTTGAGATTCTCTTTTGATGCAAGGGCAACATGTTTTTAAGAAGGGAGGGAGACAAAAACAAATAGATTAAAATATTTCAAGTGATATTATTGGTTTCTCAACAGCAAACCCAGATGGCTCAAAAAGACATTTTAAAGAAACAGTTAAAACCATTATCGTGATTTACCGTTAAAAATGGGAAGAAAACTAGTGAAAGTTTTTCAGTAGATCAGCTTGATTATTCTTATGCAGAAAACGTCTTACTGGAAATGACTACCACATCTTGCAAGCAGCTGTAATTACTAGATAAGGCAGACTCTTCCAAATTTCTGCTCAGAAGCCTGGACTTTCTCTAAGAAAAATTTCCCAAATCAAGTTGATCGCTAAATCCTATAAATCTGCTTTCAGAATAGATATTAAATGCTATGCACCTCACCATCTCCATGAAACCACCAGAAAAAGTGTGTGCCTACTCATGTTTGAAGAGTCTAAGTTTCATTGAGTCATTTCTCACACTGCTAATTTTAGTGTCAGACCATTGTTCTTAGGGTATAATCCAAGACTTTTATTATTCCAGAATTGTTTTCTATCAGTTTTTCTCCCTCTCACTGTGTACTCACACTGGCTGGCCTTCAGCAACTTGACTTTGCACACATGATTCCCCTTACTGAAATGATTGCTTCTCTCCCAATAATCTACCCCTTCCTTGGTTAACTCCTACTCATACTTCATGTCCAAGTCATAATGGCATTTCTCAATGACACTGTTCCCCCAAACTCACAATACCATATATTCCATTTTAGCACTTATCACAATATTAAAAATGAGTTACTTGTGCAATATTTTCACTTAAAATATGTTTTCCATTTTGGGCCCCACATTCTCTCTCTGTCTCTCTCCCTCCCGAGCCTTCTGTGTGTGTGTGTGTGTGTGTGTGTGTGTGTGTGTGTGAGAGAGAGAGAGAGAGAGAGAGACAGAGAGACAGAGAGAGAGACAGAGAGACATGGTCATATTGTTGGCACTTAATAAATGTCTGTTGAGTGGATAAACTAAAAATAAAGAGCACTCACTATAGACAGAAAGTACAGGAATGTTAATACTTTATGTTTTCTATTAGTAGAGAATAACACAGATATAAACTTTGGAGTTTTGAGAAGGTTCATTGTAGTTGAATACTTCTTTGATAGAATAATTTCACGATATAGAGACATAATAGGGAAAGCTGTGCTAAGTTTCTATATTTTTATTGAAAAGTAACCATAACATTAATGATAATAGTAACTACAGTGTATTCAATACTAAAATGAACTGTACATTGTACTTAATCCTCTATAATTCAGTCTTTGATTTAGTTTGTTCACATATTCCTGAAAAAGAAAATTTCCTATGATTATAGAAAAAGATTGATTGCCTTGTAACCATGATGTAAGTAGCAATCCAAACCAGTTTTAAGCCTGTTTATCTAATAAGCAAAAGCTTTCCTCACTGAGCATGATTTTGCACACTAAGGGATTGAATTACAGCTCCTTGCTTATCACAGTTAGCCAATCACAGATACACCTCTGAGTGCAACCAATTAACAGTAGTCTTAGTTGATCATGCTTCTACAGATGATATCTTCTCACCCATACCTGTAAAAGTCCACCAGTCCCTAAACCCTACAGTTCCTAAAATTTATATTTAAAAAGTATTCTGTTCTGCTTAGATTCAGAGAGATTATACCTAAATGGCATAGCTCTCACTTAATAAGCAATAAATTTAGTTTTGTCTTCTTATTTCAGACATTAAGTGGTAGTCTCATCCTTTGACACTCCTAAGCCAACTATTAGTATATTCATTTTATAGAAGTGGGAAATAAGGATCAGAAAAAGATAAGTGACTTAATTAAGATTGCAGAGATAATAATATATAAATACTGGAACATTCATCTGACTCCTAATGTAATTATTTAATCACTGTAATATAGTCATTTCCTTGATAAATGCAGTTTATCTAGAATTTTTAAAGAAGGATATTTACCCACCAGATCATTTAAGACATGAAAACCAACAAAACAGAAGAGATGAGAATAGAAGAAAATATCAAGGAAATATAAAAAATAAGAAACATTAGACATTGAACTTAGAAATAAGTATATCTGTTATAAAAATAAATATAAAAGATTTAAACTTATGAATTAAAAGTGAAATACCTTCAGTTTTTCTTAATAACACATACTACCACAGAATACTTATAAAAGATAAACTTGCAGTAAAATCAACTGGTAAAAAAGGCATAATTGCTGGGCAGAATGAAGTAATAAAATTCAAGTGAATATTGGTTTGAAGTCATTAGACAATTTGTGTTGATATAAGATAAAATCTCAATAAAGATATTAGAGTTGTGAACATTCAAGTTCAAAACATCACACTGAAGAAATATTTCAAAATTTCAGGAAGAAACTGAACATATACATTTTGGATGAATTTTTGTGCACCAATATGTGTGAAAATGTAAATGGTTAGTTGATATTTTAACATAATATGTTAAGTTATAAAAAAAAGAAAAAGTGTCTAGAGGATTTTTTAATAAAATAAATATTATAACTGAGAATTTTAGTGAACTTTTTGATAGGATACATATGTTTACCTCTACTCTTTCTTCTTTCACAATTCGAATATAACAAAAGTGAATATACATAAAAAAGAATAAACCCATAAAGATAGATATAAGAAACAGAGATGACCACAGATGAGAAATGCCAACCAAGTTTGCAAAAGAAAGTAGATGTACAAATAATGAGGGTTTACCTATAGGGTTTACCTATATCTCCGTCTGAAGCACCTAAATGAGTGGCCAGGAGAGGGTGAAGAATACTCCAGGAATCCTATAGACTCTTACCACAAAATTCCCCCCAAATGCTCAGTGATTTGGGACCAACACATCTCTCTGAAAGTATGTGCGCAAGGCAGAGATGCTGAGAGGAGGGCTGTGTGAAAATATATGAAAAGAATTGATAACCCTGTCACTGGCTAGCTAAAGGCCTGCCTTCCTCCACTCCTGTTGAAAAAGGAAATTTACTTCTTTGGAAAAGTGAATAAGAGGAAATCTGTCCTGGGCTCACTGAACACTGGTGAAGGTGAGAAGCGGTGCCTTACTTCATGAACCTTCTAATCTATACCTCAAACCCTCTAACCGTACCTGGCCAAACTTAAGAGTCCTTTTTAGGAAACTGAACAGTCCAAGAGAAAAAGTCCACAGATACAGATTTTGGTGAAGATGGATTTGGGGATGGGCGCTCCACATAAAGCATCCTGGTCTCATGCTGCACAGTGGACTTAAAGGTCCATCCGTTTATAAATTGTTCACACATCTGAGCTTTCTGTCACCTTTAATGCCTAATTTATGAGAAAACAATCACTGAGAATCATCAGATGTTGAAAAACACCTCAAAAAAAAAAAACCAACACTGAAACAACAAAGAAGATATCCTTATTTGAAAAGTGTACTTATATAACAATTATACTCCTGCATATATCCTGATGATACGAATAATTATATTATTAAAGATTTTACAACACTGATTTAATCCATACCCTTATACCACACAGCTGGAGAAAGATCATTCAAGTATGTTATATTTTCAAAAGCCACATTGTATGAAATTCACTGTATAGATTACAGTCATTAAGACCTATTGGACTCAAGAAAACATTTTCCTGTTTTGACAAGTTCATGATACTCATTACTGCATGATATACCAGGATGTTTCTGTCATGTTTGCTAGCAATATGCATTATTCTCATTTGCAGTCAATAACTTGACTGGCGGGCAACTCCCAGAGAGAGAGTGAGGATATTTAACTGCTTGCTTTGCCACACTACATCATTTAACTTCATCTTTCAAGCTTTTTCCATATGACACAGCACAGAAAATGCCACAGAACAGTGCTTCCTAATTAGCTTCCTATTTCCTTTTGATACTTTTGTTTTTTTGAGAGGCTGTAAATCTTGTTACCATATGTCATCCTAATACCGTGTAACCTATTTAAGATTTTAAGATGTGTTTTCCTTTCTACTTTAAAAGAGGGAGGGAGGATATGACACATTTTCAACATAATTAATAATTCCCAGAGTCCAAAAAGTATCTGCCCATAATTGCCAAATATGAGGTCATAATATTTATTATTTTCAACCTTCATTCAAGTCATAGTGTTGTTAGGAAAAACCCTTTTCATCTTTCACATATTGTTATACTGCAGTGGGTGAGTTGTGGTACCATTTTGCTTTGTTTGCTCCAACTCTAACCCTGATCTCAGCACTCAACATACGAAAGTCCATATTTTAAAAACCAGATAAAACTTTTTTTTTTCAGGATTTTGATAGCAGAAGAAAAAAACACGGGTTTATAAAATCCTCCTCCTTTTAATTTATGTATCTTTAGAAGACAGCCCAAGAAGAAATCAGTGGGTCTAATCCTGCCCCGACAGTGAGAAAACTTCCACTTCTTAATTTTTACCAATTTTTCCTATATTTTCAGTTAACTTTCTTTCTAATGTAAATACAAATTTAAACCTAGGCTTAATATCGTTTTTTTTTCCCTTTCACCCAAGTGATGTCACAAATCAATGTAAAATCAATGATCCAAAATAGTCAGTGGGTAAAAATAATCCAAAGTATTTCTGAAGGGTGAGTTGGTGTGTAAAAATTTACACTGATTATAGTGTGTTCTGGGGCTGTTTCTGTTTGACTGTGAGTGTGTGATGATGCAAAGTTGAAACAGAGCCTAAATTCTATTGCGTCTAAGTCTGGGTTGACCACAGTTAATGGGTTTTGGATTTCCATTAGAGAAATGTGTTAAAAATCAAACGACTTTAAATTATTTATCTCTTAGTTAAATGGATGCAAATATGAGGAAGTCCTAAGATATTTATGACCAAAGTTTGAAGAAACTGAGATGCAGATAGCAATCATGCCCCAAACTAGAAAATGTAAAGATATAAATAAAAGTGCATTCTGACTTAGTGATATCTTGGCATTTCCCTCACTACAACCTTAATGTGAATCATCATCCTTGTTCATTTCCATCACTTTACTGTCTATCTTGTATCCCATCTCGGCCCCCTACAGAGTCTTTCATCAGCAGCCAGTTTTGTGATATGTACATCAAATCACATTCTTTCTTTCTTTGAACTTATCAATGGCTTTTCATTACAAATTAAGTAGCAATTTTTCTTGTTACCATGAACTGCAAGGCTGTACATGAAATGGATCCTGTCCCATCTTCCATCTTCTTCCCTGTTCACAAAGCACATCAACTTTGGCTTCTGTTTGCCCTTATTTAATAGCACTTGTATGTCCTCTTCTTTCTGCATGGCTTTTTTTCTTATATCTTAGCATGTTTGCTTCAGTTTTGTATTTTGGGTTGCAATGCATGCGCTCCCATCATGACGCTGTACAATGGCCAGTGAATTCTGTTGAAGCAAAACTATAACCTTGCTTACGCAGTTATCAGCCAGTAGCTCATGGAGAATCACCTCTGCCTCTCTTCTGCTCATCAAATCTCTTGTGAGTGAAATTAACTGACATAACCTAAATGATACATCAAATCAGCAAGGGTTTCAACATGACAGATAAGAACATTCCATGTCAGGTCATCAATATCCTGAATTATAGCTGAGTAAATGTGAAAGCTCCGTTGCAAGCCTGGCAGAACAGGAACACAACAGGATAAAGGCTTTGCTTCTGCTACTGTTCTGTTAAGAGGGTGAGGAATAATGATGAGCTTGATGCTGATTATGTGTAGATATTTCCTGAATACTGTGCCTGAATCCTAGTGAAACTATGGCAGCTACATAGAAATACAGATACTGATATATTTTGTAGAGACCAGAGTGTCCACTTTTCTGCTGTCATGTCATCAATGATTTGATCTCATAGTTAAAAATATAGAGCTATGTCAAATGTTGACCTTTGGCCAAACTCCTTGCCTGATCCTTGAACCCTGTACTACTGAAGGCATTGATACCTGGAACCCATACAGACATTGAGTTGTATTCAAATTACTGTACCCCTTCAGTCTTGCTTTTCTCAAACTAGATACTTGTTATTACATCTTCTTCATGAACCCCAGTTTCACAGCAGATCTCTCTCTGCCTTTTGGACCCTAGCTCTGAACACCTTTTCACTTGTTCCTGGTACCCAGCCTTGCAGTACAATGTTATAATAAAAGAACACATCTTTTTACTTTGAATAGGGGAAACTGCACAAAAAGTGTATTACTTATGATATAAAACAGACTTTATTTACATTTCCTCTAATGTAAAACCTCCCTGTCAAGATTAACTATAACCTCATTTGGTTAACTAGGTTTTAAATACAATGCCCTTATCAACATATGTATGGCAATTTTCAGCATATCACTTAAATAAACAAACCATTTGATTTTCAAGTGTTTTGTTTCATGAAATTTGTATTAATTAGTGCTGGTTCCCTTTTCAAGGGAGACGTCATTTTTTATTTGATATCTTTTTCTTCTCGAAGTGGAGCCTTAATATTTCTTTGGCAATTTTTTTTTCTGTTCAACTGCCATTGCACTTTCTAGCTGGCACAGCTCTCTCTGACCATGGCAATGTCCTGTGTTACATTGGGATCTTTCTCCAAATGTGGAGATCATGGAGTATCCCATTTCTCATTTATTCCTAGCTTCTTATTGTTGATCACAAGTTATGTCACATATGGACGTTGTGTTTTGTGGAGGAAAATAGGGCTTTGGTTAAAGATTGAAAGTGAAGAAGAAAAACTATCTTAGTTTTAGAGGTAACATGATGATATATATCAAAAATCCTAAATAACCTATATAATTATTAGAATTAATATGTAATTTAGCAATCTTTTATGATGGAGGGAAACATTTAAAACTATAAATTTATATGTACTCTCATAAACAATTCAACGTAGAATTATTATATTATAATACCATCTAACCCAAAAATAAATTTAACGGGATGTTCACAGTTTCTACACTGAAAGGTACAAAACATTTTTGCTGAGAAAAGCTGGGTAAAATCTAAACAAATAAATGGAAAGAAATATCATGATCACAGACCAGAAGGCTCAATATTGTTAAGATGTCAGTTTTCCTGAAATTGGTTTACAGATTCATTGTATTCTGAATCAAAATTTCAAGGGGCTTTTTTAAGGAACTGATATGCTAAACCTAAATTTTATGTGGAATGTAAAGGAAATAGAAGAGATAAACAGTATTTTAAAAGAAACAAAGTTGCATGAGTTTACTGCCTGATTTCAACACTTACCATAAAGCTATAGTCAACAAAACATGGTTTTGGCATAAGGAATGACAAATGTATCAATGGAATAAATTAGAGAGGCCATAAATAGATCAGCATTTACATAGTTATTTGAGTTTTTTCAGAAGCACCAAAGCAATCCACATATAAAATGATTGGGATCACATTTTTATTTGAATTTCTTCTATTTGGAAAAATATTTAAAATTTGACAATATCAAATGTTGTAAGTATATGGTGAAACAATTTCTGTAACAACCTGATGGCAGAGTGAATTAGTATAGTCAATTTGGAGAACAACTGGTATTATTGAGGAAAAAGAACTATCTGGCAAGATAGACTCTAAGCATGTGACAGTGATTTCTTCTGAAGCTGAAGAAGTGAAAGGGCACTTGTCAGCTGTGAGGGAAATGTTCCAAGGGGACTTGCTATATCTGTTCTATACAACTGTAAAGGAGAAAGTATGCATATATTAGAATATTTAAAATGTATGTATGGTAAAGATAGACTGGAAATAAATATTAAGTTGTTTATTCTATTGAAATATGTGTATATATTGACTGTTGGTAGTTTTCTGTATTTATTTTAATTATTACACCACCCCCAAGAACTACAATTGCTGCAGTCAAGCCTCAAAAAGAATGCATTCCATCTTGTTCCTAACTTCATTGGTCTTATTCCATTCCTCAGAGGCAGGAGCTTTGCCCAAGCCTCAACTCTCAATACTTGATTCTCAGGTCTCTCTCCATGTAAACATTCTAGTCCTAAAACAAAAATGGACTTACCTTAATCCTCTTATTATCAGGCATTCAATAGCCTAGAATATCCCTCCATAGGAGTTTCTTTCAGCAAAAGTCTTGCTCTAGAGCCAGCAGTTATTCAAGGACAGTCATCTTCTCTTTTTCGTTTATTTTGCACAACACCCAAAGAGTGGGGTCCTTTTATCCCTCCATGATGGCTAATGATTTATCACTTTCTGTGTCGGCGCAATCCTGTGATAACTAAACTCCAGTGTGTTTTATCCAAACTACATGGGATCCACAGATAGGATCAGCCTGCCTTTGGTAACTGGCTATCCCTCGACTAAATACTGAGCTTTAGGCATCTGGTTGTATCTTGGCTGCACTGTTGCTTCTGGTTGCTTGTTGTAAGCATTCAGGACAGTGTTTTCCTGTGGATGGGACCCGGTCTTGGGTCTCATTGACTGCAGTCTCCATCCAGCTTTATCATCTCACACATGGACCTTTCTCCTTTTTTCAAGATCAATAATTTTTACTATGCCAAATATTTGTTGAGACTTTCTTAACCTACACATTGGAATAAACTGCAATTTTCTTGCATCATTAAAAAATCTAATTAAAATATTATGCTATCCTCATAATAAGACACTTAACAAACATGGTTAGGAAAAATGGCTCTGTCCCCTCAGTCATGGTGCTGCATTACCACCTGTGTTTAGGCCTAATGCTGTCTGTATCACACCCTGCTGTGTGGCAGAATTGTCACTTTACACATATCAGAGATTCTGTAATGATTGCAGAGACTTCTCAGCTTCTATAGCTGCAAATACTCAGTATTCGCACTTCCACTATCTTCTCTTTCAAGGTATTTTTATACATAAAACTATTTTTGCTAACAGAGACTGAATCCCTATGCAGTACATGAGCAAAGCTGCTATCTTTCTAATGATTTTCAAAAATGTCTGCCCCTATTATTTCAGAAATAACTTTTCCCGCTGTATATTCTCTGTGGCACTGCTCTAATGATTTTCTTTTCTCCAAGTTCTGCTGTGGGTTGGAAAGGTTATCCAAGAACTGGTTATATTTTAGTTGGAAAACAAAAAATTCCACTTTTAGAAATGTCAGAGTTGCCACTGTTGAATGAAATGTTATTGATTATACGATAACAGTATTTGTTACAGAATTAAGCATACTTTGCTTGGCTTAAGCAGCCAACAGTTTTATAGTTTAACATGATTTGTTAAGTTTAATATGTTCTGTTAAGCAACTCATACCAATGCCTTCTACTTACTGAAATTCTAACCATCCTTTCATTTACAACTTTAAATTATATCCCTTGGAAATTTTCTTGATCCTCCTTTGGAATTAATTGATCTTTCCTCTGTATTCCCATAAAATGTTATTTTTTATTTCAATAAAAGTACTTGCTTCTGTATATATGGAATGAATAGCTTGTTGTTCATGTATTTAAAAAAACAATCTAACTCCCTCTCCCAAATATGAGCTCCATTTATGACAGGAACTTTCATGTCATCTCTCTGAGAATGTGACACACTTAAAATAGTTGATATTCAAAATCTATTTGGAAATTCATGTTTTACATATTTAAAAGGTAAGTATAAAATAAAGTTCAGACATTTTAAGTGTACAGCTAGATTAACAAGGTGAAGGCTAAAATCATTTTTATTTTCCTCCCTTTTACCCTTTCTGCTATTATTTTCAAATATTTTAATTCTACATAAATTTAAAACCACAATGTAGCCTTCTTATTATTGTTTTTTAGCAGTATACATTTAGATTTTCACACATAGCTATATTTTCCAATAGTTTTCATTTATTCCTACATTTCCTTCCTTGCACATGGATTAATTTTCTTTTTGTCTGGAGAGCATCCATTAGTGTCCCTTTTACTATAATTTTTCTGGTCTGGTGATAATTTATATTCTCTCTTTTTTTTTTTGGTTGAAATTCCATTTTTCTCTCCTATTTTTAAGGTATTTTTCACTGGGTATAGAATTCCAAGTCAGCAGTTATTTCTTTCAAAGATCTAATTTGACTTTTATATTTCTAACACTGTTTCTGTTGAAAAATCTACCATCAGTCACAAGATTATTTCATTAGAAATACTGTATGTGTGTGTGTTTAATCACTGCTTTTAAGGTTTTCACTTTGTTTTCAAGTTTCAAGAATTTTATTATAGTATGACTATTTTGTAGTTTTCTTTCATTTTATGTTGCTTTGGGGTCCACCAAACTTGAATCCAGGACCTGGTGTCTCTCATCAGATGTAGAGAAATCTAAGTCAGTATTTCTTCAAATATCACCTCTGTGCCTTTTGCTGCTGAGATCACAATAATATGTAAATATTTCATTGTAACAATATTTCACTTTTGCCTTTTCATATTTTTCTTTATTTCTTTGTGTCCTTCAATTTGGATATTTTTAAACTGATGGATATGACAGTTGTCTAAGTCTTCTCTTCTGTTGTTATTAATTTGCTGCAAACCTGTCTGCTGAATGTGTAATTAAGTTTTAAATACTTGTAGTTTAAGCATTTCTACTTAATTCTCCCTTAAAAAGATTCAGGGGGTAATCTGTCTCTTGGTAGATTAAATAAAATTATTAATCTTCAATTTCCCATACTGAAATTTATAGAAATTATTAATCATAGTTATTTTAAGTGTCTGTTCATAACTGCAATTTCTGGAAAATGTGTGTAGCCACACTTTTTTTGTATTTCGTTATTTGCTCTTTCTTTCTTTCCCTAGTTTTAAGTCATGGAATACCAATTGTTGGCATACCTGCTGATTTTTTATTGAATTACAGACAATGTATATGAAAAATCTGTGAAAGCTCTAGATGATATTTTTCTCCAGTGAGTGTTTTCTTTCTGGCAGCAAGATGTATTAGAGCAGATTTGATTCAGTCTTCTCCAACTTAATAATTCAGGTGACATGAGACCACCCCATTTGTTTTCTGCTTAGTTTCTTTGTCTCTCTACCAGTGTATAGGAGGCTTAAGAGCCAACACATTATTGGGAGGAAACTGTAGACAGAAATTTTGGCTCACTTCTCTGAGGTTTCATTTCTCCTTGGTTCTTCAATTCAAGCCTCTTTCGCCATTTCCAAAATCCAACCTCTGTCTCCCCTACCCAGTGATACTTTCAGATGTCCCACAGTGCTACTTTATACTTGATCTCTATCAGCAGATGTGGGTATTGGCAAATGTCCTGCAATTGTCACTTAGTTTGAGTGGTCCTAGGCTAAAGTGGACAATTAAACTCAAACCATTATAATAGACCACTCCTGGTACTGGTTTTATTTTATATACAGTACAGAAGACCCAGAATACCAGGGAAGTTGCATCAAACATACCTTTTAAGGTGGACTCCAAATGAAGACTTAGGTGTGAGAGAATGAGACCAATTGAGTGGGTACTACATGAGACACACTTTTAGGGACTATTCTCTCTTATAATAGTTCCATGGGCAAAGCTTTATGCACCCAGCAAGGGGAAAGCCTAGTTACAAGTTACACTCCACTTTTGGAAGCCCAAATGTGTGACTTCCCAGTAGTTATTTATAATTGGTTCAACTATCCCAAGTCAAGATGCAATTTCCAATTGGAAGTCATTTTTACCATAAGCAGTTTGCCTAGTAACAAGGTGATATTCCATTTTTGTCAAATTTGTAGTAAAATGTAGAAGTTTAACCAAAACTCAGTCTCCTACAGAGAAGGAGAAAGAGATCTTGAAATCCTTTATTCACATAAACTGGTGGAAAATTAGAAGTTTATTTACGCCTCACCTCAGTGTGCCACCCTTCTCTCTGGACGTCAAAGGTCTTGATGTCATTGGTCATGGTTGTTCTCAGTGTCTTCAAGCAGTTGGTTTATATATTTTATGCAATGGTTGATGTTCTTATTCTACCACCTCCAGAGGTAGAAGTGAGGCAAAAAGTTAAGGTTTTGTATTGTTTTCATCATTTACTTTTTTGGCTTCAAATTGATCATGGCCCAGTGGCTGTTAGCTATTCATATTTAGTGGATTTTCTGAACATGTTGTAAATTGTAAAACAGTTTTCTATACACATTAGAGGATATTTCAATGTGAGTCATAGAGGAAAGCTTCTAAAGAGACAGAAAATTAATAGTGTTCTTCCTTACTCTCTAGAGCCCACTTTACGTAAAAAAATACCGCCTCTTATGTATATGTTCTGTTAAAACCAAATTATTAGAGTGTTCTCTATATCTGTCAAAAGATCACATCAGGAAATTAGAAAATCAATCATTATAGTAAATTTGGTGCAGTTTTTCATATATTTTTATTTATCCCCAGGAAGAGACAGATAAGCAAAAATAAAAACTAAAATAAGGGAGTAAAATATATAAACCATTTAAAAAATAAATTTATAATATTTTAAGAACACCCAAAATCAGAGAGGTAGAAGCATCTACCATAATTCCATGCTAAAACCCATAAATTGGGAGTTGGTGGTAGTTCAAGAGCAGAAGTTTGCCTTTCTTCAGTCTACATCAAAGTATTGCTTAAGAATTCAAGAGTGTAACAGTTCCAGATTGTTCAAATTTCTTATGGGAAAAAATACTTATGTGACTTAAAATAGTTTATTTGAAAGTAACAGATTCTTACTGATTCCTACTGTCATGAGAAATGATGCTCTTATTAATTACATAGAAATTTATTAAAACATTGGAAAATATGTATGATCCATACATAAGTAGTTTTAGTATCAAAAAAAAATTTTAAAAAAGGGGCTTCCATGGTGGCGCAGTGGTTGAGAGTCTGCCTGCCGATGCAGGGGACACGGGTTCGTGCCCTGGTCCGGGAGGATTCCACATGCCGCAGAGTGGCTGGGCCCGTGAGCCATGGCCGCTGAGCCTGCGCATCCGGAGCCTGTGCTCTGCAACGGGAGCAGGCCCGCGTACCGCAAAAAAAATAAATAAATAAATAAATAAATAATAATAATAATGAACACATCAGTTTTCACCTTAAACAATGGAAAGAGGAATAGTTAAACTGTGAATATTTTGACTTTTTATAATAAAAATGGCTTTCTTAAAGTGACTAAAATGTTATTTTTCTAGTGTGTAGTAATTATCATTTACTTGTGGTCTATATTTATTGACTTCACTACACACTCACACACATATCTATCTATCGATCTATCTATCTCTACCATCTATCTGTCATCTGTCATTTTAAAAATTCTACTTATTCCTATGTGAGAGGCTGTAACCAAAATTGGAAAAATAAAAAGATTCTGCACATTCTAACACTGTCTTTCCTCTGGTGTTGTCACTTTTTTCTCTTTATTTTTCAAGAAGCTCTACCTCTTTGACCTTTATATTATCTGGTTTCGTCTCATGATAACACTAGTCCTGTTTACTCTAGAATGTAGTTGGCATCTGCACATGCTGATTATGACTGATAATCTGGTGTAATTATAATGTTTTAGTGGGACCAGCTAAATTTTAATTTCTATCACCATTGTTCCTTAAGAGGCCACTAAATTATCTTTATTCAGAGTTTTACTGATTCAAGTTCATTACCATAGTCATTTTCTTCTGGTTTTATTTATTTCTATTAACTCCTTAAAAATATCACTCTTATTCTCTCTCTTTCTCTTTGACACAGTCTTATACACACATTCTGTTTCTCTGCATATAAAACCAAATAAATGTAAAACACTATTAACAGCTATTAACAGTGAATGACTGAGAATGCAATAACTTCAGTGAACTCAAAATGAGATTTTAAATTGCTTCAAAAATTATTGTCATAATGTCATATGTATCATTTTAAAACTAAGCTAGTTATATCTATAAAAATGTAAATTGTATCAATATGATAATTCTTGATTCACATTAATGTCTGTGTATCATATTTTAGCAGGAAAAAAAATTTTACCATAATATTGTTTTAAATGTTTAATGTGAAGCACAAACTCAGTTATGGTGACATTATCATTATGTCCATAAACATTTTTAAATTCCTCCAAGAAAAACAATGTTAGGCAAAACTGGAATAATCGAATTATATGTCTCACTGTGCTTTACCTTTGAGAAAAGATTCCTCACATGTACAGTGAGGAATAAGATGTTTTTCCTTTACTAAACAATTAATATTCAGATTATTTCATTTCAGTGACCAAAATCCATGACATATTTGGATATTTTTTCTTATATGCATGACACTGTTTTTACTTCAAATTTAGCTCCCACATTTATCATCATAATTTCACTTCCAAATACCTAGGAATAGGAAATGCATAAGACGTTCCCATTTTATATCTTGGGAGACAAAGACATTGAACTTAATTAACTTGTTTGAGGAGAAAAAGCAGGAGTGGGTCCAATTTGCTTCTTTCCAGAATACAAAGGGACAAATTAATTTCTGTGCTTTGTTTTGTTTTAACTCTTTTTACTAGCTGAATTTCCAGCAGATGTGCATAATTGTATTTAGTAATCAATAAACTTGCCAAATAAATCAGAATGTGCAATAAAAGGATGTGCTCATATTTCAAACATTATATTTGAAGATTTGTGAGCTCCTGTAATATATTGCCACCTATAAAGGTATTTTGCTTGGCATATTTCAAATGGAAAACAAAAGCAGCCTGGTGGTCTTATTTGAAGCTTTCAGTAGTTTTCCATATCTGAGAACCACTTACAATTCTGCCTGACCATGAAAGTAATAGCTATTAAAATAGAGTGTTTTAAGTTAGGATTGGGGCCAGCGTTGCCAGATTAAATGTAGGATGCCCAATTAAATGTTACTGTCAATTAAACAATGATTTTTTTAAAATAAATATGCCCCATTCATATATTTGGAACATACCTATACTAAAAAATATTTATACTTTATATGAGATTAAAATTTAGCTGGATGCCCTATATTTTTGTCTTCTACATCTGTAAATCCTAACTGCAGTGCACTGACATGTGTAAAGATACTATTTGTAGAAAGCCCTCTGCCTATACTTAGGAAGGCCAGGCAATTTCTTTCTTTTTTTTTCTTTTTTTTTATTTTTTGCTGTGTTGGGTCTTCGTTTCTGCGTGAGGGCTTTCTCTAGTTGTGGCAAGCGGGGGCCACTCTTCATCGCGGTGTGCAGGCCTCTCACTATCGCGGCCTCTCCCATTGCGGAGCACAGGCTCCAGACGCGCAGGCTCAGTACTTGTGGCTCACGGGCCCAGTCGCTCCGCGGCACGTGGGATCCTCCCAGACCAGGGCTCGAACCCGTGTCCCCTGCATTAGCAGGCAGACTCTCAACCACTGCGCCACCAGGGAAGCCCGGCAATTTCTTTCTTAATCACTAAAGTCTCCTGGAGTTAAGTTGAGAGAGAAATAAATATGACTATCTAACTATAAACTAACTTAATTATATAATTCATGTATTTTAATAAGTTGAACTAAAATATCAAAAGATTTTGATATGGACTCCATTAAGTTTATTTTGGGAAAACTCAAATATTAACACAAAATTTGTATTTCTTATATTTGATCCCTGTAATTTGTATTTCTTTTTATTAAACACAAACACAAAAAAATACTACAAAAGTGTCTGCAGTTATAAAGAATATTCAATTTTTTTTTCAATTCTTTTCCTTTGGCCTTGGGGAGGCAAAAACAAATAAAATGTATAATGATAGTGAGACAAACATGAAGGTATAAATTTTTTAAGATTAATGATTCCTTGTAGTTTGGGAACATTTCATAGATGGCAGGAGAACATCCATTCCTTTTTTTATTGTGGTAAAATGTACATAACTTAAAATTTACTATATTAACCATTTTTAGGTGTACAAATCAGTGGTATTAAGTGTAGTTAAATTGTGCAAACATCACTACCATTCATCTCCAGAACTCTTTTCATCTTGCAAAACTGAAGCTCTGTATTCATGGAACAATAACTCCCCATGACTCCCTATCCCTAGGACCTGGCAACCATCTTTTTACTTTTATTCTTTCTTTCTTTTTTTAATCTTCCCATGACCCAGCCCCTGGTAACCACCATTTCTGTTACTATGAGTTTAGTGTTTTTGTGTGTGTGTTTTGTTTTTTAGATTCGACATATATGTGAGATCATGTAATATTTATCTTTCTTAGTCTGGCTTGTTTCACTTCAGGTTCATTCATATTGTCACAAATGGCAGAATTTTCTTCTGGTTTTAAGGGTAAATAATATTCCATTGCAGCAAGCAGCCTAAATATCCACTGACAGGTGAATGGGTAAAATATGCTATATATATATATATATATGTGTGTGTGTGTGTGTGTGTATACACACACACATATGTACATATACATGTATATCTATATAACCATTCTTTATTTAAAGAGGGGAAGAATAGTTGACTATAGAGAAACTCAGGTTGCACTATAAATACTAAAAAAAAAAAAGCCACATGAGTGTTTTATTTATATAATACTAAAAGTATGATTATTTCTATCACCCAAACACTGTGAATTTTTTACATGGATTCATTTGCTGTATACTCATGAAGAAAAACATGCTCACAAATAAAAATCTGCTGATTTTATAAATAAAATATAGGAATAATTAAAGAGAAAAGGTATTCACATTGTTCATATTTCTGTTTGCTTCCTTTAGCATGGAACTTGGAAATAGATTTCTCACATAGAACGCTAGTTATATCCAGGCTTTGTCTGTTCATTCATTCATTTACTCTAAAATCTATATATTCACTCCTAAGTTTAAAGAAATGAAGGAAAAATATTGGACTATTTTCCACTCATTAAATGACTAATCATTTACATTCATAATTGTAATTACACCTGCATTGATTGCAGTTCTAAATGTCTGAAATTCTTGGTTAGAAATTCCCTTAGAATACTATAGCAATGTATAAAATCTTAAGAACACTATCACCAAAACTTGGAAGCAAATAAGATGTTCTTCAATACTCCCTCTAGCGAGAGCACCAGAATCACAACTAACTGCTGAACAGTCATTGACAGGAAGACACTGGAACTCACCAAAAAAGATACCCTACATCCAAAGACAAAGGAGAAGCTGCAATGAGACAGTAGTAGGGGCGCAATCACAATAAAATCAAATCCCATAACTGCTGGGTGAGTGACTTACAAACTGGAGAACAATTATACCACAGAAGTCCACCCACTTCAGTGAAGGTTCTGAGCCCCACAATAGGCTTCCCAACCTGGGGGTCCAGCAATGGGAGGAGGAATTCCTAGAGAATCAGACTTTGAAGGCTAGCAGGATTTGATTGCAGAACTTCAGCAGGATTGGGGGAAACAGGGACTCCACTCTTGGAGGGCACACACAAAGTAGTGTGTGCATCAGGACCCAGGGGAAGGAATAGTGACCCCATAGGAGACTGAGCCAGACCTATCTGCTACTGTTGGAGGGTCTCCTGTAGAAGCAGGGGTGGCTATGGCTCACTGCGGGGACAAGGACACTGGCAGAAGAAGTTCTGGGAAGTACTCCTTGGCATGAGCCCTCCCGGAGTCCGCCATTAACCCCACCAAAGAGCCTGTAG
Organism: Aethalodelphis obliquidens; assembly: GCF_003676395.1. NCBI lineage: Eukaryota > Metazoa > Chordata > Mammalia > Artiodactyla > Delphinidae > Aethalodelphis > Aethalodelphis obliquidens. The sequence continues at coordinate 54,991,674 of NW_020837947.1, read as the reverse complement.
CCTCCAGTGATGGGTCATCTCAGGCCAAATAACCAACATAGAGGGAACTCAGCCCCACCCATCAGTAGACATGCAGATTAAAATTTTACTGAGCTCTGCCCAGCAGAGCAACACCTGGCTCTACCCACCACCAGTCCCTCCCATGAGGAAGCTTGCACAAGCCTCTTAGATAGCCTCATCCACCAGAGGGCAGATAGCAGAAGCATGAAGAACTACAATCCTGCAGCCTGTGAAATGAAAACCACACTCACAGAAAGATAAACAACATGAAAAGGCAGAGGGCTATGTACCAGATGAAGGAACAAGATAAAACCCCAGAAAAACAATTAAATGAAGTGGAGATAGGCAATCTTCTAGAAAAAGAATTCAGAATAATGATAGTGAAGATGATCCAGGACCTCAGAATGGAGGCAAAGATCAAGAAGACGCAAGAAATGTTTCACAAAGACGTAGAAAAATTAAAGGACAAACAAACAGAGACGAACAGTGCAGTAAGTGAAATGAAAAATACACTAGAAGGAATGAATAGCAGAATAACTGAGGCAGACGAACGGATAAGTGACCTGGAAGACAGAATGGTGGAATTCACTGCGTGGAACAGAATAAAGAAAAAAGAGTGAAAAGAAATGAAGACAGCCTAAGACACCTCTGGGACAACATTAAATGCACCAACATTTGCATTATAGGGTTCCAAGAAGGAGAAGAGAGAGAGAAAGGACCCGAGAAAATATTTGAAGAGATAATAGTCAAAAACTTCCCTGACAAGGGAAAGGAAATAGCCACCAAAATCCAGGAAGTGCAGAGAGTTGCAGGCAGGATAAACCCAAGGAGAAACATGCTGAGATACATAGTAATCAACTTGACAAAAATTAAAGGCAAAGAAAAATTATTAAAAGCAACAAGGGAAAAACGACAAATAACATACAAGGGAACTCCCATAAGGTTAACAGCTAATTTTGCAGCAGAAACTCTACATGCCAGAATGGAGTAGCATGATATATTTAAAGTGATGAAAGGGAAGAACCTACAACCAAGATTACTCTACCCAGCAAAGATCTCATTTAGATTTGATGGAGAAATCAAAAGCTTTACAGACAAGCAAAAGTTAAAAGAATTCAGCACCACCAAACCAGCTTTACAACCAATGCTAAAAAAAACTTCTCTAAGCAGAAAAAAACAAGAGAAGAAAAGGACCTACAAAAACAAACCCCAAACAATTAAGAAAATGGCAATAGGAACATACATATCAATAATTACCTTAAGTGTGAATGGATTAAATGCTCCAACCAAAAGACAAAGGCTCACTGAATGGATACAAAAGCAAGACACATATATATGCTGTCTATAAGAGGTCTGCTTCAGACCTAGGGACACATACAGACTGAAAGTGAAGGGATGGAAAAAGATATTCCATGCAAATGGAAATCAAAAGAAAGCTGGAGTAGCAATACTCGTATCAGATAAAACAGACTTTAAAATAAAGAATGTTACAAGCGACAAGGAAGGACACTATATAATGACCAACAGATCAATCCAGGAAGAAGACATAACAATTATAAATATATATGCACCCAACATAGGAGCACCTCAATACATAAGGCAAATGCTAACAGTTATAAAAGAGGAAATTGACAGTAACACAATAATAGTGGGGGACTTTAAAACCTCACTTACACAAATGGGCAGATCATACAGACAGAAAATTAACAAGGAAACACAAGGTTTAAATGACACAGTAGACCAGATAGATTTAATTGATATTTATAGGAAATTCCATCCCCAAACAGCAGATTACATGTAACATTCTCCAGGATAGATCACATCTTGGATCACAAATCAAGTCTCAGTAAATTTAAGAAAATTGAAATCACACCAAGCATCTTATCCAACTACAGCACTATGAGATTAGAAATAAATTACAGGGAAAAAAGCATAAAAAACACAAACACTGGAGGCTAAACAATACATTACTAAATAACCAAGAGATCACTGAAAAAATCAAAGAGGAAATCAAAAAATGCCTAGAGACAAATGACAATGAAAACAAGATGATCCAAAACCTATGGGATGCAGCAAAAGCAGTTCTAAGAGGGAAGTTTATAGCAATACAATCCTACCTCAAGAAACAAGAAACATCTCAAATAAAAAAACTTAACCTTACACCAAAAGGAACTAGAGAAAGAACAAACAAAACCCAAAGTTAGTAGAAGGAAAGAAATCATAAAGATCAGAGCAGAAATAAATGAAATAGAAACAAAGAAAACAATAGCAAAGATCAACAAAACTAAAAGCTGGTTCTTTGAGAACATAAACAAAATTGATAAACCATTAGCCAGACTCATCAAGAAAAAGAGGGAGAGGACTCAAATCAATAAAATCAGAAATGAAAAAGGAGAAGTTACAGTGGACACCACGGAAATACAAAGCATCCTAAGAGACTACTACAAGCAACTCTATGCCAATAAAATGGACAACCTGGAAAAAATGGACAAATTCTTAGAAAGGTATAACCTTCCAAGACTGAACCAGGAAGAAGCAAAAAATATGAACACACCAATCACAAGTAATGAAATTGAAACTATGATTAAAAATCTTCCAACAAACAAAAGTCCAGGACCAGATGGCTTCACAGGTGAATTCTATCAAACACTTAGAGAAGAGTTAACACCCATCCTTCCCAAATTCTTCCAAAAAATTGCAGAGGGGTGAACACTCCCAAACTCATTCTATGAGGCCACCATCACCCTGATACCAAAATCAGACAAAGCTACTACCAAAAAAGAAAATTACAGATCAATATCACTGATGAATATAGATGCAAAAATCCTCAACAGAATACTAGCAAACAGAATCCAACAACACATTAAAAGGATCATACACCATGATCAAGTGGGATTTATCCTAGACATGCAACGATTCTTCAATATACACAAATCAATCAGTGTGATACACCATATTAATGAATTGAAGAATAAAAACCATAAGATCATTTCAGTAGATGCAGAAAAAGCTTTTGACAAAATTCAACACCCATTTATTATAAAAACTCTTCAGAAAGTGGGCATAGAGGCAACCTACCTCAACATAATAAAGGCCATATACAACAAACATCATTCTCAATGGTGAAAACTGAAAGCATTTCTTCTGAGATCAGGAATAAGACAGGATGTCCACTCTCACCACTACTATTAAACATAGTTTTGGAAATCCTAGCCACAGCAGTCAGAGGAGAAAAAGAAGTAAAAAGAATAAAAATTGGAAAAGAAGAAGTAAAACTGTCACTGTTTGCAGATGACATGATACTATACATAGAGAATCCTAAAAATGCTACCAGAAAACAATTAGAGCTAATCAATGAATTTGGTAGAGTACCAGGATACAATATCAACACACAGAAACCTCTTGCATCCCTATACACTAACAACGAAAGATCAGAAAGAGGAGTTAAGGAAACAATCCCATTCAGCATTGCAACAAAAAGAATAAAATACCTAGGAATAAACCTACCTAAGGAGGTGAGACCTGTATTCAGAAAACTCTAAGACACTGATGAAAGAAATGAAAGATGACACAAAAAGTTGGAGACATATACCATGTTCTTGGATGGGAAGAATCAATATTGTGAAAATGACTATACTATCCAGAGCAATCTACAGATTCAATGTAATCCCTATAAAATTACCAGTGGCATTTTTTACAGAACTAGAACAAAAAGTCTTAAAATTTGTATGGAGACACAAGAGACCCTGAATAGCCAAAGCAGTCTTGAGGGAAAAAAAACGGAGCTGGAGGAATCAGACTCCCTGACTTCAGACTACACTACAAAGCTACAGTAATCAAGACAATATGGTACTGGCACAAAAACAGAAATATAGATCAATATAACAGGATAGAAAGCCCAAAGATAAACCCACGTGTCTATGGTCAACTAATCCATGACAAAGGAGGCAAGGATATACAATGGAGAAAAGACAGTCTGTTCAATAAGTGGTTCTGGGAAAACTGGACAGCTACATGTAAAAGAATGAAATTAGAACATTCCCTAACACCAAACACAAAAATAAACTCAAAATGGATTAGAGACCTAAGTGTAAGACTGGACACTCTAAAACTCTTAGAGGAAAACATAGGACGAACACTTTTTGACATAAATCACAGCAAGATCTGTTTTGACCCAACTCCTAGAGTAATGGAAATAAAAACAAAAATAAACAAATGGGACCTAATGAAACTTAAAAGCTTTTGCACAGCAAAGGAAACTATAAACAAGAGGAAAAGACAACCCTCAGAATGGGATAAAATATTTGCATGGGATAAAATATTTGCAAATGAATCAACGGACAAAGGATTAATCTCCAAAATATATTAACAGCTTATTCAGCTCAGTATTGAAAAAGCAAACCACCCAATTTAAAAAAATGGGCAGAAGAACCAAAATAGACATTTCTCCAAAGAAGATATACAGATGGCCAAGAGGCACATGAAAATCTGCTCCACATCACTAATTATTAGAGAAATGAAAATCAAAACTACAGTGAGGTATCACCTCACACCAGTCAGAATGGCCATCACAAAAAAATCTACAAACACTAAATGCTGGAGAAGGAGTGGAGAAAAGAGAACCCTCTTGCACTGTTGGTGGGAATGTAAATTGATACAGCCACTATGGAGAACAGTATGGAGGTTCCTTAAAAAACTAAAAATAGAACTACCATATGACCCAGAAATCCCACTACTGGGCATATACCCAGAGAAAACCGTAATTCAAAAAGGCACATGCACCCCAATATTCATTGCAGCAATATTTACAATAGCCAGGTCATGGAAGCAACCTAAATGCTCATCGACAGACAAATGGATAAAGAATATCTGCTACTTATATATACAATGCAATATTACTCAGCCATAAAAGGAATGAAATTGGGTCATTTGTAGAGACATGGATGGACCTACAGACTTTCATACAGAGTGAAGTAAGTCAGAAAGAGAAAAACAAATATAGTATATTAACGCATATAGGTGGAATCTAGAAAAATGGTGCAGATCAACCAGTTTACAAGGAAGAAATAGAGACACAGATGTAAGGAACAAACATATGGACACCAAGGGGGGAAAGCCAGGAGTGGGGTGGTGGTGGTGAGATGATTTGGGAGACTGGGATTGACATATATACACTAATATGCATAAAATAGATAAGTAATAAGAACTTGCTCTATTAAAAAAAACAACAAAATTCAAAAAAAAATCTAAAGAACAAAGGAGAAAATAGGAGTTTATGAATCTGTATGGATTAAATATCTAAATTTCCTTCTCTGAATTCATCACCTAATGTTATAATAAAAATGCATGTATTTACATTTAGGAGCTTTTTTTTTTTTGGTAAACACCTATATGTACAGGGTATTTAATTTTTGTGGTCTCATTTTTTTCTCAATTTTAATGTTTTATATCTATGTATATGTATGTGTGTGTATGTGTGCGCAGTGTGTGTATGTCTGTATATAAGATATATATGTGTGTGTGTGTGTATACACTTTAGAAACTGTTAATTATACCTGCAAGATTATTCTGTTATCTAGTTGAATGTTCCGGATAGTGCCCAACTCAGGTTTCCAGGCCTTATATACTCTGATGATATGATGAGTATACTGTCAAGGTATTTCTGAATGTCTTGCTTACTTTTGTCCCAGTATAATTTGTGGGCATGAAATATATATTGCTAAGCTTTTTAACATAATAGATATGGAAAAATTCCATTAGGCACTTTATAACACTGAATAAATTTATTAGATGTTACATAAAATCTGTGCTGTTTTGTCTCGTGTGTTTGTTTTACTGAAACCAATATAAGATCTATTATCTTATGTATAAGAAATATCAGTATGACCCTCTCCTGTGATTTGTCTCTATAAAGCCAAGCACTTACTGCATTAATATTCAAGTCTGGTATAAGTTTTAGTGAAGTTTTCAATCCATATCATTATTTTTTCATACCTATACTCTTGAAATGGACTTGACAGATAAGGCTAAGAAAGACAAAAGAATAGATTTGTTTACATAGAGATTATTTTAAGCCTTTGGAAGCAGCAGAAAAATCTCAGGGGAAGGAAATAAGAAGCAGAGAGGCAATCTGTGTGTCTCTCATCTTCTCGTAGTTCCTAGAGCTTACATGTAAGAAGATTAGGAAGCAAAACAGAATTACAATTGAAAACCTTTCTAATGAAAACAAATTTACCATGTCTGATTGCTTATATTTTTCATCACTTTTTGACAACAGCATAATATTGAGAGATGATTCAATACAATAGAATTATTTCCTATATAAACAATTCGTTTGGGACAGTTCGCGTACTGAAACACAACTGACATTTGCATCACAGTTTTAAATGACTATTTTAGTGCTCAGACTTAATTTTAAAAAGAAAGGAAAATAAATAAAACATTGTTTCTACTAAATGGAGACTATTATTAGATACTTAGTTTTCTATGAATATTTGACATAAAAATACACATTGCCTAAGCTTATATATGTTAAGCATCAAGGACTGTTTTTTTCTGTATACTTACATTACAGGCTGCACAATAATATGTTTTCCAAAATATTGCTTGTTTCCATTTCATAGGACAAATAAGTATGTGGGCAATCAATAAGGGTATAAATAGTGAATGCAAATGTCTATTACTCTTAGGTGGAGTGGAGACTCAGAGATATAACTATTTAATTTGTTGTGCTAAATTCTATTGTCAATTTAGTAAATCCGAGAATCTCCTTTCCTGTATTATACTAGAGTAAAGATGGCCAGAAAATAATTTGTATGAGATTTGGAAGGTGAACTAAAATAGTGACCTTAAATCTCTGTTGCCGTCAGATAGCAATGACAGGTAGGGGGATGGGCTCTAGCCTGTCCTTTTGCTTTTCTGCTCCACGTCCAGCTTTTCTTCTGGTTGTAGGTCATCTCTGCTGTACAACAGCAGCCCCACGTCCATCGGCAGACTGTACAGAAGCGACACATTCCCATTCAAGACTACACAAGCTCCCGTTTTGCAGTCTGACGTTGACAGCTCTATGTAGCTGGCTTCCATCATGTCCCAGTCTTTTCACCCCAGCCAGTGCTTCAGAAGGACTAGTTGACGACTTGTCAGTTTCCCTAACTCTGTGCCCTCCTCCCCCCTCCCCAACTCTTTTAGGCCTTCACTTCCTGAGCTCTTCCTATATTTGCATAAGGCCACGTCTCTGTAATACTTTTCCCCATAACATTCAAGTGTTTATGTTTCCCTGACTAAAAACATAGTTGATACATTAATGTTTGGTGGTTCAGTTCTGTTGCAGTGTCAAGACTGGCACAATTAGTAACAAGGCAACATTGATTGATCCTTTATAAAAGATAACATTAGGAGAAGTCAATGAGGTTTTGAATAATCATGGAAGGCTGAAAGAAGAAAGTGGTATTTTATTGGGTATTAAAAAATAGAGAGTAGAGGGAGAGTAGAGGGAAAGAGTCAAAATAGGGCAGTATTACATATATACAGATACAGAGTCAGGGAATTAGAAGACTTGGTGTGCTGTGCACAGGGCACATAGGGATGGGAAAGAACAGGAAGCTGGTTAAGTAGGTGCCTGGCTTTAAATAATATTGTAGCGTGGTTAAGAGTGTGGTCATTGGAGCTGGATCTAAGGAAAGTCCCAACACTGCTTGTCATCTCAGGAAAGTTACTTAAATCTTCATAAAGAATTTCTTCTCTATAAAATGGGAGAACCATAATGTTTCCTTCATGTGATTTTTGGAAGATTAAATAACATAATATTTTCAAAGAATTTAGCACAGTGTCTAGGCTATGACTAGTGGTTGTTGTAATATTATTGTCATACATTATACATTCTGTTCATCATAGGACTGAATTTGAGATAGTAAGCAATTCTGAGTTCTTGTATCTAATATTTTGAACTCCGGTCACACATTCAAACTAATGTTTAAAATTTTTAATTCAGTAAACAATTTATTAAACACTAAATACCATCCCAATAATAAAATATCTACCTGAATTGAATTTCCTTTTAATAGAGTATGTAAACACAGCTACACTTTAACAATATCATTGGTTTAAGGTGAAGCAAGTCTCATAAACTTTTTAATCGACATATACTTTATTTTTTAAAAAATTTGACAAGCACATGTGATACATAGAAACAGAGCCACATAGGTATTTATTTACCCAGTCTCCTATATTTTCACTCATTTTTCCCCCTTTTTGACATCAACTTCTCAGCAAGATGGTTGCAGTAGCCATGGGGCCTGTATAAACTCAGTACAATGCAACGATCTCAATATACAGATTCATATCCATAGGCAGAAATTTGGAGGTAACTACTGTGTCATAGCATGTGAAACATTCTTTTACAACACAGTGATACACATCAATCTCTTTTTAAATAGCCAACAATAACCACTAAAAGCAGTATGCAGTCATTCTCTGAAATTCTCCTTGGACACAAAAGTGCCTTGGTTTCTCCTAACTTAACATCCTCATTACATTCTAGTACTGTAGGTTGTGCACCAACACAATTTCTTTTTTGATTTTTTTTTTTTTTTTTTCCGGTACGCGGGCCTCTCACTGCTGTGGCGTCTCCCGTTGCAGAGCACAGGCTCCGGACGCACAGGCTCAACGGCCATGGCTCACGAGCCCAGCCGCTCCGCGGCGTGTGGGATCTTCCCGGACCGGGGCACGAATCCGTGTCCCCTGCATCGGCAGGCGGACTCTCAACTACTGCGCCACCAGGGAAGCACTCTTTTTTGATTTTTACATCAGGTAACCAAGGTCTAATTTACTAATGATTCTGGAATGCCGTCTTTATTTCTGGTTTGGGGCTATTTGCATGACAGTCATTTAGCAAATTAATGTAGATGAAAAGCAATAATTTTACAGATGTCTGTTGCAAGCATGCTGTCATCCCATACTTAATATGCTAATCTATTGACATCTACTCATTAGAGATGAGCTACACTTACTTTGTGACATTAATATTTTATAACCTGGAGTGTTTTGAAGTAGGCCAAAAGTCAAATTTTTAACCATCCCACTCAGAATGTATTTTTAAAGGGTAAATGCATTTTATTCTTGATTTCTTTAAAAGTATTTCTCCCCAAGCCAACATTACACAATCTTCAATTAACTCTTTGCACACTGCCTGATACAGACCAGGTGTTTATAATAATTTTGTGTTTCAAGTGGCAGAAATCTGACTAGCATCAGAAAATGGGCCCTCAACTGACTGACAAAATCCTCAAAGTGTTCAGCAGTCAAACCAGGTAAAGGACAGATATGTAGTGGGACCCAGAATGGACTATAATAAAGATTGAATGTCACCAGGATCTCTCTGTCCCTGGCTGGGATTTCTCTAAGTCAGGTTTTGTTTTTTCTCCCTGGGGTTTTGATGTTGCTATAGTTGTTGTCAAGGGACTTATCACTCTTAGGAAGCGACTCTTTAGTCCAGGCTAGATCAAATGCAAACCCCTGGACCAATCAAATGGGACAGGGAGCAAGATGACATAAAATCTGGAGTTCCCACTGGAGCACTGAGAATGCAGTGAGGGTGCCGGTGGGCACAGTTCCCTGAAAGGCTGTGCTGCCAGAAAATGCACAGAACTCACCAAATGTGAGAGACTACTTGTATGGAGAAGGTTTTCATTTTCATGTATGATGTTTGAGATATAAATGTCTCAGAATGTTGTATAGTTTCAAAATGAATTTTCTGATTTTAAAACTAATACATGATAAATATTATTAAATGTATTGTCTGTGTATTTTCTGTCAGGCATTATCATATATATTCCAAATTCCATTTATATTCCAAATACACACATATGTATTCATAGACTAATATAAATTAGTTAGAGAATAAATGTGTTTTAACCAGTACACTTTCAGTGCTTTAATTAAGGTATTTAAATTTATGGATTTGCTTAAAATATGAAACATATTTACATTTAATTCATTGGATTTACCTTTACATTGTTAAGTTTACTCACATTGAGTCTGGCTCATTGAGGACTATGTAGATCGCCATGGGGGAAGGTGGTGAAGATGATGAATTTAGAAATCAGGCAAATTGATATGAATAAAAATTTAATTCTTAGGTTAGGCAAAAAAAATCCCTACATTGAGCCTTTTGACTATCTGACTATCATCTTTTATGTAACATTTGTTTATTTCTTTCTTTTCCAACAGCTATTGTGTACAAATTCCTAGAGTAACACAAAACTATGATAACTGGTCTCTCCACTCTCTCTTTTTCTGACTGAATTTCCTGAAACTCCTGTTTGTGTGTTACCTTATCTCAACCCTGGAACCTTTAGCAGTTCTATAAGTTAAAACCCAGAACTCAATTAGCTTGACTTTGTATAACCTGTACAAACTTATTTATCTTCTATATCCTCTATTACTCCTTACCAATCCACAATTTCAGGCCAAAAAAAAAACCTGTTTTTCTCCAACTGCACAGCACACATTATTGATTTTATAGATGCAGTAATGCCCAGTGGTTAAAATTCAGGGTCTTGTTTTAGTCCAGAGTTCGTCGGGCTTGGGCACTTATTAACTATGAAAATGTTGACAATTTTTTTGACCTCTCTATATACCTATCCCTCCCTTATCTGTAATAAAAATGGAAATAATAAAAGCATCTTAGGCTTCCCTGGTGGCGCAGTGGTTGAGAGTCCGCCTGCTGATGCGGGGGACATGGGTTCGTGCCCCGGTCCGGGAAGATCCCACATGCCGTGGAGTGGCTGGGCCCGTAAGCCATGAGCCATGGCCGCTGAACCTGCGCGTCCAGAGCCTGTGCTCCGCAACGGGAGAGGCCACAACAGTGAAAGGCCCGCGTACAGCCAAAAAAAAAAAAAAAAAAAAAAAAGCATCTACTTAATAAGGTTGGGAAGATTAAGTAGAAGAATCAGACAAAATGCTGAGCACAGCTCTGCCTTCTCCTTCTCTTTTCCCTTCTACTTTTTCTATTTTTTTTACCATTACATGTCTGCTGACCTCTTCTGGGGAAAACCATGCAGTAGAATGAATTAGAACCTTTCTGAATTTATCATAAGAAATCTTAATTTGATGCTCAACACTCCATTACCTTTTCCTGTTATTTTTGGTACAGTCACTACACCTTCCCTGAAATAGCAATTACACATTTTCTCCTCTCTTCTTAAAAATACCTACATTCCTTCCGACTCTTTCACTCTTAGTGATTGACCTTGTTTTTATAACACACTGAAGAAACAGAACTTTCAAAATATCATGTCCCAAAATCTGCAAACAAGCAAGCAAACAAAAGCCATCTTTACCTGTTTAAATGGAGAAAATGTCTCTCTTCCCATCAATGCCTCACCTGTTCTCTGGATCCCACTCAACATCCCCAAATTCAACGGGAACGCAATGTGCTGTCTTCTTCTCATCAGCATAGTAGGTTGGCCTATTTTTCTTGTTTAATAAAAGTGAAAAACATAAATTACCATAAAAAATCTTACGTATTCTAAGTTCCCTAGTAATATCACCTTAATTTTCCCTTTCAGAACAATACCAGAAATATTTCTCCACAATTCTTGCACACATTAATACTTTTTAAGCTTCTCCTCAAACCATTGTGATCTGGCTTCTGCCTACACTGTGTACTGAAATGGTTCTTATTAGGTTGGTTAATAATGACTACATTTCTACATTGTGTAGGTAGTTACCGTCCTTATCTTATTGTCAGTAGCAATCAACACAGATGAGTACTTCCTCCTTGAAATAACTGCTTTCTGTAATATCATACTTTCCTAGGTTTCTCTTCCCTCTTTCATCCCAACTCAGTCTTCATTTTGAACATTTCTAAAACATTTCAAAGATTTTGCCCTTTAGAGATATAACCTATTTTGTTTGTTAGCAGATACTTATGATTGTAAGTATGATAACATGCTGATAGTTTTATACCAAACTTATTTCCATACCCCTACACATAACTGCTAATGAACATATTTTAATAATAATGGGTATGTGTGGAAAGAAGAAAGTACTAAAGGTTAAAATTGTTAAAAACATATAGGAATAAATTAAATATATTTTAAGGACCCCATAATAGAAAGGCTGAAAGTTATTATACTTATGGAAAAGTTAAATGCTTGTTTATTTGGATGAAAAGTAGCCCTTTACTTACATTATAATGGGATGTTTGAAGGTGGGTCTCTATGTTCCATACTTTTGGAGTTGTTATAAGTTACTATGATTATTTTTTCAATATTGTATTTTAAGAGTAAAGTAAAAGAAATATCCTGTACCATCAAACTATATATATATCTAAAAATGTTATACAATTAAATAATGCATAAAATCAATCCTTGCTGGTTCTTTGAAAATTTTAATTCCTTTGTATTAAAATTACGTTGCATCTAATCATTCAGAGAAGTATATTTTAATGCATACCTAATTATTTAAATTTAATGTGTATGAAATGAGAAGAATTTAAAGCCATACTCATAGTGGCCATTAGATTCCATATCTCTCAATATTTAATACAATTTTATGTGTGTCTGTTAACAAAAACAACCTATTTGTAGTACTACTCTTTAACTAGCTTCAAATGTTTCAATTAATAATACCTTGTGTTAAGGTAGAGACTGGTTAGCCAGAGGATATTTCTCAGTCCCTGCTCCACTTTCTGTTAAAGTTCTCTCCTGTGTTCAGCTCTGAACTCTTGATGCGGTATTTCACTTTTACTTATTGCTCTTTGCTTGTTAGCCCGGTTGAGAGTGAGGATGCAGTGGAGTCCTATGTTGTTCTGGTTAAGCCTCAGTCTCGGGCGGGTACTGCATCCTTGGGTCTTGGACATTTGTCCTTCTCCTTAACACAGCTGTAGTTTTGGGTCCAGCACATATTTCTACCTTTTATTTTCCCTGTTCCTTTTCTATAACTACCTTTGTTGTTTATTATCACCCTAGGGTAATCGTTTATGTAGCCCTACCCCCTCTCTTCCATATTTTTAGCCTTTTGCTCAATAGGAAAGATATGGGAGAAGGATCTATGTGGGGCTTTATGCCTTTCTCACAGTGACTACTAGTCCCATCCCCCAGGGCAGCACCAAAGTGATGCTCGCTCAGGATTTCAAAAATCTTTTTTGTGAGCTTAAGAGGTCTCCAGAGAAGCATCTTCAAATGACTTCATACCACCACCATCACCAATATTTGAACCCACCAAAGAGTTCCAAACTCTTTCACCAGCCCACACTCAGCCTCCACTAATTTATTAATAATTCTAGCTCAGTTATTCTTATCAGTGTTGGGACATCTAGAAAGCAAAAGCTTTCTTCCTGTTTATCTTTACAGGACCTTCTGAAACAATAGTATTAGGGGTGGCAACAGTATTATCGTCAGTAACTGTGTTGGTGATGGCAGCAGATTTTCATGGAAGTATTAGCAACAGTTAAATTCCTAATAGTAACTTTGGAAATAGCAACAAAGTTGTAATGATTTTATATATTATTTTTAACTGAGATATAATTGACATATAAATTATATTAGTTTCAGGTATATGATATGATGATTCGATATATGTGAGTATTGTAAAATGATCATCACAATATGTCTAATTAACATTCATCACCACACATGGTTACACATTTTTTTTCTTGTGATGAGAACTTTCAAGATTTACTCTTTTAGCAACTTTCAAATATACAGTACGGCATTATTAACTATAGTCATCATGCTGTATGTACATTACATGCCTAGGATTTACTTATTTTATAACTGGAAGTTTGTACCTTTTGACCACCTTCATCCATTTAACCCATCCACCACTCCCATTGTTTTTGTTTTTTCCTTCTTCTTTTCTTGGGAGAAAAAGGTGCTTGATCATTCCCTAAAGTCAGCTGAAGGAATAAGTTCCAAAGAGGGTCACTAGTAGACATTGTAGATGGTGCCACAAATAGCTTTCATTCTCCCATTCTCAGGTTGCTTTTCTGCATTGGAGTAGCTTGCCAGTCTCTGATCCTGTCTAAATAAATAAGAAAAATAGAATAGGAAGGAAATTTTAGAGAGCTGAGAGTGGGAGGGAGAGAGGAGCTGAAGCAGACAGCATTTATTTTATTTGGAAGGCAAAAATGTGTGAGTGTCCTCTGGGTCAAGTAAATAACTAATAGAGCTGATCACATGCCAAACTAACCCCAAGGAAAGTGTTCATGCAGCACATTGTCTCGGCCACATCTCATCTCCAGAGATTAGCTGTACAGGATGACCAATACTTCTCGGTTTTCCCAAGAATGAAGGCTTTACCGGGTTGTGAGACTTGCAGTGCTAAAACCAAGAAAGCCCCCAGCAAAGCAGGCTGAGCGGGCTGTGTTAACAGCTAATCAGTTATTAGCCAGAGAAGCTGTGACCAACAGAGGGAAAACTGAAGTCAGTAAAAAGAAATCTGTAGGGAGGAAAAAGAAGGTCATAATTTGATTTCTACTTCGAATTCACTGACTGAACAGAATTTATGGATGAAAAACCTTGGAGTCAGATATAAGATTAAGTATTTAAACTAGTCTGGAATGTTGAATATACTTAAGTAACAGAAAGTTGTAGCATGTGCCCAAACGATAAAAGAACAGAAAAGTGGGATTTGAGAGACCATGTTTAAAGGCAGTAACTGCTAATTTGCAACTAATTATTAAATGAGTTAACCATCATTAACTGGTTATCTTTGATTTAAAATCCATTTACTTTTATTTTAAAATATTTTTAAGATGAATCTGCCATGAGCACAGAACCCTAAATTCAAAATTAATAATTATTGGTATATTTAATCAGTTAAACCAACTTAAATAATTGGAAAGTTTTTCTGTAGCAAATTATCTTAATTCAATTTCTAATTCCCTACAACAAATGGTACTGCAGGACTTCAGTAACTTGGAATTCTCAAGATTCATCAGTATATATGTACATATTATGTTTGTGATAATAAAAACCATCATCTTTTAGCTCATTTATTCCACATGTGTATTCAGAAAATCCATCTTCCTTCAGTGACCATGAACAGTATTTCTGAGACTTTCAGAAGTCATACTTGTGTTTACAAGTAAGTCACTCTCATCTTCTTCTGCTATATTGCCTGGGCATATTCCTGATACAAATTTCTGTTGAAAATGTGCACTTTTCTTTCAAGCTGCATGATGTCTTCAGTTCTTGGCTAATGCTTCTCTGGTGCTCTTACAGAGGAAAGCTGTTTTCCTGCTAAGGGAGATTTGTCTGAAGGTTATCACAGATTCAAAATCTGTGAATTCTGGATATGCCAAATGCCACTTACTTCTATTTTGTCCCCACTTCACCTGATCCCGGCTATATTCTAAAATAAACATGGAAGAAAATCTCTTAAATATGCATCACATATTGTCATCTGGACCAGGGAGCACCATTGTTTGTACCTTACACACCATATGGTCCTGACAGATTTTTCTGGATAAAACACGGAGTTATTTCTTTAGTCTTCCCTTTTCTGCACTCATTTCCTAACTAAGGTGCCAGTATGAGGATCGCATTTCATAGTATTCTTTCAATTTCCAGTTCTCTCACGTTCTTGCTCCTGTGAGTTTCTGCACAAATTTTACTTTCTTCCAAAAAGTCTAAAAGTTTCTGGTACTGAGCCTTTCAGCTCTCAGGAGAGATTCAGCCAAGACCCTAGTTCGTGTAGGGTATTATTGCTTACTGAGTTGGAACACTGAGGGAGGAGGATTGAAGTGAGAAAGGAATCAAAATTGAGTATTACAGACACTAAGTCTTTAGCGCAGTGGTTGAGAATCTGCCTGCTAATGCAGGGGACATGGGTTCGAGCCCTGGTCTGGGAAAATCCCACATGCCGCCGAGCAACTAGGCCCGTGAGCCACAACTACTAAGCCTGCGCCTCTGGAGCCTGTGCTCCGCAACAGGAGAGACCACGACAGTGAGAGGCCCATGCACCGCGATGAAGAGTGGCCCCTGCTTGCCACAGCTAGAGAAAGCCCTCGCACAGAAACGAAGACCCAACACAGCCAAAAATAAAAAAATAAATTAATTAAAAGAAGGCTCAACATAAAAAAAAAAAAGAAGGTATTTGTTATATTATGCTAGATCTTAAGGTCAAGGTTGAGGTTAGACTTCAAAGTCATTGAGTTGGCTGCTATCATTCGGGAATTATTTGGATGTCTTGCTGTATCTCTAACAGTGAGAGTTGGAGTACATGAAAAAGATTGAATAAAGTAGTCTGAGAAGGAGCTGTAAACTAAGCCAGTGCAAAGGGAGCCAATTCAGAATAAATTATTGGAAACAATGGTGATTCAGACTTGATTTGCTGTTGCTTTCATATCAGTTTACTCTTAAACCAGCAAACACTCAGTGTAAAAGAAATATAAAATAAGGATGTAGATTTGTAGATGCAGAATCTCATCAGTGATGCTCCAGTTCCTTATAATGGCACATGTGTATTCAGACAGGCAGGGCACAGTTAGCAGGAAATGAGAAATGTCCCAGGTTAGAGGAGCTAAGGAACCAGAAGCTGTGGATTTTATAGCATTTTATAGCATGAGAAAGAGAATCACATTGGTGCCTAAGAATGTAACTCATAATAAGAAAGGGAGATACTCAGAGCCTCACAGTTACACATTTTTATATTTCTGTAATCTTTTTCACACCAAGCTACTGGATTTTCTTCAAGGCATGCTATTAGTGGCCACTGCCAAGAAGAAAATTCAGGAATATATGATATTCTAGAAACCAAGAAGAATATTTTCAAGAAAAAAGTATGATTGACTCTCCCAAGGAATATGGGGATATACATCTGACCATTTGAGTTGACAAAGTGGAGGAAAATATTAGGAATCTTTTGAATTCACAGTATTTTTATCACTTGATAGAAAAATATTTTCATTAAGAAACTAGTATTAAACCGATGTCACAGACTTGCATGCATGTATGTGCACACACAGTTTAAAACTCTGTTGGGATGAATTAACTTGTGAAAGAAACTAGGTGGAAAATGGCAAAGATGAAGTAATTTGTATACAATTGTAATTTCTAAAATTATTGAAAACAGTTAATTGTTAATTTGTTAAATGATCAGTTTGATGTAATTTTTTAGCCATCATTTATCAAACGTAAAACCAACATAAGGATATGGAATATAAAATAGTAAATTCAAAAAACTTCATCTTGGAAATAAAATACATATTTTCATATAAAAAAGTATAAACAGTAAATATAATAATTGATATTTAGTTGAAACTAATACAAAAATAACATAACAAATTTCTTTGTAGTACTGGCCCTAGCAACAGATTGATCAACGCATAACTGAGGCATTAATTATGGTACATTTGTGGCAGAATAAAATGAACATTTTAATTACTTATCTGTAATTTGTTTTAATGAGTCAAACAAATATTTTAATTAAACAAACTTAAGTAACATGATGAAACTGAACTCAATAAAAGTTAATTACAAAAATAATGTGATAAAATTAAAGTGCTTGTATTAAATTTAAAAATGTCCAAAGGAGATATATGGCTTTGTAGTTACAAAGTAAAATTGATGCTGTAATGGCATTATGACCTTTTTAACAACCATAGTGCTTTAAAGAAATACAAATACTCTCTTATAAAAGCCAGATGAATAACAAATATATAAGATGCTCTTTAAATTCTAGTTAAGTAGTTACACACATCTCTTATACAAGTGTAAGAGATTTGTACAAATTTATGATCAAATTTTCAAAGAAGGTAGGCATTTCCATCAGGTTTTTCACTGATGTATCCCAGGTGTTTAGAACAGTTACTGGCACATAATAGTGGTGCTTAGTAAACATATAGAATTAAAAAAATATGTTTCAGACAATAAATATAAAATGAAATAAACTTCTAAATTTTCTAATAATGCTTAATGAATTATCTATGTATCTTTTAGTTTGTTGTTCTGCATGTTTAGAATTTTAGAGTAAATCATACTAAATAAAAGTGTTATTAAGAATATTGTTCCAAAAATTAAATATATTCAATTTATTGCCTCTAAGTCTTTGAAGGTTTATAATTCAGTGAAGTTTCAGCAATCGAATAAACTGCACCCAAAAGGAAGAATGCAATTTCAGGAAAAATAATCTTCAATGAAATATTTAAAAATTAGTCATAGATATCTATGTTTTAGTGACATATCACTATAAATACATTAAATATATTTTTCTTTGAGTTTATGTTGAAGAAAGAGTCAATACTGTATGATACTGCAGAAACCAGTCAACCTTTGAGAGGAAGAACCTGGGCAAAATATTTTTGTATGTCTTCTTTATGTATTTATTTACTACCATTTAAAATGTTTGCTATGTAATAGTCATATAGATAGAATCTCCCTGTAACACTAGTTTGTAAGAGTCAGGCGTCTTCTCCAGTAACACTCAGTGGTTAACATTTCTTCTCAAGGAAAATGTTTGCAACTTGTATTCAAACTAAAATTAAGAACTGTGTTACTATAAGTTCTATTGTATGGCACACAAAATACATTCATTTGAGGTTGCTTTTTATTTTGAAAATTGTAAATGTATTTAAATACATATTTAATATATGTTAAATATGTATTTAAATATGAACAAGTATATTTGTATTATATACATTACACATTTTATATTACATAACATATTACTGTATATTTTTAATGATTAGTTTGTGTTGCTACATCACTTCATTTTAAAATAAACAACATTGCATAGTAAACAATATATTAAACACAAAGTTAGTATCATAGGTATCTGAAAGGTTATCCTCTCAGAGTCCACAATCCTAACAAAATGTGAAACCTCAGTGACGTCTTCTCAGGAAGACATCAGTGAAGGTAATTTCAATAATTATATGATCATATTTATTTTCCAATTTTTCTATATTACTTCCTTTGCCTGAAAAATTCTTATTTAAAATTGAAATTTCAAACTGAAATTTATGGCTGTGCTAGGAAGTTCTACTTTATGGTTAACTGTTTTTACAAGAGATGTTTTCTTATTCACATAATTCACACATTTAAATTCCTTTGAAAAACAATACTTTCTTTTATATCTCGGGAGGTTAAATAAAAATTTAGGTACAATGGCTATCTACTTTGCACATGAGTGTACTAGGAAAAAAGAGAAATGTTATTAGGGCTATTAATATGTTATTAGGGCTATCAATATGTTTTTAGGGCTATCATATTAATGTCACATCAATAACTGTATTAATTACTTTAATTCATATATTGCACCAGCATATATAAAATGCGTTGTCACCAGAAATTAAAACAGTAACTCTATAGATGTTCACATGATGTTGCAACCCAAACATTTAGGATGTTATATCTTCTTTTCTCCTAATTCATTTACTTGCCTTCAGTACTGATGCCCCTCTCTTTATTTTATTCAGCCTCCACACAGTTGTCAGAAAGATTTGTAGATTTAAGAGATTTGCAGATTTCGCTTTAGAAATCCTTCAAAGTCACTGTTTCCATCCTTTTCAAATGCATTAGCATGAGATTTATAGCTTATTATTTATTCTGGTCTCTCTCCCACACTATCCCCTGCTTTAACCCTAGATACCTCCTTCATGAGCACCATATCAGCATATTTATACTTTTCCATAACTTGCCACTTTAAATCTCCATCATTTTAACAACGCTTTCACTTTAATAAACATAATTTCTTCACTAACATAGCAGTTAATGCCTTTTTTCTCTTCAAAATTCAGCCCTAGTGTCACCTTTTCCTGATGGCATAATTTCCCAAGATGGCATAAGATACTGATTTTTCTAGGTGTCTATAAAAGCCTATATATAATTTTTATATGTGTTATTACATTTATTATACTAATAATATTACAATAAACCTTATTGTGTTTGTTTTCGTATATCTAATATGTTGATCTATCAGAAGAGTCCTCAAAATATTTGCTGTTCCTGAAGAGAAAATTCAGAATTTTCCAAAGAAAAATATCTGTAAGGCAAAGAAGAGATCCAACAAAGAAATAAAATGGGCTTGGATGAAAATAGGACTATTAATATATGTAATCATTCTGAAATTTTTTATAAACCTAAAAAAAAATAAAAACATTGGCAATTCCTAATCATTAACCAACACAAAATCCAGAGAATCGGCACATTTTTCCAGCCGAATCCTGCAATGCAGCTGTGTATACTGGGTCACAATAAGAAAATAGTGTGTGCATCCTTTTTATGATTAATTTTCTTCTTCTTTCAGATCCCCTAATGTACCTTCTGCTGAAGTAAATAAAACACTTTGCTTTTAATATGCCCCATAAGGGAAAACATCTCTTCTAATTAAGCTTACAGAGCTAGGTAATCTCATTTAGCTAGGAGGTATAGTAGTTATGCAAGTAGCTTGACTGTAGTGATATAACCAACACTTTCATTTTATCAAATGACATTAAATTTGGAACATAAGTGTACATTTTAATTGGAATGCAGATTTAGATAAAAATTTTGATATTAACATAATAATGAGAAATTTATATCTCTATTTTGAATGTCTTTTCAAAAGTTAAGTGTTGCAGTTTTGATAATTTAATTATGGGTATTTTGGCTTCCTTACACAAATCATGAATAGTCTTCCAGAAAACAAGCCAACTCTATGGACGTGTGATTTCCTACACGTCCTGGAGTGCAATTAACTCTACTTCTAGCCATGCTGTGACACCTGCAGACAATGAAGAAATCTGTTACAAGAACTATTTCCATAGCATGAATATGCAAGCACCAGAATTAGTGTAATTCATTCAGCTGCAGATTATCTAGACTCCAGACACAATACATTTTATTGCCATGTGTCAGTTCTCTGACAGCTTCATAAATCCTGCTCAATAAACATTAAGTGTTTACTTTTACTGTCTCACAAATAGAGAAACCTAGGGAAAGTTTTCCAGGATAGAGCTATGTAGTTTCCAGTTCATACAACAATTCTCATCTAAAGCTGGAGGCACTATGTAGGGGTATATATTTTCAATGTTTGACAAGTATTGTTATACAAGACAACAAACTTCTAGCGGGATATAAACTGCTCCCTCAGACAGAAAAGTAGTATTATTTATTTTTTCCCTGAAATATGCATTTGAGATCTGGATTGTAATACAATGCACATGTGATGATACATAAACGAGATGAAAATAGCTAAGTATTAGCATGTTTGATTTAAAGATTATCCAAGGTTCAATTTCAGCTCAGGATGTTAAAACTGATTTTCTTAGAATTGCCACCCCCCCACACACAATGGCTTTATTGAGTAAATATTATAAACTAATATACTGAAAATAGATGTGAACGGAATTTGTTTAAAAATACCTCAAAATCAAATATAATCTAGTCTCCTCCATTAATTCCTTCCAACATTAGTAATGAATCCAGACATTGCTAGCTCCAGCTGTTACACAGTCACGCAAACACTGGCTTTTTCATGGATTTATGGTTGTTAGTGTCTTGCAAGGTTTAGTCTGAATGTATGGGAACATTTAATGAGGCCTTTTCTCATTGTCTTCTTTCAGATCCTGGTTTGTGTTTTGCACAATGTTTCTTGGGTTTCATACACCTAGCACATAACCCTTTTTGTGAGCATATGCAGGATAATTTAAGACTTAACTTGTTCATTTGACTCTTGGGGGGAAAAAACTATACATTACAAAACTGGGGACAGAGAAATTTAGTCTTCTATTGGTCCCCTGGTGGTCCCTAATTAACTACACTGTGTCTCCCCTGCACTGGTTCTTTTTCCAAAGCAAAGAAGCATTCTTCCAAGCCACTGATTACCCCACTTTTAGACAAGGGCATTTACCAGTACCTAACTTGGTAGAAACTATTGTGAGACGGGGGTCATAGGTGGGGGCAGATGAATGTGTCTACACTGCTTCACGCTCAGAGAAGATTCTCCTTCTTTCCCCTTGTATACTACCTTGGGCTATGAGAGTTAGAAGGAAAGAGTTTTGAGGCATAGAAGTGAGTTTTTAATGCTAGGTCTGCTAAAATGTACTCTATCTGAAAGACCCATGAGAAAGTGATTGGACCCACAGACTTAAATTTTCTTAACTAATAATGTAAGGCAATTAGCACAACTAAACTTAAATTTCCAATCTAATGGACTCTGGTGATCATTTCTAGAAACAAAAACTTGCAAGCACGCACTCCAGTCACTAACTCACATTAAAACAGGTATGTTAAAGCAGTGGACCTAGGGGATGCATTCATAGGTAGGGAAATACAAACTAAACTTCTAGCTTAAGGATTAATAGGAGTATTTTAACAGCAGTTGGTGAAAGTTAGGAGAACTCTACCAGCTAGGGTTCTTTGAATGCAAGAAAACAAAACTGGTTAACATAAACAAAAAACAAAGTCATTAGAAGAATTTGAATAAACTCATAATAAGAGATAGCAGGGAAACTTGATTCACAATGAAAATATGTATAAGGAAGAAACAACAGGCTAACAAAAGAAAGTTGAAATACAGTAATCATGTTGAAGAGAAACTTAAGATAGATAAACAAAAGAGATTTGCTTCATAAGAAACAAGAAAATCTCACAGAAACCCTTCCCTGGAAAATACAGTCCCAATGAACTCTGAAGCACTAAAGGATAAGTAGATAAAAATAAAATAAAAGAGAACCAATAACATTTGAGGGGTTCTTCATAAAGATTCTACCATTTAGAACACTGCAGTCAATTTAGAGAATATAAGTATGAAAATAATCCCAGAAGGAAGCACACAATATATTTAAATTCTGATGGAATTGATATATAAAATAAATAAAAACCTTGTACTAGTATGAAAGAACCCAGATGATTAAAACAAAATAATTTGCAAAACATTTCTTAAATGACACAAAACAATGATTAGGAAGAAAGACTGAAAATATCAAAACAAAAGTTTTAAAAAATCTGCATGGCAAAGAAACATAAAACATACTTGAAAATATTTGTAACAAATGTATTGCACAAGAGTAGCTGTTAAATATAAAAATAAATCTTAATATGTGTCATAAAAATTCACAATTCAAAGACCCATTCCAAGACACATTATAATTAAAATATCAAAAATTAAAGACTAGGAGAAAATATTAAAGGCAACTGTGCTGGTCAAAGTGTTGAGAGAAGAAAAAACAAACAAAAAAAATACGAAACCTACCAGCCCAGAATACTCTACCCAGGAAAGTTATCATTCAGAATTGAAAGGGAAATGAAGAGTTTTCCAGATAAGCAAAAGCAAAGGAGTTCATCACCATTAAACTGTCCTTACAAGAAATGTTAAAGGGACTTCTTAAAGCTGAAAAGAAAGGGCACTAATTAGTAAAAAGAAAACATATCAAAGAATAAATCTCACTGGAAAGGTAAAATATAGTAAAGGTAGTGGATTAATTACTTATAAAGCTCATCTGAAGGTTAAAAACCAAAAGTAGTAAAATAACATGATTACAGTAATTAAATAAGGAATACATAAGATAAAAATGTACAATAAAATTTGAAATTGAAAACATAGAATGTGAGGGTGATGAGCAAATATGTTGAGCATTGGAATGGGATAAAACTTTAGTTATGATCAGCTTAAAATACACTTATATATTGAATATATATATCACTTTTTCTTTAGTATACTACTAAAGAAATTCATCAAATATCAATGAAGAGAGCAAAAGAAGAAGAAAGGAAGAGAGAACTTTAAAAACAGCTGGAAAATAATGAACAACATGGCAATAAGTAAATACTTTTCAATGATTACTTTAAATGTAAATGGACTACATTCTCCAATCAAAAGACATAGAGTGACTGAATGGATAAAAAAAACTAGGACCTATCTATATGCTGCCTACAAGAGAATCACTTCAACTGTAAAGACACACACAGGCTGAAAGTGAAAGGATGAAAAAAGATATTCCATGCAAATGGAAACCAAGAGGAAAATGGAGTAACTATACTTAGACAAAATACACTTTAAAAGAAAGACTGTAAAAAAAAAAGTGGATATATGTATATGTATAACTGATTCACTTTGCTGTACATCTGAAACTTACACAACATTGTAAATCAACTGTACTCCAATAAAAATTATTTAAAAAATTAAAAACATAAAACAAAACTGTAATAGGAAATAAAGATGGTTGTTACATAATGATAAAAGGGTCAGTCCAACAGGATGATATAACATTTCTAAATATTTATGCACTCGATATAGGAATATCTAAATATATAAAGCACATATATAGACCTAAAGGGAGAAATAGACAGCAGTAAATAATAGCAGGGAACTTGCACCAATGGGTAGATCATTCAGACAGAAAATTATAAGGAAACATGATTATCATATAGATGAAGAGATAAATAATTGATTATAAGACATGAGAGAGTAAGTTGTGACATTATAAAGAGAAGCACCCATTTTAGCAGGCAATTTGAAAATACCTGTAAAAATTAAAATTACATATATGACTCGACTAATCGTATCTGCTCATAAAATTTTATCCTGAAAATATATTTGCAAAGTATATGTAGTTTCAAAGGATGTTTCTTGTTAATTTAACAGGAAAACAGCAGAAACAAGCTAAAAGTCTAACCCTACAACATTGATTAGTCATATCATAATGCATACATTCATGTGTTTGTACACATATCAAACATTTAGAAGTGTTACACAAGCATTTTATGGTTATTTCTGAAAACTGACTTTGGAGGAAAAGTCTTTTTATGTAATTCTGGAGATACTTGCTTTTTTTAAAGAATAATTTATTATAAAATTACAATGAAAAATAATATGTCCCATATTTTCAATAAATTTATATATATGTATACACACACAGTTTATATAAAGTTAAAAACCTTAAAGAGATAAATGCCTGAAAGTCATACAGAAATAAAAAAGGAAAAAGAATTCAAGATTTTCCTTATAAGAGAACAACTAGAATAATAATACAGCTATCAAGCTTAGGAATGAGAAACAACCAGAAGGTCGTGATAATTTAAATGCAGTAATTTTTTTTAATGGAGTCAATAGATATTGTCCATAGACATTACATAGAGCTTAAGAGTTTAAACATCAAAAGAATAAAACTAGAAATATTTGAAGGTAATTGCCTTAGAGGAATGGCCTTGGAGGTGAGGAATGTGTATTGAGAGTCTGTTTATCTGGATCACGAGCTCTTGGGTATATATTACTCTGACATTATTTTTAATAAAAATAAAGCAGTTGCCTCATACCACTAAGCCTGCAATTAGTCCTTTCTAAGGTTTAGATACTTCTTCTGTAGGTATGTACTTCCATATCTAACAGAGTCTCATTGTCTTGGAATCATTTGCTTGCCTTCGTCAATGCTAAATGGGAGAAAAGAATATGCCCAGACAGATAGATAGATACATAGATAATATGGGTATATATAAAGATCATATTTCTAGAAAAAAATGAAAAAGAAACATTGGTTGTCTGTTGAATGACAGAATATAATGACATTTTACTAAAAAAATTATTTTAAAAATGTCTTTATGCCTTTTAAATATACCTGTTTAAAATAATTAAAAGAATACATAAAGTATAACCTTATCTAGAGATGTCACACTGAATTCCTCTAATATTATTTACTAGCTTTTGATTTGTTATATGATCTTCAAAAAACTACCATATAAATATTAAAACTGACAATTTTAAACTCTGCCGTTTTCCTGAAACTTTATAGTAGCTTTATAAAGGGAAAGGACAAATACTTGGTTTTCCCATCTAGTTTGTTCTTTAATCACACAACGTAACCTCAAGCATAAAGCATAAATAAGTGTGGCTACATTTCAAATCTATAATTTAAGAATAAAGTAACAGGGAAATGGATGTGGATATCAGAGAAATGGGGATATGAGGCAGTTTTTCTCTACTTCAAGCTTTGGGGTTTTTAACAGAGAGAAAATCCATTAGCAAAATATAAAGCATGATCCTTCCTTCCTCATTTGACAGATGAAGAAAGTGCTTATCAAGAGTACACAGACATTCAATATTTCATTCCCAGTGCTTTCATATGTGGTACCTATTCCGTAATTAAACCAGGTATCTTTCTTAGCAAATCTTATTCTAAACTTCATAGGATTTCTAAACATCAATCAGTAAAACATACTTACACTTGCCTCTAAGTCTTTGAGGAGGCTTGCAAAACAAAGGGAGTTTCAAAAGTTGCTGTGAGCCAGGGAGGTGAGGATTTTTATAAAATTACCTATGAAATTATACGTGACACACAAAACGATATTCAGCAATAAGTAAAAGTTCTGATTTATTATTGTTTGTAGGCTATACTGTAGCGTCGCATACTTTCTACTATATCAATGTGTAAATCCTCATATTGTTTCATATTTCATGTACCTAATCTTCAGAATACATATTTATAGTGATAAATTATATAGCATATAGTGTCTCCTAACTGGTTATATTTCAAGTCATAGTTTGTGCACTGTGAATGTTATAAGGGATGGTATACATTTCTTTTTGTGAACACTGATTTTCTCTGATCAATACGATATAGATAATGTATGTAAAAACAATGAAACAAATTTACTTAAAAATAACCCTGAATTGACAATCAAAAAAAAAAATAATAAGAAGAATATTATTATAGTGGATGCTGTGGTGCATTGATGGGATTCCCCTTCAGGACACAGGAACTTACTCCCTCAGCTGACTGCTCACAAATTGGTCCCTCCCCAGCAATTCCCAGGGAAATGCCTAGTTCATTTGAGGTACAGAGGACAGTCCCCCTTCCATATTTTAGGGCAACTCTGAATGTAACCAATGGAATTGATTATTTGATACATACATACATACATCTAATTTCTACACTGGTTACACACCTGACAATATATTGATATAGTTTTGACTTTAAACAGCCAAATTTGTTTTATTTTTATTTTTTAAAAATTTACTCATGTATTTACCATTTCTGCCACTGTTCATTTCTTTTAGTATATCCAAATTTCTATCCGGTGTGTCCTTTTCATTTTATTGAATAACTTTCAGTAACATTTCTTTCAGTGCAGGTTTACTGACAATCCTTTTTTCAACACTTTTTCTCGAAAAATGTTTATTTTGGGCTTCATTTTATTATAACTTTATTAAATTTTAATTGATGTATAATAAACTGGACATGTTTAAATTGTATGATTTGACCAATTTTGACATTCATATAGAGACGTGAAACTATCACCACGATCAATACGTATACATTTCTATCATCCCCCCAAAGTTTCCTTGTGCTTTTTTCAATTCCTGCATAGCTCTCTGATAATCTCTGAATTACTTATTACTACATTTTAGCTTGCATTTTCTAGAATTTGATAGAAATAGAATTATACGTGGGTCCTATTGTTTGCTTGGCTTATTTTACTCAGCATAATGATTTTTAGATTTGTTTAGACTGTTATCAGTAGTCTGTTCCTTTTTTTTCTTTCTGAAAAAGTTTTATTGTGCACAGCGGGGAAAGGCTCACCCCTTCTTGGCTGCTGCGTTCCTCATGGCGGCCAGGACGTTGCTCAGCTTCTCTCTCTTCCTCTTGGCACGGATGTGTGTCCCCACCCTTTTCCTGGTGAACTTGAGGGCCCGCTTGTCCTTGGAGACCTTGAGCACCTCCATGGCCCTCCGCGCATAAGGGTGAAGCCACACACCTCCCGGATCATGTCCCGCCGAACTTCGTGTGCTTGGTGAGGTGCCCACGTCAGTGGCTGTGCCTTGGCTTGCGCACTTCTTGGTCACCTTGTGGCCCTTGTTGAGGCCCACAGCCATGGGGTAGCAGGGAGCTATGGCTGCTGCTCTTCAATGGCTGCCAGGGCAGAAGAGCCAGTAGTCTGTTCCTTTTTATTGCTGAGTAGCATTCCATTATATAGATATTCCACAGTTGACAAACAGATACCGGTGGGTGAAAAGCAAGAGAATCTTAGGACATCTTTTTTTTTTTTTTAATTAATTAATTTACTTATTTTAACATCTTTATTGGAGTATAATTGCTTTACAATGGTGTGTTAGTTTCTGCTTTATAACAAAGTGAATCAGCTATACGTATATGTCCCCATATCTCTTCCCTCTTGCATCTCCCTCCCTCCCACCCTCCCTATCCCTCCCTTCTAGGTGGTCACAAAGCACCGAGCTGAGCTGATCTCCCTGTGCTATGTGGCTGCTTCCCACTAGCTATCAGTTTTACATTTGGTAGTGTATATATGTCCATGCCTCTCTCTCACTTTGTCCCAGCTTACCCTTCCCCCTCCCCATGTCCTCAAGTCCATTCTCTAATAGGTCTGCATCTTTATTCCCTTCCTGCCCCTAGGTTCTTCATAGCCATTTTTTTCTTTTTAGATTCCATATATATGTGTTAGCATATGTTATTTTTTTTTCTCTTTCTGACTTACTTCACTCTGTATCACAGACTCTAGGTCCATCTACCTCATTACAGATAATTCAATTTCGTTTCTTTTTATGGCTGAGTAATATTCCATTATATGTATCTGCCACATCTTCTTTATCTGTTGATCTGTCGATGGACACTTAGGTTGCTTCCATGTCCTGGCTATTGTAAATAGAGCTGCAATGAACATTGTGGTACATGATTTTGAATTTTTGTTTTCTCAAAGTATATGCCCAGTAGTGGGATTGCTAGGTTGTATGGTAGTTCTATTTTTAGTTTTTTAAGGAACCTCCATACTGTTCTCCATAGTGGCTCTATCAATTTACATTCCCACCAACAGTGCAAGAGCGTTCCCTTTTCTCCACACCCTCTCCAGCATTTTTTGTTTGTAGATTTTTGGAAGATGGCCATTCTAACTGGTGTGAGGTGATACCTCATTGTAGTTTTGATTTGCATTTCTCTAATGATTAGTGATGTTGAGCATCCTTTCATGTGTTTCTTGGCAATCTGTATATCTTCATTGGAGAGATGTCTATTTAGGTCTTCTGCCCATTTTTGGATTGGGTTGTTTTTTTGATATTCAGTTGCATGAGCTGCTTGTAAATTTTGGAGATTAATCCTTTGTCAGTTGCTTCATTTTCAAATATTTTCTCCCATTCTGAGGGTTGTCTTTTTGTCTTGTTTATGGTTTCCTTTGCTGTGCAAAAGCTTTTAAGTTTCATAGGTCCCATTTGTTTATTTTTGTTTTTATTTCCATTTCTCTAGGAGGTGGGTCAAAAAGGATATTGCTGTGATTTATGCCATAGAGTATTTTGCCTATGTTTTCCTCTGAGAGTTTTATAGTGTCTGGCCTTACATTTGGGTCTTTAATCCATTTTGAGTTTATTTTTGTGTATGGTGTTAGGGAGTGTTCTAATTTCATTCTTTTACATGTAGCTGTTCAGTTTTCCAAGCACCACTTTTTTTTTTTAACATCTTTATTGGAGTATAATTGCTTTACAATGGTGTGTTAGTTTCTGCTTTATAACAAAATGAATCAGCTATACATATACATATGTCCCCATCTCTCTTCCCTCTTGCATCTCCCTCCTTCCCACCCTCCCTATCCTACCCCTCTAGGTGGTCACAAAGCACTGAGCTGATCTCCCTGTCCCAGCACCACTTATTGAAGAGGCTGTATTTTCTCCATTGTATATTCCTCCCTACTTTATCAAAGATAAGGTGACCACATGTTCATGGGTTTATCTCTGTGCTTTCAATCCTGTCCCATTGATCTATATTGGCTCCAAGGTCTTGCCACTGGTATGCACATAGCAGTGAAGGTCAGCAACAGGAGCCAGGCAAATGACAGGAAGTGCACAGTTGTAGAGGCTATTCCCCAATGCAAGCACAGCAGTGTAGGTCAGCCACAGGGGTCTAGAATGGCATCTTTCACTTGTGCAGCCACAGAGGCTGGGGCTGGTTGCCAGTATGGATCCTGGGCTCCAGCATGAGGTGAGGGGAGAGAGTGAGGAGGAACTGAGGTGGCTAGTGTCTGCAAACACAAAATCTCACTGGGGACAACCTCAGTGTTAAAATCTCCAAGAGTTCCACGAAGGCTATACTGGTCCTTGGTTTCTTAGGCAGTGAGAGGAGACCATTGGGAACTGCAGTTACTCCTGCTGGTGGCTGATACTATTTGACCCTGCCCTTCTTTTCTTCCTTATTCCAAGTCATCTTTATTATATCTCAGCTTTGCAGTTTCTGGGTGAAGTGAAAGTTGAAGCAAGTTCTTTGTGCAGTGCCCCCAAAAGCTACAGATGTTTGTTGCTCACCCCACTCTCACTTTCCTGGCTTGGGGAACTCTTTTGAGCAATGGAGTTCCCTCTTGGCATTGAGCAGTACTGGCCTGGGTAAAGAAATGATGCAGGCAAAATGAAGCTGTTCTTCTTTTCCTTTTAGTGCAATTATTCTCAGTTTTTTGGTTCCACTGTGTTGCTGAAGCTTCTTAATTGGACTCCTGAGCATTGCTGGAGCTATTTCTTTTCATATATAGCTATCTAATTGTTGATCTTTGTGCAGGGATGGAGGCTGGGGTCTTCTATCTTTGGTGATATTCTCAAAAAATGATCTTCTTATTCATAAATGAAAATACGGCTGGGCATTCCAATTATTTGCATTTAATACAAAATAGTTCTCATTTAGAGTACTACATTTTATAATATTTTATAAACATTCCTACTCAAACTACAAAAGCACATAAGGAGGAACACAACCTAACATAATAAAACAGCATAATTCTGTACTTTAGAGTCTCTAAAATATACATTAAACTAGATAAAAAGTTTAAAGTTCTCCTACTTCACAATCGTTATGAAATCTCATCATTGTCTGAATCTTAAGTACATAGCAGCCAGCCATTATGTAGCATATGGGATTGCTATGGAAGTCCATATGCTTTGTAACAGTTGGTGTTCAAATGAAAATGTGTGAAGTCAAATAAAAATGTGGCCCAGACAACAAAACCTAATTACCAGCAGCATCAAACTGCAGGCTTTCTTTCAAACTACCTATATAACTTTTTCTGGTGCTTTATAGATCTTTGGTAAAATCATTTTTGACAGACTTATAGATTATAATAATATAACCTTTTTTTAAAAACTAAAATTAAAGATTACAAGTATAACTTTTATTCTAGTTTTAATCAACTGATTAATAAAGATGATGGTTTCCTTCTTCTCTAAAAACTATCCAAAAGCAACAAGGTATATAGAAAAATAAAAGAGCCATCATCTGTGAGACTAGGAGATATCTGTATTTCAAATGCATGCATGTATTTATGTGTACATTCATGTATCTTTGCAAGTATGTGTGTAGTTCATGACTGCGGGAAGACAGAGGGAATATTCATTGCTAAATACATAAATTAAGTCAAACAAAAACATTATTCTTTAAATTAATAGCAGAGTCTGAAATTAAAATCTAATACAGGGCTTCCCTGGTGGCACAGTGGTTAAGAGTCCGCCTGCCGATGCAGGGGACACAGGTTCGCGCCCCGGTCCGGGAAGATCCCACATGCCGCGGAGCGGCTGGGCCCGTGAGCCATGGCCGCTGAGCCTGCGCGTCCGGATCCTGTGCTCCGCAACAGGAGAGGCCACAACAGTGAGAGGCCCGCGTACCGCAAAAAAAAAAAAAAAAAAAAAAAAAAAATCTAATACTACCTCTTTGGAAACATGAAAACATATATGCAGGCTAGATGGCTATATTTCCTGAATCAGATTTTGGTATCAATTCTTGAGAAGGAGAAAAGGCAGGGTTATACAGGGAATCTTATAAAAAATATATATGTATATTTTTTCAAGAAGCTTCTGACTGGAGAGGAGTGAAGATGAAGAGACATTCTCCATTGTGACTTGTCTTTGTGAGTAATATCTGCTGACCATGAAGACAGAAAACTTAAAAGAGCCCACACTAAAGAGAAGGTCAGAAGAAGAAATTCTTTCATTCTGGAAGTTATCTATTCATATATGAATATCCAGAAAATAATTTGTTTCGAAATCATTAATATCCTTGCAATAAAATAGGAATTAGTTATAATAATATATGTATTACAAGAAAAAAGAAAAGAAGAGGAAAAAATCATGGCAGTGGAAGAATATAAGTAAATGTGGCATAGGGGAAATAAAAACTGTGACTTAATATATTACCATCAATTAAAAAATTATTCAAACAATCTCCTTTACAAAATAAGGTTGTAAAGATGAAATAGCAGAATATTCTGAAAATTGTGTGTGTGTGTGTGTGTGTGTGTGTGTGTGTGTGACAGAGAGAGAGAGAGGATTGTGAGATGGCAGAGTTGCAAAAAAAAGATGCCTACAAAGAATGAAAGCGAAGTTAAAAGCTGCACAGGGACTTCCTGGTGGCACAGTGGTTAAGAATCCCCCTGCCAATGCAGGGGACACGGGTTCGAGCTCTGGTCCAGGAAGATCCCACATGCCGTGGAGCAACTAATCCTGTGCACCACAACTACTGAGCCTGTGCTCTAGAGCCCACGAGCCACAACTACTGAAGCCCGCACGCCTAGAGCCCATGCTCCACAACAAAGAGAAGCCACCACAACAAGAAGCCTGCATCAGGTATATAAATTCTCCATACTAATACGTATATTTTTCAAGGAAATAAAGTGTGATGAACATTAGTTAGATCCAATTTAAATATTAAACTTCCTGGTATTTCACAATGGATGAGAAATGTTTTCATGCACCCATGAAACGTGCATGTAACACTGATCATTATTTAGACTACAAAGAAAATCTTCATAAATTACAAAAAATGTTTTAAAATTACAGATAATATTCATGTCATAATGATATCAGATATGAAATTAATCTAGGTGAAAAAGGGGACTTCCCTGATGGTCCAGTGCCTAAGACTTCACCTTCCAATACTGGAGGTGGGGTTCAGCTGGTCGGGGAGCTAAGATCCCACATGCCTTGAGGCCAAAACATAAAACAGAAAAAATATTGCAAGAAATTTAATAAAGACTTTAAAAAAATCTAGATGGAAAAAATGCTGGAAGTTGAAAAACCTAACACCTAGAAATTAAATGTTAATTAACACACACAAAAAAATATATTCTAAGTTTCAAGATAAACTTAAAACTCAAATAGCAGAATATATAAGGAAAGGAAAAAAATGTAACCAGAACCTTTAAATGTATCATTTAAAGCTTGTGTTTTCTTATTTATTTTCACTTTGGATGATCTGTCTATTGGTGAATGTGGGGTGTTAAAGTCCCCTACTATGATTGTGTTACTGTCCATTTCCCCTTTTATGGCTGTTAGCATTTGCCTTATGTATTGAGGTGCTCCTATGATGGGTGCATAAATATTTACAATTGTTATATCTTTTTCATGGATTGATCCCTTGATCACTATGTAGTGTCCTTCTTTGTCTCTTGTAATCATCTTTATATTAAAGTCTATTTTGTCTGATAATGAGAATTGCTACTCCAGCTTTCTTTTGATTTCCATTTGCATGGAATATCTTTTTCCTTCCTTTCACTTTCAGTCTGTATGTGTCCCTAGGTCTGAAGTGGGTCTCTTGTAGACAGCATATATACAGGTTTTGTTTTTGTATCCATTCAGCCAGAATATGTCTGTCTTTTGTTTGGAGCATTGAATCCATTTACATTTAAGGTAGTTATCAATATGTATGCTCCTATTACCATTTTCTTAATTGTTTTGGGTTTGTTATTGTAGGTCTTTTCCTTCTCTTATGTTTCCTGCCTAAAGAATTTCCTTTAGCATTTGTTGTAAAGCTGTTTTGGTGGTGCTGAATTCTCTTAGTTTTTGCTTGTCTGTAAAGGTTTTAATTTCTCCGTTGAATCTGAATGAGATCCTTGCTGGGTAGAGTAATCATGGTTGTAGGTTTTTCCCTTTCATCACTTTAAATATGTCCTGCCACTCTCTTCTGGCCTGCAGAGTTTCTGCTGAAAGATCAGCTGTTAACTTTATGGGGATTCCCTTGTATGTTATTTGCTGGTTTTCCCTTGCTGCTTTTAATATTTTTTCTTTGTATTTAATTTTTGATTGTTTGATTAATACGTGTGTTAGTGTGTTTCTCCTTGGATTTATCCTGTATGGGACTCTCTGTGCTTCCTGGACTTGATTGACTATTTCCTTTCCCACATTAGGGAAGTTTTCAAATATTTTCTCAGTCCCTTTCTTTTTCTCTTCTTCTTCTTGGACCCCTATAATTCGAATGTTGGTGTGCTTAATGTTCTCCCAAATGTCTCTGAGACTGTCCCCCATTATTTTCATCCTTTTTTCTTTATTCTGCTCTGCAGTAGTTATTACCACTATTTTACCATACAGGTCACTTATCTGTTCTTCTGCCTCAGTTATTTTACTATTGATTCATTCTAGAAAATTTTTAATTTCATTTATTGTGTTGTTCATCACTGTTTGCTCTTAATTCTTCTAGGTCCTTGTTAAACATATATTATATTTTCTCCATTCTATTGCCAAGATTTTGGATCATCTTTAGTATCATTTTTTGAATTCTTTTTCAGGTAGACCGCCTATTTCCTCTTCATTTGTTTGGGCTGGTGGGTTTTTACCTTGTTCCTTCATCTGCTATGTGTTTCTCTGTCTTCTCATTTTGCTTATCTTACTGTGTTTGGGGTCTCCTCTGCACAGGCTGCAGGTTCGTAGTTCCCATTGTTTTTGGTGTCTGTCCCCAGTGGCTAAGGTTGGTTCAGTGTGTTGTGTAGGCTTCCTGGTGGAGGGGACTGGTGCCTGTGTTCTGGTGGATGAGGCTGGATCTTGTCTTTCTGGTGGGCAGGACCGCATCTGGTGGTGTGCTTTGGGGTGTCTGTGACCTTATTATGATTTTAGGCAGCCTCTCTGCTAATGGGTGGGGTTGTGTTCCTGTCTTGCTAGTTGTTTGGCATAGGGTGTCCAGCGCTGTAGCTTGCTGGTCATTGAGTGGAGCTGGGTCTTAGCATTGAGATGCAGATCTCTGGGATAGCTTTTGCCATTTGATATTATGTGGAGCTGGGAGGTCTCTGGTGGACCAGTGTCCTGAACTCAGCCTTCCCACCTCAGCAGCTCAGGCCTGACACCCGACCAGAGCACCAAGACCGTGTCAGCCACACGGCTCAGAACAAAAGGAAGAAAAAATGAAAGAAAAATGAATAAAGTTATTAAAATTTAAAAAATTATTAAAAATTTTAAAAAAGTAAAAAAAACCCCACAACAGAAAAAAACGGTCAGACAGAACCCTAGGACAAATGGTGAAAGCAAAGCTATACAGACAAAATCACACAAAGAAGCACAAACACACACACTCACAAAAAGAGAAAAAGGAAAAAATATATATATCTATATATATAAAAAAGGAAGAAAGCAACAAGATGAATAAACAAATCTACCAATGATAATAAACTCTAAATACTAAACTAAGATAAACATAAGGCCAGAAACAAATTAGATGCAGGAAGCAAACCCCAAGTCTACAGTTGCTCCCAAAGTCCACCACCTCAGTTTTGGGATGATTCGTTGTCTATTCATGTATTCCACAGATGCAGGGTACATCAAGTTGATTGTGGAGATTTAATCCGCTGCTCTTGAGGCTGCTGGGAGAGATTTCCCTTTCTCTCCTTTGTTCTCACAGCTCCCGGGGGCTCAGCTTTGGATGTCGCCCTGCCTCTGCATGTAGGTCACCTGAGGGCGTCTGTTCTTCGCTCAGAGAGGACGGGGTTAAAGGAGCCGCTGATTCGGGGGCTCTGGCTCATTCAGGCTGGGGGGAGGGAGGGGCATGGAGTGTGCGGAGAGCCTGTGGCGGCAGAGGCCGGCGTGACGTTGCACCAGCCTGAGGCGCACCGTGCGTTCTCCCGGGGAAGTTGTCCCTGGATCACGGGACCCTGGAAGTGGCGGGCTGCACAGGCTCCCGGGAGGGGGTGTGTGGATAGTGACCTGTGCTCGCACACAGGCTTCTTGGTGGCGGCAGCAGCAGCCTTAGCGTCTCATGCCCGTCTCTGGGTCCACGCTGATAGCCGCGGCTCGCACCTGTCTCTGGAGCTCGTTAAAGCGAGCTCTTAATCCCTTCTCCTCCCGCACCAGGAAACAAAGAGGCAAGAAAAAGTCTCTTACCTCTTCGGCAGCTCCAGACTTTTTCCCGGACTCCCTCCTGGCTAGCTGTGGCGCACTAGCCCCCTTCAGGCTGTGCTCACACCGCCGCCAACCCCAGTCCTCTCCCTGGGATCCGCCCTCCGAAGCCCGAGCCTCAGCTCCCAGCCCCGCCCACCCCGGCGGGTGAGCAGAGAAGCCTCTCGGGCTGGTGAGTGCCGGTCAGCACCGATCCTCTGTGCTGGAATCTCTCCGCCTTGGCCGCCGCACCCCTGTTGCTGCGCTCTCCTCCGCGGCTTCGAAGCTCCCCCCCTCCCCCACCCTCAGCCTCCCCCGCGAAGAGCCTTCCTACTGTGTGGAAACTTTTCGTCCTTCGCAGTGCCTTCCCACTGGTGCAGGTCTCGTCCCCATTCTTTTGTCTCTGTTTTTCCTTTTGCCCTACCCAGGTACGTGGGGAGTTTCTTGCCTTTTGGGAGGTCTGAGGTCCTCTGCCAGCATTCAGTAGGTGTTCTGTAGGAGTTGTTCCACATGGAGATGTATTTCTTATGTGTTTGTGGGGAGGAAGGTGATCTCCGCGACCTACTCCTCCGCCATCTTGAAGGTCTCCCTCTAGGGCAAAGTTCTGACTAGGGTGCTGCTGAACATAACAAAATGCAACAACTAGACCGGAATCTATGAACTTTTTGAGGAAATAGCATTGTCAATACTCACCAGACTGAAAATGCTTTAATTGTACAAGAAATAAAATAAGGGTCTTTTACGCTACTGGAGCAGGAACATGTTGAACTATGCTGACCTTCAGGAATGGCGTAATCCCCAGCCTCCAATAATAAGGTAAGTAGGTACCTAGATAGATAAACATTTATTGTAGAATTTTTGTAATATGAAAATATTGGAAACAAACTGGTTAAATAAAATATGGGGTATGGGTCAATATTGAATGTTAGGAGTGGCTGAAAAAATGAGACATCTTTATAAGAAAGGACATAAAAATTTACCAAAATAAAATTTTCAATAAGAAATCAAGATGCCATATTTGTGTGCTAAATGTAATTCCTTGCTTTCTTCTGTAACCTGCTCCTGAATATATGTTGCATAGCAAATTTTCAAATAACACGAGCCTGTAACCCATGGTTAATGAGTAAATAATAATGTACTATAGCACATTCAAAAATTACATTAGTACATTTCTTACGTTTGAGATCCATTTCATTCATTCTTTTTGATCTATATACATATATCATTAAACTGTGAACCTGTAGTATATTATATAAACTTTTCATCTATAAAAACAGTGATTTAAACCCAAAAGAGTTCTTGATAAATCAAAGTTGAGTTAACAGTTCATTTTTAGTATTTGAATGAGGCCAACGGGACTAAATCTCATCTTTTTATTCCCCCACAGCCTATTATTCTCATGGGTTTAGAAGAGTAAGCTTTTAGCCTGAGACAGCTATTAAATAATCCAAAATAGAAATACTGCTACACAGACATTAGAATTTTATGCTACTACTAATTTTTTTAATGCTAGGGATATGACCTCATCCCCATGTAGATACCAAATTTTTCAACCTAAATAAAAATGTTGAAAAATCTTATCAGGTCCATGATTATGGGGTGTCTTCCTTCTTTCATCTAGTTAATGAACAAGTATAATCATTGTATTAGCAAACCTGTTTCCCTTTATCATTGACCCACAACTATACTGATTTCCAGCCTCATTTTAGTAAAATGCAGGAACAAGTTGGAATTCTAGATGATGCAGTGAGTATAAGCAGAAATCATGTATGCCACTTCATAAGATTCTCCTATGTGTGATCTTTATACTCTTATTTTTTTTCCACAATCTTCATGCAGAGCAGCATGGGAAACTTAGAAGGCACTTCTTGAAATGGCAGAACTACAAAATGAAGGGAGCTGGGTGCTCAAATGATTGCTTGCACGAGGGACAGTCACGGATACAGAACACCAACTTTGGACTTCATTTGAGTGAGTAATAAACTTTTATCATTTCTGATTGATTATACGTTTTGAGGCTCGTTTGTTACAGTTGCCAGCTTGAACTAAACCATCACTGAATTGGGAAGCATACAAATCCACGTGATAGAATTCTGTTCTTTGGTTTTATTCCTTACTAACTGACATGCAATTACAAATTAATAGCAGTATCTGAAGCTGGCAGTTAGATAACCAGTAGAGTCTTTTATTTGAATTACCTTCAGAATTTTCTTTTTTAGTCTACAACCACAAAAGAGTTATTATTTCCTGTAAAGTGTTCTGTTATGCTGTGACTTTAGAGACAAATTTTAACATGCCATTGTTTTTGTTTATTAAGACAAGAAGGTGTTATTTCATACCCAAGCTCAGGGATAAAGTTTAGATAGCATTTGGAGGAAAAAGTTATAGAATTTTAAATGATTAAAAATGGGTCAGTGGAAGAAATGTGTTTAGTCTCATTTAGAGTTTCAGAACTCTTATATACTAACTTAAATATGTAGTTCTCACTTTTAATAGGCGAATCTGTTATTTCCTTCCTTTTTTCTCAAAGTTTTTATGTAACCCCCATACCAAACTCAAGTCATGTGATTCAGGATGAGTAGAGACCATACCCAATAACAGAAAAACAGTTGCAAACAATATGCATAACAATAACAGCTAATTAGTTTTCTTTTTAAAAAGCACTCATATATATATACCTGGCATACTCCTCTTATAGCAACTTGAGAGTTGGCATTATTACTGTCACTAAACTAACTGTCCAAGGTAAGCTGCAGAGCAAAGTTTTGTGTTGAGGTAGTTTTGTACTAGATCTTTTCAACTTTGCAGTGAACTGGCCATTCAGAATAATGTGGTTCCTCTTCACCATAATTTAGTTATTTATTTGGGTGGTTTTTGTCATATTTTGGATCTCAGGACACTTTTTTTTTTTTTTTTTTACTGCACGTGGGCCTCTCACTGTTGTGGCCTCTCCCGTTGCGGAGCACAGGCTCCGGACGCGCAGGCTCAGCGGCCATGGCTCACGGGCCCAGCCGCTCCGCGGCATGTGGGATCTTCCCGGACCGGGGCACGAACCCGTGTCCCCTGCATCGGCAGGTGGACTCTCAACCACTGCGCCACTAGGGAAGCCCCTCAGGACACTTTTATACAATAATTGGTGTGGACCCCAAATAGTTTTGTTTATTTGGCTCATATCTATCAAGATGTATCATATTAGAAGATAACACTTAAAAAACAAATGTTTCATAATTCATTTAAAATAGCAAAAGAAATTATTAATGGAAATGGAAATATCTTATTTTTTATAAAAATCCTAAAGTTTCCAAAACAAAAATTAATGAGAAAGGTGGCAACCTTTTATAATGCTTCAAATCTCTTTACTACCTAGTTTATTAGAACACAGCAGGATTCTCAAATCTGCTTCTGTATTCAGTCTGTTGGAATATGTTGTTCTGTGTGTGAAGAAAACCTGGCCTCACTCAAATATGCACTTAGAAAAGGGAGGCACATTTATTAGTTTTCAGATGCTTGTGACATTCTTGTATACTACACCAT
Organism: Aethalodelphis obliquidens; assembly: GCF_003676395.1. Classification (NCBI taxonomy): domain Eukaryota; kingdom Metazoa; phylum Chordata; class Mammalia; order Artiodactyla; family Delphinidae; genus Aethalodelphis; species Aethalodelphis obliquidens. The sequence continues at coordinate 54,952,098 of NW_020837947.1, read as the reverse complement.
AATTTGATAAGCGATATTTCCTTAAAAGTTAGTTGCAAAATGAAATCAGAAGCCATATCAATGACAATTTTATAATCTGTTATATTATAATCCATTGGTCTGTTTTGCACTTTGAATTGGTCTTTTACTCATGGGTGATTTTGTAACATTGTATTTTTGTCAGTTGGAAAATATTAGTTCTTGCAGTTATGTAGATCTGTCAAAGTTGATATATTTTATGGTAAATAATTAAAAAAAACCATTAATTAACATTACCATCAGTTTTGTCAGTATAGTCCTTAAGTATCCAGAGCTCTTAAGTTCATTGTAGCAGTTTTTCAAAACTTTTCAACTCAAGTTTTACCTTGGCAAAAACCTACCATCATCATTTGTTTTCCTTAAAGTGGTTACTTTTATTTATTTGGAAGAAAATTATTGTATAATACCCAATTCTGAATAATAAGTGTTTTCTTCTGTCAGTAATTCTTTAAATTAAAAATAATATTTCATGAGAAAGGCAGCTGGTTCTTTTCCCAACTAAAGCAATCACAATAGTACTTTTCCTGCAGACACCATGGCATTTTGGCATGCAGCAGAAGTGCTATATGCAAACTTCTCATTACATCAAACAATATTTTAATACGTGTGTCCATTTTTGCATCTAAAAAAAAATCTAATTCCTGGATATATAATGGAATATTACTCAGCCATAGAAAAGAGTGAAATTCTGCCATTTGCAACAACATGGACAGACAGACCTGAAGAGTATTTTTCTTAGTGAAATAATTCAGACAGAGAAAGATATATACTCTGTTATCACTTATATGTGGAAACTTAAAAATAAAACAAACAAATATATGTAACAAAACAGAAACAGACTCACAGATACAGAGATCAAACTAGTGATTAACAGTGGTAAGATGGAAGAGAGTGAAGTGAGAGTGAGGTACTAAACTAATAGACACAAACTACTATGTATAAAATAAATAAGCAACAAGCATATATTGTACAGCAGAGAGAAATATAGCCATTATTTTATAATAACTTTAAATGGATTACAGTCAATAAAAATATTGAATATTGTACACCTGAAAATGATACAATATTGTAGATCAACTATACTTTATTAAAAATACTTTCACAGAATGTAAAAAAGAAAAGAAAAATATTTAAATAACACAAATAGTCAAAGAAATACAAAATGACATAAAATGGGTAAAATGTTTTAACTTAATTTTTAAAAATTTAAACATAGTTACATGTTTGTCAAGGGTGGAAGATTAATAAATATATATTAAGAATATAGAACTATACAACATTTCTTTTCCTTACACATTGAGACATAATTGATATGGACAGAGATTTACTTATAAGTGTGTAAAATTCCAAAATATCTTCTATATATTAAGATGTATAATATGTATGTGCATAACCATTTAACCATAAATAAATAATTATATGTTTATTGCTAAAAATAAAACTACAATATTATCAAAAATCAAAATTATTAAAATTAATTATATTCCCTTTTTTCATGTTTTATCTTTTCCTTTGCTTTTTGACACTTTCCATCTCCAATTATTTTTTTAAATATATTTATTTTATTTTTAATTTATTTTTGGCTGCGTTGGGTCTTTGTTGCTGCATGTGGGCCCTCTCTAGTTGCAGCGAGTGGGAGCCACTCTTCATTGCGGTGCATGGGCTTCTCATTTTGGTGGCCTCTCTTGTTGTGGAGCACAGGCTCTAGGCGCATGGGCTTCAGTAGTTGTGGCACGCAGGCTCAGTAGTCGTGGCTCATGGGTTCCAGAGCGCAGGCTCAGTAGTTGTGGTGCATGGGCCCGGTTGCTCCACGGCATGTGGGATCTTCCCAGACCAGGGCTTGAACCTGTGTCCCCTGCATTGGCAGGCGGATTCCCAACCACTGTGCCACAGGGGAAGCCCTCTCCCATCACTTTTATGTTCTGTAGATTTGGTAAGTTTCCCATGACTATGGTTTTGAGAAAATCATTTGGTCTCAAACTGTTGTCTCTGCCATGAGTTTTCAAAAGCTTATCTTCAAAGTAAAAAATCATATTCAAATAATTTGTCATCTATTCTGTGTACTGACATCCTTTCTTGTGGCATGCAGTTTGGAATTCCTTACACACAGTTTAAGGGGAGGACTTTAAGTTAGAAAACATAGAAAAAATTGGCTTAATGTTTCAGATATTGCCTATTTTACTGGTTACAACAAAATCCAAGTTGTAATGCTCTAATTTGGCATTAAATTCAAGTGGGATTTCAAGCATCTGCTACAAAGTCATTTTACAATTATGTCATTTTTCTAAAAAATAAAGAAAATTCTATCAATTAATATGCTATCAAAATCTTTGTCTTAATATCTAAAAGGTCTTGAGACACCTGGATAACAATATAAAGAAGCAAGTAGACTCATATTTCATACATTTTTCATAAATATGTAGTCTAGACAAAAAGAAGTGTAAATATTCACTAGAAAATAAATCAAATTTTAATATAACAGAAAAATAAGAGGGAACACTTACATAGTTGTGTTACATAGTTGTGATGATAAAGTCTTTGAAATCTCAAATTCTAGATACCATTAAATTAAATATTAATAAATTGGTCCATATTAAAAAAAATAAATATTGTTTTAGGGAAAAAGAGCCAGTGCCAACTTAAAATAAAAAAAAGAAATATTTTCAAAGAACTGAGCCAAAGAATAAAAAAATTATTTAACTGCTTTTTAGGTAATGATAAAATATTTAGTATTTTATTATTAACATTTATTAAGTGCTTCTGTTCTGCCAATCTTTATTCTAAGTGGGTTGAATATATTAATTCATTTAGTCTTTTATAGAGGAGAAAAGTAAGGCACAAAGGGTTAATTCTTATTTCCAAGATCTTAAAATATTGTTTGGAGGTTAATAGAAATAAATTCAAGATTGGATTCTTCTTTGGTAAATTTAAAGAATATTGTGTGTGTGTGTGTATGTGTGTGTGTGTGTGTGTATATACATATATATATATATATACACATATATGCATATATGTGTGTATATATATGTGTATATATATATTTGATTGTAAGGACTCTTACCTGAAGCACTCTTTGAAATAAATAAGTTAAAAAATATATATATAAAAAAGCAATTCACAGGAAAAGTATGAACAATTGTTTGAACCATTGTAGTAAGATAAATGTAACAGAATGGCAAGTAGTTGACATTTTCCACATAATCACACATTTTAAAAAAGTCAATTATTTTAACACTAAAGATATGGCCTAAAAGGAAACTGTCATGGTTATTTCTGGGATCATAAAATGAGGCAACCTTTTGGAAGGCAGTTGATAATTACACTCAAAGTATTTGTAAATTTATATTCCTTTCTCCAGAAATCCTACATCTATAAATATCCCCTTCTTATAAAGAGAGAGATAGTAAATGTAAAGTTCTTTGAAGTTGGATGGATATGGAGTCAAGACTAGATAAACATGTTTATTTTTGATAAAAAGAGGTAAAGTTGTTTCTTTGTGCCCAGGGGGGAAAAAGAAGAGTAGGTATAGGTATTGACTTTGAGACAGCTAAGACATCTTCCTTCTGGGAAGGCCTTTTCTCTTTTACTTTTTAGAAATTAAGTATAATAGTATGAAACTTTTGCACTGAGAATAATGTCGTCTACTTTTAACATGTGTGTGTGTGTATGGGTGTATCCATGTGTTTTGTGCATATTTTGCAAAGTCTCAGATACAAACAATGAAAAAAATAATACAAATATGTTAGTAGTGCTATTACCCAAAAGGTTATCACTTTTGCAAAAATCTCTTGTGCCCAATGTTCATTGAACCAAGATAAGAAAATTTCGATGATGATGACTACTTAAGCCTACAGTCTTCAGGGAGTGATTCTGTGTTATGCCTGAATGAAGGGTTAGAGGCAAAGCCATTCGTCTCTGCTGCCCTCTTGGATAAAAACAATAGACTAATATTCACTATGTTACTCATCTCTACCAATGAAGGTTCTTTGAGAAAGCTTGCCAGCAGCGAGGAATGTTATCCTCTCTATTAACCATCTTTGATAAAGCACTGCTTCAGGGCCATAGTAATCATCAGTAAATGATGATCAAGTCTTCCAACTGTACTGAGGTACAAACCCATTATATACCTTTATGAAAGAACTGCAGCTGGTTCTCTTTCTGTAAAATTATTAAATATAATGCTTTCATTTTTTAACTAGTTTAATATGGGGTTCAACAAGTATGCAACAATAGCTGGATATTGCACATACAGACCATTTCACATCTCTGTTAATGGAGAACTTAGTGTTATATAGAACTTATATGTTGTTGTTGGACTACTTTTGCCACTTCAGTTGCCATTAAGTAAATTTAACAGTTTTCAATTTGATTTCTCATATTAAAACATGCTTTATACTGTTTCAAAGATACCTATAAAATATAACTATAACTAAAGCATATAAAATCTCCCTATTTTTTCTTGTTTTTCCTTATCATTGCTGAATTTCACCTCAAATTTCATGGTGCATTGAATTACCAAGGGACTAGAAAAAATAATTTTTGGAGTCATAGATTTATGCAAGTATGCCACTTTTCACTTTCTCTTCAGATATCCAGCTTCTTCTTAATATACCAATCAAATAATATAAATTATATATTATGTATATTATGTTATCAGATCATATACCTAGCCTATAGTCTCCTTGTCTTGAGAGTGTGTGTTAAGACTCTCTCCTGCTTTATACCTGTTCAGATTATCTCCTGTTTTCCTAGATCACAGCTTCAACCATGACTATCTCTACCTCTACTCTCCATGCTTTGCTTTGCTAAGATTACATACTTTATTATTCTAGGGAAGAAAACAAAGTTATATCTCCTATATAAAAATAATTAATTTTCTTAGGCAACAGTTACTAAATCTAGAGAATACAATATATAATAACAACTATGTTTGAATCATCAGTTATCTCTTCTTTTATTGTTTCCCTATGCAGAGATATGTCACAAATAATATATATTAAACTTTGGAATCTGGAAATTAAATCATCTTTATAATTTGCTAAAACAAGAGTACTCCATAGGCACAAACATATCTAAGTTAATAAATGTGTAATGCCATATGCGAGCATACTATTAATTGTTGCGTATATTTAGTCATTGTAACTCAATTATGTTTAAATCATTATAATAAGATAAATAGAAATCAAACAAGTACTTGTTTATCTTTAGGAATTTTTACATCTAATCAGAAATAATTATCTCATTTTTTTCTGCTGGTTGTTTTTTTTTTTCTCCTATCTCTTACATTGAATTTGCTTTCTTCTTTAGAATGTTCCTGTGTATTCATACCACATCATGTAAATGTACATGTGAATTGCTGTCTGTGTAGTTTCACATGCTCATGCTACAAGTGATAGACATTGCCTTAATCATTATAACACTCTACCGCCCAACCCTTATTCTAATCAGGTAGCATTCAGATACCTGATCTCTCCAATTTATAGTGAACCAGTGTTTCTTTCTTTTTGTTTTTTTTTACATCTTTATTGGAGTATAATTGCTTTACAATGGTGTATTAGTTTCTGCTTTATAACAAAGTGAATCAGTTATACAAAGTGTTTCTTATTTCCAGAAAATTTCATCACTCTATCCTTTTTTATAGTGTTCTTATTCATATAATTGTGTCTTTAAGTTTTAAGGTACATACACATATTGATTTTAATTTTTCAAAATATGTACAGGTTGTTCTAAGTTAAAATGACCTGTAGCTGTAGCTTTATGTTATATTGTGTATTTGCTCCTATTTACTTTAAGAGTTCAGGAAGAATTGTGAACTATGAAATGAGTCTTTGAAGAGAAGTGTTCTGCCTATTTAGATTACCCTATATACAATTGTCTCCTAGGTTTGGGTGATGATTATTAACAAATAATTAGAAGCAAGGAAACCATGACCAACTTAGAGAATACAGGGTTTATAAACATTGCATAACAACAATGTATTGGTTTACAAACTTCAGAATATATGAAGTATAGTGTAAGTCCAAAGGTAAATGAACAATAAATTAGAATTCATAATATTATACCAGGAAATAAATCAAAGGAATATAAGGGAATCATTTTTATTAAAATTCCAATAAAATTTGAAGCCCTCAAGATTTCTTCATAGTGCTTTGTAGGGAGGAGTAAGTGCTTGATTTCTTTCTGTTGATTGAGCAATTGCATTCCTCATAAATGCGTTATGATCTTTTGATAAATGTCCTCGTATAAAAGATGATTTCATTAATCACACATTTCATTATTTGAATTGCTCCTTATTTGCACCTTATAGCTGACTTTTCCTGATCATATATTTATATTTAATTATCTCATGAGCACTATTCCATACTTGATAAGATTTTTTTACAAAATTAATAAACAAATACATCAACATACAGAACAGTTTCTTAATATCAGACTCTGAAAGGAGAGTTCACATATTCAAAGTGTTTTTTCCCCAGCATTAAGTAGGCTTATTTTCAGATTTTACCTCCTTGGTGATGCACTAAGTTCCCTGCTAATATGTAGTTGTTTTTATTATCTGACTTCCTTGGTGTACCAATTACTGAAAATTGTGGAGAAAGTCCAGAAAGTTTTAGAACAAAATGTTGTTTCAACTAATCCTGGCATAAACACCAACAATGCTTGGGTCTAATGCTCTGAAACTTAAGCAGATCTGTGTCCAGAAGCTCTGAGATATACTTTATCAATCCATCCTGTGGGTTGTAATAGAAATGTGTCTGGAATACTGCCTATCATTTAGTCCTTCCAAGTCATTCTGTTTCTAGTTCTTGAACTGGATAAGAAAAGAGATGCTTGCTTTATTCTGCCTTTGGTCTTGTGTAACGGTGTTAGCATTCTATTGTTGCAATAACAAGTTACCAAGTTTAGTGGCTTAAAAAACTCCATATTTATTATCTTCATTTCTGTAGGTCAGAAGTCTAGGATGTGTCTTGCGAAACTAAAATCAACATGTTAGCAGGGCTTGTTTTTTTGTTTTCCTGGGAGCTTTGAGATTGAACCCAATCCCAAACCCACTCAGATTGTTAGCAGAATAATCTTCTCCTTGTGGTTGTAGGGCTGAGGTCCTTGTTTCCTTACTAAATGTCAGCTGAGGGCCACTCCTAGCTCCTTGAGGCCTCTGTCTGTTCTTTCAACAATGTCCCCTTCATCATAGGGCCCATTATTGTGTGCTGAGTTCTCACACTTGGAATCACTCTGATTTTGCCTTCTATGCATCTCACTAACTTCTGCCACATCTCTCTGTTTTTGAAGGGTCATGTACCTAGATTGAGACCCCCTTGATAATACAGTATAATCTTCCTATTATAAAATCTTTAATCTTAGTGACATATTAAAAACTTCTATTACTTAGAAGATTTCATTCTTTTTAAATTCAAATATAGAAAAGCAAATGGGAGAATTCCTGCTTTTGTTACTACAAGTCTTTTATAACATAAATTTGAATTTTTCAATTTTTAAGAGCACACTATATGAAATACTGCAAACTTTGTTATGCATCAGTGGCAAAATGTTAAATCTGATTAGCCTCAGTTAAAAGTCAAATTTCACCCTACTCTTATTTATCTGACCTAAATATTATATACCCAAAATATATGTTCAAAACAAGCCTAGAAAGTACAGGAGCAATAAAATTGCAAGGAGATTTGGTGTGATGAGAAGAGAGAGAAGAAGAGAAGAAGGAAAAAGTGATTTTCTTCCTTCTTACTATAGGAAGAAAATCATTACAGTATGAAATTGATCAAATCAGGATAATGGCAAAGGATGAAGATTAATACCTACTTTGATAAACCAGTGAACAAGTATAGATTTTTAAGATTATTCTTATTAAATTTTCTATCTTCCACTGTTTATTCATTTAGTCAATCATCATATGCTGTATATTTTGAGGCTACAATGTGCCAGATACAGTGATAGGCTTTGAGGAAAAAGATGAGAAAAAAGACAATCTTCCCCTCATTAATGTGGAGCATGCATTCTAGTCTGGGACTGTCCATTAGGAGATATTTAGAGATAGCAGTAGAAACTTGGGGGAAAAAAAGGATTTTATATACCTAAAGATATTGACACGGTGCAGAGTGCAGAGTAGTAAAACAATAGCACCATGGATAAAATCTTGAGGTAAACATCCCATTTTAAAGACATCCAGAAGAAAGGGGCACTGTAGAAAACAAGGGGAATATAGATAAGCAGGAAGAGAATCAGGGACAGTATTGATTGCAGAAGCTAAGTGTGGAAAGCATTTTACAAAGTAGACTACGTGAGTATCAGATTTAATACGTGAAAATATTTTAAAAGTCAAATATCAGAAGAGTTATGGTTAAATGGATGATCTCATATACTTTTGTATATGTTGTATAGCCTCTTCGAAAGGCAACCTGCTGATAGTTATTATTCAAACTTTCAAATATCAATCTTTTTTTTTTTTTTTTGTGGTACACGGGCCTCTCACTGTTGTGGCCTCTCCCATTGTGGAGCACAGGCTCCGGACACGCAGGCTTAGCGGCCATGGCTCACGGGCCCAGCCGCTCCGCGGCATGTGGGATCTTCCCAGACCGGGGCACGAACCCGCGTCCCCTGCATCGGCAGGTGGACTCTCAACCACTGCGCCTCCAGGGAAGCCCTGTGGCACAACTTTTAAACAAAAACTTAAAACCAATAAAATTTTGAGCATCATTTGCCATTTTGAAAGTTCTAAACATATGCAGTTTACTCAGATCTTATTCAAAGACTGAGAAGGGCTGAAAATTTTCAGGTTATATTATTGAATATTACATATTATAAGATATATATTTTTTGTAAATATTCCAAAGTACTCTTTTATGAGTAGTTTGAGCTATCAAGTGGTACTTAAATCATCCCAAGTTATTATACTATCTGTTACTACTTGGAAATATTGCTTTAATTAAATTTGCAGAATGTACAAAATTACCTAAATTCTCAATAAAAAATTGATGTTTATGCTATCATCCCAAATTTGCAAATAAAAATAGAAAACACTCTCCTTAGGGAGAAAAAAGGTACTACTAAATAAGATGAGTAATATTCCAGACATAGGCATAAACACACACACACACACACACACACACACACACTCTCTCTCTCTCTCTCTCTCTCTCTCTCTCTCCCTCTCCCCCCCCTCCCTGTCTCTCTCTCAGAATATCAGTTTTCAATCCACATTCAAATGCATGGAAGTTTTGTTTTTGTCTTGTTTGGTTTGGTTTTTCATTTGGGTTGAGGATAAATAGTTTGTCTGGCATAAAAAATTTTGTGAGGCAAAAAATATACAGATAAGAAGGATGGAGATGATGGGATATGTTCTATCCTCAGTTGGCCCCTGTGTCTTGGGTGAGCCCCTATTGTTAAACGATGAGAAAGGACAATCATCTTAAGATCTCTGTCCTAGAGATAAGTGTGATATATGAAGCATGAGCAGAAAACAGTTTTCTGATGCTATCTTCTTCAGAGTCTTCTGTTTCTTATATCTCAAATAGACTTTGATAAAATTATTCTTAGACCTATGTCATGACCAAAAATTGTTGACTTAACTAGAATTTATGCATAAGAAGGGATATCATCCATTCGTCAATTTTTTCTTAATCTAAATTCTTATTTACTAGCACTGTGATTTGAAAGTCTCGCTCTTGCTCTCATTCTCTCCCCACATGCATGTAATTTCCATAAACCTGTCATTTAAGCTGTTATATTACCTAATTCAGCCAGTATTCCTATTTTGGAAAATTGGAAAATGGGAGTACAGATTCAATTTGATTAGTAAAATAGATTAGTTCTTTTAGATAAACGCAATAATTTCTTTTTCTTTTTTTTTTTTTTTTTGCGTTACGCGGGCCTCTCGCTGTTGTGGCCTCTCCCGTTGTGGAGCACAGGCTCCGGACGCGCAGGCTCAGCGGCTATGGCTCACGGGCCCGGCCGCTCCACGGCATGTAGGATCTTCCCGGACCGGGGCACGAACCCGTGTCCCCTGCATCGGCAGGCGAACTCTCAACCACTGCGCCACCAGGGAAGCCCAATAATTTTTTTTTTTTTCTTTGACTGTGTTCCTCATTTTGCTGAGATGGGCTGGAAGGTCCTTGAAGACTTTATTTGCCTGTCTGACACCTTGGTGCTCTTCCATTTAATAGTGTAGCTGTGTTTATTTGCAGCATAGCAGCAGGATCCCCAGAGAGAAAGTGGGAGCTGCTAGGTCTCTTAACATCCAAGTCCATAGTAGTCACAGCATCATTTTCACAACATTTCACATTTTATGAACTGTAGGATTTACTGGAAATAAAAAAGTATAGAACAGTGATTAAAAGCATTGGTACTGGAACCAGACAAAATGTTGTTCCCTGATATTTTTACGGCTAGTGGGGTGATCTCTAAAACCTCTAAGACTCATTTTCCTCTCATAAAATGAGATTTTAAATAGTTCACTTTAAAAGGAATTTGGATTGATTTATCAATAATAGTTCATAGCAAATATATCTTTATGTAATTAATATATTTCATTTTTAAAGCCCTAAAATTAGCCAACACTATCAACAACAATTCAGTTAGCAGTTGAACATTTTTTTCAATTAGTTGGGCTAAACTGAATAATCTGATTTCCTATATGTTCCAGTCCTCTTTAAAAGATGGGAACCATGGTCGTTTCTCTGCATTCCCATCATCTAATGTTACTTAAGTAATGAAATGGTCAGGGCTACCTAAACTATTATTACTGTAACTCATTAAGACTTTAAAAAGTCAGTGCTTAGCACTGTTATTTTATCTTGTGTGATTAAACTGAAAAGCCATACTAAATATCATTCATTTAACCCTCTGAATATTTTCACTATTGCTTAATTTTGAGCTAGAAAATCAGTACTTGAGGGCACACATAGTACTATGTTTTAATTCAGTTATGTAGGTGAGCATGGGTCATGGATGTATCAGATAGATAGGTAGATAGATATATAGATAGAGATTTAATATCGTGCTGCTAACATTCTATACCTTTACCCTTAAATGTTTCAGAATACATCTCCTAAGAATCTGTAACCATGGTACAATTATCAAAATCATTAATTAGAACATTGATACAGTAATTTTATTAACTCAGTTGTACATATTCAAATTTCATTGATTTTTCTATTAATGTACTTATTAGCTATTTTTTCCCAGTGCTGATTCCAGTTCAGACAATCTATATTAGTTTGCTGTGTTTCTTTAAGTATCCTTTATTCTATAAGAATTCATTAGCCTTTTTTTTAGATTTCATGAGCTTGACATTATTTAAAAAATTACAGACCAGTTATTTTGTAGGCTGTCCCTCAGTTTCATTTTGATTCACACTTGCTAACGATTCCATTCAAATAATGCATTTTTGACAGCAGTATCATAGAAGTGATGCTGTGTCCTTCTCAGTGACTGATAAGGGGGCACATGCTGTCACCTTGTTCCATTACTGATGATGTTAACTTTGATGATTTGCCTAAGGTGATATCAGCTAGGTTCATCCACTGTAAAATTGCTAGTTCCTCCTTGTTAAAAAAAAAAAGTACTTTGGCGGGAACTACTTTGAGAATATGTAAATATCCTGCTCCTCATTAAACTTTTACCCATTAGATTAGCTCCCACTCATGATTTTGTCTGATTCAATTATTATGATAGTTGCTAAGTGGTGTTATTTTTAACTCTATCATTCCTTCTTTATATCAGTTTTCTGTATAAATTATTTTCAGCTGGTCTAAGACAGCTCCGTGCTTATCTCCAGGTATGCCTGGAAGTTTCAAACTGATTCCTGGCTAAGAGAAGATTGAGAGTGCTAACTAATGATTTATAATGTGCTATTAAAAGTTTGAAACTTTCCAGGTGTCACCAAGCCAGTTTGCCTATTGATCACTTACACATGGTGTAACACGTTACACGGCTTGGCTTGGCTGTATAACTATATAAGGGCATAAAAGATCCCACTGGGAACATTTGGGAAGCTCTTCTAAAACCAAGATGCCTCAAACAGGTTATAAAGGTTTATACTCCAGAGATGAATACATCATGTGTGAATAAGAATAATTCTGGGGAACTGTGCCTGCAAGTCTCTCAGGCTATTGATTCTTGCCTGCACACTCTTTCTGTATCCTTTGACTTTATAAAGATCTTTGTGAATATGCTCTCCAAAGTCTTGTGGGTCCTTTCAATTATCTGCTCATATGAAAACATTATAGCATTAAATGGTAAGAGAGATCTTTCCCTTTTCTCCCATTCATTTCTATCAGTACACATTTATAGATTCTTGTTTTTTCAGAAAAGTTGTTGCAATTATTTTTTCTTTTGATGCTCAAATTTTCTACGCTTTGACTATTGGGAGGTCCTTCAAGTTGGTTTCATTGTCTCATTGACATGCTATCATTATTTTATGTGCATTTCCCTGCTTTTTCTTGTTGTTTTGCATGGCAGCAAGGTGCCCATATTTATGTGTATATGAGTATATGTATGTGTATATACACAAATAGTGAATATAAAACTGTGTATATATGTATAAATAGGTTTTTAATGTCACAATGCAGCATGAAAGAGCTCATTCTAATCTTCCTTCTGTCTAATATTTCTAACTCTGCTTTCTAACTCTCTTTTCTAGTTAATATTTTATATCTTTCCCCAACTGACTGTACAATAGTTACCTAAACACCATTTATTAAGAAGTAAATTTATGCCCTAGTAATGTCAGATGTAATATTTATAATATATCAAATGTCCCTTAATAACTAGCTCTGTTTTTGGACATTCTATTCTATTTCATTGGTCTATTTCTATGTTTATGCACCAACACCACACTACTTTGAGGAGCATGGCTTTAGAGAATGTTTAAACTTGTGTATGTCTTGCCCCCATGTTTCTAATTATATAAGTTATTATTACACAGTTGTAATCAGCTTGTCTAGATCCATGAAAGTTTGTAGGCATGTTTATCATGATTGTGTTAAATTCATAAAATTACTTAGAGAGGAGTCACCTTTATGATGCTGAGTCATTCTATTAAAGAATAATATATTTTGTTTTGTTTGTTCAAGCCTAATTTGTGTCTTTCATAAGTATTTTAAAGTTTTCTTCATATACAGTTTGCATATTTACATATATTTCTAAGTTTTCTCATCTTTGGTGTGCTATAATTAAGAGTTTTTTTTGCTCCCATTATGTCTTTGAACTGGTTGTTTTTTATGAGTCAGAAGGCTTTTGATTTCTGTATGTTCATGTTATTCTCCTACTCTAGTAAATTATTTTGTTTTTGAGACAAATGTATTATTGATTCTTTGAGCTTTCCAAGAATACTATCCTATCATGTACAAATAGAGTTGTACTTCCTATTTTACAATTTGAGACACTAATTTATTTATTGTTTCTAATTAGATTGGCAGATATTTCCAATACAGTTTTTAAAATTTATTTATTTTTTTGTATACCTATATCCCCTTCCTTTTGGACCTCCCTCCCACCCCCCCATCCCACCCATCTAGGTTGTCACAGAGCGCGAACTAAGCTCCCTGTGTTATACAGCAGGTTCCCACTAGCTATCTATTTTACACATGATAGTGTATTTATGTCAAACCTAATCTCCTAGTTTGTCCCACCGTCCCCTTCCCCCGCTGTGTCCTCATGTCCTTTCTCTATGTCTGCTTTTCTATTCCTGCCCTACAAATAAGTTCATCTGTACCATTTTTCTAGATTTCTGTATTACCAATACAGTTTTAAATACTAAAGTCTTAGTTGGCATCTTTGTTTCTGATTTTGGTTGTAATACCTCTTTTTCCCTGTTAAATAAAATACTGGTTTTATAACTAATTTTTCTTGCTTTTATCTTGTTAAAGACATATGTATCAATTTGTATCTTCCTAGCTATATTTTTATGAGGAGCAAGTATTTAATTTTGTCAAAGACTTCATCATCTTTAGAGATAATCATATGATTTTTCCCCTTAGATACATTAATGGCATGTTGGCTTAATAGATTTTCAGATATTAAACCAAGCTTGTGTTACTAGCATAAATGCCAGTTGTTCGTGATGTATTACTTTCTTAAAGTTGTTGAATAAACTTAAAGTTGTTGAATAAACATTTCTTTAGGATTTTAAATTAATATTGTTAATGGTTAATTTTATGAGCCAACTTGACTTGGCTAAGAGAAGCCCAGAGACCTGGTGAAATATTATTTTTGGGTGTGTTTGTGAAGATGTTTCTAAAGAGTTAGTAGACTGAGTAAAGAAGATTCATACTTAACAGTATTGAGAATCATCATCCAATCTGCTGAAGGCTCAAATAGAACAAGAAGGTGGAGGAAGGATAAATTCTCGCTATCTCTTCTTGAGCTGGGATATCCATCTTTTCCTGCTCTCTTATATCAGGCCTCCTGATTCTCGGGCCTTTGGACTCTAGGAGGTACACCAATGTTCCTCCAGTTTCTTAGGTGTTTGGCTTTGGACTAGGAGTTACATCAGTGGCTCCCCTGGTTCTCAGGCCTTCATACTCAGACTGAATTATAGTACCTGCTTTTCTGCTTCTCTAGCTTAGAGAAAGCATAAGTCAGCTTCCATAATTGTGTGAGCTAATTCTCATAATAAATTTCTTCATCTATCTGTCTATCAATCATCTATTGGTATCTCATTGGTTCTCTCTAGAGAACCCTAACTGATACGAATATTAAATCATTCATTGTAATTTTCTTTTTTGTGCTTATTTTTGCTATTTGGAAGAGGTGTTGTGCCAACTCTGGTATTTTCTTTTTTTTTTGCCATCTTTTCCTGTAAAACCCTAAACTTCATTCTTTGTCTCTTATTTCCATTACCAGTTAATATGGAAACAGATGTTTTTTCTTGCACCATTTTCTTGCCCAGCCATGATGACTTGCAAAGCCTAAGCCCAAGAACTGTGCTCACTTTTAATTTGTTCCCCCATGTTCAGTCCTCTGAAAAACCACGTTTCTTTTCAGAATTTTCACAGTTAAGGTGGAATTTTTCTTTCTGGCAGTGATTTTAGGTCAATCCTCTGATATATGTATGTACATATATATATATATATGTGTATACACACACACACACACATACACACACATATGTTTTTACTCAGAAAAATGCCTAGCAATAGATTTATATATGGCTTAAAACAAAGCTTATGAAATATTTTCTTGAAATCTTACCATCTCACTATGTTTCTTATCTGTTTGTTTGTTGACCTCATTGGTGGGAATAGAAGACTCAACCCAGCCTGTATGGGAACAGTTGCCAAAAAAAAACCCAGAAAAAAGTAATTTTTATTTTGTCTATAGCCATCCTAGCTAATATGATCTCATGAACACTGAATTATTATCATATAACCTAAAAGAGTCCCAAACCATAGATTCTGAGAACAGTTATAGCAATCTTAAAGTGAATATTTTTACTGTTGTGTTGAAATAAGGGGCAGAAAATTAAATTACTAGAACACAGCTTGAGTTCTTTCTTAGAAAAATGTTCCAATGCATGTTTATTGAGGTTGCCTCTGGGACTTCTCCCAGATGTGCACTAAAATGCTATTTATATAAATAGAGGAAATACCTTTTGTAAAATCAGTTTCCCCTCTCCAAATTTTCTGTTTTTGTTAAGATGACTACTACATTGAATGTAGACATCAAATTCTTTGAGCCTTGTACATTTATTAATTTTTATTTCTCATTTGAACCATTATTCTGCCTCATCTACCCACTTATTCATATATGGAACTCAAATGTTGAGAGCAACGATGAGTGTATTCATGAACTCCATCCATGTATAAATGTATAAATAACCATTTAACCTTTAAATATCTTGATAATCATTCAACAAGTCAAAAGCATAGATGTCACCAGTTTTAATGCACGCACTGATTTGCTCTTAGATTTTATCACTTACAACCATTAAGAATTGAAAGGATAATTTATCTTGAAGGTTGAAGCATGTGTCTTTTAACTAAGTGTTATCAGGGGACAAAAAAAGGAACCATAAACAGATGGATTGCACTAAATCTAAAGGGTACTGAGCTGCATGATATGTTCTCTTTTGTTTTTGTCCCTAGCTCAAGGTCACAAGTGGAAAATAGTAATTCTTCTCTGAAAGCCTCATATTATATTGTTTTTTCTGCAGTTATGCAGAAAATTATATTAATTGTATTTATATTAGTTTATTTCTTTTCCCATGCTTTATGTATTTTTAAAGGGTTACTTTTATTGAAATAATATCCAATAAAATCAGGCAAATGCATAATGCTAGGGTAGAATAAAGAGCAAAAAGAAATAACACTTGTTGGGAACATATATTAACTGTTATTTACTTTAAAAAAGCTAACTCATTTAACACTTAACATCACTCCTATAATTTGGATAATGTATGACAATGTTAAAGATGAGGAAATGGAGATTATATACTCTATATAACTTATACAAAGTCGTAGTTTCTCTGTTAAGTAGAATAGCCCAGATTAAATGCCAGGTTTATGTGATGTTTTCTATAATTTAATACCTAGTAGAATATTAAAGAATACATGCAAAATTTATGTACAAACTCAGGATTTATAAAATATAGTTGTAATGCACTATAAACTGTTATGAGTATGCTATTGGCAGAGGACAGATACATAGATCAATGGAACAAAAAAAGAGAATCAAAAGGTAGACCCACACACATATGGCCAATATATTTTGACAGAGAGGTAAAGGTAATTCAATGGATAAAGAATATCCTTTAAACAATTGATGATGGAACAAGTGGAATCCATAAGCTAATAACTCAACCTAAACCTCCCACCTTACACTATAAGTCAAAGTAGATTATAAATGTAAAAAGTAAACTTACAAAACATTGGAGGGAAAAAAATAAGATAAAAATCTTTGTGGCCTGGTGTTAGACAATGAATTCTTAAATGTGACAGGGAGCAACAGACTGGGAGAGAATATTTGCCATCGCACATCTGACAAAAGAATTTTAACTGGAACATATAAAGAACTCTCAATACTCAACAGAAATAAAACAAAAACCTCAATTAGCAAAAGTGGGTACAAGATTTGAACCGATACTTTATCAAAGAAGATACATAAAAGTTAAAAAAGGACATAAAATTTGTTCAACATTATTAGTGAGGAGGGAAATGCAAATGAAAACCACAATGAGAGCCACTATAACACCTTTTAGGATGGCTAAAATAAAAACTATCGATAAACTCAAGTGATAAGAAAGATGTAGAACAACTGGAACTCTCATGTATTGCCCTTGGTTATGCGAAATGATACAGCTACTCTGAATAGGGTATGGCAGTTTCTAATAAAGATAAACACATAGTTACCTATATGATGCAGTAATCACACTACTCTGTATTAACCTAAAGAAAGAAAAACTTATCTTCAAGAAAAAACCTGTACATGAGTATTCACATAAGTCATAATTCAAAAAAACTAGAAACAACCTTAACATTCTTCACCATGGATGAATCACAGAAGCATTATGCAAGTGAGATAAGCTAATCTCAAAAGTTCATATACTGTTTGATTCCATTTGTGTGACATTTACAAGAAGATACAGCTGTAATGACAAAGAGAGAGTAGGTAGCAGGATGGTAGGAGTTACCTACCTACCTACTCTTTTTTTTTTTAAAATACAAAATGATTTATTAAAAAACCAGTAAGACACTACTACAACATGACACTGTCACACTGGGCTTTTAACATGAGACTGGGGGGAGGCATAAAACACAAATTGATTCTGAAGCAGAGCAATTAAGAAATAAAACAATGAAAGCAAATTTCTTTTAATGAGAACTCAGAATTAAACTTCAGAGGGACCCAACGTCATACTTCCATTTGGGGACTTGACACAAAAAATTTAGTTTGAACTGCTATTAGCAGGTGGCAGGAGCCACCTTCAAATGAATCTTCAATTTGGAAAATACTGTTTCACCACCTGTTGGGGATAAGTTGCAGATGGAATAATTTAGTATGGTTTGTAGCTATTTTGATGACCACATCGCCTGGATGCTTTCCCATAACCACTCTGCTGGTCACCATCTCTTCCATGAGCTCTTCCCGGAAATCCTCCTCTAGATCCCCACTGTTGCTGTTGCTGACACTGTTCCTTCGACATAGCTACTTTTATTCCACATTTACTAAGACCAACATTGTGGTATTTCTTTTCCATTATCTTCTTCACTGGTTCTTCTTCCTTAAAGGTAATAAAACAGAATCCACACCTCTTATTGGTCTTGTTGTCCATGGGGAGCTCTATGGATTCAACCTCACCAAAACCACCAAAATACTTCCTTATTTTCTCTTCAGGTGTATCTGGAGAAAGGCCACCAACAAAAATTTTTTAACAGGCTCTTTTGTTTTCATGACTTTGGCCCTCTTAGGATCAATCACCTTCCCATTCAATTTATGTTCTTTCTGATCCATGACCTTATCTACACTCTCCGACTCTTTAAATAGCACAAAGCCAAAACCCCTTGATCGCTCTGTGATAAGATCTAACTTCAGAGTGCAGTCTACGACTTCACCAAATTTGGAGTAGTAGTCCTTCAGATCTTTCTTTGTAGTATCCCAGCTAAGGCCTCCTATAAACATTTTCCATTCTTCTTGCCGTGCTGTCGCTGCTTCAGAGTGTAGGAGGATGGTAGTAGTTAGGAGGATGGTGTGACTTAAGAAAGAATATCACAAGGTAGTGTTTTGGGGTAATGGATCTGTTCTGTACCCAGATTGCCGTATGGTTACATGTATCTATACATGTGTTAAAATTCATAGAACTGTACACCAAAAATGTATTTAAAAAAACCTATTGCAGCCCTCAGAAAATAATCTATAATTGTGTCAGTGGTGTCAAAGTTATAACCATAAGATGCAATTTTGAATAATATCCCCAGTTATTATATGAAAACATAATTCTGTACTAAATAAATTATACCATACTCTGAAATATATCAGTCATAAAGCTTTCAGGACACACAAACCTAATTAAGTATGTAAACATAAACCAATAGTAATTACTACTGTTTATGTAATCAAAATAAAGAATATTGCAAGGTTCCTCTAAAGAATTTGATTTTCCCATAAAATACTGTTGATATTCAATCTTTTTTTGGCTGCCCCACGCGGCTTGTGGGATCTTAGTTCCCTGACCAGAGATTGAACTCTGGCCCTCAGCAGTGAAAGCCTAACCACTGGCCTAGGGAATTCGATATTCAATCTTTTAAAACTTACCAGTTATTCATATGTTTCACTATGAATCTTTCTAACCTTTTACTTTTTTTTTCTTCTATGACTCATTCTTGTGTTCTGAAAGGAAGTTTATTTTTGAAAATAATTTTAAATATACTATAAGTTTTTAAATAAGTTCAACATCGTAATAAAATCAGTTTTGGGGACAATAAAAAAATTTAAAATAATATATTATTATAACTTCTTAGCACCCGCTTTCACTTTCCAGTGAATCTTGGTTTGGACAGCATATCATTTGTTTAAGTTAGTAGTGATTTTATTTTCTTACTGTGGCACAGAACTTTAATTCCCTCCATCTAGCTAAAATTCTTTCTTCATTTGGTTGGCATCCAACTCTACTTCCTCCTGTACTTTCGTTTTTCTTTGCTCTGATCCCCTATAGATCTTGTACGTACACCCTTGTTAACAATGATAGGTTGTTGCCTAATACTGTTTTTTCCTATCATGTTTTTTGTTAAGTAAGTCAAAATTTCTTTCAGAGCAATAAAAATGATTTACTTCTTTTATACAGAGGTATAACATGTATCTAGGATATTGTTATAGTTTACACAACGTTTGATGGACTTACTATCCTACCATTGATTGGTGAATCATCATAGAATTAATTTTGAATCCCTTGGCATGCCACTTAGTAAATTAGAAAATAGGAAGTTGTAGAGAAATGATTCTGTACTTATACTCAAAATGTGTGTATCTCTTCCAAAATAGATTATGATATTTAAAAGAAACACGTGAGCTTAGAAAGTTAAGCTGCTTGAGAGCTGATAGCTGCCCTGTCCTATTATAGAGAGATTTCCTTAGATTGCTAGAACAAGTCCTTAGAGTCAGCAGACTGACTTGCTCTTGTCACACAGCGATTGAGCAAGCCGTAAATTAGACATGTGTCAGATTACAAGGGTATCCACACAGCACCCACGTGCCTAGTTGCCTACCCTAGCAAAACACCATGGGAGTCAATGAGGAGTGGGCCATTTCTTTAAAAATATATGAGTTTTAGTTTGATACCAACAAAGAAGAAAGTCTGGAGTTGGGAGAAAAGACTTGTGTTTTCATATATAGATAAGAAATTCCATAAACTCATAAGGTTTAAACACTCTATGAAGATAAATTAATAGCTGTGTTGCCTAAGATTTTTAGCCTTGTCCCTGGTTGTAAGTCTGTACCATCCATTAGTAAGTAGCTGACTTAGAAGTAGACTTTATTGAGGAGAGGGAGGAAGGTCTCCAGATGCTTGAGATTATCCTTTTATATGTGCATATTTATTGAAATGCAATGTTACTTCTTTTAAGAGTTCTAAGTTCCTTGATAGCGATACTTGTATTCCATTTTTCCAGTGCCTTGCAACATTGTGTGTAGAGTAGATAATAAAATTTTATTGAATGGATGTTAAATATATAAAGCATAATTTCCAGGAATTGAATATTAAGATAGAAAACATATTACATGCATAAATAAATTTTACCTGTTGCTCTTCATCTCCAAGTATTAAGCATATCCTGAGTCATCTACTGTTCCAAGTTAGGTCTTTAAAGGTAGAGAGCTAGTTGGGATTAGGCAGAGTTTATGATGTAGTAGTTTTGTGTTAAGTTAAGGATTTTGAAGGGAGACTTGAATAGTAAGCTGTTAGGCTTGAGAAACAATCTATTTTATTGGTTTACAGTCATATTTTCCAGGTCCAACCATGTCCTGGAGTAAATAGTTGCTGTTGCCTGTAATCAGATTATTCAATACAAAGACATGCTTTCCTAAGCATACCTGGTCACAGGATGGGAAAATATGTTTGGTCCCAGTATTGGTTTGGATAGGGACAGGGAATTATGTTGGTTTCAGTTTTCATTATTATTTTTATGTTGTTGCTTCTTATTCTTCTGCTCAGCACTCATTTTTGAATCTCCATTACACTTGTATTGAATTTCTTCTACACATTCCCCTGCATCTAACCTTTCACTTATCTTTTTCTTCTATGACTCATTCTTGTGTTCTGAAAGGATTTCTTGGGCTAATGCTTTCAATCAGTAAACTTATTTTCTACAGAATTCAATTTGTTATCTGCTGTCTTTATATCATTTTTAAACTCTATAATCATATTTGGTTTTATATTTTTATTTTTTAAATAATAGAGCAGTACTTCCTCATCTCAGATATTCTATCACTTTGTATGACAGGATCATTTAGTTAAACAGCCAAACTGTACACGTGTTACATTAAGACTATCTTCTTAACATAATTATGTTGATAGGAAATCGCATCTGAATTTATAAGGACATAATAAATAAATTTAGGTTTTATGAAAATGTTCCATTTTCATTAATATTTGCATTGATATTTTTGAAATAGCAGAATTGTAAAATTAAGAGCTCTCCTTTCTAAACTTTAATTATATTATGCTTATCCAAATGAAGATGTGAAGGCAACATTTTTATTTTCAGTGAAGATATTTATGTTTCCCCAAGTAGAAAACTGAGAAAAGGATGAACACGATGCTAAAAAATAGAACGTTTCTCTCAAATGATCTACAGGAAAAAAACGATAGTAATTTGCGCTTACTCTAATATTATAAAAACAAATATTTAACAAAATATTATGCAAAGACTTTGAAATATTTTATTAAATAAGCTATGGTGTTTTATCAAACTAATGATTAAATCTCAATTGTATTTAAAATATAGTTTTCTAATATCACTGATTTGAATTTTTTAATGCACTCTTCTTTAAGTGCTGAGGGAAAAAAAATATATGTATATATATTGCTTAATCTGGCCGCATTGCATTGCATTACACTGCTTTCTAGCTTTATTTTGTCCAGTAGAGCATTTCATTTTATAACAGGTATAACCTGTGTCACTATTTCTTTCTACCTCTGAAGTGGACTAGCTTTGTAATGCAGCATATTCATACTCTCGGGAAGAGGAAGCATCTTAATTGCTCTACTTCTAGGGAAAGCAAACAAGTCCTGCTTATTGAACTTACTAAATTGTTTGTAAAAGCAGAACAAAGGTGACAATATCCTGAATCATAACATCATATTCTCAGAATTATCAGATCACATGTGCAACTTTATTCAACTAGAAATTTTCTGAAATAAAACAACAGCTAGAGTGTTTTCCTATTGTTAATCTACAACATCTGGAATCTAATTTAAAACATCACCAGGCTTGCAAAAGAGCAGGGAAAGATGACTTAAAATAAGGAGAAAAAGAATCAATTGATACTGACTCAGAACTGAACACAGATATATGCATCTGAACTCCGTTTAGTGGAGGTTATTCGAATACAAAGAGGGCAAGAAGAAGCTGGGGCAGAAGAAATGAAAGATAATTCTTTTATCTCAGGCAAGTTTTTTTTACTGTAGGTGATAAAAGGGACATCCATTGAGACATATTGAGTATTAATTCATAAGTAAAAGTATACCAGAGGTTGCCAAGAAAGTATAAAACATGATGTCAGGCATCTGGAATCCAGATTCTGAATATTAGAATTTCTCTTACAGAAAGATTTAGAATGAGTATAGTCCCTATCTGGAACCCCAAAAGAGACAATTATGTACTTTCACATCTTCCACAGTCCAAAGAATGGCCTGAGGAATAGTGGGTCAGTGATGTGCTCCAAATAGGGTTAGATATAAGCCAAAAGAATGAGTTAGAACAGAAGAGGCCTACAAGGGAAGTTGTGCCAACACCAAGGCCTAAAGTAATTATCTGTCTCGAGTAGAGTGTGTTAAACATTTGCAGAGATACAAAGTCCACCAAGTAAAATTACTCGAGACTTCAGGAAAATATTGAACTTGTTGACTGCATTGATGCATTTTAAGCTTAGTAGATAACATTAGCATTTTTAAACCAAAAGAGCAAATATAATTTTGATCTGACTAGAAATTGCAAATATCCATCTAATACTGAATTTTAAATTCCTATTTAACAAAAATCAGCAAGAGAATGGCAGTATATTCAACAGAAAAAAATAAATTAAGCATATGATTTGAAGAGGTAGTATACAAAACAGGAAACCAAAGTGCCATTAAATATATGAAGAGACCCAGACCCTCAACCTGACTAGAAATCAGGGAAATAAGAATTCAAATTATACCACTTTACATCCATCAGATTGTAAGAATTAGCACTTGCTAGGATTTGGGAAAAAAACAACTTTCATACACTGTACAAGGTTTATAAACTGTTAGAGCTATCCTGGAAAGCAATTTGGAAGTACTGAAATTTGGTATGCAATAACCTCTAGACAAGCTATTCCACTCTACAGCACATTTAATTTATAACCCAAGTAATTTATCACATAGGTCTATCAACAGATACCTTATTGTTATCACTCCAGTCTTTTCTGTAATGTAATATAACTTGAAATTAAATACATTTAACATAATAGTATAATGTTAAGAAGTAGTAAACTGAAAAGAATTCAGAAGTAAGATATTGAGGGAATAAATAAGCAAATATAACAAAATACAGTTTTTTATTTTCCAAGAATATGCATATGTTTAAATAAAATCTGGTAGCAGTGATTAGACACACATACATTAAATACACTAAAACTGGTTATCTAATGTGTTGAGATGGGAAGAAATTAAGCATGGAGGATAAAGAGAATGAAACTGAAAAAAGATAAATTTTAAGATAAAACAAAATAAAAGGGTCTTGTAAACACAGGTGATGATATGATGCCATGGATTGGAAAGTAAGATCAGTTTAACTTGGGGCATATCAGATCATTGTTGAAGCATTCAAAAGAACACAGTATGAACTTCTAGTATTTTTTATACAAACAGCATGTATATTGGAAGTGGGTATAGTCTGTGCAGCTGAGACATGAAGTTTTTAAGCAGCCAACTAAAATTTTTACAGATTTCTAAGAAACTTTTACTTTAATTTGAAAACTTGGAAGAGATAATAAGTATTTCTAATCTGGGAAGTGAGATGATCTAATTTTCTGTTTTGAATGATCACTCTGTAACGTGAACAGATTAAAATGGGGCAAGAATAGAATAGAGTTTCAGTAACTCTTACAAATATGATAAAGGCATTCACCAAGGTATGCTTTAACAAGGAGGGGTGCTAGATTATAAGATATATAAAAACTTTAGATTCATTAAAATTATGTGATAGTTTTGTTGATAGGTAGAGATAGGAAAGAGAGAGGTAAAAGATAACTCTTGGTGTTATCAACTGAAGAACTGGTGTTTTTATTAAAGATTGTGAACAGATGATCAAGTGGAAGATACACTGAGTGAGAGGTCTCTGCAGCTTATAGGAAGATATCCAGTGGATAGTTAGATATATGGATCTTAAGAAAGCTGAAATTTAATTAGATATTTTATATTTATCTAATCTAAGAAGACCTTTCCTTGACAATATTGAACAGATAACATTTGTGCACAAATTTAGAGAGATAAGTAGAATATCTGCCACCCAATAGGCCAATAAAAAGATTACAAATAATCCTTGCTGCTCCCAAGTTTCTGTAGTTAAATAAGTGGATTTGAAATGGACATACAGTTTTAAAGTTGAATAACCGAATTAATGGATTTTAAATGATTGTCAATTACTATCACGATCATAATTCTATTTTGAAAGAAAATCTAGAGGTTATCCTACTGATTTGTAGAAACTGGTTCCTGTGCTGTTTCTGTTATACAAAGATAGCAAAATATTCTGGTTAGGAAGATGGGCTTTGGGGCTAGATTATTAGGGTTTTACTTTTACCCTGGGCAAGTTAAAAAATGCCTTTGACTCTCATTTCCTCAATTTAAAAGGGCAGCTAGTCTAATACTTTTGGCAGCTTATCTCCAAGATGGTCACCACTGATGCCTGCCTTCTCAATATCTGCTTTCCATCTCTCAGTTGAGAGTGAAGTACGTTCTTCCAACCCCTTGAACCTGAGCTGGTTTGTGATGGCTTTCACCATAAATTTTCAAAGAACTGGAGTTACTGCAGTTCCAAGCTTAGCTTTTTAAGAGGAATGGTAGCTTCCACCTGTCTCTCTTGGAACTTGCCCTGGAGAAAAGCAGCTGCAATGTAAGAAACTTACTTTGAGACTGCCTGCTGGGAAGGCTATGGTAGCCACTTAAAAAAGACACATGGGGGAAAAAAATACCTCATACCCCCAGGTCTTCACCCATCCCTGGCTAGACTACAGACATGTGAGTGAAGAGTATTCAGACAATTCCAGCTTCAGTTGTCATCAGACTGTATTACAATAAATATCAAGATGAACATTGTCAACCTCCAAACTCCATATAGGTTATAATAAAATGATTTGAATAGCAGTGGTAAGAGTAGACATCCTTGTCTTGTTCCTGATCTTAGAGGAAAAACTTGCAAGTTTACAGCACTGAGTATGATGTTAGCAGTGGACTTCTTGTATATGGCCTTTACTATGATTTTACACCTGTTTTGTTGAACGTTTACATTATAAGAGTGTGGTGAATTTTATCAAATACTTTTTCTGCATCTGTTGAGATGTTCACATGATTTTTGTCTTCCATTCTGTAAAAGTACTGTATTATATTTATTGATTTGTGTACATTGAACTATACTTGTATCCCAGGGCTAAATACCACTTGATTATGGTATCTGATCCTGTTAATGTTGAATTCAGTTTGCTAGAATTTTGTTGAGAATGTTTGCATGTATGTTCAGCAGGGATATTGGCCTGCAATTTTCTTTTCTTGCAATTATAAAATGAATTTGGAATTGTTCCCTCTTCAATTTTTTTGAAAGAAATGCTTGGTAGAATTCACCAACAATGCTATCTGAACTGGGCTTTTTTATCTTGGGTGGTTTTTGATTACTGGTCAATCTCCTTATGGCTCCATTTACATTTTCTATTTCTATTTCATGATTCAGTCTCCATAGTTTGTATGTTTCTAGGAATTTATTTCTTCTAGGTTATCCAATTTGTTGGTGTATGATTATTTATAGCTGTCTCTCATGATTCTTTTTGTTTCTGTGGCACCAACTGCAATGTCTCCTCTTTCATTGGCAATTTTGAGTCCTCTCTCATTTTTTCTACATTTTTCTAGCCAAAGGTTTGTCAATTTTGTTGATCCTTTCAAATGCCAACTCACAGTTTCATTGATCTTTTATATTGTTTTTCTAGTCTCTCTTTCACTTATTTCTGTTCTAATGTTTATTATTTTCTTCCTTCTGCTAACTTTGGGCTTAGTTTGTTCTTTTCGCCTAGTTCCTTGAGGTGTAGAGTTAGGTTACTTATGTGAGATCTTTCTTCTTTCTTAATGCAGGCATTTATTGCTATAAATTTTCTTCTCAATACTGCTTTTGCTGCTTCTCATAACTTTTGGTGTGTTGTGCTTTCATTTTCATTCGTCTCAATATTTTTTTTGTTTACCTTTTGAATGTTTCTGACCCATTGGTTGTTCAGAGTGTATTAATTCCACACATTTGTGAATTTTCCAATTTTTTTCTGTTATTCAATTCCAATTTCATATAATTTTGCTTAGAAAACATACTTTATATGATTTCAGTCTTCTTGAATTTGTTAAGATTTGTACTGTGCCCTAATATGTTATCCATCTGGGAGAATGTTTTGTGTTTGAAAATTATGTGTATTCTGCTGCTGTTGGGAGGAATGGTCTGTATGTATTTCTTAGGTCCATTTGGTCTTAATGTTGCTCGTCTGGTGTTCCTTATTGATTTTCTGTCTGAATGATCTATCCATTGTTGAGAGTGGAATGCCAAAGTTTCTTACTATTATTATATTGCTGTCTTTTCCTCCTTTCAATTCTGTTAATACTTTCTTTATGTATCTAGGTGTTCTGATGTTGGGTGAATATATATTTATAATTGTTATGTCTTCCTGAATAAATCAACACTTTTGTAATTATATTATGATCTCTTTGGCTCTGGTAAACATTTTTGACTTAAACTGTGTTTTCTCTAATATAAACACAATCACCTCTGCTCTCTTTTGGTTACCATTTGCATGTAATATATTTTTCCATACCTTCACTTTTTACCTATATGTATACTTAAAGCTAAAGCGAGTCTCTTGTAGATAGCATATGTTTAGATCTTATTTTTTTTTAATCTGTTCAGCTACTTTATGTTTATTTACATTTAAATTAAGTATTGATAGGTAACAAATTACTGCTGGCATTATGTTAATTGTTTTCTGTCTGTTTGGTAGTTCTTTTGATACTTTCTTCTCTTGATTTCTCCCTTTGTGATTTGTTTGTAGTGTTATACTTCGATTCCTTTTTCTTTATCTTTTGTATATCTATCATAAGGTTTCCTTTATGATTGCCATAAGGCTTACATAAATCATCTTATAATTATGACAGTCTGTTTTAAGCTAATAACAATTGAAATTTGCTTGAATACAAAACCTCTACACATTTACCCCCCTACACACACTTTATGTTACTGATGTTACAATTTACATATTTTTATGCAGCGTATCCATCAACTAATTATTGTTGTAGTTATTGTTAATATTTTTGTATTTTTAAATTTTATACCAGATTTAAAAGCAATTTATGCATCATTATCACAATATAAGAGGATTCTGTATTTGTCTATATATTTACCATAACCAGTGATTTTTATACTTTCATGAGCTTATGTGGTGCTATTTAGTGCCCTTCTGTTTAAAGAGAGTTGAAAAACTATCTTTAGCATTTCTTATTAGGCAGGTCTAGTGGTGATAAGCTCTCCCAGAATTTGTTTCTCTCTCCTTCATTTCTGAATGTCAGCTTTAGCCAGAGCAATTAGGCAAGAAAAAGAAATAAAAGGCATTCAAATATATTGAAGCCCTGAGCAATGTTATAGTATTGGCGATGGGGCCTTTGGGAGGTAATTAGGGTTAGATGAGGTTTATAAGGGAATCCCTCAGGATGGGATTAGTGCCCTTGTAAGAAGAGACACAGAGAGTTTGCTCTCTCTCCAGCATATGAAGACATAGCAAGAAGGCGGCTCTCTATAAACTAGGAAGAGATTTCTCACCAGACACAGAATTGGCTGATGCCTTGATCTTGATTCCAGATTCTAGGTTCCAGAGCTGTGAGAAATAAATTTTTGTTTCTTAAGCCACCCTGTCAGTCTCTGTTTTTATGGCAGTCTAAGCAGACTAAGACAGCATAGTATTGGTAATGCTTTTTTAAATTTGAGTGTCTCAGTTGAAGGAAATGAAGAATAGGTAGGGGTCCGCTATATGTTTCAGTAACTAGTAAAATGTTCATTATAATGATACGTATATATACATACACAGTTAAACATGCTCAAATATACTCTAAAATGTATGGCATCCATATATATATATATATATATATATATAAAACATATTAATCACTTGAGATTAAAATGTGCTTCATATATGTGGAAATCTATTTTGAAATAGTATGAATCAAAAAAACAAGAATGCCCTAATACTGATTTTTCTATTTCTGTATTCTCCATTTTTAAGTAATCACATCTTTAAAAGTCACAGAAACTTAGATCTTTGGTCTCTTTTTTCCTAACCAACTTGAACTTTTTCCTGTCAGCTCAACACTCATCATTTTACCTCTTACTTTATACACTTTCAGAAATTTGCTAGGCTAGCAGGTTTCTTATGCTATACTCCAGTTTTCATAGGCAGGATATTAAGTTCAGTAAGCATGGAGGTTGAGAGGGATGAATGTTCACAGTGAAGAGTTAGCACCTCTGTTCTGCTGGCTTTAAATCTCATGCTGCAGGAAAATGGAATAATTCAGTACTCCCCATCTTTGTATTTCTACTAAGTTTACTTTTCTTTCATCAAAACTTTTCTCAAAATTTTCTCATTGCAGAAGCCTAACCTCAGAAGACATTCTTCCCTATAACTGTTGGACAGTTGGACAATAATACAAATATATAAAAGCTAAAAATCAAAGAAGTATTTCTACAGGATGTCAGTTAACAACTTTGTGTGTTTACTGAATCAGCTAAATTGTGGAGGTTCAGATGATTCAAATACATTGTAAGTGGCGATAGTCCTTCCATTGCCAACTGTTTTTTGACTAATGAAAATGAAACAGCACTCTCTATTTTTTTTTATATCAAGTCTTCTTGTTAAAATGCTAGTGAGATCTATTTGTTGGTGTAACTTACACAATTCCTACAAAATGGTGACCTCTTCAGTCAAGAGTCAATTTTCCAGCCACATCATATTAGTTACCCTTTCTCCTCTCCTTTTCTTCCTTCCAATCCTCTTCTTTCTTTTCTTCTTCTCCTCACTTCTTATATTACTGACAAAATGAGCAACATAAGAAAGGTTTTTGATTGTGTAAAATATTATTGTAATAATTTACCTTTAAACATGACATTTGAATTCCAAAATTGAAAAGTTTTTAACTATTATAATAGAACTCTGTGGTACATACATCAAAGATCAGATCCAGAATGCAGGCATTCTTGTTAGAAAGAGTCTAATCAATGGTCCCTTATTCCAAAAATTCAATTCCTTTGACTACAGAAAATGCTTAGCTGGAAGGGAATCTTGCAGCATAAACAAACAAAAAACAAATGATAATTATGAAAGTTCTTTTAAGTATTCTGAAAGCACCAGTCATCAGATTGATTCCAAATAAATCATAACTAAATTCAGGCATCTCATCTAAGTTTGAAAAATTTTAAGTTATTTTTTAGATTTGCAAAGGCATTTTATACCCATTGTTACATGCCCCACAGTGTATAGGAGTATGTTATAAAAAGTAACCAGGTCAGCCAACCCATTCAACTTTATTTTCAAGACTTATGAAAAGCTAACAGTTTAGTGCATAGTTTTGTTCATGATTTTCTGTCTGTGCACATAAATATATAACATAGTGTCCTTTGTATAATTTACAAGAACCACCATGATTGCACATAGGCAAATTTTCAATGTTTTATCACATGTAAAATATAACAGGGTATTTTTCCAGGATAAGTCTCAGAGCTATAAGTCATCCCATTTTTTAACCACCTATATTCCACTTTATGGATAAACCATAACCTAGTCTCTTCTTGGTTGGATATATACAGTTTTTCTTTCCAAGATATTTGTTGCAAAGATGCTGTATAAAATATTCCTGTCCATATATTACACACCGTTTATTCTTTTGATGTCAGTTTCTTAAAACTGCAGTTATAACAATGGATATACATAACTTTTACTTCAATAGTTATTACTTTGTTACTTTAAAAAATGTTACAGCTTTAAAAACTACCATCAGGAATACATGAATTTACCTGCTTTTCTACACTTTCAATATTAAGTGACATTATCAATATAATTCATCAAATAGCTTTTCCTATATTACCTTTTTCATACCCGATGTTTTCATATAGAAATAATACTAATAATGCCAAACAGTTAATGAAATTTCCTAAGAAAACATGTCAAAAAAGTAAACCATATGAAAAATTTATATAGATATACACAAACACAATTGAATCACTTTGCTGTACAGCAGAAACTAACACAATGTAAATTAACTATACTTCAAAGTAAAAAAAAAAGTAAACTAATATTTTTCCTTATTGATTAGTAAATATATTCCAAAGCATGTTATAAAGTGCTAACACTTATACTACTGGAAGCACTTGTACAATTTTTTAAGTAAAGAAACACAATCAAATATTAAAATGGGCCAAAATGGGAATACATACCTCAAGCCAAACAAATTGAAATGACTAACATAGGAAAAGATGTTCGAATTTATTTTCAAAACAATGCATATTAAGTTACATGTATTAGTTTGACAAAAAAATTGTTATACAACATATTCCTTGTGTAAATGGAGGGAAAGAGACATTTTCATTTATAGAGACATTTTAATTCTTATAGTTTTTTTCAGATTAATCTGTAAATAATTGTTAATATAAAAATATACATATACTTAAGCAGTCCAATTCTTGAAGATCCATTCCATTGTAACAAATGCATGAGTATCAATATATTTATATGAGGATGTCATTTTTAGAATAATTTAGAGAAGTTAAAAAATCTTTGACTGTATAAAATGCTCATCATAGGGGAATGATTATATGTTGTCATTCCATTCCATATGATAGTCTGTAGCTAAAGAAATGAATGAATTTAACATATATCAACTGACTTAGAAGATTTTCCAAACATAATATTAATGATAAAAGGAAGATGCAGAAACATGTTTGTAATGTAATCTAATTTTTAAAACTTAATAACCAACCACAGAATCAATTTGTATATGTGTGTACGTTTGTACAAATCTGAACAAATTATGTAAAAACACACATCAGACACTTAATGTTAGTTTATTGGTAGGTGAAAAGGAAAGGAAGTAAAAAAATTACATATAAAGAAACAAATGTACCCATGATTTTAAAATAGTATTACAATAGAGTAATATTTATGCAAAATTATATATGTATGAAATTGTATAAAAAATAAGGTCACTAAAAATATCAGTTTTGGTTACTTTATGGTAAGTAGATGTAAGAGTATTTAGATATTTTAAAAAATATTTTGTATCCTATTTATGAATTCAAGAGAACATGATTATCTCACTTATTCTATAATTAGTTTCTCAAATTTTTACTACTCCACCATTCCTCACTCTTACTACTATTTATTAATCTTTATATATTTAATTCTAATGTAATAAATCTACTTACCTTGATGGTGATAGTACTTCCATTAAGACATAGAGAGGATTTTAAAACTGAACATTACTGGAATACAATTTAGATACAATAAAATTAATGCATTTAATGTAAACAGTTCAATGAGTTTCGACAGTTTTTGACAGTTGTGTTGTTTTCAGTTTGGGTTTACTATAAAAAGTATAAATTAATATATGTAATTGGGTCAATGACCAATAATTTCAGATCACTGATAATTCTGAGAGAATAAAGAGGTTTAAAAATAAGAGAAAAAAGGGAAAATCTAGTCAACATTCAAAATTTTTGTGAATAATTTCAATAAAATGTTTTAGAATCTCTTCTGAAAAGACAATGTTTTAATCAGTTATTTGCTTTTTTGCTACTGAGCTATAGGAGATTCTTATATATTTAGGATATTAACCCCACAGCAAACATGATGATTTGATGTAACAAAAGTTTTCGAGGTAATGTATATGTTTAGTCCCATGGTTGTAGTAATGGTATCATGGGTATATGAATATGTCCCAAATCGTCAAAATGTATACATTAAATATGTGCAATTATTTGTATATACATTTTACTAAGTAAATCTTTAAAATAGGAAGTGACTAAATTACATTAGAGTAAAATGGAGAAATGAGTACAATGTACTTTGGAATAATACTGAAAAATATATAATACTGGCTAAAATAATGAGGAAATGAGGTTGATTTATATAATAATTATTCTTTTTAATCAGTATATGAGTTTTGTGATAATAAGAAGAGTAACTATGTTGACATTTTTCTCCCTGAGAAATATTCAGTCTCTTCCCAAAATAAGTTATTATCCTCTTTTCAATATAGTAACTTGGATCAAAACTAATAAGTGAGATAAACTGTGTGGCACTTTATCACTCCCCTCCTTACATCAAGTGATTTATGATTAACAACTTTAAATATTTTGGCATATGCCTTTCTCTTGCTCTTCAAGGTAAAAATCATTCGACTCACATCATTTGGTATTTATTATTAAATTATGGTCAGTGCTTGGGAACTTGTCAGAGACATATATTATGTGTCTTAGAAATATTTTTTTTCCTTAGTGATGGGAGTCGTCACTAAAATTTTCCATACTATATTTTGATAAGTGAAAAATTGACAAATTTTAAGTTTAGTATTTTATTTTTAGTTTAATAACATTCAAATTCAATAGTTACCAACTGTGACCAAATTTATTTTCAAAAAAAGGACTGTAATGATATTTCCATCCCATGTGCTCTTTAGAAAACTTCCCCATGAAGACCTTGAGGCGAATTTCCTTCCCTTGAATCTGGGCAAGCATGTGACTTGCTTGTCACCTAAAGAATATGGCAGACATGAAGCTGCAAGACATCCAAGTCTATCCCATAATAGGTGAGGCAGCTTTTGCCTTATCAGATGGGTTACTTGCTTTGGAGATATTCAGTTGGCATATCAGAAATTCTACTACTCTGAGACTCTCATGCTAGAGAGATCATACTTAGGTACTTGGGTTAACAGAGCTGCTGAACTCCCAACTGACAGATGGGCATTTGAGGGAGCATATTGGATGGCCAACCAAGCTGAGCCTTCAAGTGAGTACAGCTCCAAGCAGCATCTGACTTAGCCTCATGAGACCCAAGTGAGAATTGCCTAATCCAGCACTTTCTGAATCTTTGACCCATAAAATCGGGTAAAATAAAAATTGTTTAAAGTGTCTAAGTTTTGGGGTAATCCACTATGTAGGAATAATAAATGAAATATTATTCAATGTGGAATACCTAGGAAAGCTGAATGAATCTCTCACTTGTCTTAAAGAGAGCCCAAATCAGACACATAAATATGAGTGATGAAAGGAACAACAGAGACATCAAGTGTAATCTCTTATTTGAATATTGAGGCAAATGACCTGGAGAAAATAGCTACTTATTGGTAGACCAAAGATTGGAACACATTTTTCATGATTGCTGTCTTGGTATTTTTGCACAGTTTAAAATAGCTCTGTATTTGAAGAGATTAAGTAACCATAGAATATTAATTGACATTTTTATATTTCATGACATATTCTTATTTTCTTTCTTTTAGAAAATCAGTCCCTTATTTAACTTTATTTGATTCTCAAACTCATTCACAGTTTTATATTTAAAACCTACTTTATACAAGTACTGTATTAAATGCTGGGGGATTAAATATGAAGATTTTATGCCATTGAGGTATGAAGAGTTGTTTAATATAAAGGCATTTAAATCATATATTGTGAATAAAATATGAGTAGTTACATAACAGTTCCATTTTAAAATATGTTGTCAAATAAAGAAGAAAATTGGATTCAATAAAACATCAGATTTATTAAGGCTACCAGTGGTGTCTGAGATGGTTTGTGAAGGTGAATTGTCTTTTAACAAGTAGAGGTGGATAGTTACAGCTTTTAAAAGGAGAATATGCTAAACAAAGGCATAAAAACAACAGGTATATTCAGGAGGTGGTGAGGGTTTTCACATGCCAGGATATATTATATGTTTGTATATACTGAGAGGTGAGATTGAGAAGAGGGATGAGCACTGGGAGATGATAATTGATGTGTAGATTGGGGCCATATGGCAAAGTATCTTTGATACCGTACTGAAGGGGGCAAGAAGGCAGTGTCAGAGGTTAATTATGATCAAAGGACTTCTTAAGAATATGAAAAAAACTTTTATTACTGAACCTCCAGCAATAACATATGAATGAACATTTGTGTTTTCTTAAGAACTATTACTGTCCATTTACAATTATCTTAGACTTTTCAGAATAGATTGATTGCAGTTGTGAATATTAAACTCTGATATAGCATTCAGTTATGTGTTAATGCTTTTTATCATTTTGGGCAACCAGTAACTTGATTCACAAGTACCACTCGATAACAAACCTAGTCGGCACAAATTACTCAAGCATCTAAAAGGTAGATGTGACATGTTTGCAAATTACACAATCTCTTCTAGGAAATAAATAAGTATTTCATGTAAATGAGCCATTATTTTTCTTTAAAAAACAGTCATTCCATGTCTGAGAGCTTTATCCTAGCAGCTTTACTTTTTTCAGAGTGCAATTTCCTTTTCACAACAGATAACCTCCTTGTAGTGACTGGAAAATCACCTCATGCATTGATTTAGCTAGTCAGTCATTCAGTCTTTTTAAGGCATGTACTTGCTATGTGCTTGACCCTCTACTATGAGCTGGGGAAAAAAACATTCATAATTTATCCTTTTTTTTTTTTTCTTTAAAAAGTTTGCAAAATGTAGCTCAGTAGGAAGTCAAAGATTGCCTTTCCCATACTAGGTTCGTTAGCCAAAATTACCCTGACACAACTGGAAAGGTCTGACCAGTAAAACTAAGGTAGTGATCTTGTTATTTTATAGAGAAAGTATTTTTTCTGACCACTAGTACATAAATTAAAAAAAAATGTTCTTGGCAAATTTAACTAATTCCATTCTCCAACTCACAGAATCATAGATTTATTTAGTATAGCCTTATTTTTCAAGCCCAGTGTTCTAGAAAATTAGTATTTTTAAGACAGGTAATTCTGAGTATAGTAAACTGAAGGTAAATTGAATAAATGAAGATGCCTAGCCAAAGGGATTTCCTGGCATCAATAAACAGAGAAAATAAAGAAGAAAATAACCCATTTCACAGTATAAGAACATAATCATTTGACTATAGCTATTTAACAAAGAAATATTTGATTGGCTTCCTTAGCCTGGGAAATAAATTTGAGATTAAAAGTCAGCTGATCCTCTGTCTACAAAAGAGGATAATGGATTCAGTGATTTGAATACAGAGCAGCAGGTAAAATATATCTTGGAAGCATGTATGGTCCATGGATCTATCCTTGTCCTGTTGAATCAGAATTTTCTAAACAAATCAATAGGAAAATATGCTTTAAAAATATTATCCAATATTGCTAATTTAATTTAGAAACAGAGATATGGATCTCTTGTCTCTCCTCCTTGTTCAAATAACAATGTGCTACAGTATGGCTTAGCTGCAAGACACGGAGAGATTCTATGGCTAAAATGCAGCCTTGTTGTTTACTTTCCTTTATTTCCTAACAGTTAGATAAATAACAATATGTCTAGCTGAAGCAGACTTCTTATACCTTTGATGCCTGTGAATACTTTTAGGAACTCTTGAAAATATTTAGGAGAGATTTCTAGTGAGCAGAAGAATTACTGGTGTGGGGCTGAGTGGAGTGGGGCAAGTCAAACATCCTAGGGATTCTCATAACTAGAGCAGCCCTTTGTACATAAGGGAGATAAATAAGCTCAACATTACATGGTTTACTGAGAGTTCCTTTACATATGTATTAAATGTATATAAACGCTTGGGAGATAATCACAGGTTTCCAAATTTATAGTTTAGAATCAATGGCAACATCACTTGCTGTATATGCATCAGGACAAAAATGGCTAATTAGGTGGAGTATTCTCAAATTAGTTTTATTTCACTGACCAGCTACAGGATAATTGGAATACACATGATAGAATGGAAGTATCTATCATGTGAGACATTGAATGTTGAAACACTGAAAAGCAAGAAATAAGCAGGGACAAAGGAATGATAGTGCTGTGACCTGCATTTTTGTTGTGACACAAGCTTATCTTCCACATCTATGGAAACATAAATCATTTAACACTTTGTGTAAAAGAATCATGATTTTAGTTTGCCTCCAAATTCCAAACACCCTGAAGGTAATCACCTTATGGTGAATGAACCTGTTATGTGACGATTAAAAATGTGAGCACTGGAGTTAAATCCTCTGCATCCCAGTATTACTCCCACCACTTACTAGATGTATGGTGTCAGGCAAACTATTTCCTTCTCAATGCCTCAGCTACTTCAT
The DNA here is from genome assembly GCF_003676395.1 of Aethalodelphis obliquidens. Taxonomy (NCBI): domain Eukaryota; kingdom Metazoa; phylum Chordata; class Mammalia; order Artiodactyla; family Delphinidae; genus Aethalodelphis; species Aethalodelphis obliquidens. Next base: position 54,915,307 of record NW_020837947.1, on the reverse strand, counting down.
TTGTAAAATGCAGGTATCAACGGTACCTACTAAGAGTTAAATGAGCAAACTTCTATAAAAGATTTATAATTGAACATAGCAGATAAATACACAACTCGTGCAATCTATTAGTGTTATGCTCTAACATGCACTCTATTTTAATGTTTATATTATTGACTTTATTTATTTATTTATGGTTTCCTGAAATTATACTGATGTAGTAAATAAAAAATAGTCATTACAGTCTTTTACTAACAGTAAACATGTATACATTTGTCTTATAAATATTGTCATGCTACTCTAAGCTTTTCATATTTATTAGAAATGTCTCTATCTGTATAGTCATGTTGTAATTGTCATATGCAATACATGTAATTACCATATAAGACATCCATGCAGTATTAAAGAGAATTCCACTTCATTTAGACAAGAATCATGCATTATCTTCTTTGAGCAGAAATATAATTATATAGATTTTTAATGGTTGTATAAAATTGGAGGATTGGGTTTTAGTCCAGATCCCAGTGAGAAATTGACTCTTTCTACAAGAGTCACTTAAAATAACTTTATTCATATTTAGGAAAAAAATGGATTTCATCAGAGATCACAGAAGACAAAGAGCACTTTTATTAAAGAGAGTCATAGAGCTGCAAAGCAATGCACAGGCAGTTTCTACTACGTGGTAAGGTAAACAAGGCTTTTTCTGCAGATACTTCTAGAGGAAGAAACCATCCACAGCAATGCCAAAATAAGTACTTGATTGTTGACTTCCAAGAAAGATGGAAGTGTAAGGGCACAGCTCATTAGAGTATTTCATATACTTTGAAGACAGGAGAAAGCCACAATTTCACATCACAAGCTGAACAATAACTGATAAATAACAATGGCACTTGTACAATTCACAGGGGCTCCGAGAATTTAGTACAGAACGATATACAGTGTGTATTTTATAATGCAATAAAAGGTATAGGAAATAGGTGGAAGAAGTTCTGATGTACCTTACTAACAGGTCCAGTTTAAAGGCTGAGGGGTAGACTAGCCATGGAAGAACTAGAGCAGACCTCTTCAAAGACTGGAAGGTATGCTTAGGAACTAGGTTGCTGTCTGCCTTTTTCTGTACACTTCAATAACTTCCTAATATGGATACTGTCTAGAAATGAAGCTTAGCAATAAAACAATGTATATCAACAATCGTAGAATGCTCATTACTGACAACATTGAGCAACCTGATAAAAATACCTAGGCCAAAACCATGTAAGGGTATGGATTTTAATCTATAGGTTATAATAAATTTAATTTAAACACTTAATATCCAAACCATTCTAGGATCATTAAAACACTTAAAGCTCCTGCAAGTAAGCCTTAAACCGGTCTCTGTCAGTATTTTCACAATATTTTTATGTGTGCATGTGAAATCTGGGAAGCAATAAAACAAGTGAATAAATTGATGGCTAAGATAACATAGAGAAAAGTAGCCACAAGATATTTGCTTAAAATAGTATCAAAAATTGTTGCTAGTAAATTATAATTCATAAATAAAGTCAAATAAATTCTATAATAAAATACCATCTCATATCTAATCATACAACCACATATTAATATTGATATGAGAAAAACATAAAACATGGAAAGTTATACATGGCTATGACCAAACTTGAATCTGTTTTTAAAAATAAATCTTTACTAAGATAACCAGAACTAACAAGATTATTTTCAAATTTCACTGGAATAATAAAGATCTATTAAAGGCTGTCACTTTTTTTTTCAGAAAGAAAAAAAAGAAAAAAAAAATGAGGGAAGTGTTATGTGCTACCAGTTTTGAAAAGGTATGATGAAGCCATACTAATAGAAGCAAACAAGGAATGAAAAAAAAAAATGACCAATGAAATAGAATTGATAACTCAGAGACCAAGAAATGTGTTTTTGAATATTTGATTTTAAATAGATATGCAAAGTAAGATTTTGTAGCTGGTGTTAGAGAAAACTCTTATATAGAGAAAATAAAATTGAATTTCAATATAAAATTTTATAATATATGTAGATCTGTAAATCAGATGTATTAAAGATCTAAATGTGAAAGTTAAACATATTTAGTAATTAGTATTTACTATGTAATTATTTAGAATATATTTGGCCTAGTAGTGTGAAAAATTTCAAATAGGGCCCTAGCACAAGTTTAAATAAATAAAATAATAAATTAATAAGCAGACACATATTCATTTGATTTCATCAAAATTATGGATTTCTATACAGAGTACCTACATAAAGTCAACAGACCATTAACAACTTGTAAAATGCTATTTTTAGTATATACAACAAAAACTAAGAGAAAGATGAATCAAGAAACTCATGTAAATCACTCAGAAACACAATAGAAATACAGATAAAGAATACTGTATGGATAAGTAACACTCACAAGTGGAAATCTGATTGATAGTAAGTATATGAAGAAATTCTCAAATCATTAGGAATAGGAGAAATAATATTTAAGGCAACAATGAGATGCCAGTTTTCCCCATCATATTTGCAATATTAGAAAATTGCATGATGCCAGAGTCTAACCAGTCTTATACAACATAATCATAAGACTGGCATCCTGTCACCTTGACCATATTCTCTTGGTTAGAAGCAAGTCACAACTCTTACCCGCATTCAAGAGGAGATTATAAAAGGACATGAAAAGGATAAAGATATTTATATTCTACTATATTAAAACTATAAGTCTCATAAATCATTTCTAAAGGAAACATTAAAAGGAGATAGGTAATAGTGGAAGGAAGACACCAATATCCTTTTTAGATGACTTGCAGTCTTAGGAGAAGTGCATTAAGAATAATTAAAATTAATAAACTAAAAAGAATATATATATATATAGTACTAGACAAAAAGTCAACATGATGTTTTATAATTAAACGGTATTATGTTAGAATTAAATGTTCCTGAAATAAAGATCTTGTTCTGCAGATTCAAAGGATGCAGTATGTTTCAGTGTGATCAATAAAGAATAAACACTTAAATTTGTTGTTGACATTTTGAACAAGGAGTTTAAAGAAACCCATTCCAGTGAGGGTGCTTTATAGACTTTTAACTTGTGATCTCTTAATTTTCTTTCTTCCGTTTAAAAAAAACAAAAAAATAACCTCCAGATAAACACTCAATTTCAGGGACAGTATTTTGACTTGTGTGTGGGTGAGAGTCAATGGGAATAAGGAAACAAGACCCTTACCTCTGTGGTCTTTGCATTATATGGAGGCAATCAAACTCCAGAAATGGAAGAAGAGTCAACATTCAGTATATAATGGTTATATGGAATATACTGCTTGTTTTGTGGGTTTATTTTTTTTTAATTTTGTTTTGTTTTCAAATTTTGTTTCCATCTTACAATAATTTTCCAGGAAAAAAAAAGAGCTAGGATATGTCTTTTTCATTTGAAAGATTGAAAAGAAAAACAGGTGAATGCCTGAGAGAGTTTGTGGACTCAAATGGCATGAGGTGCAAACAAAAATGTGCCCAGTGTTTGGAGAGCAGCCAGAATAGTTGTGAGGATCAAAAAGACCAGGCTGTGACCTCCCTGAGATCCTGAAATTGCCAGCAAGAATTTGAATTCAGCTTGGGTGCGTGTGTGAGAGGAAGGGATTAATTTTAATTTTCTCAAGGTTTATGTGATAAAAAGAGCTGATAAGGAAGTTGATGAATTCAAAAATATAGGTTTCTTCAGTATGTTTAAGGTAATCACTAGAATAAGAAAAATAAATACACATATCCTAAATCATTAGATGGGGAAAGAATTCACTAATGCACAAAATCTGGAAGCACCATGCAATGAGCACTCTCAAGCAAAATTAGATGGTCTTATCAGACAAAAGGAAAAACACCAAGGACTGCTGCATTCAGCAGCTCTTTCAGTGGCACAAAATAAATACTAAGCTGTAAGGAAAAATCTTGTATGAACTAACACAACATTGCATCATTCCCCCATTTTTAATTGCACATTAGCCAAATTGTTTTAGTGACCTTATTTGCTCTTTTAATATCACATTTTAATATTTTCTGTTATTATTCTGATTTATTTTCCTCTTTATTATGTAAATAATAAATAAGTGACAGCTTCCTCTGTTAACGCTTTTCCCATGGAGAACAATTAACAGTTTGGTATGTACTTCCAGGCAACGTTCTATTTCCAGGCGTATTAGTTTTCTTTTGCTGATATAACAAATTACCATAATCTTAGTGGTTTAAGGAACACAGATGTAATATTTTACAGTTCTCTATGTCAGAATTCTGACATGGGTTCCACTGAGAGAAAATCAAGATATCAGCAGGGCTGCTTACCTTTCTGGAGGCTCTAGGGGAGAATCTTTTTCTTGCCTTTTCCACTTTTTAGAAGTTGCCCGCATTCCCTGTTGTAGCCACCTTCTTTCGTCTTCAAAGCTGGCATTGGAGCATCTAGTTTTTCTCACACTACTGTCTGGTATTCAGAGAACCAAATGAAGATGTTTCTTCTTTTAACGATTTTAAGGAGTCAAATGATTAGACTGGACCCACCTAGATAATCCAGCATACTCTCTCCATCTCAGACTCAGCTGATGAGCAACCTTAATTGCATCTGCATCCTTAATTCTCTTTTGCTATGCAAGGTAATAGCATAGCCGCAAATTCTAGGGATTAACGTGTGATCATCTTTCAGAGGTTTTATTCTGTTTAGCATACCAGATATACACAAACGTTATTTCTTTGTTTTAGTCTTGTCTTAAAAACCAGGAAAATCAGATCAGAGTGCTAGTCTTTTATTAGTTTTATTTCTTTTTAATAATAAGTGTTGTAGGATTTTCTGTTTCACTATGCATAAATTTAATTCATTATATTTAAAAACTGATATTATTCTAGAGTATGACTATAGACTAATCAAATTAACCATTCCCCTTTTGATGACTGGACACTTTACAAATTTTGCCATTATAAGCAGTGATGCAAAAATCAACCTTATGCCTGAGTGAGTGTACAATTTTGTCATTAGTTATGTTAAATTTGTTCGATGGCTAAAAAGTTAACACTCCAAAGATATTTGATTCCTTATGGACTTAGAGATTTAAAAATCAAATTGTGATAAAAGGAAAATAAAACAAGTGCAATCATAAGGGTATAGACAAGATGATAGGCTGGAATAGGAAAAGAAACAACTAAATCTGACACAGTTATTTAGAAAAAATAATATTCAGAGGGAATGGCATTTGTGCTAAGTAGTAAGTTATGTTTTGGTAAAAGAGAAATGAAACACATGATAGATTGGAAGAATATTATGAACACAGGTTTTGAGTAGTGGGTAGTCACATTTGCCCACTGTTTGGAACACAAAGTAGTCCAGAATGTTCCAAACACTAGAGTGTCATATGTTTAGAGGAAAGTATTGAGGTACAAGTCTGAAGTGGTGGGATGGATTTAATCATAGAGAGAAGGTGACAGCTTGCATTGGAAGACACTACCACAAATTATGTTGAAAGCCGTATGGTTTTGTGACTTTCATGAATATGAGGAAGAGAAAGGAGTATTTGTTCATAAAAGAAAACAAGACAGCAGAAAAGTCTGCCTAATTAAAAAAAAGCAAGAAAACTTCATAAAGAAATTATGGATCTAAGGAATGGGGACTGAGGTATCATAGTTATTAAGAGTGAGACTCTGGTGCCAGACTTCTTGGGCTTAAACCTTGCTCCATTATTTCCTAACCATTGTTAAGATCTTAAGCAAGTTAATTAACATCTCTACCTCTGTTTCTTCATCTTTAATATGGGGGTGAAAGTAACACTATGTTTTAGATTATTGTGAGGATTAAAAAGAGAGCTGTATCCTCTAAAGTAGCTAAGAATGAACAATGGGAAAAGGATAGTATCTTCAATACTATGTTGAATACTTGAATACCATGTTGAATAATACTATGTTGAGAAAACTGGACAGTTACATTCAAAAGAAGGAAACTGGACCCGTATCTTACATCATACACAAAAACTGACTCAAAAAGGATTAAAGACTTGACAGTAAGACCTGAAACAATAAAACTCCTAGAAGAAAACATATGGGGGTAAGCTCCTTGAAACTGGTTTTGAAAAAATATATATATTTTGGGGGGATTTGACACCAAAAGCAAAGGCAACAAAAGCAAAAATAAATAAGTGGGACTACATCAAGCAAAAGAGTTTCACACAGCAATGGAAACCATCAACAAAATGCAAAGGCAAGCTACAGAATGGGAGAAAATAGTTGCAAATCATATATCTGATCAATGTTAATGTGCAAAAATATAAAGAACTCATACATCCCAAAAGTAAAAAAAAAAATTATGAAAAAATGGGCAGGGGAGCTGAACAGACATTTTTCCAAAGAAAACACACAGATAGCCTACAAGTAGGTGGAAAGATGCTCAACATCACTAATCATCAGGGAAATGAAAACTAAAACCACAATGAACTATCACCTCACACCTGTTAGAATGGCTATTATCAAAAAGACAAGAAATAACAAGTATTGGCAAGGATGTAGAAAGGGGAACCCCTGTGCACTGTTGGTGGGAATGTAAATTGGTGCAGCCACTACAGAAAACAATATAAATATTCCTCAAAAACTTTAAAACGTACCTACCCTATAATCTTGCAATTCTACTGCTGGGTATACATCCAAAGGAAACAAAATCACTATGTGGAAGAAATATTTGCACTCCTAGGTCCATTGCAGCATTTTTTACAGTAGCCAAGACATAGAAACAAACTAAATGTCCATCAACAGAAGAATGGATAAAAAAAATGTATAGATATATATGTACAATGGAATATTACAGTAAAAAGAAGAAAAGCCTGCCATTGTGATAATATGGATGTACCTTGAGAGCATTATGCTAAGTGAAGTACATCAGACAAAGACAAATAGTGTAAGATCTCACTTCTATAGGAATTCTTAAAAAAAAAAAAAAAACCATCATAGAAACAAAAAATTGGTAGTTGCCAGAGGTGGGGGTAGGAAGTGGGGAAAATGGGTAAAGGTGGTAAAAGGTGTGAACTTCCAGTTATAAGATGAGTAATTTCTGTGAATGTAATGTACAATATGGTGATTACTGTTTACAATAATGTATATTTGAAAACTTAGAGAGTAGATCTTAAAAATTCTCGTTACACACACACAATTTGTAACTATGTGAGGTGATGGATGTTAATTAAACTTACTGTGGTAATCATTTCACAATATATACATATGTGAAATTATGTTGTACACTTTAAACAGACACATTTTTATATGTTATATCGCAATAAAACTGGAAAAAACAAGAGTTAATGCACATGAAACAGGAAATTTTTGGCACATAGTAATTCATAAATATTAATTAGTATTTTTATTTCTGTTATCATTTTTGCTGCAGTTGTTAGCATAATATCAAACAACCGCATCACTTCTCTTTATTAGTAACCCACATTCATTTAAACTCCTTGTATAAATCCCTTCTATCATATTCATAGCTAACTACATGTTTTCCAATTTCATCTTGGTTTAGGTAACCTGTAATGAATGCAGGGCATACTCATACAGTAAGAATAAAATTGATTTACATATAAAGGTGTAAAAGTATTCATTTGAAAAATATTTTCATCTAATTAGTTTAGTTCAGAGTTGCTTGACATCATACACCTAGAGAAACCCTCTGGAGTCCTTCCCATATTAAAAGTAAGACCCTTACTTATTTAATTCATGCACAGTTTATGCTCAAATACAACTCTCTAAAAGCCCTGTGTAATTTCTCTCTTAAATTTAATTCTTTTTTATTATCCTAATCTATTTAAATGAAGCAAAACTTTTAGACGCTAGCTTGGATAAACAAACTTCCTCAAAACTATTTCTGATAAATACGTTGAACAAATACAAATCTTTGCTCTGGTTCAAATACACTGTAGTAATCAGGATGATTTTAAATATGACTGTCACAATCACATTTAGTTGCCCTGTCTTTGTTTCCGCTTCCCATAATCTCATTCTCTCAGATTATCCACATGAAAGCTTTCTCTCTGTTCCCATTAATCTTTTCCCTACCTGAATCCAAAATGCTATGTCTTCTATCACAATTGGTTTCAGAAAATAATAATAAAATTACAAAGAAAGGATTAGAATAATATGCTGAGAATAAGAAACAGAAGAATCATCAAAACTAAAACTCCTGTTTTATTTTTCTGTGTTGGCAATAACAATAGGGAGGCCAGCAAAGAAGATAGGTGAAAAGCAGTTTAAGCCAGGACACAGATACATAAGTAGAATGTTTTTTGTATTATAGCTACATCGAATGCATTTGGAAATTTTCTATGGAGAGTCAGCTTCTGCTTAAAATATATTTTTAAAGTTTTGCCCATTATAATTTAATCACATTACATTTATCTCCCCTTCAGGGAATAGCTAATACATTAAAATTTGTTATTGGAGTAATAGATAAAAGATACATGTTAAATTCCGTACTCTATCTTTTAAAGTACACTCATTATTCTTTTATTTACTATTTTTGACATACAGATCAAGAAAATTGTTCTAATAAAGTTGATTAAGTTGCATAGAAATTAGTCAAATGCTGTGATTATTTTCTCTTGTTTTCATTGTGCCGTGGAGGTTTTTTGCATCTGACTAATGATTTAATGTAAAGAAAGGGCCAGAATATGATGGCATATACCTATCATTTTTTGAAGAAAATTTTCTGAAATGTTTTACTTTTGAATAAAAGAGCTGTTAAATTGTGTCCTAATTGGCCCTCAGTGAAGAGAGAGAATTTCTTTCTGAAACCCAAACTTTAAAACATTCCAAAATGGACAAAAAAAGTTACCAGCATTAGAGGTTCTACATATATCAGCCAAGCAGATAAAAAAATAAATAATTAAATTAGTTAATATAGATTACAAACCAATGTGATATTATTAGGTTAAAATTTAACAACAATTTTAAAGGAAAAATTTATGCTTGACCAAACTTCTGAAGTATGGTATAGATGTATGTGCTATTTAGCCTTACTCCCCTTTTAATATTTTATACACACACACACACACACACACACACACACATTTGTCAGAGATAGGAAATGACTTTAATGCAGGTAAGGAAGAGGAGGAGTCCATGTACACGGCCTAATTGTAGAATATTTAGCAGTGCTGTCCAGTGGGATACAGAATTGTGACAGGTATCCATTAACATTTTTATAAACTGTCAAAAAACCTTGCACAATCTTTATTGTGGGAGTCCTTTCATGAAGTGTGCATGTATAAATATTTATCAAACTGTACATTTTAAATATTCATAGTTTATTATAATCAAGCATATCTCAATAAATCTGTTTTTAACAAAAAATGCATGAAATGATTTCTAAATATGAACCTTATTCCCAGTTTTCCTAGTTATTAGTTTATCAATACAGTGGGAGTAAGTTCTGGGAAATTTTTTCATGACATGTGGAATAGCAGAAAATTGACAGATAAGTATGATTGCAAACAAATATTTCTTAAGGAAATAGTTCATTGATTTTTAAGATGACAAAAAATCAGCTAATTGATATCAGTCAGTTACTATGATTAAAACATTCGGTCTAAGCTAAGCACACTATATAATTGATTCATACAGTCATATCTAGATTCATATTACATCATTTATTGAGGACCTATTATGTACTAAGTACTATGCTAGGTGCTAGGGAAAACATTCAAAACCAGATGATAGCACTTTTCCTCTGGGTGCTTATAAACTAGAGGACTGCTGCTTTTTTTTTTTTTTTTTTTTTTTTTTTTTTGCGGTCCACAGGCCTCTCACTGTTGTGGCCTCTCCCATTGCGGAGCACAGGCTCCGGACGCGCAGGCTCAGCGGCCATGGCTCACGGGCCCAGCTGCTCCGTGGCATGTGGGATCTTCCTGGACCGGGGCACGAACCCGCGTCCCTTGCATCGGCAGGCAGACTCTCAACCACTGCGCCACCAGGGAAGCCCAGGACTGCTTCTTGAAGGAAGTTCTTCAAAACTTGAACATAAATAAGTATCAACATCAATGCTAGAAAAGTAAAAACTTTCTTAACCACGTTCAACCACGAGGGACCCCAAATAGCAAGAATGGATAGCATGGAGCGAGGGAAAGTGAGCCCAATAATGGGGTGTCCAGAGAAATAGTAAAAAAGTGAGAGACCGTTTGAAACAACAGGGGGTATATTTTAGAACTTTATCTGAATCAGTGATGACTCCTGCTCTGGGTCAAACCTACCTGATTATATTTTAAAACCGTGAGATTAAATGTATACAACAGTAAGAACAGTGTTTAGTGAAAATTATTTTATTATTCCGTAACTCTTTATCAAGTTAATGTCCAGTCACATTCACTTATTACATCCACTGCTTTCCTTCTACCACACAGTGGAGTAGGTATAGAGACTGAATGTGAAGCCTGGAAGCCATCAGCCTGGATCCATCACTTACTAACCAGATGACCTTGGGTAGGTCACGCAACATCTGTGATAATAATAGTTTACACCTAGAAACGTTGGAAAAATAAATTAGTTAATATTTGTAAGGGGTTTGTTACCAAACACAAACTAAGCACCGTTGAGTACTATTATTAACAGTCACCATTGAAAGCCCAAGGCTTACTGATACTGCATGACTAACTTGTTCTCCTGGGGGAAGGATGACTGTAAAATAGAAGGAGATTTGATGAACAATTACTGCCAAGCTTTATGACTTTGTGGGAGATAAGTGTTGTGACTGCATATATTATCTTCTGTGGGGAAAAAATGGTGATCTATAGTAAAATCCAATTAAATCTTTATTATTTCATTGAGACATTTCAAGAGACACTTCTTTTATTAAGAGAGACAAACTGAAAGTAAGCTCAATTTTTTAAATCAAAAGATTTCTCAGAGGAATATGGCAAACATGATGTTCATTTTCTCATTGCAGTATATACAATTTATGTACTTTGAAAGGATCTTAATTTGATTTACATAAGAACAAAAGGCAGCAGATTTAATTTGCTAATTCCATTTATTTTCCATGTTAGAAGAAGTAATCATAAAGTTTATAAATATCATGCTTGACCAAAGATCAGTCAAGGGTCACCTATGATCCTTCTATGTCTTAATCCCCTACTTGGAAAGTCAAGCTTCTCTTTCAGTAGTCTCCCTGACTTTCTATATGCTAAAATTCAATACAATTTTTATTTTGGATCTACTTTATGAATAATAAATGATACACTAGTATCTCAATCCTAGAGGGCTGATTTTTTTTTTTTTTGACCAAAGACGACTTTCTTTTAGAAGTCAGCTAAATTGGGCAACTATAGCTGTTCACATTTCTATATGTGTTTGATTTATTCATTTTTATTCAAATATTATTTATATTACATCAAAGTTGATATTTTCAGCAGTAGTGACATTTCCAGTAAATGAAATCCACTTAATGGCGAACATTTTTTGATCGTAGACTGAAGTACTAAATACTTTTTGGTAAAGAGGAAAATGATAGAACAAAGTTATAATTTCACTATTATACATATCAAATATAACAGACAAGTGAAAAATTAAAATCAGAGCTCTGTATTTCAATATTTTCCTTTTAATTTTATACTGGAGTTTATTGGCCTTGTTTAAAGCATATATCATAACCAAAATATGATATTTTTTAATATTTAACATTTTGCATTTTTAGAAAAAATTGCTCTACAAGCAATTTTAAGATATATGTTTAATCTGAAAACTTATTTAAATATACAGAAATGAACATTTTATATTTTGTGTGAAACTTGATTAAAAAGTTCCATTTAGAAGGTTTTTATAAACAACAAATTCCTGTTGTATCACACATGGACCTATATTCAATATCCTATAAAAAACCATAATGGAAAATAATATGAAAAAGAATATATATAATATATATATAACTTAATCACTTTGCTATACACCAGAAACTAACACAGCATTGTAAATCAACTATATTTCAATAAAATTTTTTTTTTAAAGAAGCTTTTTCTTACAGGCGTTAATTGAGGTATAATTTATATAACATTAAATGCACAGAACTTTCTTTCACTTTTGTGAGATTTGGTAACTGTATAGGCTATGTAGCTACCAACGAAGACAGGATGTAGAATATTTTCATCACCCAGAATGTTCCCACAATTGAATGACTGTGCCTCTAACAATCAGTCGGAGCCTTCCTCCCCTACCTCCATACAGTGGAACTCCTTTTTCTCAATATAATGTTTTTTGAAATTCATTCATCTTTTTGTCTATGTTAGTAGTTTATTTTTATTGCTGAGTAGGATTCCATTGAATGGATGTGTCATAATTTGTTTTTTCATTCACCTGTTAATGGGAATTTGGATTGTTTCTAGTTTGGGGCTTTTATAAATTAGGAGGTTAAGAACTTTCCTGTACAAGACTTTGTGGGGACATACATTGTTATTTCCTTTTTCAAAATACCTAGGAGTAGAATCGCTAAATCATATTGTAAGTGTACAATTAATGTTATAGAAACCAGCTAAATGATTCTTCAAAGTTTACATTGCTGCCAGTAATGTATGAGAGTTCCATTTTCACATCCTTTTCGGCACACGTTGTTGTCAATTTTTCAAAATTTATTTTTAAATTTAAAAATAAAAATTTTTATTTTTAAAAATTATTTAAAATTTTATTTATAAAATAAAATTTATTTTGTTATGAAACAAAATAATTTAAAATGCCTAACATCAACCAATATTTGGTAGAATTGATTCATACATCATTCATAGATTTAAAATATATTTGTTAATAAAGTTTATTATTATTAACTCTCATATTTTAAATATATCTTGCTTGATACTCACTGGTCATCTCCCTTCCCTCCCCCTCAAAAGCTCTATTCCCTAGAGGCAACCATGTTCATGTTCAATTTTGGCAATTTTCACAACGTCTTTTCTATCAAAAATATTTTTCCATTTGAGGCTTCCCTGGTGGCACAGTGGTTGAGAGTCCACCTGCCAATGCAGGAGACACGGGTTCGTGCCCCGGTGTGGGAAGATCCCATATGTCGAGGAGCGGCTAGGCCCGTGAGCCATGGCCGCTGAGCCTGCGCATCCGGAGCCTGTGCTCCGCAACGGGAGAGGCCTCAACAGGAGAGGCTACAACAGTGAGAGGCCCACGTACCATAAAAAAAAAGAAAAAAAAAAATGTTTTTTCCATTTGAGTATCTAGTCTATTAAGAATTAACATATCAATGAATAATAAATGGTATAATTAGCTTTAAAATAGTTACAGGATATTCATGATAACATTGCATACATATTTCATTAGAAATTAAAATGAAATCTGTATCTTAATTACATTGCATAATTATATTATTTCAGAAATATTAAAAGTAAATTTTTAGAAGTCAAAATTTTCAGCTGGATGTTTATGGTTCTTCACACATTTGCATTGTCAAATATTCTTCTGTATTATTATAGGATCAAATTTGATTAATTAATAATTGAAATACATTGTATGTAGTATCTACCTGAACTCATTTCAATTACTTCACCACTGTAATATATGCAGTAGGAGAAAGAAATAACATGTATAGTTCTCTGTAAGTGTCAGAAAAAGGGAAAAATATGAAATGTGATGGAATAGGAATAAGAATTGTCATGATTATTTTAAAATTGATCTTTTGTGTTTAGGATATGATAACTAGCCAATTTAAAGCAGACCAAAAACTTGGGTAAGGCATACAAAAGTCATTTTTATGATTTCAAAAATAACATATATCTCCAAAATAATATCTCTTCTATTTCATTATTATTAAGTTTTCAACTTGAACTAACCCTTGTAGTGCTCCACACTACCAAATTGTTTCCCTCTCACATACATACAGTTTTGTTGTACCTTTCTTCTCCATTAAATTTCTACTCTGCCTTTAAGATTAATCTGCTTAAGCTGTATAGCTTATATAAAACCTTCTGATTCACTAATGCAAACTTATGTCTATCTCCTCTAAATATATATAACATAGATTTCTATAATATAGTTGACCCATCTTACTGCCTTGTATTATTAATTATCAATGTATTTATATTCAACTTGTTTCTCTAAATTCTTTTTAATTCTCTTTGCACATCTTTTAGTGGTTAGCACAGAACCTTACATGTGTGGGTAAAAACACATTCATACTCTTAAGAAAACATAGAGCTATTTAGGCTACTTTTGCTATGAAAAGGTGAGACAGAAAAATTCCTAGAGGGAAATGTACTTTAACCATAGTTTCAGGCATATCTGTATGTAGAAAATAAAGAACAAACAGAAAGAGAAAGCTTTAAAATGCAGATGAAAGAGTGGATGATATTTAGAGGAAGACTGCCAGAGGAAACTTGAAGAATTGACCAATTCTAACAGAATTTTACTATGTAAGAAATCTCTGCCAGTCAGGAATATTAAAAATATAGAATGAGCTACCTCACTTTGTCACAAAGTTGAAATCCATCAGCCAGGGGCCAGGAATTTTTTAAATTGAGAATATTGAATAAAAATTTCATAAATTGAACCATAAGTTCTAATGTAAGATTTGTAGTTTAGCACTGCACTTACGAGGTTTCCTAATTCTCATGAAGGCAAAAATCAAGTCTTAAACTACTTTGCATCTCTTATAGTTCAGAGTATATTGATTTATAGCTTGAATAGTTATGTGGATTTGAACAAGATGATGATTTCTAAATATTATTTAACTGTCTCAGGAATTTAGTAGATAATCATTTTATGCCTATCACTCTCTAAGTACATAAAGATGAATAAAACCCCCATGACACTAAAATAATGATTTTTTCTTTCCTGCCTAATCCTATTTACAATAGAGAGAAATTTGGTATAAATGTGCTTCACATGTACTCCAGTCATGAGAATTCAGAAGTTTTTGGATCTTATTTTAGGACAGTCTTATACAATGGATTCTGCTGTCAGTACTCTAAGGAGGATTTGGTCTTTAGATTAAAAATTTCTTCTATTTCCTCATAAATCAATAACCTTTCAGGGAGAAGCTCAACTCTTCATAACATGATATACAGGAAAAAATATTTTCCTGTCCCCAAAGTTTTGCTAACCATGGTTTAATATACAGGAAGAACTCTCTTGTCCTCTTTAGGCTTAGGATCTAAGTACTTTGTTTCTCTTATCAATATTTCTCTTGATATCACCTATTAACCCAGCCAAAGTGGTCCACTTTGTGACATTCATGTGGATTTCAGGACAGGACTGTATCTAGCTAGTTATACCTGATCAAGGCATTAATTATTTAATATTCATCCCTTCTCACTCTCATTCCCTACAAATAGGTAGTAGCAGAAACTAATGGAAAAGTTCAACGAACATGTGTTCAATGTGTTCCATCCAAATTAATGCACTCTATTTTCATCAGTTCCTCGCTCTTACTGACTTGGATATTTGATATTAAAAGGTTTTTGTGAAAACACTTCCGTCACTATATGAGTGAACTTTTGTGTGCAAAATTAACTAAGTCTCTGAGTTACGCACATACACACACACACACAATTTTTTTTTTTTTTTAAGGCTGTGCCATGTGGCATGTGGGGTCTTAGTTCCCCAAACAGGGACTGAACCTGTGTCACCTGATTGGGAGCACAAAGTCTTACCCACTGGACCGCCAGGGATGTCCCACACAGAGCAATTTATTAAATGTAAACTCTACAATTGTAAACTTAGTTTTGACCATCATTACCCTTGGAAACTACTAGAATTTCAATCTACAGCATTCATTAATTGCCCACTGTTTTCATGTATCCGAACTTTCCTTTACTTTTGTCTTAATACTACCTAGATCAGAAATTTTAAAGCCTTCCTCTGCAACAATGCTTTAATAAATTACGTCTACTGGATCACTTATGCCTTCTCTGTAAATTCTTTCTTTCACTTTTGTGCACTCTCTTCTGTGAGACATTATAGCATAGAGGCTAAGAGTTCAGACTCTGGAATGAGTACACATGTGAGCAAACCTCAGGTCCATCTTTTTACTACCTGTGTTTCTTAAAATGTAGAAGGACAACAGAAGACAGGCATGTGTAATAGGTGGATGAATGGATAGATGGATAGATAGAATAAATGAAGGAATGAATAAATACCTGCATGAGAGTAAGAGAAATTTACGTGGACTTTGAGGACAATGATTAGGGTTAGTTCTCCATCGGAATATTTCATTGGAGAATTGTTATAGCTTATTTCATATTCTGTTATGTAGATCATGGAATTATTGAGGAAAACCAGTGGCATTTCTGCCTCAATCTGAAACTTTATCAGAAAAAATTTGTTTTAGTTTTTGTTTTGAGAAAGAAATATTACTGCCTAATTGAAATTAAAATTCTAGGCCTAAAATAAACTTTTGAAATGTAAAAATGTTTCCAAACCAATCTTAAAATATAACAATTTTGGCTTTCTTTTCTGAACTGCAGATTGAACCTTTTACATTATATTCTGAACATGAAGCTCTCTATGGCTGCTATTAATTTAGATTGGTTACCTTGGAAACAGGAGTTCTTTCTTTTTAACCCATCACTAGTGTCATCCACTTCTATATAACAACAATTAAGATGAAATTTTAAAAAGGGAAACTATATATACATATTTTCCTATTTGTCATTTGGGAGAACAGTTCAAACATAAAATATTTAGTAACAGAAATAATATTAATAACAAATATATCTAAATCCATTTAGCATTCACCTCAATGATACAAATAGTCCTCTCAGTACTTATGCTTTAGATCTCTGAAAAACAATAGCTGTTTTGATAAAAGTTGTATGTCTGCTATGCACCATAAAATCAAAAGTGCACATTAATATGTGCTGACAAGTTGAAAAGAGTATGTTCTATGTGTACTTTGCTAAATAGAACTGAACTTCAGTAAAATCAGAATTCTTATGCTATTTCCAAATAATTGCCATTACCTATTAATAATTAATAGGCTGAAGGAAATATTATTACCACTTTTATATTTAAAGAGGTAATGTTGTCAAAGCAAAAAAAAAAAGTTTCTAGAGGTTGCTAAAACTTTGGGCTTGTTTTAAATGTTATTTAATTTACCTATGTGGTGCACTTTTATAAATAATATATATTAATTATATATATCAATTAATAAAGTGATAAACATTTATAGTTAGTAAATGGAGGTCAAATAATTTATATAGCTATTCTGTCTCCATAGAATATGAACAGTCATTCATAAAGTTATTTCTATTGCAAAATTAATTCTGATTTGCAGCTCAAAGTGGAATAAGAATAAGAAAAAAAAAGTGGAATAGAATAAGAAAAATTGTCAGGAAAGGAATAGTATAAAAATGCATGGAAGGAAAATAAACAATCTGTGAAACTATTGAAATTTACAGCTCAGTGAATGGGTTCACCAACATATGAAACACCTCTGAAGAAAGAATTAGAAATATCTAAGACACACCTGAAGGTGCTACCAGGATGAGGACCAGAGACTCAAAAGTTGTGATACAAAATAGAGATAAAGAGACATAGAGGATATGATGAGGGCTTAAAACAAGAGATATTTCTTCCATCTCAGTTCCAGAGGTCAGAAGTCTGAAATTATGGTGTGGGCAGGGCCAGGTTCCTCCAAAGATTCTAATCCTCTGCACCTTCCAGGCATTCCTGGCATTCCTTGGTTTATAACAGCATAACTCTCTACCTCTGTATTTACTTGGCTTTTTTTCTCTTGTCTCTGCACCCTCTCCTCTTATAAGGATGATAGTCTTTGGATTCAGGGTCCACCCTAATCCAGGATAATTTTCTCTCAGGATCCTTAATTAGTTACATCTGCAAAAACCTATTTGCAAATAAGGTCACATTCTGAGGTTCCAGGTGGACATGAATTTTGAGGAGACACTATTCAATCCACTACAGAAAACAACTAAATAGCCAATGTGAAAAAAGTAGAAATATAAAATTGGATTTATTCACAAAGTGAACTGTTACATATTGGTGAAAATGAATGAACCAGAAACGCATAGATAGTGACATGGGTCAATCTTATATGCATGATATTGAGTGAAAAAGCTGTCTCTAATTATGTGTACAACATGATTCCATTTATATAAATTCAAAACAACAACACAATCTATATGTTTTGGTCATATACAAATATGGTAAATTATATTTTAATAAATGAAAGTGAATAATTATTAAAAACACAGGATAGTGTTTATGACTAGATGTGGGAAGAAGAATGGAGGATGGAATTAGAGAGGCACACAGATAGTTTCAGCAATGTTGGTAATATTCTAGTTCTTAGGTTGAGTGGTGGTTTCCCAAGAATACATACATATATATGTATCTGTATTGTATGTATGTATGTAAAATATCGTGTAATACCATTACTTTTAAAAAACTGAAAGAAAAAGTCACAAATATGAGAACAGGTGGCTCAAATTTAAATAAGAAATAAGGCACCGAGAAGACTTAACTACATGAAATGTAAAAGTAAGAAAGGAGAGGGGCAAGAAAAAATGACTGTGAAATACATATGAAGAAAGATTTTAGACTCATAATTTTAGACTCATTTCTCACATATTTACATATGTGCATTATCATGGAAGTAAATATATCTGCCTTTTAACTGTGACAGTAACATTAAAAGAGACGAAAGTTCCATTTTAACTAATTTTAAAAGCAATATGAAAATACTGTATGTATATTCCATTCCAGCATATTCACATATTACTCTAATGATGATATTTTACATCATTGTTGAATTCTGATCATCTTGTTACATGGGACATATGGAAATACCTATTCAACAAAATAAAAGATGACCCTAAATTACATTTTAAAACATGGAAATTTTGTATTAAAAATAAAAGATGAATCATAAATATGGCCAGGTCACAAAAATTTCTCTATTACCTCTCACCTGTGCTAATGCTAATCAGCTATATAATTTAATTATGGGAAATATTGTTCCATGGCACAATTTGAATAAACAGTGGTCACCTTGACATATTATATTAGGAACACATTTTTAAATGTTTAAATAAATGTCAAAAGCCATTTGTCAAGCCATGTGGTGTTTTGCCATACTTAATAATATTACAAATTTATGAAACTGTATATAATGAGAATTTAGTAGTTTGAGATTTCTGTGACTTTTCTGCTTTGTGACAATTCTCCTTTACTGAAAATTTATTTTAAGAGTGCTTTTGAGTAAAAATTAAAAGCCAGAATTTTTGGTTTCTATTGTGCATCTTCCCCACAATCTTTATTTTTCCAGTTTTTGTAACATTGTTTGACTTATAGATAAGCTCACAGAAATGCATCAATACTCAGTTGTTTTTTGATTAATGTTTAGTTGTGTTTGAAGGTCTTCCCCATCCAGTAGTTTCAAAGCTTCACCTTACTTTGGGCTTGCTCTCTGACAAATTATGTCTTCCTCTTTTCTCTCCCACTCTAAATATGTATGCTTTAAAGTAGGAACAAATGCCCCTAATGCAGCTTTGTTGGAAGTTCCTTAAGAGCTTAGTCAGTTCATTGTTTGCTCTAGGTACTAGCAGATCAAATGTCCATTATTGTCTCATTCCTTCATTTAAGAAGCTTTTCTTCCTGTATTCAGTGTTGTGAGCCTGCTCCACAAAACGAGAGCTACATCTTGGCTACACCCATAAAGCCAATTATTAGTGGAAATATTCAATTCAAAAATCAGAGAGGGCTTCCCTGGTGGCGCAGTGGTTGAGAGTCCGCCTGCTGATGCGGGGAACACGGGTTCGTGCCCCAGTCCAGGAAGATCCCACATGCCGCGGAGCGGCTGGGCCCGTGAGCCGTGGCCGTTGAGCCTGCGCATCCGGAGCCTGTGCTCCGCAACGGGAGAGGCCACAACAGTGAGAGGCCCGCGTACAGCAAAAAAAAAAAAAAAAAAATCAGAGAAATCCAGATCTTCAAAGAATTTTTGAAGGTTTGACAAAAGTCAAAACTAAATTCAGAAAGTTACAATTATTTATTTTTCCCCCAATCCTGCAGCTGCTGAGATGACTTGTAACTACTTACATGAAATATAAAGCCTGGACATTTCATCTACATTATCTATTTTTCCCACTTGTATAAGAAAGAGTAATTATACAACACATTATAGAGTTTTGCAAAAAGAATGCAATAAAAGACTAAAAAGTACTTTTCCACTGGTATAGGAAGACAGCTATCTCATTTTCCTGATCTTTAAAACAATAAAAGTGTTTTGTTTCTATGAACCATGTCTGTAGAAAATATACCAAAATGGCTAAGGGAACAAGCCTGACATTTCTGGGTACCTAGCCCAGTTCCTTCTGATTTACTAAAAGGTATTCTGCCTTCTGTTCACATTTACAACTTTTTTTCTTAGAGTTGTACCCAAGTAAAACTATTGGCACCTTTCTGTGGAAGGTGTGGAAGTTCTACTTCTGGCATGAGTGAAAAAAACACTGGGCTAGCTTTCAGAAAACTCCCTGTAACTGTAACCTTTCTGAGACTTTTCTCACACAGTTCTTCCAACAGACCAAAGATGTTCATAGGATTATTGTGAAGAGCAAATTAGATGATACATACCAACTACAGTAACAGTTCTGGTTTGTTACAACTATGTAAGTTATTTGAATATTAATTAATCTTCCTTTGAAAATGCCTATGTTTCTGATTTCCACAGTGTTTCAAAATCGCTCATATTTCATACACTAGACACTGTGTCCTTCCTCTCAGAGTTTCCCGGTTAATAAAGGAAGATAGCTTGACTGACTTCAAATGTATCTTTTCTTTATACAGCAACACTCTTGATTTGCTTTCTCTTGTTAGAGCAGAAAGTACCGCATGCTATTAACCTGAGTCTCTGTATCCTTCAAAAATTATTCTGTTAATGATTCCCTTTTAGGAGAAGTTAATCATAAAAATAAAAGCCTTACCAATAATTACCTACCATCTTGTTTTCATAATGTACTTAAATATTTATACTTCTACTCCTCCATTAAACTAATCAAATGAGAAATACTGCTAAGGGAATTGCCTTATAAATAAAGGCTGCCCAGAAAGATGATAATCTACTTTTCTATGCTTCTGTAATTTTCTAACCAAATAGGTTTTCATTGTGTTGCAAAATACTAGCAGATTACCAGTGACATGAAAAATGTGTCAGCACATATAAATGCAGGCTGATACTAATGACTATTATTCATTCTATTATTGACTCTCAAGAGATTCTGTTTACAGAAAGCAATGTTTGAACCAAGGATAAATAATGCATTTCAAAAATACAAAAGCTTTTTTCACTCTTCCATTAATTCTAGCCTTTTTATTAAGAAAAGCTAATTTTATTTGGAACAGTTATTATTGGCTTGGATTTGTGTAGGTACTTAAAGACAAGTTTGAACATATCAGTTAACTTAGATAAATATTCTATTGCTATTTTATGATAATAAAAATTAATTTTATTATTAGAATCCCATTTAGAATCATATTTCAGGGTCCAGATCATCCCAGGAAATTCAAAGAAAAAAGTCAGGAAAGAACAAGTCTTGGGCTTCCCTGGTGGCTCAGTGGTTAAGAATCCGCCTGCCAATTCAGGGGATGCGGGTTCGAGCCCTGGTCCGGCAGAATCCCACATGCCGCGGAGCCACTAAGCCTGCGAGCCACAACTACTGAGCTGTGCTCTAGAGCCTGTGCTCCACAACAGGAGAAGCCACCGCAATGAGAAGCCTGCGCACCGCAACGAAGAGTAGCCCCCACTCACCACAACTAGAGAAAGCCTGCGCACAGCAACAAAGATCCAACGCAGCCAAAAATAAACAAATAAATTTATTAAAAAAAAAAAATCTTTACCAAACAAAAACCTTTTTAATGATACTAAGATTAATGAAAAATATTTTGAAAAACTTATTTTTGTTTCTTCTTCACGAGTCTTGTTTTTGCAGGCTTTATTGAAAAGTAGACATTAGTATACATATTTTATATATATATAACACACATATTGTATGCATATATACAATATTTAAATGTAAAGTTTTAGATGCTTTCCAAAACTTACTAATGCTCTTAAGCTATCAGGTGTAAACATATTCAGAAGTTATATACCATAGTATCTTAAAGGCAAACTACTTATCTGAGTTTTTCTTCCATTTATTTTAAAGTAAATGTCACAGGATGAGTTCAGATTATCACATAGTAAAAAAATAAATCGATATTGTGCTTAAATTCACTTAAGGTAATGTATTTTCTTTAATCTAAATGGAATTTAAGATAGAAAAATAGTCACTGTATGAATTTTCATACAAGAGTAACAAATGTCTACATTAGGGATGAACATCAATGAGCTTAAAACTTAAGAATAGGGAAACTGATAGAAATTATATATCTGCAAATTTGTAGAAAACATGCTTAAAAACAGTCACTCATCATATCCATTTTAATTTTTGCTTTATTCATTTAATTTTAAAATACAGCATGCATATTTCTTTTTTTAATTTTTATTTTATATTGTGTATAGTTGATTAACAATGTTGTGTTAGGACTCTACGCTTTCACTGCATATTTCTTATACATAAAGGAAATTTGCTTTTCTAGAACATGTACTTAAATGTGATGGGCCTTTGATCAGCACATAACATGAGCACGTACATAAAAATATTTATACTACACAAACAATGGATTCATTTCTATTTTATGTTTATTAAAAATTATCAAGAAAGGAAAGCATATTTTTTTGAATTTTATTTTATTCATTTATTTTTATACAGTGGGTTGTTATTAGTTATCTATTTTATACATATTAGTGTATATATGTCAATCCCAATCTCCCAATTTATCCCACCCCCCCCCACCTCAGCTTTCCCCCCTTGGCGTCCATACGTTTGTTCCCTACATCTGTGTCTCCATTTCTGCCTTGCAAACCAGTTCATCTGTACCATTTTTCTAGATTCCACATATATGCGTTAATATATGATATTTGTTCTCAGAAAGGAAAGCATATTTGAATGTAATATTGCATTAGATTTCTATTCAGAAAAAAAATAGGTTTATGTGATCCAATGGACTTAACATAACTATATATTAGAAAAGATAGATGAGTTAATTTACGTTTGATTTTTTTTGTTAGTATATTTCACAGTAATAGTTCCATAGTAAAGATTTTCTTATGAATCTTTATTTTTTCCTTCTTTCAGTTAACCTAGTTTCTCTACACATGTGGAGATAATTTTCAGAAATAGCTTGGAGGCTTCCCTTAATAAAACAACCAAAACAATGCTCTTTCTCTGCTATAACAATTTCCAAACTTTTTAAAGCCACAGGATATATATATATATATATATATATATATATATATATAATAATGAAGATTATTCAAAAATCTTAAAGTCATACTGTTAAATATGTACAATGTGGGCTTATTGGATAACACATCTGGAAAATATCTAAAGAATTTGGAAAGAAATTCTTGACTACTTTATTGTAACAGGGAATGTTTCTATTTGATCTAAAGCAGGTAGAGGATCTCCCAAAATATACATATTTCTTTCACGTTTGAAGGTATTTTAATTTCTTCATAGGGAGACCTGAGAGGTAAAATCCTCAGAAAGACGTTTCTGGCTCCACCACAGTCCTCATGGTCTCGACCAGAGGTGAACATCACCTCCTCCAGAGAAGTAAGTACCTGAGAGGTGTAGCGAACTGAAGCCTTTTATTCTCATCCACTTGTCTTCCTTCCAGTCTCAAGAGTAGAGAGTTCCTTCACAAAACCTGTCTCTAACTCTGAGAGGTTGAGATTGCCAAGATTATGAAACAGATTGTGACAGGACAGAGATTCCTTATTGCTAAAGAATACCTCAGGGTGTTAATTATTATATGTTGCTGAGGGCTGTCCCTATTTTAATAGAATTTTTGTATGAAAAATGAGTTTTATAATTAATCATGTAACATAAACTTTGTACATTTTTTCATGATTTCATTATTTACTGAGATATAGTTGATTTACCATATCATATTAGTTTCAGATGTACAACTTAGTGATTCAGTATTTTTGCAGATTATACACCTTTATGGGTTATTACAAGATAATGGCTGTAATTCCGGTGCTATACAGTATATCCTTGTGGCTTATCTATTTTTTATTTTCTTTTTTAATTGAAGTATAGTTGAAGTACAATATTCCATAAGTTACAGGGGTACAATATTGTAATTCACAATTTTTAAAGGTTCTACTCCAATTTTAGTTATTATAAAATATTGGCTATATCCCATGCTGTACAATTGATCCTTTTAGTTTATTTTATACATAATAGTTTGTACCTCTTAATCCCCTACCCCTATATTGTGCCTCCACATCCTCACCAATATTTGTTTTTTGTGGTCTTTTTGATGATAACCATTCTGACAGGTGTGAGGTGATATCTCATTGTGGTTTTGATTTGCATTTCCTTAATGTTGAGCATCTTTTTATGTGCCTGTTGACCACCTACATGTCCTCTTTGGAAAAATGTCTATTCATGTCTTCTGTGCCTTTTTTAATCAGGTTGTTTGTTTGTTTGATGTTGAGTTCCATGAGCAGTTGATACATTTTGGATATTAACATCTTATCAGTCATATCATTTGCAAATATTTTTCTCCCTTTCGGTAGGTTGTCTTTTTGTTTCATCAATGGTTTCCTTTGCTGTGCAAAAGCTTTTAAATTTAATTAGGTCCCATTTGTTTATATTTGCTTTTATTTCCTTTGCTTTTGGGGACAGATCCAAAAAAATATTGTTACAGTTTATTCTGCCTATATTTTCCTCTAGGAGTTTTATGATTTCTGGTCTTCCACTTAGGTTTAAATCCATTTTGAGTTTATTTTTGTATATGGTGTTAGAGTTTCATTCTTTTACAATTAGCTGCCCAGTTTTCCCAGCCCCACTTATTGAAGAGATTGTCTTTTTCTCCATTGTATATACTTTCCTTCTTTATTGTAGATTAATTGATCATGTGTGTGGGTTTATTTCTGGGCTCTCTATTCTGTTCCACTGATCTATGTGTCTGTTTTTGTGCCAGTACCATTCTGTTTTGATTACTGTAGCTTTGTATTATAGTTTAATTAGGCTTAATACCCAACCTTCTAATCTGTACTTTAAAAAGAAAAGTCTCATTCTATATACTGCTATAAACCCCATTTATAATATTCAACTTTACCTAAATAGTAAAAAGAAAAAAAATTCTTCTTACATAAAAAGTAAAAAGTCATTATAAAAAAGATACTATACAGCAATAAGTAATCACATGAACCACAAAGGGTACTGCTTTCCTGAAATTTTCATCTAGTAAATATATATCATTTAAAAAAATTTAGACAATTTATATTTCCCTTTTTCTGTATGACTGTTCTTTTCTATCTAAACTACTGTTTTGATCCCTTTGCCTGTTTCAGACTCTTAGACGGTTCAATAGGTAGTCTTCAGTAAATTTGGGGAGAAAAGTTATTCTATCCATAATTTTCTGTCTTTGTACAGACAGTACTCAAGTAAAAATTACTGCTGCTTACTAAGGTATAAAGAAGTAGCAGTGGCTACTAATGTGGAGGGGCAAGGTAAGTATTATAAGCAGTGAGGCATTATAATCACCTTCTCAATTAAATTAAAATAGTTAACCCTAAATTCCTTATGTTCATCCTACTAAGAACTTCCAAAATATATATACAAAAAGCATCAACTTAATCACTGTAGAATGAATGTCAAGAGATCATTACTGATATATTCAGATAATCTCTTAGATTATTATGAAATTAAAGTTAGTTATGATAAAAATTCAAGTAAAAAGTGAAAGAAATATGATCCTTACCATATGTCATTAAATTGGCTATGCTAGTGTATTCATATCTAATACAATTTACATGGTTGAAAAGCTGCATATGGTCACTGTCATTCAGAATAAGATGAAACATGCATATTTGATATCAAACACTCTAATTTATAACCAAAATTATTTCAGTGGAAATTTAAGCTGTTGTGCTTTGTGCACTGGCTAGATTTTTGTTAATAAAATTGTAGTGATTCTTCAGAGAAACTACTCTCCTACATTACCTTGCTTATTTTTCATAAAATTAGTATCTTTTAGTAGGAAGTGGATCATGCTCCCTAAAGATGAGTGAAGGAAATATGACAAAAGTAGTAAGGGAAATAATAATTTTGTCATTAGTTCTTATTAATCAAGATATTTGTAAATTATACAGAGCATGAAATGGTTCACTGCCAGTAATTGAATTAAAAAGAGCAAGTTAATATTTATAAGCCAAGTGGAAGTTTTTCAGGATCATTGATTAAAATTAAAATTTCAATATGGCTTCTTGATTATGTGAGCAGAAAGAAATCTAAAGATAAGTACCACACCAAATTTATATGTTGAAGTCCTAGCCCCAAGTTTGACAGAATAGGGCCTTTCAGGAGGTAATTAAGGTTAAATGAGGTTATAAGGATGGGGCCCTAATGCAGTGTGACCGGTGTCCTTCTAAGAAGACAAAAAGACACTAGGTGTGTACATGCCCAGCAAAAAAACATACAAGGACACAGAACGAAGGAGGCCATCTGCAAGCCAGGGAAACAGGCCCCAGGAGAAACCAACCCTGCCAAGACCTTGATCTTGGACTCCCAGCTTCCAAAACTGTGAGAAAATAAATTTCTATTGTTTAAGCCACCTAGTCTGTGGTATTTTGTTATGGCAGCCCTACCTGACAAATATAGTAACTTCAAAAAGTACTTTCTGTGATTATGGAAATTAAAAATTGGCCTTGCCATTGTATGTCAGTTTACACCAGTTGAGTTATCCATTGGTAGAACAAGCTATCTCATGAATCAGTAACATGTTTAAACAGAGGTGGGTGGTCAGCTATCAAGGGCTCTCAAGAATATATATTTATATATTAGGACACAAAATTACTTGACCTCTAATGTTCTATTTACCTTTCAAAAATCTGCAGTAATCTTCAGAGTCTCACATAAGTTAAATTTTTTCTACTGTCTTC
Organism: Aethalodelphis obliquidens; assembly: GCF_003676395.1. Classification (NCBI taxonomy): domain Eukaryota; kingdom Metazoa; phylum Chordata; class Mammalia; order Artiodactyla; family Delphinidae; genus Aethalodelphis; species Aethalodelphis obliquidens. Next base: position 54,888,321 of record NW_020837947.1, on the reverse strand, counting down.
TACATTCAAACATTAAATAATAATCATAAAAGAAAGAGAATTAGAGAAATGAATAGAACACAATTTTTTTCCAGTAAAGGGTGAGAGTTAAGGGGTGGGTGGTGACAAACCATAAACCAAGTTAAAGAAGCATGATTGAACTATAAATGTCTTCTGAGTGAAGAACTATGAAGACACAGAGAAAAGATGGAAGAACTTTGTCTAGCAGAGATTTGCTTAAGTTGGGAACCTTAAGTAAAATCTAGGGAAATTTTTAACTTTCTGAACTATATTACCAAATTTTTTGTGGTTTTGTGTGTAGAAGTGAAAAATGCTTAAATGTAAGTGACATAAATCCAATTTAAATTAGCTAATACATAAAAGGGTTTTATTTTAGAAACAATGGGGCAGTTTACATAATGGGAGTTAAGACTGAACACTCAATGCTTGGGAAAGGCAAGGATGACACTAAACCTCAGTTACCACTAAACCAAGTACTCTAGTGCTTCCACAGTGCTCTTTCCATCATTCATTACTCTATATGTCAATTTATTTTGTTTTATTGCATAATGTTTCTCAGAAAATTATGGAAAACTAACAGCTCAAGAGTTTTTAATCTTAAAGAATGTGAAGAGGCACTCTTTTTTCTCCCTTTAGAACCAACTTCAAACACATATATATGGAATCTAAAAAAAAAAAGGTTCTGAAGAACCTAGGGGCAGGAGAGGAATAAAGATGCAGACGTGGAGAATGGACTTGAGGACACAGGGAGGGGGAAGAGTAAGCTGGGATGAAGTGAGAGAGTGGCATGGACTTATATATAGCACCAAATGTAAAATAGATAGCTAGTGGGAAGCAGCCGCATAGCACAGGGAGATCAGCTTGGTGCTTTGTGACCACCTAGAAGGGTGGGATAGGGAGGGTGGGAGTGAGACGCAAGAGGGAGGAGATATGGGGATATATGTATATGTATAGCTGACTCACTTTGTTATAAAGCAGAAACTAACACACCATTGTAAAGCAATTATACACCAATAAAGATGTTAAAATAAATAAATAAATAAAATAAAGGTCAAACCAGAAAAAAAATTTTTTTCAGGGAAGGCTTTGAATACTGCAGCCTGTGATATCAAGCTAAGATTTTGATCAATCTATTTTAAAAATAGCTACATGGAAAGAATAATGAGGAAAGGGGCTGTACATACAACAACCTCTAGTTGAGCATCAAGAGAAAAGCTTGCAATTAATTTTAACTAACTTTAGCAAGAGTAAATCAGAAAGACCAGGAAGAAGAGCACTTCAGGGTGACAAAATAACAAATGAAACTAAAAATAAATGCTATATGTACTATGTAGTAAAGACAAGATATAAAAATAAAGTAAAACTGGATCAAGAAAAGTAACAGGTGCCATCTAATTTGTGCTTTACGAAGTGGTGGTGGTGGTGTTTGGCATTAGTGTGGTTTTTAGTGTTGGTTCCAACATTTGATTCCAGGGAGCCTGAGGATTCCAAGAGGGTCATTTCTGGTGTATAGTAGGAATGGAGTTGGAGCCAGAAGACAGAGAAAAAGACTGTATACCCATCAGCAGATAAATGTACTTCTTTTTTTTAAAGTTAATTAATTTATTTATTTTTGGCTGCTTCAGGTCTTTGCTGCTGCGCATGGGCTTTCTCTAATTGCTGCGAGCGGGGGCTACTCTTCATTGAGGTGCACGGGCTTCTCAGTGTGGTGGCTTCTGTTGTTGCAGAGCACGGGCTCTAGGCGTCCGGGCTTCAGTAGTTGTGGCACTCAGGCTCAGTAGTTGTGGCTCGCGGGCTCCAGAGCGCAGGCTCAGTAGCTGTGGTGCATGGGCTTAGTTGCTCCGCATCATGTGGGATCTTCCTGGAGCAGGGCTCGAACCTGTGTCCCCTGCATTGGTAGGCAGATTCTTAAACACTGCACCACCAGGGAAGTCCCAAATGTATTTCTTTATGTATTTTGTTTGTATGTCTCTGTAAGATATGGATTCAAGAAAAAGTTTAAGAATTTGATGGGGGAGTCATGGAAATAGCGTAACTAAGAAAGAGATGATCTAGTTTTAATTCTAAAATTATTTGAGCTCATGGATGAAGGTGAAGAATGATGGAACTTGAAGTACTAAATCCAGTGTGGAGGTGAGTACAGTATTCCAAAATGCAGGCACCCTTCGTTTTATTGTGCTTAATTTTATTGCCCTTTGGGGATACAGCTCTTTTTATAAGTTGAAGGTTTATGGTTTATGGCAGCTCTGTGTCCAACAAATCTATAGGTATCATTTTTCCAACAGCATTTGCTCACTTTGTCACATTTTGGTAATTTTTGCAATATTTCAAACATTTTCATTGTTATAATATTTGTTATGGTGATCTCTGATCAGTGATCTTTGTTGTTACTATTGTAATTGTTTTGGGGGCAAAAAACTGTGCCCATATAAGACAGTGCACAAACTTAGTCGATACGTGTTGTGTGTGTTCTGACTGCTCAACCAACCAGCCATTCCTGCATCCTTCTCCTTGGGCCTCCCTATTCCCTGAGACACAATACTGTTGAAATTAGGCCAATTTATAATCCTAGAGTGGCCTCTAAGTGTTCAAGTGAAAGTCAGAGTTACATTTCTCTCTTTAAATCAAAAGCTAGAAATAATTGAGCTTATTGAGAAAGGCATGTCGAAAACCCAAATAGGCCGAAAGCTTGGCCTCTTGCAGCAAACATTTAGCCAAGTTGTGAATGAAAAGGAAAAGTTCATGAAGGTAATTAAAAGCGTTACTCCAGTGAACAAACAAATGATAAAGTGAAAAAGACTTACTGCTGATATGGAGAAACTGTGAGTATTCTGGATAGAAGATCAAACCAGCCACAACATTCCATTAAGGCAAAACCTAAACCCAGAGCAAGCCCCTCTCTTCAATCCTGTGAAAACTGAGAAAGGTGAGGAAGCCGTAGAAGAAAAATTTGAAGCTATCAGAGGATGGTTCATAAGGTGTAAGGAAAGAAGCCTTCTTCATAACATAAAAGTGCAAAAAGCAGCAGCAAGTGCTGATGTAGAAGCTACAGCAAGTTATCCAGAAGATCTAGCTACAATAATAAATGAAGGTGGGGACTTCCGGGTGGCACAGTGGTTAAGAATCCACCTGCCAATGTAAGGGACATGGGTTCGAGCCCTGGTTCAGGAAGATCCCACATGCTGCGGAGTAACAAAGCCCATGCACCACAACTACTGAGCCTGCGCTCTAGAGCCTGCGAGCCACAACTACTGAGCCTGAGTGCCACAACTACTGAAGCCCACGTGCCTAGAGCCCATGCTCCGCAGCAAGAGAAGCCACCGCAAGGAGGAGCCCGCACACCGCAATGAAGAGTAGCTCCTGCTTGCCGCAACTAGAGAAAGCCGGCACGCAGCAATGAAGACCCAACGCAGCCAAAAATAAATAAATAAATTTATTTTTTAAAAAACTACCTATAAAATGAAAGTGGCTACAGTAAACAACAGATTTTCAATGTAGATGAAATAGCCTTGTTCTGAAAGATGTCAACAAGGACTTTCATAACTAGAGGAGAGAGGTCAATGCCTGGCTTCAAAGATTCAAGGGACAGGCTGACGCTCCTGTAAGGAGCTAATGCAGCTGGTGACTTTAAGTTGAAGCCAATGCTCAGTTACCATAGTGAAAATCATAGGGTCCTCAAGAATTATGCTAAATCTACTCTTCCTATGCTCCGTAAATGGAACAACAAGGCTTGGATGACAAAACATCTGTCTACAACAAGGTTTACTGAATATTTTAAGCCCCCTGTTGAGACCTACTGCTTAGAAAAAAAGACTCCTTTCAAAGTATTTACTGCTCATTGACCACACACCTAGTCCCCAGGAGCTCTGATGGACATGTGCAACAAGATTCATGTTGTTTTCATGCCTCTAATATAACATCCATTCTGCAGAGCATGGATCAAGGAGTCATTTTGACTTTCAAGTTTTATTATTTAAGAAATAACATTTTGTAAAGCCATAGCTGCTATAGATAGTGATTCCTCTGATGGATCTGGGCAAAGTAAATTGAAAAGCTTCTGAAAAGGTTTCACCATTCTAAATGACATGAAGAACGTTCATGATTCATGGGAAGAGGTCAAAATATCAACATTAACAAGAGTTTGGAAGAAGTTGATTTCAAGCCTCATGGATGACTTTGAGGTGTTCAGGACAGCAAAGGAAATGACTTCAGATGTGGTAGAAATAGTAAAAGCACTAGAATTCGAAGTGGAGTCTGAAGATGTGAGTGAACTGCTGACATCTCATGATAAAACACGAACAGATGAGGAGCTGCTTCTTATGGATGAGAGAAGAAATTGGTTTCTTGAGATGGAGTCCACTCCTGGTGAAGGTGCTGTGAAGATTGTTGAAATAACAGTAAAGGATTTAGAATATTACATGAACTTAGTAGATAAAGCAGCAGTAGGGTTTGAGAGGTTTGACTCCAGTTTTGAAAGAAGTTCTACTGAGGGCAAATGTGAATGCTACAGAGAAATCGTTCCTGAAAGGAAGAGTCAAGTCAATCAATGTGGCAAACTTCATTGTTGTCTTACGTTAAGAAACTGTCACAGCCTCCCCAACCTTGAGCAATCATCATCCTGATTAGTCAGCAACCATCAGCATGAAGACAAGACTGTCCACCAGCAAAAAGATTATGACTCACTGAAGTCTCAGATGATGATTAGCATTTTTTAGCAATAAATTATTTTTTAATGAAGGTATGTACATTTTTAAGACATAATGCTATTGCACACTTAATAGCCTACAGCGTAATTTGTATATGCTCTGGGAAACCAAAAAAAAATGTGTGGCTCGCTTTATTATGATATTCACTTTACTGGGGTGGTCTGGAACCAAACCTGCTGTCTCTCCAAGGTATGCCTGTAATTGATAAATTTCTACATAAATGCAACAGTGATGATCATAGGAGGTAACAGATTCAAGACCTATTAAGCAAGTAGAAATGACATTTTTTTTGTGAACTGTGGGATAGGAGGAAATAGGAAACAACTGGGGAACAGTGGACGGAAGATGAAATACAAAATTATACCCAAATTTTGGGTGTCGGTGAATGTACGAATAATAGGAGGAAAGGGTAGGTGTGATGAAAGTAAATTGTCTCAGAACATAAAGGATAAGCTTTAGTTGGTGAGAGATTCTAATCTGAGGCTCATAGGAAATGTGAAAGCTGAAGTAAGAGTCCTTAGGAAATGTTGAAGACCAAGGAGTGGGTAAGATTGCCTAAAAGTGATGTTTGATGTCAGAAAGTCACTAAGGATGAAACCCTGAGAAATATTAGTATTTAGAACATTGACAACAGGAGGAAAACCATCAAGGAATTGAGAATGAGAGTCCAGGGAGCTAGGTGATGATCCAAAGGTAAATTATGACCTGGAAATCAAAGAAGAGGGAGTCCAAAGAGGAAGAATCAAGAATTGGAGAAAATATGAACAAGATGAGGTTTATGAAAAGCTGATTACTTCTGTCAGTAAGCATCCTATTAAGCAGCTGAAAGTTCCATTTTGGAAGTCATAGTGTAAGCTGAATTTCAGTTGTCTAAGAAGTAAAAGAAAAGCTGGAAAGGATGAAAACTAATATAACTCTTTATAAAAACTTAAAGATGAAGAAAGGAGAGCTCTAACAGAGGGAAGACTCTACTCTTTGGAACACTCAATTGATCTGTCCTATCAAGTAAACATTCTAAGATAGTTTTACAAGTCATCATTTAAATGAAAAGAATTCAACAAATATTTGTGTCAGTAAGGATTGGCTAAACTAGACTGCAGCAATAAAATGTCCACAAACCTCTGTGGCTAAAAAACACAAACAGATCTTTTATTCAAAGTCCATATACATTGCAGAGATGCAGACTGAGACTCTGCCTTGACACATGCTTCCATGATTCTTAACGCAGGGAAGGAGGATGGGTACTTAGCACATGTTCTTAAGCTTCTAATTTACAATGGCATTTCATTGGTCAGATTAAGTAGCATGGCTTTGCGTTACTTTTTAAAAAAATACATAGGTAGAGGGGAACCAGACATATTTGCTTCATGATGTCTAAAATTTATAAACATGTTTTCTATTTACTAAAGCAGTCTTACCAAAGGCCACTATATCTTCCTCTGCTGACCCTCAACCTTCCTCTCCTACCGCCCCACCCCATCAATCCATAGAATATTAATCACAAGGTTGGGATAGTCCCAGATGAGTTTAGAACTGCTGCCTAAACATGGAAGGACCATTAGATTACACACTTTAGAATGTGCCCATCTAGGAGAAAGGTTATTTTCTCCCGTTATAGACACCAGAGCCTACTCTACAGCAGCTTTGTTGTATGTGATCTCCAACAATGAAGATCAAAACTGTGCTGTGAGCTAAATTAGGTTTACCATCTTCCCTCAAATGATACATCTCAAGCTTTAGGTGAGTTCAGATATAACTTTTGCCTATTAGAAATACCCTAAATGCATATCACTCAGGTTTTAATTAATCTTTCTAAGGCTGTTTTTAAAAGTTGAAGAAACATCCCTGATATAAAGTCCATAGACATCCCTAAGGTTAGTTCATATTATCTTCGAGTAATACACTAAAAGAAGAGTTTTCAATGAAATTGAACATTTCAAAAGCCTTTAAGCTTGGAAGTGGATGTGAATCAAAATTTAATGGCTTAAGGTTGGGCTAGAAATAGGTTGATTTAGGGTCAAGGGGAAGGCAGCCTTTGTAAATCAACTGAGTAGCATAGTAACATAGAAATGAAGTATGGGTTCATTTATAGCTACTCAAAAACATGCACTCTATCACCATGATTCAAGAGAAAATTTCTTCAGAAGGATTTACATTATATAATGCAATTTATCTAAAGAACGGAAATCCATATTGTAGTGAAAATGGTGACAAAACACCTAGTATTTGTATAATGATCTACACATTTCCATAGCTTTCAATTCAAAATCTCATGTGCACACATGGAAATAAATCACAAAAGCTTTAAATAATGTGTGATTACAAGTATGACTTTTTAAAATAAATAAAATTGCATTTAGTGATAAAGAATTTTAATATAATCATTTGGGAGTATCCAAAATAAGCTGTCGTAAGTAAACTACTCTATTATAAATTACAGTTAACTCACGAACTGTATTCAAGGAAAGATTTATTATCCTGACATACTCCTTATAAGAAACCACAGAGGAGCAAAATTACAGAACAAAGCAAAGGTCAACTCCAGCACATCAGTTGAAAATAGATGGAGAAAAGCAGTACCGTTTGGCACCAGATCAATAGCCTTAGGGGCTGGACGGTTCTAGGAGAAATGTTCCCAGTAATCACAAGTTCTGAACGTGAGTACAAGCTGGTCTGCGTTAGGATCATAGTTCAATGTATAGGAATGGACTTGGAGTGCTCCTAAACGCAATATAAGTTTCATGTACATTGAAATGAGTCTGAACTTAATGGAAACTTTTTTTTGTTTTTAACTAATTTATTTATTTATTTATTTATTTTTGGCTGCATTGGGTCTTCGTTGCTGCAGGCGGGCTTTCTTTAGTTGCGGTGAGTGGGGGCTACTCTTCGTTGCGGTGCACGGGCTTCTCATTGCAGTGGATTCTTTTGTTGCAGAGCACGGGCTCTAGGCATGCAGGCTTCAGTAGTTGTGGCTCGTGGGCTCTAGAGCACAGGCTCACTAGTTGTGGTGCACGGGCTTAGCTGCTCCGCGGCATGTGGGATCTTCCTGACCCAGGGCTTGAACCTGTGTCCCCTGCTTTGGCAGGTGGATTCTTAACCACTGCACCACCAGGGGAGCCCCAATGGGAACTCTTGACTAGTGAATTATATTAAATCTTTCAGCAAGCAATAAGAAGGAGCATTTTCCCATTACATAATCTGATTATTTTCATGTCAATATTTTATCTTTAAAACTGGATTACTGGGTTGACTGACCCTAACATTGTTGCTAAGACATGGAAAACAGGCTGATTTCACCAGGGACTTTCAGGTAGGCAATTCTTGCTTGCAGTTATTAGAAATTAGGATCTAGCCCTCAATTCTAATAGACCCAAGTCTCGGTATTATCACACTGTAAATTCATAAAGCTTACTGCTGATCTGGTTATATAATGTATTCATTAATTTATACTAAAATATAAAGTATGAAGCAAGTCCAGAATACTATGTAAAATCTATTGTTTTAACTGTAAGAAAGTCTATTCTTTTAACTGAAAGAAAAATAATTGAGTAATTAAATGTTATTAACATAAAAGTTTAGTAGCTTAAACCTATTCATTGGCCTCTACACATCTCATTCAGATATTTTTTAATGCAGATCTGAATATAACAAACCTGTTTATAATGCTTCAAAATTCTTCATTGCTCTAAAAAGTATTGGCCCAAACTCTTGACCAGTGGATCAAGCAAAGCTGAATTTATTGGACTTACTATCTTCATGGAGAACACAAAAAAATAATAGTTTTATCTCATTATCAGAATTTAAGACTCAGTGCTTACAGGGTTTTATGACATAGGCTCAGTGATCTAAAACAGATTATCCAAGATAGAGGACTGGTTGGAATTGAGGAGAGTTTATAACAAAATGTCTTTGTATTGGTGGAAAAGCCTTAATAAGCAAAATGTTAATATGGGCAGATGAGCCAATTTCGCGTTTTCATAGTCCAGTCTTCCAGGAACAAATATTTCCTGGAGCATGGAACGAAGATATTTTATTGCTTTACAAGTATTATTTAGCACAGAAATAGGTACATTCATTTGATCCCCAAATTATTTAGCACAGACAAAAAATACGGTTGGCTCCAAAATTGTTTAGTATGTTGGTTGAAATTCTCCATGTATTTTTGGTCGTTCTTTAGACTAAGCTGCATGGTAAATGGTTTCCATCACAGAATATGATCAATGTAGTTCATTGTCATTGTCTGGTATCTCAGGGTCATATGTGGAGTTATTGACAGTACTGTTCCAACCTTCATAAGTGTCAGATTTTCTTGTCCTTCTTTGGAAGTGAATTTGTTGCCTCATTGTGAGGACAGTGATTGCAGAGCAGCAATAAAGATTCTAGAGAATGCACATTTGAATAATACAATACAGATATTAAAAGAAACATGATTATAGTTTGCTGTTGATTTCCAAAAAAAGAACCAAGAGTGCTAAATTTAAACCAATAGAACTGATTCCACTCCCAATCTAATAACCTGTAGACTAGATACAAGGACTTCAGTTATTTTGACTGTCTGGCTTATGGCAATGATTGTCATATAAAAAATCTCTTTGTGGTTGCTTTCAGCTACTCAGATAAGATAGTGGTTTTAATATCAAAAAGCTGAGTTGCTCCTCAAGAAGTAAAATCTCAACAGTGTGGTTAAATTCAGGGTGCAGCCAAATCAAAAGCAAACAATAGCCAAGTGTTGCACTCAACAGAAGGAGGCAACGTGAATGAGAAAGCATATTAAAACTAAAGACATCATCAACTTCACGATTAAGCAACAAAATACATCAGATATTTTAGAAACCTTAACCAAAGAGTCGGAAAAGTAAGGAAGAAAAGCATGAAGATTAAAACATTACAATTTGTGTCTCTTGCAAATCTCATTCTTTGTTTCTTCGGTGACAGCCATGTAATTCTTAATAGGCTTCTTGATTAAAACTTTGGAGGCATATATTAATCTTTTAGGGCTGCCATTACAGAGTACCACAGACTGGATGTCTTAAACAGTGGATGTTAATTTTCTCACAGTTCTAGAAGCCAGAAGTCTGAGATCTAGGTGCCAGCATAATTGGTTCCTACTGAGGATTATGTGGGAAGGATCCTTCCAGACCTCTCTCTTTAGCTTGTAGATGGTTGTCTTCTCCTTGTGTCTTCGTGTTGTTTCCCCTTTGTTTGTGCCTGTATTCAAATTTTCTTATAAAGACAACAGTCATATTAAATTATGGCCCACGTAATTGACTCGTTTTAACTTAATCACTCAAGTAAAGACTCTATCTCCAAAAGCAGTCACATTCTGAGGTACTGTGGGTTAGGACTTAAACATATGAATTATTGGGGAGGGGGGCACAGTTCAAACCATAACATTTTACCCTCTAACTCCCCAAATTCACATCCTTCTCATATCCAAAGTAAGTTTACCCTATCCCCAAAGTCACCAAATTCTGGTCTCATTCTATCAAGTCTTAATCCAAAATCTCGTCTGAAATATCACCTAAATCAGGTCTGGGTAAGACTTGAGTTATGATTCATCCTGAGCTGTGAACCTGTGAAACCAGACAATAAATTATGTGCTTCCAAAATGTAATAGTTGGACAGGCATAGGATAGACAATCCCATTCCAGAAGAGATAAATCATAAAGAAAAAAGGGATCACAGTTTCCAAACAAGTCTGAAACATAGCAGGGCAAATACACTATTAGATTTTTTATTCTTTATGGACAATTTTTAGAGTAGTTTAAGGTTCAGCAAAATTGAGAAGGAGGTAGACAGATTTCCCCTATACTTTCTGTCCCCACACATACATAATCTCCCCAATTATCAATACCCCTCACCAGAGTAGTACATTTGTTACCATTTATAAGCCTATACAGATACATCATATTCACTCAGATTTATAGTGTATATTATGGTCCACTCTTGGTGATGTTCATTCTTTGGGTTTGGACAGATTTATAATGACATGTATTCACCATTATAGTATCATACAAAATAGTTTTAGTGCCCTAAAAATGCTCTGTGCTCACCTATTCATCCCTCTTCCCCAACCAATCCCCAACAACCACTGATTTTTTTTTTTACTGTCTCCATATTTTTCCCTCTTCCAAAATACATTAGAGTTGAAATCATACAGTATATAGCCTTTTCAGATTGACTTTCTTCATTTAGTAATAATACATTTATGTTTCGTCCATGTCTTTTCATGTCTTGATAGCTCATTTCTGTTTAGCACTAAATAATATTCCATTTTCAATGTACCACAGTTTATTTATCCATTCACATTCTTTAGGACATCTTGGTTTCCTCCAAGTTTTGGCAATTATAAATAAGGCTGTGATAAACATTTGTGTGCAGGTTTTTGTGTGGCCATAAATTTTCCACTCCATTAGGTAAATATAAAGGAGCATGCTCACTGAATCATATGGCAAGAGTATGTTCAGTATTAAAAAACACCATCAAACTGCCTTCCAAAGTGACATTACCATTTTGCATTCCCACCAGCAATGAATAAGAGTTCCTGTTGCTCCACATCCTTGCCAGTATTTGGTGTTGTCAGTGTTCCTGATTTTGGCCATTCTAATAGGTGTGTAGTAGTATCTCATTGTTGTTTTAATTTGCATTTCGTTGATGACATTTCATATGATTTTTGTCAACTGTATATCTTCTTTGGTTAGGTCACTGGCCCATTGTTTTAATGGTGTTGTTTATTATTACTGAATTTTAGAGTTCTTCGCATATTTTTATAACAGTCCTTTATCAGCTGTGTCTTTCACAAATACATTCTCCCGGTCTGTGGTTTGCCTCTTCATTTTCTTGACATTTTCTTTCACAGAGCAGATGCTTTCAATTTTAATGAAGTCCAGCTTATCAATTATTTCTTTGCTTTTTGGCCTAGAAACTCTTTCAGAAAGAAAGATAATATCATCTTGAGGTTCGTCTCATTTGTTCTCCTTCTGTCAAGGATCACAGTTCTGTACTACTTTTGTCCAATTTCTGAATACACTTATGTCACATATTTTATGAAGCTTTCTTTTCATGTTCAATGAAAGCTTCACTCCATAAATTTTAGTCCCACCTATCCTAGTTGTCTAGAAAGAGAAGGATTTGGAAATCACTGCCTTTGGCAAGTCAAAACCCCTCCCCAATTTTATCAGTTCTTCATCTTTTAAGACCTTTTGCACTGACTTGATTTTATTCATTAGGTCATCATTGGTTTGAACACTTGCAAATAAAGAGCATGATATTGATTGTCCCATGTAAAGATGGGAGAGAAGCAAGAGCAGAAAAGGAGTATCTCTTTTCATGTTTTTCTCCCACAAATGGACCAGAAACCTCTTGCGCAAGATTAATACTACTGGTCTACTTATATACTAGTTTGACAGAACTCTCCACTCACTATTTTCTTCTTATTTTGATCCCACCACCTTACTTCCTGTAGTTCTCTGGGACCTAGTGGAATGAGTCAACCATGCATTCTGTCACAGCAGGAACCTGAAACAAAACTGAATTAATGAATGACAACTCCTACCCACAAGTGTCTGTCTGCACGCTATGCTTGCTCTTTTCAAAATTAACACCTCCCACACCTCAGAAGCATTCTCAGTTCTTCCATTCCTGTTCTGTGCCACAGAGGCTTACCCCAAGACATTGCATTTCTTAGGCTCCTAAGAGTGTGTGTATGCTGTGTATGTTCCTGTGTATGCTACTGTGTTCAGCCAATGGGAGACACTGATAGGAGATAGGAAGGAGAGAGACAATGAGAGGTTGGGATAGTTCTCCTCTTTCTCTCTGCTCTGGGCCATGTTTACACAGTGGCTGAATCACTTTTGGACTAATTTTATTTTCTATTGACCACTAGTCAATGGTTCCATCTCTCCCTGGATTCCAAAAGCATAATTTCCCACATTTATTTCTTTAGTCTTAGGGGTAATAACAACTTTTAGCTATTGCTAGTCTAGTTTTGCTTCAACATCCCTTATTGGGTGACATAACTTTTCCCACATGTCTGAAAGTTGTTCTTTTACTGTAACTATACTCTCTCGAATTATCTGCATGGGTTTCTATTTTCTAATGGGACCATGACAGATACTTATACGTCATGTAAGGTTCTATTTTTAAAAGGGGTTAAGAAAGCAGAAGCCTGTTTTTGGTAGACTTAGAGAAAGAACACTGTGGCAGGGAACCATGGTTATGTCCTTAAGTGATTCTGAGGTTCTGGTTGCAGTTCACTAATCTCCTTTATGCTTTTTATTTGTTTTAACTCAACCCACTTATTCACTCTTCAAGAGATTTGCATTAGCTGTGCCTTCTACCTTCATCATTTTTTTTCTAGGTTTTTTTTTTGGTTGTTTTTTTTTTTTTTTGGTACGCGGGCCTCTCACTGTTGTGGCCTCTCCCGTTGCGGAGCACAGGCTCCGGATGCACAGGCCCAGCGGCCATGGCTCACGGGCCCAGCCACTCCGCGGCATGTGGGATCTTCCCGGACCGGGGCACAAACCCGTGTCCCCTGCATCGGCAGGCGGACTCTCAACCACTGCGCCACCAGGGAAGCCCTTTTTGGTTGTTTTGTTTTTGTTTTTGTGGCTAGCTCCCCTTCATCCTTAGGTTTCAGGTCAGATCATTTTCTCAGGAAAGCCTTCCCTGATCCTTCTATATACAGAAGCATCTACCCCTGTCATTCTCTACTACATACACCTGTTCATTTTCTTATCTCATTTATAATTTCCTTCCTTTTCCATTTGTGTTTCCTTATTTATTAGTCATCTCTCATTATCTTTTGAAGATGCATAGTTCATGAGAGCAGAGTCCTTCCTTTATGTTCTTATTGAACATTAAATTCCTAGCATCTAAAATGTAGAGCCAGCCACATACTCATTGTTCAGTGAGAACAGTAATGCTTCAGGGAACAAGGAAATAAAATGTTTGAGAAAGACAGTTATTCCCAACCCATGCTTATATTTTGGGAAGAAACTCTTTAAGTATTATCTGCTTTAAGAGCATCAGAAAACTGTTTATGTCCTTTATTAGTGACAGTGAGGCTCCTTTAAGTGGCAAAGAAGACAAGAATCTGCAGGCTGAACCACAGGTGTGAAGACAAGAAAATCTGCTATTGATGTTAATGTAATGTTAGCATCATTTATACCCACAGTTTGGTGAAATATGAAGGCATGAATTGCACACTCTTAAATGTTAATTTTGGCATCCAGTTTAAATAAAAATAGGATAACTTTAAGGCCCATTAATTTTATTCATGTATAATTTCTGCCCATTCTAATCATGATATCCAAAATTTACATACAGATTTTAGATTGCATTATTTAAGTGAATTTTCCTTATTAGAACTCGGATAAAATACTTATATTCCTTTTCTCAGAATAAGTAACAAGTAGAATTAGAAATACCTCTTTATGCTGGGTACAGACCTTCGAAACAGAGATGAATAGTCTCTCTGTTATCTAGTCCCTGAGCTCTATTTAAAATGATCAGATGTACGTATGATCACAGAAAATCTCCAGTGAGGTTTTGTAGTCCATCAGTGCAAAAAATCAGCATTTTTTCAATTAGCATAAAAGACTGAGTGGCTGCACAAATTTATCTAGTACGAGGAAGATGACTGAATTAGTAAGAAAGCTGGTCTCTTGTGGGGGAAGCCAGCTCAGTAGATGATATTAACTTCTTTTTTTTTTTCTATTTTCATATCACTGCATAGTGAATTGGATAAGTGAGTTGAGATATTGAAACAAACCCATACTAAAGGTATTTGTCTAATGAAATTTAAAACTGGAATGTACCTGAATAGTACTTTTATTCTTTCTCTCACCTTGAATATGCTATAAAATGGGCTGTGCCTCCGTATTCTATATTAAGAAGTAGGATTTAGTGGGAAAAGTGCTAAGGGATTTGGATAAGAAGTTCCGTAGTTTGACATACTCTATTTTCATTGCCAGGTCAACACAGTTATACTGTGCATGCAATCCTGGTAGACTTACAAGGACAATTTAATGATTACATCTTAAATGTTATATCCAGAAGGATTTATAAGTGGTGCTAAAACTGGGCCTCTGTAATACATCCATAACTTACATTCATATAGGCGATTAGAAAACCACCGCTGTCCTGAATAGCTGTCTTTTAGAAAATAGCAACTAGAAGACTTTTTTTGTCAGGCTTTCTCTTTGCCCAAGTAATAAAATTCACAAGCAGCTTTTTTATGCGCTGCCATTAATAGCCCTTTAAGTTTCATATAGAATCTCCATTTTTCCCCTATTTTCCTCTCACAGTACCCAGGTAAATTTCCCCTGCAGTTGTTTCTCACTATTTCTCTATCTATGCTCCTTGTATTTTAGTACCACTGAAAAATGAAAAATTGTTGTTAGCTTTACCCACTCCTCTTTTTACTCTAGATTAGAACAGGGATACTCACACACAAAGATTATGGTGATCCAATACACACAATTCTCAGCAGTGAACAATAGGAACAGTTTTAGTAGGAAGACCATCAAGGAAGTTTGGCAGCACAAAGCCATGAAGGCCATACAAGAGAAGCCATCAATGAGAAGATGAAAGGAGGAAACTGGAAAATTTGGCGGATATATGGACGATGAAATCATTATAATACAATGGGAACTCACTTGAATGGTGGGAATTAGCATTTGAGAGATGCTGTAGAAGGTACAGTGAACCAATCATAACCCCTGGATATGGAATGAATGGCATATTTGGTAGGAGAGGTAGATAATGAGATTAAGTTGAGGAGGAGATGAAGTATTTGAGGGCGATACAATGCTAATTCCTATCCATTCAAATGAGTCTCCAAATTTCACCTTGTATTTTCCTAAGGCAATCAATAAGGAAATGAAGACTGAAGGAGGATGGGTATGATGCATTAGTGAGAGTTCAGTTAGAAAAACAGAAGCTACCCTAGCTACTTAACAGAGAGAATTCAATGTAAGAAATTCATTAAACAGATATTGGAGAACTTAAACAAAACAGGACATAATGAAGCAAGTAGGAGTAATAAATGAGAAAATGGGTATTGCCTTCAGAGATGGGGGAAAACGTTGGAGTTTTCAGAACCTGGAGGCCAAGAGTAGAATCCACATATATCTGAGAATCAGACACGTGAAAGGGAGCGCCAGCCACTACGGCAGTAAACCAGGAGTCGTCTTGTAGACAACCGTTCAGACCTCAGAACAACTCATGACTTCAGGAGCTGAAAATAAGGGTGCCACAGAGCCACGGCTGAGACCTTCTAAGGAGATGGCATCATCTGTTGGTGCTGGCATCTTATTTGTTCAGAGGAGAGCTCTTGCAGAGCTGGTAGTGATCCTATTGTTATTAACTCCCTGGGGGTGGTTGTGGTATGGGGCTGGGAAGGGGGGGTGAGGAGGATGGTCTGGAAAGAGCAAAATTGTGCTGGAAATTGGAAACCATTGCTGCAGCCAGGGTGAAGCAGCACTGATGAAGTGACTGTGATAGGGACAACCAGCAAACTGAAATCAGCAAGTCCCCTCTTTCTCCCTCCAGGGCCTGTATTGAAAGAGCCTAAGAGGACTCTATCCACATGACAAAGAATTATAGACTATAGAGTCCCCACCCCAGCACCAAAAAGTGGAGTGTAAAAGTATGGATTTAAAGCTGAGTCAAATAGCTTCATAACCAGCATGACTAGGACACATAATTTCAAACTCTGATTAGGACTCCTAACCCTGAGAAATGTCCTTTATGGCTCAGTGTGTGAAAGAGAGAAAGCAACATTGGGCTTTATAGCTGCAGAGAGAGTCAGCTAAAGTAGTGATCATTAAGCACAAAATAAACTAATATAATAATGGACTTCACCGTGAGCTACTTTATAAGCCCATCTTTAAAACCTGCTCTCCCTAAAAGGGATGGGGGCAGAGGCAGACAGTAAAACCTGAGGAGTGATAGTGATAGACTAAGGATGGCCACACATTGCTGACTACTCCATCCATAGCTAGACTGTTCCCCTCCCTTGAATCTGGGCTGGCCTTAACGATTTGACCAACCAAATGCATCAGCAGTGACATTCTCGGACATTTGAAGCAAGGACATAAGACTCTTTCTAGTTTCCACCCAGGCCTCACTGTCTCAGGGATCTCTGAGCCATCATGTAAGAAGTCTGACTACAACACTGGAGAGGCTTCTTGGAGGTCCTCTGCCGAGGCACGAAACATCTCGCATCCTCCTGACCAGCCCCTTGGCCCGCTGAAAGACAACTCGGTGACATCTATTGACAGCACGTGGAATGCCTGAATTCATGACCCACAACCTGATGAGACAGAATAAAATGATCATTGTTCTAAGCTAGTAGAATAAAATGATCATTGTTTTAAATTTTAAGCTAGTAAATTTGGGGATAGTTTGTTATGCAGCAATAGATGGTGGGACAGATATACATAAGATCGGAGATATGCAGAATTTCTGTGAGAGATTTTTGAGGCAACATATGCAGTATAGAGTGCTAGGTTTCCAGTTTACTGCAAACAGCCTTTTCCACATTATTCTTAAAAGGAGAGCAGACACTAAAATGGGAGGAAATGATAGAAAGCAAGTGGCATACAGTAAATAAAAGAAACCCAAAGAAAAAATAACATAAAAGTACTGTCAGGGGAAAATGGGCTCAGAATCAAGAGAGAAATGTGAGGCACTAAAACGGCAGAAAGAATAGGAAAAACAATGTAAAAACTGAAAGTAATTGTCTAATTTTTTAAGATACAGAATGAAAGGCTTCTGATTTATTGTAGGATAAAAACATTTGTGGAAGACCAATATTTCTGGAAGAAACAACTTCAAAATTGGGATAATGATTTTTTTTTTAAATCTATGTTGTGGCATCAGAAATTGGAGCCAACAAGGACTAGAGGGGCAGAGATCACAAGGTGGGGATGACTTACGAGAAGCAGCTGATGATCTACAGCTTTTTACCTGGAAACAACTGGTGATACAGAAACTGCAGGGTGAGAGATTTAATATAAGCCTAAAAGGTCTAAGTGGAGGAGGGATTTTTTTTTTTTTTCCAGTCTTACAGTTCAAGGAAGATAGATTAAAACATAGGATCTTTCCATAGTGACTCCTCTTGCTGGTTTGAAGAAGTAAGCCACCATGTGGCAAGGAACTGTAATGGAATAGTACTCAACCATAAAAAGAATGAGATTTTGCAACAACGTGGATGAACTTGGAGGGTATTTTGCTTAGTGAAAAAAAAGTCAGACAGATAAAGACAAATACTGCATGTTTTCACTTGTATATGGAATCTAAAAATAAAGCAAATGAATTAATATTACAAAATCAAAATAGACTGATATATACAGAGAACAAACTAGTGGTTACCAGTGAGGAGAGGGGGAGAGAGAGGGGGAGGATAGGAGAAGGGGATTAAGAGATACGTAATACTAGGTATAAAATAAATAAGATACAAGAATGTAATAAACAGCACAGGACATATAGCCAATATTTTATAATAACCGTATATGGAGTATAATCTATAAAAATATTCAATCACTATGTTGTACACCTAAACTAATATAACTTTATAAATCAACTATACTTCAATAGAAAAAGTAAAACTAAATTAAAGTAAGTAAATCAAACAGTAGATAAAAAGGAGGAGGTCAGAGCCTAGAATTAGGAATAAGCCTCCCAATAGCCACATAAACTTGGAGGAGTACCCCAGGCTATAGAAGGGAACTGAGCCAACACCTTGACTGAAGCCTTGTCAGACCCTAAGCAGTAGGAAGACAACTGCTCAAAATAAACAAACAAATAATACCAAAAAATAAAAGAAAAAATGCAACTCCCTTGTTATTGACCAGGACTTTCAAGGAATTTTTATTCTAAACTGCAACCCCGGGAATGTAGCTTAAAGATTAGAATAAAAAGAGTGATATACAGTGAATCATAAATGCACTCATTTGATCCTCATCTCACCTTAAATTTACAATTTCTTAAACTTTCAGGATAGAAAAGAAAATATTCACAATTGGCTTGGGATCTACTGATTAATATATTTACCTAATGATACTAGTATACCAAGGAGAATA
The DNA here is from genome assembly GCF_003676395.1 of Aethalodelphis obliquidens. Lineage (NCBI taxonomy): Eukaryota > Metazoa > Chordata > Mammalia > Artiodactyla > Delphinidae > Aethalodelphis > Aethalodelphis obliquidens. The sequence continues at coordinate 54,869,528 of NW_020837947.1, read as the reverse complement.
TGTATTACCACGTCTTCATATGTAATTCTTCAAATATAATCACTCTGCATTCACATAAAACATTCTATTTATATTAATGCCATCTTTTAAAAATGACTGTGTTTATTTTTCGTGCTTATACTATTTCTGATGGTTGCTAATTTCCTCAAATACTGTTTTCATTACAACATGAAAAAATATGTAGTTACTAGCAGAAGTGATTTTACTAGGATTTTAAATATGTTCTGAAGTGACAAGATTATTTAAATGAATGAAGAAAGCAGATGAATTAAAAGCTTTGGTAGTTTATACCATCAACTGATTTCAGTATCAAAATTAAACACAGAAGAATGGATAATATAAGATTATACCTGTTGGTGTTTTCTATCTAATGTCAATCCTGAAATATATTTTTCATCATGAAATATTTCAAGCTTTTCAACCAACATATTCAGATGATTACCCCTTAGATAACTGTTACCACTTTACCACAGTAAGGTTATCACCTTCCATGTTGGTCAAATCCAGAAAGAAAAATGAGAAAATGCTGGAAGAATAATTAGAAAGAGAAATATTCTCTTGCTTTTCTCTTTGATAGTTGCCTGAGATATGCTGAGGAGCATGTTGTCAGCTGCCAGTGATTGGAATTTGGGGAGTACTTTAGAGTCAGCGATGATCATCTCAGCAATAATTTCCAATTTTCATCATTTACACGTTTATTTCTATATTCAGAAACAGCAATTTTTGAAGGAAAAAATATTTCTGTGGAGTTAATATCATGGAAAATGTCAAACTTAGCCAAACTAATAAATTTCTGTATATAGACTAAATCTAATTTTCCCTAATTTCTTTTTACACGACTGTAGTATATAAGTTAATTACATTATGAGAATGGTCAGGGAAAAGAATATGGGGTTGAGGAAAAAACAAAAACAAGAGAGGGCATTCCCTAGGAACACCTAGGTAATATCATTTGAGGGATAACCAACTTTTCTAGAAGATTAAACTACTTAGCTGGGATAACAGTGACACACTGTAAGCCAGAAATTAAAAGCAAGGGAAATGGCTAGTCATCAGAGTGGTCATAACATAAGTGGGAATTCTGAGCAGACTAGTACAGAGCAAAGTTTGGGTCATGGTCATGAGTCAAGAATTTAGTTTGTCAACTGTCAAAATGGTTGGAGTTGAAGTAGTTACTTACTAGCACCAAAGCAAACTTAAAAACTTTTGGATGTCTTTTTTTTTTTTTAACTTCAATAACATAACATATATTTTTCTGGTATTCCATTAGAGAAGTCTGTAGGAAATCAATCTGATTATTGTATTGAGGCTCATTTAACTTAGCAAGAAAGTCATTATTTAAGAAGTTGAGTGAAGCCCGAAGTACACTTCTCTGGGACCCCTTAATCAACCTATGACACAGAACAAAATGCGACCCAAACAAAATCTGGCACCTCATGCACTCCACACATTTTTAACATGGTAATGAAATACTTAACAGCACTCATTTTATGCCACTTCAACAATTACTACCTGGATGATACTGTTCGGTATAGGTCAGATTGAGTCTAAGCTGTTGCATGGTCGTTTTTGTTGTGAATGCCTGTTTGAATTAATTGGCAAGATATTAATATTTTGAAGACCAAATTTTTTTTTCATAATCAGTCTTTGCAGTATTATTGAAAAACATTCAATTCTGTAGAGGACACAAACAAAACAAATAAAACAAAAAGTGGTATTATACTCCTAAAAATGCTAATTATACATATTAGATGATCTAATAGCTTGTGATATGTAGGCAGAATTCATAAGATATATGAAATACAGAGAATAAATCAGAAACTTATGATTTACTCATTAAAGATAGAAAAAATGGAATATATGGTTAAAAGGATAGAGCAAACAAGAATGTTACCTACAGATAGGGTTCGAAAGACCTCATCTTAAGGTATACATTTTATTAATTCCAGATTAGTAGCTATATCATCCCTAAATTGCACCTCCCTCTACTGGTGACAACTGGTATGATCTCATTCTGGTCCCATGTGTTATTCCCCAGAAACAGATAAGAAGCGTGACTATCATCAAGTTATCTGGGGAGATACAACTGTGGCAAGGAATAGTTGGCCCTGAGTCACTCTGATGGAGTGAGTATGTGTCTGCTGTGTGTGTCTTCTGTCTGCTTCATCCATAACTCTGGTCTTGTACACATATGATCAGAAGGGAAATCTGATGTGGCAGAGAGAGAGAGAGAGAGAGAGAGAGAGAGAATATATAAGGTTGGTTAACACAGGATTAAGTTAGAGTGTTCTTTCTATCCCCTTTCACCCTGTCCTACGTTTTAGCCAACGACTTATCTTCCCTTTTGTTCCTTGCTGTATTTTATGTAATGTAATAAGCCATATGATCTCTGCATCTTAATTTGGTCTTGACCCCATCTCTGGAATAATGTGCTTGGTAATGTACTTGGAGGCTACCGCAACATCAAGTAACTTTTTGAATGACATTTCAGTTGTCCACCAGAGTAAAAGGAGCTCTAAAAGGAATGTCATTTTCATCTTCTAGACTTTTGAAACAACCTCCTTCAAATATTCAATATCTATTTACCAAGGAAAATTGAAAATGAAATTGCCATTTGGATAGTAAACCTTTATAGGTAGACTTATATATTTATGGCTGATTGGACAGCTTGTCTTAAAATGCCACAGGACATAAGAATTGTCACTTGTAGAAATATTTCGGAAGAGAAAACTATTATTAGTATATTCTGCAAGGTCATGGTGGGTAGCACTGTATAATTTTTTATTGGAATAATACTGCCTTTCTGAATATTGAACATAATGCATGTCAGTCACCATGGCATATTATAATTAGGCACATTTATTTTTTAAAAAAGTTGATATAGAGCATGTTTCTACTGTGACAATATTTTATAAAACATAGACATTTGATGGGAAAAAGTTATTTTTATATTTTGCATGAATCCAGCCTTATCTTTCATCATAATCAAGATTTAAGCAAAGAAAACCAAAATACTGCCTACTAGTTTTTGATATGAATATAGGTTTATACAATTTGTTCTAACTTTTCTTAACAATACTAAAATTCATGTTAACCTTCAAAACTGGATATAAAAATGACCCTTGACTTCATTATAAAATTATGATTGATTGAGCTCATGAGCTACAAAAAGAAAAATGTAATATATTACATAGTGTTTGGAGAAATCTGGGTTGATTTTTAAGTTGTGATTAAAGAAAGGAGCTGCATTACTTGAGTCAACCGAGAACTTCAGAATGGCATGTGAGAAAATCTAAAGACGTTTAATATATTTAAATTACAATAAAATGGAATAAAAATTAGTCATATCATATGTGAACTCTGCTTAATGATTTCCCATAGGTGAAATCCATTTCTTTTAACACAGTAAATGTCAAACTAAATGTACATTCGTATGTATGTGTGTATTCATATGTGCACACATGTGGTGTGCTACTCTGCTTAATGTAGAGACAAATGACTTACCCAAATGTCCCCTTTAATTCTGGTATTTTTACAAATACTCCCTACATTACTTCTGCTTAATATGTCAAAGAGATGCTCGATACTGTCCATAATGTGTCCTTGAAAATTATAAAATCCTGTGCAAAATTGCTAGATTTATTAAGAGATGCTTTTGGTAAGACATGTAGAGCCCTCAGACAGCGTATTTTCAGAATTGGGCTGAGCTGCTTACTCCTAAAGTCACACTCACATGAGGAATTCTCAAACTATCCGGAGCAATTTTTGTTAAATTGTAATTCCCTGTAATTCCCTTCATGATGTGAAGAGATAAATTTGAGCCGTTATGGATATAGAGCTGACCACCAAAGCCCCGGTCTTGGGGAAAGGACAGGCTGAGGGATGTGGGACCAGCTTTATTTCCTCAGTGGATGTTGTAGTGTGCTTGGGGATGAATCACCGCTTCCTTCCACTTCTCCTCTCCCTCACGAAAGTCAGGTCTGAAGCACAACAGGTGAGACTAGATCTTTTCATCTGTCCACTGCTATGGGGAGTGGAGGGGAGCACAGTCTATGAGGAAGAGCTATCTTAAAGCTGTCTTACATTCAGTGTACGAACTTTGTACCTAAACAGGCCTGAGTCCAAAATGACAGCTTTAAATAACCAGTTGTTCTAGTTCATAAGACAGTTAATTCTCAGTAAGAGACTCTCTCAAAGGTGCTGAGCGATAAACCAGTCACAATATCTGCTACCCCGGAATTAACTCTCATTCTTAATCCCAGATGATTAGATCACCTCCAGAGATGACGGATTTAAACACTTAAAAACAAAACAACAAGAACCAGAAGGAAAAAATAAACAAACAATAAAAGGTGTGGTTATGTTCTTTATCCAGAATAATGTGTGCTTATTCTAATTCAGTATTATTTAATAAATAAGATGAAATACTTGGAAAGGTTTACAATCAACCACCCGTTTCCCCAACTCCCCCCCAAAAATAAAAAGAAAAATCCAAAATGGGGAGACCTGATAGAAAGAGCTATACCAGACTGAGGGAGAACATAATCAGGGAAAAATTCACCCTTCTTCTAAAATACTTTGGATTATTGTCCTTATATGTGTATTAAAAGGGAAATGAAGAAGGTAATTCTACCCAGAAAAGAAAGATATGCTTCAGGTATATAAACTAGAAATCACTGTTAATTTAGCTCACTAACCAGAAGAAAGTATGCACAAACACACAAATTCACTTTTTTTAAACTTCTAATGGATTGCTATGTTATTAAATTTATAGGTAAGTCATTGGTTATTTTTAAGTTATTATGCATATTCCTATAGAGTTTATCAGGAGAACCATACTTTATGTTAGCTCATATATAGCATTGTTTAAAAACATTATTATAGTCTTAGGAGATAAGTTAATCTATAATTTTTGATAAAAATGTTCTCAACAAAGAGAGCAATGGAAATTCAGATGCATTATGGCAGGGGTGCATCCTCATTTAGTGAGGAAAACTTTGAGGTTATTTACCTTATTTCTGAAGTTGCCTAATTTTTAACACAACTTTTAGGTATTCATTATTAAAAAGTTTATAAATTATGAATACAAATTCTGTAAAAAGGTGAACTTTCATTTAAAATTAGAAAATGTTATGACAAATTATTTTTTTAGAAATATATAACCATAGCAACGCACATAGAAAGGACTTATGTAAGAGTGTCACCCTAAAGCTTAAGTATTTGACGGTCAATCTGTAGGTGACAGCCAGCAAGGTTAATAACAATCTCAGTCCTACAACCGCAAGAAACCGCATTCCACCAGTGCCCTGAATGAATGAGGAAACTGATTTCCCGAGTCTCCAGAAAGAAATGCAGCAGTGATTAAACCCTAATTTTAGAGTGAAATTGGTATAGGACTTCTGACTTACAGCATTGTTATATAATAATTTGTGTCATCTTAAGCTGTTGAATATATGGTAATTTGTTATGACAGCAAGAAACCAAAATTAAATGCCCAGGAAATTATATATGACAAATTAAAATTTGATTTGTGATCAATATTTTTAATAATGTTAAATTAAAACACTAAAGAATAAAACTACAACTTAACAAAATTAAAATATCTATTAACACACTCATAAAATATGCATCAGAATTTCAATTTTTTTAATAGAATATTTACACTATACATTGTATATATGGTGTATAAACCATTTTGTTCTCTTTGACATAAAACACATTTTTGTCATAGTTTTTGGAAAGAAAGCTTCCTTTTACATTTTTAAATGTTTTACTCTTGTGTAAAACAACCTTAACCCATAATACAGAACCTTGAAATGGAGAGTTTATTTAAGAAGACTTTTGGGCGGATTATGCCACGTTGTTGCTCAAGGTACTGTATCAGTGTAGAGTACTAGGAGTCCTAAAAATAGTTTCATCCTTAAATTTTTTTAAAAAAGGTAATAAAGTAAAGGCAAGTAAAATGTTAAATTTCTTTTTTTTCCTTAGACAAAGGAGGAAGGAGAGAGGTAGGTAGTTTCTAACATGTTTTGAGCCCTAATATATTTCAGCCCTTTTAGTGAGCTGTTAAAATGCCACCTAATTCGTCACAGTATGTTCAGGTATGCATTTTATAGAGAAAACAGATTCAGAATGCTCACATAACTTGCCAAGGTCGCAGACCTCATACTTGATGGGAATGAAGCAGTGGAAGCAATCCAGGTTGGTTTAACTTGCTAACCTATGCTCAGTCTCCCTGCTAAGATGATTGATTTCTGAGAAAATATGTAGAAAATTGAATAAAGTATCAATGCAAGAAATTCTCAGTTGCTCAAAGAAATAGAGGAAGAACAAGTCAGGATAGCTGAACTTCATATTTATTCCCTAAATTTAATTTTCTACTAATAACTTCTGGTCTTCCAGACTTCTGGTCTTATTCAAGGCACAGAAGGAATTTGGTTTAATCTTCTTCCCTAGCCCCTTACCACAGAGATGGAGGTGTTAATGAGCAGTGAAATGGCCTAAAGGCAGACATCAGGAAGCAGGAGGGAAAGAAGCAAGGGGCCTGGATAATCTAACCAAAAAATCAGTCCTTTAAATATTCAAAATACCATAGTTTTTGACACTATCTGTATCTTATTGCCTGAGCTAAAAAAAGAAATTGAAGTACGATTTATAGTTTTAAGCCTCATCAACTAGGAAGTCAAGTTAGACTTTCATTAATCACTCAGGCAAGAATAAAGATGTATCCACAGTTCTCTGCAGGCTTTTAGAGTCAAAAGCAGTCACTGCAAGCATCTGCAGCATTCCACTTCCTTCCTTTCTCCCTTCCATCTTCCTTCCCTCTCTCCCTCTCCCTTTCTCAGAGTGCACATGTGATGGAAGAGCCCTGAAACTTGAATCCTCCTCCTTCCCCCTATCCCTCCATCCTCCCCTCACTTCATTCCATTTTTGTGCTTTCTTGTTCTCTTTATTCATTTTTTCTTTTTAATCCTGGCCCTCAGTTAAGAAACATTCATCTGTTTTTATGTGTCTTAAATCATCTGAATATCATAATCTAAAGTGTTCTTCTTTCCTTGTTATTATGAAATTGACATTTCTACCCTTCATAACTATTACCATTCATCCTCCCAATCTCCCCTCAACCTTGTTTAGCTAAATAGTAACAAGTAGTTTGGGGTAATGTTAGTCTAAATCTTTGCTATAATTTATTGATGTGATTGTAACACACACTCATGCACATTTATAATTTTTTGTCATCCCTAGTCCTTTTTGCAAAGAGCAATACAGAACAAAAGCTTTTCCACTCTGTGTATTTTAAAAAGCTGTTCTTGGTTGCTAGCTTCAGTTACTGTAGTCAGGACCTTGGGCCATGTGTGATTGCCTTTCTCTCACAGTATGCTCTAATCTATCCTTCTGCTACATTTATTAGTTTTTCTAGATCTTGAATCAAACTATTAAATAACAATATGCTATATTATGAATGTTATTTAACTGGAAAGAAAATAGATACATGTCAAATAAAGACATTTCATTTTTACATTGAAAAATACTTCCTTGGGTCAATTTACTAGGTGATTTAAATGATCAATTTCACTCTATTAACATTAGTTTTCTTATATTTTTGCTCTGTGGAAGGTATCATCGAAATTGCAGTAACAAATCTATTATGCTATGATGACAAATGATAGGAGGCATTGCAGTTGATCATCATATGAGGGGGTCTGTCATGTGAAAAATTACACTGATGCAATGGTAGCCTCCACATCTGCTCCCAACCAGGCTATCCCAGAGGTCATGGAACAGAAAAGGCTCACTGAGCAAATTAAGATGCATTAATCACAAGGTTTACTGAATGAACTTAAAAGTTGTAGCAAAAATCTAAAGGAGAGAGGAGAAAGGATAAGGTAACACACTGAGAACAGGTTGCACATGTGGTAGAAGTGGCTTCCAACCCAGGTCCTTGTTTCACCAGCCATATTCATGTATCCTGTCTCTCTCTCATACTTCAGCAGTACCCTCTGATGGTGAGGTTGAAAAAAAAAGGGTTTAGCAGATAGAAAGTGCCTGGAGCCAATACACACTTTCTATATGAGTCAGACACAGTGGCAAAAAATATCTGCTGATCAGTTATGGATTTTGTCATGTTAGGGCAATTGGGGCAGAAATGATACGGCCAGAATGGGGGTTTGCAAATGGACAACATAAGTATTGAGTGTCTTATGTGACTAATGTGTTTTCCTGTGTCATTATCAACCTGTTCTCCATGCGTCCCATTAAGTGTATCACGAACGTTTCCTACTTCTTAGTCCTTTATCCTTTTCTACCTATGTTCAGTACACATTTACTCTACTTACATAATTATATACATATATACTCTACTTACATTATTTATGTCCAGCACATCTCTCAGACTTCTTGCTTCTATACTTAGCTTTATCTATCATCCTAGTGTATTTACGTTTCTTATTTTTTATAGCAGAATAGAATATTCTTAAATAATACTATAGGTGCATATACAGAGCATACATTTTGAGGAATAGTATAAAGCTGGATGAAGACTAACATATATTTGTAGAAATCTCAGGAATATCTGATGAGTGAGGAAATCTTACCAAAAACACACGGAGAATTAAAGAAAAAATTTAAATATATATATATATATTTATATGCAAGTATGCCAGTTTACTAACTTAAGACCCAATGTTATTTAAGGCAAGTTTTTTCAGATAAACTAATATTGAGATTTAATAGAGTTACTCACAAATGTGTGTTTTTAAGCTCATCCTCTATCTAAATCTTTTTAAAATACTTTAGAAAGCAAAGAGCCATGTATGTCCTCTATTTGTGGTCCTCCTGTCTGTCAGGTGGGTTTACCATATAAAGTTTACCACCGGTCAGTCTGCTATGTTGTGAAAACTTCCTCCACACCTTTAATTCCAGGTATTTTTCTGCCCTTTCTGTACTACATATTTAGACAGGTTTGGCCTCAGGTACTGTCCACTCGCACCCACTCCTAACAGCACTATTGCCATCCAATTGAAGAAGAGAAAAATCCTCTACTCTTGTTTATTAGCAATATTACGGTGGTCACAAAGCAGACTATGATCGTTTTTTCAGTATCTTCCATATATCTCATTACTTTTGTTGTTATTCTGTTGTTGTTTTACCATTGCATCATTACCATATAACGATATTATCAACCCAACCCTACTCTGATGTTTGTGCTTATCTGAATAGCTCATACACCAAATATTCTCAACTGGAATATCTAATAATTATATGAGTTTATATAAGATGCAAAGAAGTGTTGGTCAAACGTAGAAGGGAGCACAGGTTTGGAATACATGTATCCAGGGTTCTCTCTTCAGTTGTTGATAAGCTGTATCAATACAGATAGTGGTGGCAACCTTTTGGGACTGAGCTTAGGGTGTAGCATTTTCCTTTATAACAGAAAGCAAGAGTAGAAATGTTATGGGATTGAAATCATTGTGAATAAACCAGAAAATCTCCTGATATTCTGTGTATATATGTTATAATATTTTGAACCTCTAAAACTTTAAGGCTAGTTCTATAATCTGTTCTTTATCAATTGGCCCTTTTTCAGTTTTTATGCATTATCATTTCCCTTTACTTTCTTAATGGGTTCACATGATTGGAGATTCTGTTGATTTACGTATTCAAGAAGTATTTAATTATGCATCTACTATGTGCCAGTCACAATTTTAGAGCTTGGGTATATAGAAAGGAATAAACACAAAGTACTTACCTGCACAGATCTTATATTCTAGTGGGAGGTACTGATTGATTGATTGATTAATAGATAAATGGAGAGAGAGAGGGAGAAAGAGAGAGATGTCTTTGGAGGTCACATCTGAGAAGACCTTGAGTGAAGTGAAAGAATAAACTTCAGGGTGGAGGAGTATTCTCCTTTGCAAAGACCCTGAGATGAGTGCCTGCATTGCCAATCAAGAAACATAAAGGTGGCCAGTGTGGCTGGAAAGCAGTGAAAAAATGTCAAGACCATATGAGAGTAGTCGGAGAGTAAGCCTTGGGTGAGATGGCAAAGCTTGCCAGGGCAACTTACAGATCATGGCAAGGTCTTTGGTGACATTCTGAGTATAAAGGCAATCCAGTGGAAGCCAAGAGGAGGGCAGTGGCACGATTTGAATTATAGTTCTGAAGGCTTAGTCTAGCCTGTTGTGTGAATAGCCTCTGATGGAGCAAGAGTAGACCACTAATGATGCAATCACAGAAGTTCAGTAATTGAGGGATAGCTATTCCTTGGAAGTAAGACATATATAGGGGTAGAGGTGATGAGAATGAGTCAAAGTTTGAGTGCATTTTGAAAGAGGAGTCAGCAAACCTTTCTACTTTTTGGATGTAGGCTTAATATAAAGAGAGAAAACACAAGGTTTACTGACAGTGAGTAAGGTTAAGTGTTAGAATGAAACATGGACTTTGTACTGTATGCATTAGCGACTTTGACAAGAGCAGAGTTAATGGGTTGATGAGGATGATAGCCCTAGTGGAATAAGATCAAGAGAGAACGGGATAAAAGGAAAAAAAAAATAACTAAATAGATACTGAAGTATCTTAGGGCCCCTCAAATAGCATTTTCTTTCCCACTTGGATTCTGAACAAGTTGAGAAATAAAACAAGGGTTATAGCAGATATAGAACCAAAACAGCATCTTTATTAATTCTAAAAGCTAAAGTGAACCATGTTATATCTGTTGGCCAGATAAGTTTCCTAGCTGAATCTCAGAATCATGCACAGACTCAGTCCTAGGTTGTCCTAGAAGGCCTTCTCCTGAAGGACCAGTGGAATGCAAGCATCTTGCAGACTGCTCATCTCCAAGAAGAAGAAAAAGGTAATTATGCTGAGTGTATTTACCAAATAAAATCATTTAGAACAGAGTAAAAATAGCAATAGAGTAAAAAAGGAAGAGAGAATCCAGAAATTACAGTAAGTAAAATATAGCAGAGGGAGGAACACTCCCAAACTCATTCTACAAGGCCACCATCACCATGATACCAAAACAAGACAAAGACGTCACAAAAAAAGAAAACTGCAGGGCAATATCACTGATGAACATAGATGCAAAAATCCTCAACAAAATACTAGCAAACAGAACCCAACAGAACATTAAAAGGATCATACACCATGATCAAGTGGGGTTTATCTCAGGAATGCAAGGATTCTTCCATATACACAAATCAATCAATGTGATACACCATATTAACAAACTGAAGGATAAAAACCATATAATCATCTCAATAGATGCAGAAAAAGCATTTGACAAAATTCGACACCCATTTATGATAAAAATTGTCCAGAAAGAGGGTATAGAGGGAACCTACCTCAACATAATAAAGGTCATATATGACAAACCCACAGCTACCATCGTTCTCGATGGTGAAAACCTGAAACCATTTCCACTAAGATCAGGAACAAGACAATATTGCCCACTCTCTCTGCTATTACTCAAAATAGTTTTGGAAGTTTTAACCACAGCAATCAGAGAAGAAAAGAAAATAAAAGGAATCCAAATTGAAAAGAAGTAAAACTGTTACTGTTTGCAGATGACATGATACTGTACATAGAGAATCCTAAAGATGCTATCAGAAAACTACTAGAGCTAATCAATGAATTTGGTAAAGTAGCAGGATACAAAATTAATGCACAGAAATCATTTGCATTCCTATACACTAACGACGAAAAATCTGAAAGAGAAATTAAGGAAACACTCCCATTTACCATTGCAACAAAAAGAATAAAATACCTAGGAATAAACCTACCTAAGGAGACAAAAGACCTGTATGCAGAAAACTATAAGACACTGATGAAAGAAATTAAAGACGATAAAAACAGATGGAGAGATATACCATGTTCTTGGATTGGGAGAATCAACATTGTGAAAATGACTCTACTACCCAAAGCAATCTACAGATTCGATGGAATCCCTATCAAACTACCAATGGCATTTTGCACAGAACTAGAACAAAAAATTTTACGATTTCTATGGACATACAAAAGACCCCAAATACCCAAAGCAATCTTGAGAAAAAAAAATGGAGCTGGAGGAATCAGGCTCCCAGACTTCAGACTATACTACAAAGCTACAGTAATCAAAGACAGTATGGTACTGGCACAAAAACAGAAATATAGTTCAATGGAACAGGATAGAAAGGCCAGAGGTAAACCACACACATATGGTCACCTTATCTTTGATAAAGGAACCAAGAATATACAATGGAGAAAACACAGCCTCTTTAATAAGTGTTTCTGGGAAAACTGAACAGCTACATGTAAAAGGATGAAATTAGAACACTCCCTAACACCATACACAAAAATAAACTTAAAATGGATTAATGACCTAAGTGTAAGGCCAGACACTCTAAAACTCTTAGAGGAAAGCATAGGCAGAACACTCTATGACCTAAATCACAGCAAGATTCTTTTTGACCCACGTCCTTGAGTAATGGAAATAAAAACAAAAGGGACCTAATGAAACTTAAAAACTTTTGCACATAAAGGAAACCATAAACGAGATGAAAAGTTAACCGTCAGAATGGGAGAAAATATTTGCAAACAAAACAACTGACAAAGGATTAATCTCCAAAATATCCAAGCAGCTCATGTAGCTCAATATCAAAAAAACAAACAACCCAATCCAAAAATGGGCAGAAGACCTAGGTAGACATTTCTCCAAAGAAGATATACAGATTGCCAACAAACACATGAAGGGATGCTCAACATCACTAATCATTAGAAAAATGCAAATCAAAACCACAGTGAGGTATCACCTCACACCGGTCAGAATGGCCATCATCAAAAAATCTGCAAACAATAAATGCTGAAGAGGGTGTGGATAAAAGGGAACCCTCTTGTACTGTTGGTGGGAACGTAAATTGATACAGCCACTATGGAGAACAGTATGGAGGGTCCTTAAAAAAGTAAAAATAGTACTACCATATGACCCCCCAATCCCACTACTGGGTATATACTGTGAGAAAACCATAATTCAAAAAGAATCATGTACCACAATGTTCACTGCAGCACTATTTACTATAGGTAGGACATGGAAGCAACCTAATTGTCCATCGACAGATGAATGGATAAAGGAGATGTGGCAAACATATACAGGAATATTAGCCAGCAATAAAAAGAAATGAAATTGAGTTATTTGTAGTGAGGTGGATGGAACTAGAGTCTGTCATACAGAGTGAAGTAAGTCAGAAAGAGAAAAACAAATACTGTATGCTAACACATATATATGGAATCTAAAAAAAAATAATAATAATGGTTCTGAAGAACCTGGGGCAAGACAGGATTAAAGGTGCAGATGTAGAGAATGGACTTGATGACACAGGGAGGGGTAAGGGTAGGCTGGGACGAAGTGAGAGAGTGTCATGGATATATATACACTACCAAATGTAAAATAGCTAGCTAGTGGGAAGCAGCCGCATAGCACAGGGAGATCAGCTCGGTGCTTTGTGACCACCTAGAGGGGTGAGATAGGGAGGGTAGGAGGGAGGCTCAAGAGAGAGGGGATTTGGGGATTATGTATACATACAGCTGATTCAGTTTGTTATACAGCAGAGACTAACACAATATTGTAAAGGAATTATACTCCAATAAAGATGTTAAAAAAAATGAATTGGTTTACTGTAAATCAGTAGTGAATATTTGGAAATTAAAAACACAGTACCATTTACATTAGCACCAAAACTTAAAATATTTAGGTATAAATATAGCAAATGAAATATATGTACAAGACCTATATAAGGAGAAATATAAAACTGATGAAAGGAACTGAAGACCTAAATAAATGAAGAGATACTCCTCATTCATGGAGAGCATTCCATGCATGTATTGAGGAAGACTCAATTTTTCCAAGATGTCAGTTCTTCCCAACTTGACCTATAATTCAACATAGTCTCAAGGAAAATCCCAGCAAGGTATTTGGTGATATCACCAATCTGATTCCAGAATTTATACAGAAAGGCAAAAGATCCAGTATAACACTGAAGAAAAAAACAAAGTCAGAAGACTGACACAACCTGTCTTCAAGAGTTACTATAAATCTACAGTCATAAATACTGTGATATTGGCAGAAAAATAGATGGAATAATGAAAGAAAAACAGAATAGAGAGCCCAGACATAGACCCATGCAAATATAGTCAGCTGATTTTTGACAAAGTAACAAAGACAACTGAATGGAGAAAGAATATTCCTTTCAACTATCCAGTTGAGCATTTGAATTCACTCATGCAAAAATAAAAAAAAAAAGAATTCTAGACATAGGTAGAAATTAAAATCTATAAAATGTTTTTGAGAACTTTGGGTCCATGAAATCTACTAACTGCCTCTCCACTATGTTAAAGTCACTAAATGATAAAAATGCTACTATTTAAATAGTTTTGTGTAATTTTAATTAAAAAAAAAAGCAGAAGATGGGTAACTCTTGGACCTACAAATCACCCATTTATGGTAAAAAGTTTTCAAGATTGTCAAATGATTATCTTCCCCACATTCTCTGGATAAGAATTTCATAGTAAAAAATAGATTATTTCTTCTCTTTTCTAACTTTACTCTTTTGGTGAAAAATGATTTCACATAAGAATGTAGAATATTGTTTGAGGTCACATATAAAATTTGAGTCCATTTTGTTAAATCAGGATCCATTTACTCAAGATTACCCTGTCTTTAGATTAGGGAATATTACCATCTTGTCCTACTTTACCTTATAAAACCAAGACACAGAGTAAAATGAGTATAGTTTCTTTTCTCTACAGATATCATGTAATGAAATAAGAAAATATATGGCATTGGCAAAAGCAGCTCAATTACAGAGCATTTTTCAATTGGAAAACTGCAGGACATTTACCTTATTACTTAATAGTAGAGTACTCTACAGCCGCCCTAAAAATAAATGATTGGCATATTATAGAGATTAATGCTGCCCAACTATAAAGATAAAAGTCAGATTTTTGGTGACTTTGCATCTCACCTATTAATTGATTCAACATTTGGACTGTTTTATGTACCAGGAAATCTTCTGGGCCTGGGTTAAGAAGATAAATAAGATTTCTTTGCCACAGGCACTTGATAGTGTTACAGTTAAAAGAAAAGAATCAAACATAATTAAAATAATTCATATCATATACAACATGTTACCAATTTCCAGTAATGCCTGAGTAACAATGGGACCATCATCTCTCCTATACACATGACATGAACAAAAGAGAATATTATTCCACAAAATTTGAAAACCTTTCAAATATCTGGGAGCATAAAAGAAAATGTATTCAGTGTGGCTGGAACACTAAGTTTAGAAGGGATGACAGCAATTGGTAACTTGAGGCCAGATTATAAAAGTATTTAATTTATATCTGGCTACCACTGAGTCATTTCTGTAAGACTCAGGGATCCCAATAAATGAACCATAAAAGAATAATGGCTGTTTACATATAGCCTCTGAAAATTCAATAAGCTGTAAATTTGGCCCTGTATCCAGATTTTGTTATCCGTAAGGGCTCCTGGATCCAATCTCCTGAAGATACTGAGGGACAACTCTATTTACAAAGAGTTTGAAGAAGATTCTAAAATATTACCTATATGGCTAATGACATGAGTGATATTTTTATATCAAAATAACACTAAAGTTCAAAAGAATCATACTTAAATGCTATGTGTGCATTAAAATTATTTTATTTTAATATTTTGAAATTTTTTGTTTGCTCATTTGTTTTTAGTAACTATCTCCATAATTTCTTAAGCCTGATTATCCACCATTCTTTTTTTTTTTTTTTTTTTTTTTTTTGGTGGTACGTGGGCCTCTCACTGCTGTGGCCTCTCCCGTTGCGGAGCACAGGCTCCGGACGCGCAGGCTCAGTGGCCATGGCTCACGGGCCCAGCAGCTCTGCGGCATGTGGGATCTTCCCAGACTGGGGCACGAACCCGTGTCCCCTGCATCAGCAGCAGACTCTCAACCACTGCGCCACCAGGGAAGCCCTATCCACCATTCTTGAATGTCATGGTCTGCTGCCTCCTCATAAAAATGAAGTACATACTCTAATACTTAAGATATTCAAAAAAGGATGCTGCAGTTTTTACAGCTAATTTTATCCAAAAGGGGGTGGTAGTGGTAAAAGGATTATCATTGTAAAAAAGTTTAAGATCCCTCCTATTCCTATTTCAAAAGTCAGAGAACCTGTTACTGGTTTATTGACTAATATATGTGTTTAGTAATAAAATAAGGCAACAGTGGTCTTAAATGACACAATAGACCAGTTGGGCTTAGTAGATATCTACAGGACATTACATCCCAAAACAGCAGATTACACATTCTTTTCAAGTGCACATAGAATGTTCTCCAGGATAGACACTAGGCTACAAAACAAACCTCAACAAATTTAAGAGGATACAAAAATTATATCAAGCATTTATTCCAACCACAGTGGTATGAAACTAGAAATCAAAATAAGAAAAATGGGAAGAGCTCAAACATGTGAAGTCTAAACAACCTGCTACTAAAAAACACAATGGGTCAATGAGAAATCAAAGAGGAGATCAGAAAATATCTCAGGACAGAAGAAAATGGAAACACAACTTTCCAAAATCCATGGGATGCAGCAAAAGCTGTTCTAAAGGGGAAGTTTATAGTGATACAGGCCTTCCCAAGAAACAAGAAAAATATCCAATAAACAACCTAACCTACCATCTAAAAGAATTAGAAAAAGAACAACCAAAGCATAAAGTCAGCAGAAGGAAGGAAATAATAAAGATCAGAGGAGAAATAAATAAAATAGAGACTGAAAAATTTATATGTATAAAATTTTTCTTGTGTCCTTGTTTTTATATCATAGTTGTCTTTGGGTTTCCCTAATAACTCCTCTGTAGACTGAGTCTGCATCTTGCTGCTCTTTCAGGTGTGGTCATAGGTGTGAGAGTAACGAAGTGTTCTATAATCTAATGATTCAATCTCAACAAATGTTTCTTAGTTTTTCCCCTTTAGAGAAGATTAGAAGACTAGAAAGGGCTAGAGTAGGATAGATGCCTTTCCCCCATGTGACATAAAGCTGTGATAAAATCTTTTTCCCTGGAGAATAGTCCTTTTATAGAAAATGCTCTGGGTATATTTCACAATGACTACTTCTCCCCTTCCTCCATCCTTGGCTTTTTATTATAAGAATCTGGTGGAGTGCCTGAGGGTAAAACTCATGAAAGTGTGCCCCTCCCCCACACCTTCACCCAAGAATATAACTTCAGGAGTTTCCCACCTTCAAGCTAATCCACACTTAGTCTCCAGCAATTTATCACACTTACCACATCTGTGCTCAAACCAGTGTATGGCTCCAGTGGCTCTGCTCCAATTAAGCAGATCTTGGCTGTGACTCTTGGATTATCCTGTCTCTCCAGATTTGGGGGCAGCAGTAGTCCTGCAACCTCAATTCTCTGACGGTTCTAAGAAAAAATGCTGATTTTCAGTTTGCTCAGCTTTTTTCTTATAAGTATGACAGTGGTAATTTCCAGGCTCTTTAGATGTCAGAGCTGAAATCAGAAGTTGTATGTAATCTTTGAGACTGAGTTTTTTTCATTTAATGTAATGTCTTTGAGATTCATCTATGTTGTTGTGTGTATTAATAATTGTACCGTTTTCTTGCTACAGAGTATTCCATAGTATGAATGAAGCACACGTTGTTTAACCATTTACCTGTTGAAGGGTATTTGGGTTGTCTTCTATCTGGGACATTATAAATAAGGCTGCTATGGACATCCGTGCATAAGTTTTTGTGTGAACATAAGTTTTCATTTCTCTGGGAGGAATGTCCAAGGCTACAATAGCTAGGTTGCATGGTATTTGTTTACTTTTTTAACTTTTAACACACTGGGAACTGGGTGTGTTAAGACTGAGAAACAATGTGCTCTTGACTCATAAATAAACTTATTAGAAAATAAAAGTTGTGCACCAATTTTTTTTTTATATTGGATGGTCAAAGAAAGCAACTCTATGTGATGATATTTGAGAAGAAAACTGGGAGTTAAGCACCTTCTTAAAATTTATTTGATTTAGAGAAATAATTCTGCCTGATATTTGGAGGGTACATTGTGGCACAGCACATTATAAGAGGAAAGATCAATTAGAAGGGTTTTGTACACATCTCTGTAGATGATGGCAGCTTGGATTGGTGTGGTAACAGATGAGATGGAGAAAAGTTGGCAGTATAATGGATGTTGCAAGGGCAGTTATATAGGTGGTTTAGATAAGGTGATTGAGGCAAAATGAGATAGTTATTTGGAACGACAAAGAGATTTTGACAGAGCAAATGAGAGGAAGAGTGGTACAATTTACCAAAATGTGATATTCGTGGTATGAATGTGGTTCTTATTAAATAAATCAGTGTCACTGAATAGATTTTTTTTTATAGTCAGCCAGATATTTATTTTAATTTCATATGCAGGATTTATGATTTTACCTGTTGGTCAAGTAAATCATCCAGGTCATAGCACTGTGTTTGTTAAATGGTTTTTATGTAATGGAAGCTCCTAAAATATTTGTGGTACCAACTGCATAAAGTAACATCATTACTGTATGACATATATCAAGAACCTAGTAAATATATCCCCAGGTAAAACATTTCTCTGGCAAAGCTTCAATGTTAAAATTCAAATTTAGAAGTAAATCAATACTAAGATGGGTTATGATAGGAAATAACAAGGCCAGTGAGAGTAGTAAAAGTGTTGAGGAAATTTTTTAGAGAGTCGGGAAATAATGCTTACATTCTAGGTGGATGATGTTAAGAGAAAGAAAACACAGAATACATAAGAAATGAGAAGTGAAAAGAGAATGAAAGAACATCAGGGAATTAGAAAATGGCCATCAAAAAGAGAAAGAAATTCATAACTTCAGATAAATTGTAAAGGGAGCCGTTAAAAGTGAAACTTCAAACATAGCCTTTCTGGGCCTTCTTTCCCACTGCAGCCCACACTGTTCCTGCCAGACACCCTGGCATCACCATCAATAGGAGAATGAAAGTAATTGGAAGTTTAAAAGTATTTTCTGTAGCCTATCAACTTCTCTTCTGTTAAATGATAACATCAAACATGGGGTTTTATTAGATGCCCAATGTGAGGAGTGCCTAAATTAAAGCAAATCCTCTCCATCTGTTGTACAGAATTTGAAAAAAAATTATCAAGTTTTCCATATGTTTAAATTACCAGAAGTCAGTGTTCACAATTTGGTAAATTAGAGATGAATGTAGTTTGTAGACAAGATGTAAATGTTGAATATTTAGTGTTTTACAGCTATTGTTTTTTTTTGTTGTTGTTAAATATGAGAAAATATTTGAAGGTTTAAGGCCTTTAAAATATTATTACAAAACACATATCATTTTCATCAAATGAATACCATTGGAAATTACTCAGTCTACTTATACAAAAATTACTAAACTATCAATTTTTGAACTTCATTTTAAAAAAAATATCAAATGTTATATCATATGAAGACATTTATTTAAACATTAATAATGACCCCTTTTGACTATAATATATGAAATGGAATGTCAAATGAACATCGTGCTTAAAAAATAAAAGAAAATTACACACTTTTGTTTTTACTGTTACGATGATAAACAGGAGGAAGAAGAACTTTTATTTTGATTTGATTTACAGCCTCAGATATACATAGAAATGGAGTCCATATGCCTCATACTTAGAACCACAGGGCAAGTAACAGGGTTGCTGTTTTGGACATGAACAGATTGCTCCTACAGTCATTTCTGCATAAAGCTTTTTCTAACAGTTCTCGAATAGACACCCACACTTCATAGTTCAGTGAACTCAATTTGAACAACATATCTACACCATGACCTGAAGCTAAAAATACTGTAAACCAAACCAAAAAGAAAAATTATTGACCATACTTCTTTAAATTCATGTTAATGAATATTCATGTTTCAAATAGGTCTGAATAAAATAAAAGTGCTAGCACACCAGAGTACTTATTAATGATAAACTCAATCTAAGAAATGTCTAAGATGCTTAAAAGTCTTGCACTTTAGAGATTTTTTTCCCCCTTACACAATAAAATATTTTTAGAGTTGATTCCCAGCATGGGATTTATTGACTTTGGTGGTTTTCATTAAATTATATCCTAAAAGACTGAAATTAAATATCTTTCAAAATTACTCACAACCTAGCAGTATACCAGGTGTTTAGTGGAACAAAAGGTCCTCAGTTCACAATTTGCTGTTTGGTGGAGAAGGCAAAGGGGCATAAAGCAGAATGTAAAGGGTAAAGGTAGTTACATTTTCTTCTCCAGCATAGCTACCATACTTTCCAGTTAAAGAAGAAATACACACACACACACACACACACATATGTATATATACATGGAAGTAAAAGAATACTTTTTTTTCCTTTAACAATATAGGAAGGACTTAATATTGTTTTACCAACTCTTCTCAAAAAATGCAACCTACAATAATGCTCTTATCACTCACATCATTCCTAACACTCAAACTTCAAATCAATACCAGGTACATTCCTGCAGTGCTATTATTTAATATAAAGCTAAAATGTAATAAAATTTCTTGGTTCATATATAAGGGAAGCCTTACTTGCAATGGGAGAAATCATATAATTCTAAGATACTAATTTAAAAATATTAATTAAAAAAGTCATAAAAGTTTCCCATTAGGACAGTAGTTTGTGAAAGAAAAAAATAATTACAAAAAAAAGTTTATGTGTTCACATACTTACTTTGAAATTTCTTACCTGTCATTACTTTCTTTGTCAAAGAGAAGAGCCTAAGAGAAAAAGAAATATTGTAAATTATCAAGAAAATATTAACCCATTTCACATTAACAGAAAAAAAAAGTCATTTAGGTGATATAATTTTATGAGTGTACAGGCTTTGAAAAACTGAAGATGCTCTTAGTCTTTATTTTATACTAAGCCCTGAATGTTAAAATGCTCTTATTCTACTGCCTTTGTTTCTGAATGATCTTATTATTTGAGATATTTTCTTAATAATTATAGCAGTGTATTTGACCTAAATTTGAGAAAAGAACAATGGATCTCAAGTTTGTGGGATATATTAATAGATAAATTTCTTGCATTTGACAGACAATGGACAATTTCATATTATACTTCAAATATTTTTATACAAAGGTACTATTTTTACTGTCAATTAATTATAAACACTACTGAAATGGGCACTATAAAGGAAGTATATATCATCTACATCAGAAGAGTGTGTGTCTACTTTAGGACATTTTGTTAACTTGTATTTTGGAAATAGAATTTGTTTTGGATAGTTTATGAAATTACTAAATTTTATAAAAATATTTTATGTTCCTAAAATATATGAATCAGTTTTCTTTTTTAATTCTCTCTGTCACATTTTCACTTGTATCTATAGCAGTAAAGTGTTTCTAATTTGTTTAATATGTATGTCTATTGAGTCTTTAAAGATTTAATAATGATTAACAATTAAAATGTCTTTAATATAAAAATCACTTAAATTAATAAAGCTCGAAATACCTTAGTTCCTCCACCACAACTACCATCATCTCTCACCTAGGCCATTGCATTGGCTTCTAAACATTGGATTTTGCAAGGCAAAGAGGTTTGTGAAAAACAGGAAGAGGGAATTAAACAACTTGGTATGGACTATGGAGGAGTAGAAATGGGTCCAGAAATGGATCTAATACACTCCCTCAGTTTGCAGGGAACAAAATTACATATTCTGCAGGAAATAGAATATAAAGAGGTAAACATTTAGGTTTTAAATCTACAATTATTATTATTACTATTATTTGCGGTACGCGGGCCTCTCACTGTTGTGGCCTCTCCCGTTGTGGAGCACAGGCTCCTGACGCGCAGGCTCAGAGGCCATGGCTCACAGGCCCAGCCGCTCTGCGGCATGTGGGATCCTCCTGGACCGGGGCACGAACCTGTGTCCCCTGCATCGGCAGGTGGACTCTCAACCACTGCGCCACCAGGGAAGCCCCATTATTATTATTTTAATATAATCTGTTTTAGATTTAAAGAAAAATTATAAAAAATAGTAAGAAAATTACCATTTACCTCACACCTACTTTCACCAGTTATTACATCTTACCTCTACTATGGAACATAATAAAAAAGATACATGAAGTCAAAACAACTTATCACTGTTGATGATACTGTTGATCATCTGGCTGAGGTAGTGTTTCTCATGTTTTTCTACTGTTACATTACTTTTTTTCCCTCCCTTTCCATAATCTTCGCTTTGAAGGAATTCACTGTGTGCAGTCCACACTTGAATGGGGCATTACAATCAGCTTCCTTGAGTGTGGAGAATAAATTACAGTTGACCCTTGAACAACACAGGTTTGAACTGCACGAGTCCATTTATATGTGGATTTTTTCAATAAATACGTATTACAGTACTACACAATCCATGGTTGGTTGAATCAGTTGATGCTGAACCCAGTATAAGGAGGGCCAGCTGTAAAGTTTTATGCAGATTTTCGACTGCATGGGGTAGGGGGAGGTTGCAAACCCCCTCATTGTTCAAGGGTCAACTGAGCTGGGCTATAATCCAATACAAACTACTTATTTTTTGCTTAGATTATTCAGACTTTGACCACTGAGAGCTCTTTCAGTTGGTTCCTAAGTCCTATTAATGTATTCATATCATTGTAGTGTGTTTCTTTTTGGTCGCTGTTGTCTCTTTTGGCCCTTTCTTACTTTCCAGAACTGTAAGATGTATAGGCCCATCTTGTATATTTCCACAATCCTAGAATCACTGATTTTTCCAAGAATCCCTTGTTCTCATATTGGAGAGTGTTACTGGAAACCAACATATGGGCACTAGGTATGTTGCTTGCTACTGGAGTATCATTGTTTTCAGACCATTTTATCTGAGAGGGCAAGGAAACATATGTGTTTTCTAACCAGTGTATATACAAGTATTTATAAATATTTCTATCTTTAACTACCTGTATCTATATTTAGTTAAATATGAGCTCATACTGATGTCTCCAACTCTACTCTATCACCTCCTGGATGGTTCTATTCTCTCCTTGCTTGTCTGTAACCTACTACTCCAAACAGTTAGAAAGCTTTCTCCCACAATCCAACATCCATTTACTTAGTTGCTCATTTCTAATATACATGTATAGTGGTTTCAGAATTGTTAACCCATATCCCCATGGGAAACTACTTTATCACATAAAATACAGTGCTTCTCCTGCATGCCTTCTGTCTTTAGTCTTACAGTCTACAGTAATATCCAGAGTGACTTAGGGCAGCACCATTCTCCCACTCCAAGCAAGGAGTCTTTTTCACACTTTTTAAAACATTAATATTTTTATAGTTTCCTGTGCATACTGGCATTCCCTGATCCCTTAATTGATTTTTTAAAATTCCCATACCACACATTAGGGTTCACTGTGTTCTGTATGGTTCTAAGGGTTTGGAAAAATGTATAATGTCATGTATCCACCATTTAACATGTAAAAAAAATGCATCCAACATGAAAAAATGCACTTTACCATTTGCACTGCCATTTATATGTCATACAGAATAGTTTCACTGCCATAAAAAATTCCCTGTGCTTTACCTATGTAACTTTCCCCTTTCTTCAAACCTGCAATGACCATTGATCAGTCTCAGTAGTTTTACCTTTTGCAGAATGTGTAAATGTTATTATTAAGAATGTAGCCTTTACAGACTGACTTATTTCACTTAGCAAGATGCATTTAACAGTCATCCAAGTATGTGTAAGTTGATAGTTCATTTACGTTTATCACTGAATAGCATTCCACTGCGTGGATGCACCAAAGTTGTTTTATCCACTTACTGGAAGTAAATAGAGAGTCCAGAAATGAACCAATACTTAGGTGATCAATTAATCTATGACAAAGGAGGCAGGAATATACAATGCAGAAAATACAACCTCTTCTTAAATGATTTTGGGGAAACTAGACAGCTACACTCGAAAGAATCATACTGTTTGGGAGAGGGGCTATAGGTTGAATGAATCACCAATGGCCAGTGAGTTCATCAATCAGGCCTCTGTAATGAAGCCTCCATAAAAATCCAAATGGAAGGGTTCAGAGGGCTTCCAGGTTGGCGAAACCAAAACACTTCCAAGTGCTACCATGCTGGGCTGGGCCCGAAGCACCATGAGAGCAGAAGCTTCCCTGTTTGGGACCTCACCCTATGTTTTTTACATGTGCCTGTTGATTCCTACCCTTTAATATGTTGTGGGGTTTTTTGCTTTTTTGTTTTTTTTTTTTGTGGTACGCGGGCCTCTCACTGTTGTGGCCTCTCCCGTTGCGGAGCACGGGCTCCGGACACACAGGCTCAGCGGCCATGGCTCACGGGCCTAGCCGCTCCGCGGCATGTGGGATCTTCCCGGACCGGGGCACAAACCCGTGTCCCCTGCATCGACAGGCGGACTCTCAACCACTGCGCCACCAGGGAAGCCCCTTTTAATATGTTTTGTAATAAACTGGTAATCTAGGGAGTAAATGAGTTTCTTGAGTTCTGTGAGCCTCTCTAGCAAATTAATCAAACCCAAGGAGGGGACTGTGGGAACGTCTGATTTATAGGCAGTTGGTGGAAGTACAGGTAGCAGCCTGGACTTAAACTGATATCCTGAGTTGGAGAGATTTTTAGAAACTTGAACTTGTAGCTAGTGCATCAGAAGCACAGGTAACAACCTGGGCTTGTGACTGGCATATGAAGTGGAGGGCAGTGTTTGGGTACTGAGCCTGTGGAATGGGATGCTATCTCTGGGTGGGGTGGGACTGAATGTTCCAACCATCTAATTTATGGTAACAGGCTCCACCCTTAGATGCTTTCTAAAAGTCACCTTTTTTTTTTTTTTTTTTAACATAAACCCAGTTCTGGTAGAAAGGGGCTTGTCATGAATCACAAGACACCTATTTCACCTTTATGACTCTGAAGCATTTTCAGGAACTGAGGACAAGATACCAAATATTATGACAAAAGATGCTCCCATTACTCTTATTGCTCAGGAAATTCCAATGATTTGGGATCTAAGAGCCAGGAAGTGAGGAAGAAGACCAAAAACAGTGTATGAGAAATATATTTTACAAATTACAGTATTACAGTAAGGAAGAAGATTTTATGAATTAACATATATAAGGCACTCTTTACAGTCTTAGGATATAGTATAAGCTCAATAAAGTTTAGCTATTAAAATAGAAATCTGAATCTCAAACATGTCAATTCTACAACAGTCCTGCCAAGACATCTTCCAGCCATGCTTGCATATCTCAGTGAGACAATTAATGAAATGCAGGTTAATCTACCAACTTGTGCTTGAGTCTTTTGGTAATAAATTGTTAAATGAAAGTAAAGAAAAATGACAATGTAGCACACAACACACACACAACCACACACATATACACTGCATGTACACATTCATATTTAATTCAGTGTGCATATCTACCATGCAAAACCCTGTGCTAGGTTCTGTGGATGTTATATAAATAAATGTCTTGAGGTATCCATCCTCAAGAATATACCATTATTCACCTCTAAACAGAAGCTTAATAAGCACAAGGAAGACATCTAGTCCTTGTCTTAGGCACTGATTAAACCAGAAACACTGAACCAATTTAGAACAGTATAAGTAGGTTTTGTTGAACTTGAAACAAAAATCTTTATAATATTCATACTTCTGAACACAGGAAAAATTTTAAACCAAAATATGTCTGGTGATACCTCTCAGATTTTGTTGGAAATCACTCTCCCCAAAAGGGATATGAATTTATATTTGGGGGGAAAGAAACTTGGTTATGATGATAGCAGTAATATGTTAAAAATAAATTATTTAATATTAAAATACTTTATTGTACTTACCAACAACTCTTTATCAAGAACATATAAATAAAGTACATAAAAGCAAAAGTTAAAACATAAGATGTAAAGCTGACAATTTTGGGGGGGGCCATGCTGCAAAGCATGCGGGATCTCAGTTCCCCAGCCAGGGATCGAACCCGTGCCCCTTGCAGCGGAAGTGCGGAATCCTAACCACTGGACCGCCAGGGAATTCCTGACAATTATTTTTTAAAAGATTAAGGCCTCATATTAGTTTGCTAGGGCAGCCATAAGAAAATATTACAGACTGGGTGGCTTAAACTGCAGAAATTCATTTTCTCCCAGTTCTGGAGGCTAGAAGTCTGACATCAAGATGTTAGTAGGTTTGATTTCTCCTGAAGCTTCTCTCCTTGACTTGCAGAGAAGGCCACCTTCTCACTGTGTCCTCACATGGCCATCTCTCTATGTGTGCAGGTATCTGGTATCTCTCTATATCCTAATCTCGTCTTATAAGTGCACCAGTCATATAGGATTACGACCCACAATAACAAAACCATTTTAATTCAGTTACCTCTTTAAAGGACCTACCTCCAAATACAGTCACATTCTGAGGAGCCAGGGGTTAGAGGAGCTTCAACATATGAATACAGGGGGAACATAAATCAGCCCGTGAGAGACTCTCTCTCAGGGAAAGGTAATTTCTTTTATAATTTTTTCAATGGGCCATCATAAATTATATCTGTATAATTGTTCAGTCTTCAATAAATTCGTAGTCTTATCAATATAAATTGATTCTCCCCTAGCCTATTTTCCCAGAACATTTTATTTCTCCCTGTTCCAAATAGCAATGTTCACAATTTGCATTATGATTCTATGCCTGTCTTCCCCTTCAGATTACCCACACCCTAGGAAGAAAATCACTCTGCTTTATTCATCTTTAGATATCAAAATACAGCATAGACTTTTACTTGTAGGAAGTTTTCAGCCAAGGTTTGAATAAGCTTTAAATGTGAAGGCAATACCAAAAACAAACAAACAAAATGAAGTAAAAATCAGGTATTATACTACTGTATGTTAATAATATCTAGTACAGTGGTTAATAAAAAAAGTAACTGATATATGTATAATTATACATAAACCTCTATACACACATTAAAGGTATATATATATAATTTAAGAAAAAATATGCCTACTTGTTTGATATTCTAGTTTTTAGTCCTGAGTTTCAAAGCACTTAATGCCAAGAACGGTAACCTGCAGTTACACTTTTTCACAATGTTTATTTTAACATTTTGTGGCTTATTTAGCTCTCTCTGCTTCTAGCAATGTTTGAGGTTTATATATCTCAAATGATTTTTGATTTAATATTACATTCAATTACTGTAATTTAGCAATATTGTTCCATACATTTATGAATCATTTTTGAAAATATTGCCATTAAAGCTATTGACAGTGTTACATATATATGTACAAGACTATAAAAGAAATAAAAAGTAAGTTTCATGTGAACAGGGAAAATAATTCCTTCCCTTTTTTTCACACTACAGACAACTATTAACTGGATTGCTCTCCACCTGTTTTGTGCTTCTGGGGAATCCTTATTTCTTCTATGGAAGGCAGTACGTGGATGAAGTAGGCTTGTTATTCATGTGAAATAAATTCAATCAACACAAGAGAACACCTCATAATTAAATTGAATCTGACATTAAACTAATGAATTAGCATGTCACTAAAATGTTTTATGCCACTGACAACTTTCTTCCAGTTATTATAAAATAATTTTCATCTAAGATTCTTAATCATAAAACAAAGCAGGATGGTGAGTCGTTTTTGATAAAGTGGGAAAGTTAGCCAAATGATCAAGAGCCGTGCAAAAAGGAACAGCAGAAGAAGATTAAAAAAGACGGTGTTGGCAGAATAGGTTTAAAGGATTAAAAGCGGAGTGGAATAGAAGATTTAGATAAAAAGAAAACCACAAAGAGACACCAGAAATATGACAACAAAGATGTAGTATAAGGCATAGTCAAAAATTAAATGAAAATGAAAGTCAATGCATTTTTTACAAAAATCAAAAAAAAAGAGAACAAAGAAATAAATGCCAGTAAAGAGAAGAGAAAGATCAAAGATAGTCATATTAGATATACAAGAGACATTAAGGAGAAAATGCAACTTAATTCTGTCAAAACAATGTCCTTGAATGCAGGTGAATATGTCAGATCACTTAGGACGTTTTCCAGAATGAATATAAGTATTCTTTAAAAATAGAGTGCATATACGTGTGTGTGTGTAATATATAATACATATAAAAACAACTTTTGTGTGTGTGGGGTTTTTTGTTTGTTTTTGGCTGTGCTGCACGGCTTGCAGAATCTCAGTTCCCCGACCAGGGATTGAACCCAGGTCACGGCAGTGAAAGCCCAGAATCCTAACCACTAGGCCACCAAGGAACTCCCTTTTTGCTTGTCAAGTTTTTTTTTATATTTCTTTTTTTTTATCATGGTAAGAACACTTGACATGAGATCTACCCTCTCAGCAAATTTTTAAGTGTACAGTGTTGTTAACTGTAGGCTTCATGCTGCACAGCAGATCTCTACAACTTATTTATCTAGCATAAATGAAACATTATACCTATTAAACAGCACTTCATTTCTTTCTCCTCCAGTGCCTGGAAACCACCATTCTACCTCCTACTTTTCTGAGTGAGCATTTTAGATACTTCATAGAAGTTGCATTTAATGAAATTCTGAACCCCAGCAGTGTTTTGTTTTTTGGTTTTGTTTTTTTTTTTCTTTTGGGGACTGCACAAGTTGATCACAAAATTTATATGGAAGAAAAAAGCGTCAAGAATAGCCAAAACGACAATGAAAATGAAAAATAAGAAGGGACTAGCCCTACAGATACCAATAGGGCCAATCTGGTAATATGAAAATTAAAATAGCACAGCAAGATGCAAGAATTGGCACAGCGACGGAGGAACAGAATTGAGTTAGAAACAGACTGAAGAGAACAGGAGATTCATGGAATACTGGAGTGGGAGTTAATTGGGCATTTTGTAGGGCAATTTGGAGATATCAGTAAAGCTGGACATTTCTCTGGAACACAGAAGTTTTACTTTCCTCCCTGGGGAGGGAAAGAGTTTGTCTGTGTTTCTTTTGTGGTGAGGGGAGAAGGAAACGTCCCCCTTTACCCCTCTTGAGTTCATGTGGCTGAACTAATAGTAAAATTGACACAAAACAGATTAACAGGAGAAAAAGAAACAGATTTTGATCCATGTGTATGGAAGGCTCATAGAAATGGGACCTAAGAAGTGGCCAAAGCAGGCAGTTTTTATACTTTTTAGACAAAGAAACAATAAATTTATGAGGAATTGAGAAGACAAAGCAACTTAGACTTTGGATGCTTAATTAGTGAAGAATCGAAACAGAGTTTGGGCTTGGGGTAGTAAATTAAAGAAGTAACAAGGGTTGTTTGAACAGGCTTCTTGGCTCTGAATTCCCTATCTCTGGTGTTAAGGGTGTCCTTCTACTTCCAGATGAAGGGGGCGCACCTTTCATGTAAGAGATGTATTTCCTGCTTTCAGGGGAACAGAGGAGAGTCAGAGTTTCTTTCTTGCATTGGCTGCTTCTCAAGCAACTTCAACTCAAAACATTCAGTATGCTGTTGTGGCATGGCATATTTTAAGGTGGTCCATCCTAAGCCTCAACACTTCCAACACTCCAACTTTTCCATGGGCTACTCAAAGGACTGATTTCTACCTTGTTAATCTCAAAGTGCTGATAGGACTCAGCATAATCTAGACATCTGGGAGCTAGTAAGAACAGAGCTTTGGGGTGGAACTCACCATACCCACTCCCCCCACTCAACACAAGCAAGTAGATGAATAAACCCAAGCTCCCATCTTCTCCCTGGGGAGGGAAAGAGTTGCATCATACATTCAGTGCCACATCTTTTCTGGAGCTGGATTTTGTCTTGACTGTCTTAGAATGCTAAGGGAACTTGGCATACTTAACCTCATTAATCATCTGAGAAATGCAATCAAAATCATAATGTGATATCACTTCAACCTGTTATGATCGTTATTATCTAAAAAACAGAGAGAGAAGCATTGACAAGGATGTGGAGAAATTGGAACCATTGTTGGTATGAATATAAAATGGTACAGCCACTATGGAAAACATAGTATAGAAGTTCTTCAAAAAAAATAATATTACTGTATGATCCAGCAATCCTACTTCTATTTATCCAAAAAAATTGAAATCAGGATCTTGAAAAGATATTAGCACTCTCATGTTCATTGAAGCACTATTCACAATAGCCAAGATGTCAAAACAACCTTAACTTTGAGTGACTATGAATAGATAAAGTATGAAATACACATACAATAGAATATTATTCACTCTTAAAAAAAAAAGAAGGAAATTCTGCAATATGTGACAATTTGGGCAAACCTTGAGGTTTGATGCTAAGTGAAATAAGCCAGTCACAGAAGGATAAGAACTGCATGATTCCATGTACATGAAGTACCTAAAATAATCAAATTCATAGAATCAGGGAGTGGAATGGTGGTTGCCAGGGGTTCAAGAGATGCGGAAATGGAGAATTGCTAGTCAATGGGCATAAAGTTTCTGTTACGCAAGATGAATAATTTCTAGAGATCTTCTGTGCTATGTTGTGCCTGTAGTTAACAATACTGTATTATTATGTCCTTAAATTTTGTTTATAGGGTAGATCTCATGGTAAGTGTTTTTATCACAATAAAAGAAATTAAAAAAAAAACAAAAAAACCTCTAAGATCAAATTTTCCAACAAAGAGAGAAACTATGTTGACTCTTCAGGAGATTTTATTAGTACAATATAACAAAACCTTAATTGCAGTTTTAGGTATTACACTTAAATTTCCTCCCCCACTAAAAATAAATAAATATATGTATTTATTGAATTTATACTATGTTTCCAATAGTCTCCTAAGCACTAAGTATACAATGGTTAAGTAAAAAAAATATGCACCATCTCTTCTATCATGTGAGTTAGTGTCTACCCTGAAAGACTGTATTTTCCAGAACTATCATAAGTATTTCTGTTCACCTAACATTTTCCCCCAGGCTTCCTTCACCTCAGGTGGAAAATTCCATTTGGGCTCAAGAAATGTTGCTGAAAAATAACTACTCATACAATTCTCAAGGGAACTACAAGTGCCCATACCCAACTTTTCCTTTTGTTTTCCCCTCTTGTCAACAGATGTCCTGTTTACTTATAATCCTGTATGCCTGAGAACTTGAAATTTTGTGTGTATTTTTTGTTGTTATGTTTATTGTGAATTTTTGCTACATATCTTCACAGTACCTCTGTTTTCTCAAAACACTATAAAAATCTTTCTCTGCTTAATCACTTTGAAGCAGTTTCTGTGGAGGTTGTCTTCTTTGCTTCACTTCAGCTAATAAAGAGTGACTTTTCATTTCTTCAGATATCCTTGGTTATTTCAACAATCATGATGGGTCTTCCACATTATTCATCTAGTACTTTAAACACTTTTTTCCATCAAATCTAAGATATCATGGATTGTAACACCTGCCCTATTTCATGAACCAGTATAAAAGAAAAAATACTGTCAACCTATTATTTCTTATACTTTAGAAATTTAAAGTCACTGAAGGAATTCTTAGAATTATACTGAGATTCTGTTAATTTTACACATATAAAAACGATAATATAAACAAAATATATTTGCTAATATATTCTTAATACTTTTGCACATTAAACTTGACTCTTAGGGATCATTTTTTGATTTAGAGACATTGATATATATGTCTATGCACAGGCCATAATTTGCTATGCAGCACTGATGATGCACCATTTCCTATAACAGTGCTTTTCTCTTGAGATATTTTCTAAGGCACTGTCATCCTCCCTGTATATTTTGATGCTGTTGCTTACTTGATCTTACTGGAAGGTTTAATAAAAGGTTTTCAGACAACAAGTAGAATTCATATTCTTTCCCTGAAGTGTTTCTTTAATAATCTCGACTTTTATAACAAGAAGTTGCAATTATACTCTTATGGCAGCAGGACAAACAATCAAGTGCTTGCAGGAACAGGCAGTGGAAATTCCACGACTGCTATCTGACCTAAAACAACTTTAAGGCAGGTGTCAAGAACAATGCGCTCTAATTTTACAGATGTTAAATGTGTGCGTGGGGGGCTTTTTAGGACTTTGTACTCACTGTTCCTAGCATTCAGAACCTCTTACCCCTCTGTAGTCTACATTGCTGTCATTCAGTAACTACACTGACTTCCTCTAGGAACAAAATTGAAGGCTAAGGCAATTTGACATCTACCTGCTGCTATTTATTACCAGGTTTCAAGTCTGTTCTCTGTTACTGATATTGTTTTGGCTCTTTTTAATTACAGTGTGATTCCTGTTACTTAGCATGTGTTTTGTGTAAATAATGGCCCTCACACGTGATTTACTGTGCCTCTCACATGTGGTGACTACTAGGACCATACACAGAAGACGGTTCTGTTAGCACCGTTGACCTCTGTAATGATCTCTCAGTTTTAAGTTTTACCAGAGGCCACATGGAA
Organism: Aethalodelphis obliquidens; assembly: GCF_003676395.1. Lineage (NCBI taxonomy): Eukaryota > Metazoa > Chordata > Mammalia > Artiodactyla > Delphinidae > Aethalodelphis > Aethalodelphis obliquidens. The sequence continues at coordinate 54,837,119 of NW_020837947.1, read as the reverse complement.
TTTACTAATAGTCACTCAGAAGTGAACGTGATCAGTGATTACCGCCCTCATCTAAGGGTTTGGATTTTCTTCTTCCTCAGAGTCAAGTTCCTGCTCAGAAATTACTGGCAGACATTTTCTCCTTTCTTTTTAAAACTCATAATCTCCATGCCCAAGGAGACTGAAGACTTCCCAAAGTTTACTGGGCTGTTTGCTTCTCTCAGGAAACCTAAGATGTTCTCTTGCAAAGAAGAGTGACCTGATATAGCTAAGAATTCCCTAAAGCCTAAATGTTTAAATATTTCATTCTTCTTTCCCTGGAGCCTCAGAATCCACATACCTAGATGTATGCCTTCCTGTGATATTTATATGTTTTTCTTCTCTTTTCATCTCCTTCTATTTATTAGGATTCTCCTACAAAAGGACTGTTACTGCATATGATTGTATCTATGTTCAGGAAAAGGAAATAGTTTCTACTACTGTACTTACTTTCCTATTTTGAAGATATTAATTAATCTATCTTCTAACCTCCCTTTTTCTCTCTCCTCTTTCCCCTCTTTTTTCCCTTCCTATTTTACATGTTTTTCTTCTTCCTTTGGCGCCAACATAACTGAAATTTTTCCCTTCTTTATTTTCTGCCATTCACTCCATTTTTTTCCTACTTCATGTTGCCGCTCTGTATACTCTGTTCTTTGGGGAGTTTGCATCAACCTACATGTTTCTCTAATTCAGACTACAACACTTTTGGAGCACCAACATTGACATTTGTCTAGAGTCCAAGATCAAGCTGAATTTACTTTTAAAAAAGAGACATTTACTGAATAAAAAGTTTATTGCCCCATTTTGGCCAACTAAGACAGAAAATTATTTCAGGAGGAAGGGAAGGAATGGCAAATGACCTGCATATACAACACAGCTTTAGAAAAATGGATAAAACAAACTCAGCAGGTAGTTAGACTACATGTCAGGAAACAAAGATAGGAAAAAGCATGCATTGACCTAAGATGGGCTATTTAGTATCTGACTCCAGATGGAAACAAAATGAAAAGCTAAAAGAAATACTGGCTTTCAAAATGTTTTGGTTATTTTTTCCCCCTGAAGAAGGTAATAGTTTCCTACTTATTGATATTGAAGAAGATATTTTCAGATTTATTGATGTATTTGCATTGATCTATCCAGACTGACTTGCCTCTGATGAGACATTAATAAATGTACATTGTGAAATAACCTATAGATAGCATTGTACTCTGTGGTCATTGAAAACAAATCCAAATTCAAGGTGCTCCTGTGGCTGATGAGCCACTGTTTTGGTGTAACTACCATAATGTTCTATGCCCTTAGGTAAGAGGTGCATGGACACAAACACAATATTTTAATTTTGCAAAAATTTACACACTCAATTTCGCATTTTTTTCCATCCAGAGGCATGAGTACACGCACAACAGACTTTTTCTAATTCTCCAACCTGTAACAATTAATTGATCGTTAACTAAGTCTAGTTACTCCCCTGGCCAATTAGCTTCCATAGGAAGACTATCTTGTGGAGGTTTATGCTCACTCACCCAATATGTTTGATCATTGATATTATTATTATTATAGATTTTCTTACAAGTCATCCAGTTACACCAGTATTACACCATATAGAAGCTGCTTTATGAATTAGACTAAGATAATTACAAAATAAATTCATTAGAAATACAGTACGATTGTCTTAGGCTTCCCTACAAAGCAAATCTTGATCATAAACCAAATGTCATAATAAATTGGGGATATAAATGAAGATCTAAGTCTCACTTAGTGTTGGTTTCCAAGTCTCTCATTTTATAATACAAGGTCGAACTGACATAGGTTCCTACTGACCATTATGCTTTAATATGAAAGATAAGGGTATATTATTTGTTAAGCAATCTTAATATATAGTTGGGTATAAATATTGCATTTTGTAATTGAAAGCCACACATGTGTAAGAATTTATATATAAAAGAAAATCTTAAGACAGGAGAGAAAGTTAGATTATAGATATTTAGATCAATTGTATATTTAACACAAAATTATTATTGAGTTATATATAGAATAGATAAGCAGCAAGGATATATTATACAACACAGGGAAATATAGCCATTGTTTTGTAATAACTTTAAATGGAGTATAATCTATAAAAATATTGAATCAATATATTGTACACCTGAAAGTAGTATAATATTCAATAAAGAAAAAAGTATGTATACTTCAATAAAGAAAAAAGAGTCTTCTACGGGACTTCCCTGGTGGCACGGTGGTTAGGAATCGCCTGCCAATGCAGGGGAAAGAGGCTTGAGCCCTGGTCTGGGAAGATCCCACATGCCTCAGAGCAACTAAGCCCGCAATCCACAACTGATGAAGCCCACGCACCTAGAGCCGGTGCTCTGCAAAAAGAGAGGCCACTGCAATGAGAAGCCCACGCACCACAACGAGGAGTAGCCCCCGCTTGCTGCAACTAGAGAAAGCCTGCGTTCAGCAACGAAGACCCAATGCAGCCAAAAATAAATAAATAAATGAATTTATTTTTTAAAAAAAAGAAAAAAAGAGTCTTCTAGAAACCATGGGTTAAATAAATAGCAAATCAAGAAAAAAAAAAGTGGATAGGCTTGAAAATGATGGCTCCGTATACAAAGGATTTTTTCCATTGAATTGATTATTTAAAATCAACCTAAAATCAAATTTAATCAAAAAATGATACTTAAATTTCTGAAACATATCTTTACCATGTTTGCTATTATTCACATGTAAACTAAACAAGAAATTGGTACTGTATGCAAATAGTTTTTATGCTTTATTTATGTGTAGAAGAAAAGTCTTGAAAATAAAACTGAAGGTTCAAACTTTAAAATTCAGCAACTGACCAAAACTTTTCTGTTAGGGAAGAACAAACTTTTCAGTATCATAATTCTAACAGTACACTATCATCACTTTTGATCTCAGTATTTTGAATATATTTTACACTTTCTCATTTAATGTTTACAGAGTCACCAGGAAGTTGCAACAAAAGATTAGTGCATTTTATTAATGTTCACTGAAAATAAATACTTTGTATATTAGGCATCAATTTTAAAATATATAACTCATTGTTTTTTTAAATTAATTAATTAATTTAATTAATTTATTTTTGGCTGCTTTGGATCTTCATTGCTGCATGCGGGCTTCCTCTAGTTGCAGTGAGCGGGGGCTACTCTTCGTTGCAGTGTGCAGGCTTCTCACTGCAGTGGCTTCTCTTGTTGCGGAGCATGGGCTTTAGGCGCACGGGCTTCAGTAGTTGTGGCACATGGGCTCAGTAGTTGTGGCTTGCAGGCTCTAGAACACAGGCTCAGTAGTTGTGGCTCACGGGCTTAGTTGCTCTGCGGCATGTAGGATCTTCCCATACCAGGGCTCGAACCCATGTCCCCTGTATTGGCAGGTGGATTCTTAACCACTGCACCACCAGGGAAGCCCCCAAAATATATAACTCACTTATGAAAAATATATCATTTACAGTCTTAATTTGATTACTGTAATTTACTCAAAAGACAAGATTCTTGTCTGGAAAGAATAAAGCATGTCTTTATCTTTAGTTCTATACCTTTTTCTACTTTTATCACAAGTTTGATATCATGGTGGTAGCCATCAAGGAAAGAAAACTAGTAATCTCTAGGAGGCAGAGAATTACAGTGGTCTTCAAGACCTAGCAATTTATCTTTCTAAAGAGTAATCTGGTTTTAATACCAGGACAGTCAAAGAAGGGCAATGAGAACTTTTTTTTAAAGTTACCAAAGAGTCAGTGGGATGCAAACAGATCAAAATCTATGTGAAAGAAATTCTACTGGGAAAGGATTTGCGAGAGAAAGTTATTCTTTATTAAGTGATGCCAATAATACATCAGAGCTTACTGGAAACCCCTATTTAATGCTATTAAACGGGTCAGGAAACCAAAGCTAGAAGATTACCACCATTGTTCTTAATAGTCTAAGAAATGTGGCAGTATCATCATCAAAAGCAAGTTCTTTAAATAGTCACTTTCTTCAAATAATTTTTGACAATCTTACATCTTTTTCATATAAATGTGTTTATTTTTTATTTGGCTTTTCTTTTGCTTTTTAACATTCAATATGGCCATGTAACTTTTCACTTAAGGTATTTCATGACTGGCTTTCTTAAGAATAAATGTAGAATCAAATGTCTTTTCCTAGAGGAAGTAAAACTGAACAATTAATATTTTATATTTTTATTTGTTACAATAATATGCTGAAAGAAATAGATCCAGTGACAAAGAAAAACAGAATTGAAATACAATCAACTCATAATATATCCACTGGGATTTGTTCCTGAGAACCACAATAATATAGTTCACTCCTAAACCAGTATATAATCAAAAATTTACCTCTAATCTTGAAATTGTAAGACTAGAGTTCCTAAAACTTGACTTACTAGAATTACTCCATTATCGAGTAATTCAGCTGATTGCAATTTTATTTTAGTTACATTGAGATCTATCTTGATCACAGGATATACAAATATAAACAGCTTCTCTCAAATATACATCCACTTATTTAGTGAGACTCAGAGAAGATGAGTAAGTTGGCACTCTAGGCGACAAAGTTAGTATTTTGCTTAATAAAGTACATGTTAGTGGGACTTCCCTGGCATTCCATTGGTTAAGGCTTCCAATGCAGGGGGTGCACTGTGTTAGTTCCTGGTGCACAACACAGTGATTCAGATATTTCTATACATTTCAAAATGATCAACATGATAAATCTAGTTACCTTCTGTCACCATACAAAGATATTACACTATTATCAGCTACATTTACTTCCTTGTACGTTCCATACTTGTGATTCATTTATTTTGTAATGGAGTTTTTGTACATTGTAATCTACCTCACCTATTTATCTCATTTCCCCACCCCAGCCACATGTTTATTCTCTGTATTTATAACTCTGTTGCTATGTTATGTTTGTTCATTGGTTTTGTTTTTTGAATTACATGTATGAGTGAAATAATACAGTGTTTGTCTTTCTCTCTCTGACTTACTTCACCTAGCAAAAGAAGAATAAATTAGTAAACCTCAACAAGTTTGGTTGTCATGAACAAATTATCAACCAAACTTATTCTCTAATGATGATTTTTCATCCTTAGTTAGTTCTTTAACACCCACTAAGTCTGTCCATGTTTTTGCAAATAGCAAGATTTCATTCTTTTTTAGATATGGCTGAGTAATATTTGTGTGTGTGTGTGTGTACATGGGGGTTGTTCTTCATTTTAGTGCTTGCTCAGGCTTGGGAGCAACTCAGAGTTCAGGGATATATGGGGAGGAGAAAAGCTAACTAAAGAAAAAGAAAGGAAAAAGCAGAATGTAAGAAATTGGCACTTGTGAACACTTGATTAAACTGCAAATTAATTTGTGAATTCTAATGTTTTTAACAAAGTTTCTTCAACAGCATTTTTAAGCTGGACATTTTAAGTGCCAAATGTGATTGGTTTTAAGGAAAATAAATTAGTAAATCTTAAGATATATGCACAATGTTTATGGGAAGAAAATAGTTAGGAGCAGTCTTGTTCTCTGTCTTTACAAAGGTGATAAACCCAGGGAACGAAGAAAGATGGTGACCTGGTTGAATCTCCTTATAAACATACCAAAGACAGACCTCTTGCAAATATAATGATGGTATTTGCTAGCAAGAGTTATTATAATTCTTAGTATCTCTGAAATTACTTATGGTCAACAGACCTAAAATCCATGGGTTATTAATTGTCCTTGGAAAACATCATGAAAATTATGTAACTATTGGAATAAATAGTGGAGACAGTTCATAAGTGAAATAGTTTCTTTCCATATAAAACTTGTGCTGTCATACATCACTCAGAGACCTCAGATCTTGTCCAATTTATATTCTAATGTGGCAAGTGCTGGCAAACTTCAGCTTCTCCCAGGTTTGCTTGTCTTGCAATTATTTATATCCTTAAAATTATTTGTAAAGCTTAAAAGTGAATACAGTCTCTAGTTCCTATGGGTTTCATTGGAAAATACAATTCTGTATGTTACTTTAGCTTAATTCCCGTTTTCATTGCAAAGAATTTTTGACTAAAAATTTAAATTAATAGTTGAAGCAAATTTTACTCACTGCAATGTCTTTGTTTCTCTGAAAAAATATGATACAAATTGAAGGCTACCTTTAAAATATGTGTGGCATCCCCAATGAAATATGTGGAAGAGAAATAGTTGCTCTAGTTAAATAATATATGCCAATGAAACAAAAACATATTGACATGGAAATGCATGTGGATAGCATAAGGAAAAGGTAAAGGAAAAAGGAAAAAATGGAATAATGCATTAATCTTCATGTTAAGTAACGTAACGCAGAAATCACACTGTGGAATACTGAAAAGGGAGCAAAAAGTCCCAACTTGAGTTATTTGCTTAGAATGTAGAGGAAAGGAGATGGGTCATTCTCAACTCCTAAAAGCTGTATTTCATGGCTCATGCTCCCCATTCTTCCGTCTTCAAAGCCAGCAATGGTCCTTCTCATGCTTTGAATCTCTTTAATCTCCCTTCTTCTATTTACGACAGAAGAAAAGGCTCCTGTGAGTAGACTGAAACCACCAGGATCATCCAGAATCATCTCTAATCTCAAGGTCCCTAGACCTTATTCACACTTGGAAAGTTCCTTTTGCCATTTAACATAATATATGCACAGATTCCAAGAATTAGGATGTGAGCATTTTGGGGGAACCATTATTCTATCTACCACAATTTACTAGAAGGTTAATCATTTGGCCTCTATGTCACAGTTTTTGCAGATGTGAAATGGGGATGATATTAATGCCTCATTCATTGTTGTTTGTTAGGAACAAAATACTTAAGCAAAATAATTAAAACGAAGTATTGCGTATAGTAAGAATTATATAAGGGTTTGTTGTTACTTTTAATACATAACAAAAATGTGAAACTGTCCCATTTTGTAATATTGTGAGAAAAATCCATGTGATGGCTACCATCCAATCAATGCAATAGTTATTGATGATTTATAATTCTGTGTAAAAATGATTTGTCAGGCTAATCAGTTAAATATAACTGAGGTAGGGTGGATATATGAAGATGATAGATGATTAATAGCTAGCTAGCTAGATATAGATAGATGATAGGTAGATACATACATACATACATATATACATACATAGGCAGACGGATGGACTCAAGAAACCCAATCACCCAAACATAACTGAAAGATATATTCCAACATTGTCTGCCACCTGGAAAATGAGTTTTCTATTATTTTTGTTTTTTATGTATAGTAATTCTAGAATATGTTGCTTTCATAATTAAAAAGAAAATTTAAATGAATTGCCTATGATAGGCCTGAGACTTTTCCCCCTTTCTTCTACTGATACAAGGTAAAAGAAATTACCGAATTTACTTCCTTTACAGGTAATGATTACTGATTACCTCTTTCATAACATGACTTCAGTGGATTGTCACAGTTTGATCTTAGCCAGTGAAGCATCAGCAGACATCATTCTTTATTGCACTTACACAGGCTTATTCCTCAACTCTTCTCTTTCAGCAGAGTCATAGAGCAGAGACCCTTCAGTAGAATTATGTCTATAAAATAGACAAACTCCCTTTTTCCTACTGGTCCATCTTTCTTTGAGCCAATGGATTTTATTCAATTTCTCAATTTACAAAAGAAGAATAAATTAGTAAACCTCAACAAGTTTGGTTGTCCTGAACAAATTATCAATCAAACTGATTCTCTAATGATTTTTCATCCTTAGTCAGTTCTTTAAACATATCACATATTTTACATATGTGATAAATATTTAGATGATATCTAGTAATACCTTGCCAGTAATAGGCATTCATAATCATTTCTCTGACATTTATGTCCATCGAAAACCAGTTAATCCAACTACAAGAGCAATTTCTTAATCTCGATCTGATAACTTACCCAGCACTAATCCTCGTCCATAACTGTTAACAAAACCAAATTTGATACTTCATTAATTGATGAATACAATTTGCATTACACATAAAACTATTGTTTATAACAGTTTTCCACTGTTTATAACAATTTACCAAATATGTATAACATTTTCCACAGCTATAAATTATTATTTATAAAATTTTTCTCATTTTTGTTTTTTGGGAAAACAAATAAGAACCCTGTTACTGTACTCTTTGTGAGAACCTGCTGTTCTGATTAAGAGGCCATATACTTTATTTAACCTAACAATGGATCATAAAGGTAGAAGGAAGTGTGTTTATGCTAGTCTTGGATATTGATAGTAAAGGTAAAATTGTTACTCTTAAGTAATGGCCAGTTTTTAATCAAACACCAGTTTTGCTTAGTGATGTTTAGGTTTTCTACTTTTATGTTATCTACATGAAATTTTTATTATTGAAATATCTTCAGGAAAATAGCTTTGCTTTTACAACTTTAAAACACACTACATTCTAAAGCATTTTTAATCACTAAATCAATTATTTTAATAATGCCATATTTTACACCAATATGTTTCTTTGGAATATAACTGGCATGGTACCTTAGAAAAAAGTCTGCCTAGTTTCTTCTACAGAAAAACGTCTGCCTAGTTTCTTCTACATCTGGATATGTTACTAGTTCTTACGTATCCTTTAAGAAGCCTACTCAGTTTTAGAAGATGAAACAGTCTGCAATGTTTGGGTTAGCATTATATGTTTTTATAAGCAGGTAGCATTATATGTTTTGAGCAATCCTAACACCTAAATACTTGCCAGAACCCTAGCATATGACAAGGACACAGATTTTGCCACTATAGTCTGCACATTTTATATCCTGGGGTCTTTGTATTTCCATTATACTTGTAGTACATCATTCAGCCCTTTTCCCTGAAATCCTGAGAGAATTCTCATATCTGTAATACGAACCATCTAATTTCATTCACTCTACCACTGTCTCACCTCCCATTTACAATAATAAACCCACCATAATTATGTATAAAATGGTATATAAAGAAAGCAACATCGGGCTTCCCTGATGGCGCAGTGGTTTAGAGTCTGCCCGTGCCCCGGTCCGGGAAGGTCCCACATGCCACGGAGTGCGCTGGGCCCGTGAGCCATGGCCGCTGAGCCTGCGCGTCTGGAGCCTGTGCTCCGCAACGGGATTTGAATTCAGGTCCAGAGTTTCTAAATGTATAGATTTTCGAACAATATTTTTTTTTTCAATTTAGAAGTGAATAAACAAGTGATTTTGCTACTTTCCATATATAAGTTCGTTTGTTTGTAAGTAATGTAAGAGCAACTCTTGCTATATTCCCTTTACTTACTTTTTCAGAGGTTTAATATCTACTTTTATCTCATGTATGTTGGAAAACTTCTGCAGTACCTGAATCTCTGTCTACGCTTTCCTCATACAATCATAAAACAGCTACTTGTCCTTACCTACCCCGTCTGTCCTCAGCCTTTATTTCAGGGATCCAACCTGTTCAGTTTCAAAAAATCAAAGAGCTGTAGATTATTAATGTCATTTTCCCAGGATCTTTGCCTCTTTCCTGTTTTTGTCATTCTCTTACAAATTCATGGAGCTCCTGACTTTGTAATACATTCCCAGCATACTCCCATTTTAGTAGCTTTTTCCTTACCTCATTGACTAATCCCTAAATTTATCATATTGGTAAATATTCCACTCTTCGTTGAGTGGGTGTAATAACAATGAATTTCGTTCCTTTAAGTTCATCTTGAAAAGCTGACTAGGTTCTTGCACTGTATACCGGCAGAATTTTATGTGCATCCCTATTACTCATTGTTAAGACTCACTTTACTGCTGCCTTCACTGTCTGTCTGTTAATGTCCTTACCACCTGTGGTTCCTAATATTTTCTGCTTTCAAGTACACCAAGCAAGTGGGAGTCCAATAACAAGAAGAATGCCATACTCAATCTGTCAGCAATCTGGATAACATACTTAGAAAATCTATACAGAACGCTACTCTCTCCAACTTCAATCTGTTACCACCTACACCTAACCCACCATTTATGTTTGTGCCTGAATTACTATAATAACCTCTTTAATGGAAAAACTCAGTTTTACTTCTTCTGTATAGGAGAAAAACCCAGTTCCTCCCTACTGTGTTTCTGTATCCTGTAATCTTTATTCTCACACAGAACACTTCACTTCTGATGCTTCTGGTCACCAAATGTGGGTGGATTTTCCCTCACAATAGCAAGCAAGTCTCTGACATCAGCTGGGTGTCTACAATTTAACTCAATTCTGATATTATCTACCCAGAGATAGTATCAGGTCTCACAGCTAAGGACTCAGTCTCACAGACTGCCCCCCAACCCCTACTTTATACCCCGGTCACAAGCCCAGGTTATCACCTGTGCTTCTGATCAGCTGGCTACAGTTGTGAGGTTCTTAAGACCCCTCCCTCCTCAGGTTAGATTAATTTGTTAGGGCAGCTCAGAACTCAGTGAAACACTGAAGTTTACCAGTTTATTAGAGGATTTGACAAAGGATACAGATGAGCAACCAGATGAAGAGATACATATGGCAATGTCTGGGAGTGTCTCAGTGCAAGAGCTTCTATCCCTGTGGAGTTGAAGTGCATCAGCCTCCTGTTATGGATATGTTCGCCAACCTGGAAGTTCTCAGAAACCATAGTTCTGGGATTTTATAGAAGCTTCTCATGTAGGCATGATCAATTATCAATTCTATTTCCAGCCTCTCTTCCCCTCTGATTATAGCCTGCTCTTTCTGGTGACCGACCCTCATCCAGGAGCCATCCAGAGGCACCTCATTAGAACAAAAGATTCTCCTAGTGCTCCTATAACTTAGAAAATTACAAGGGTTTTAGAAGCTTTGTGCTGGAAACTGAGTGCAATATATATAGATATAGATATAGATATAGATATATATATAGATATATGGATATATACATATATAATATATATACATATGTATACATAATTATATATATATATTTTTTTCCTATGATCTCACACTTCTTAAATGGTCTTCCTGCTTCTACTCTTGCTCCAAAGTTTTTCACAGAAAAATCTCCAGAGAGATCCCATTATAAGCCAGATTGTGTCACTCTTCTGTGTAAAACTTTCCAATGTCTTCCCATCTTACTCAAAGGAAAAGTCTGAGATCCTTAAAGTGATTTATGATCTGGATCCCCCGTTAACCTCTCCGAATGCATCTCTCCCATTTCCTACACTCAGCCACCTGGTACAGCCACACTGGCCTTCTCATTCCTCCCTAAATCTGCCAGTCATTCTCTCCAGTAAGTTACTTGACCGGGAAAAAGCATATTTGCATATTGTTTTCAGAAGGTGCATCTTATAAGATAATTACATGGTGAAGTTGACTCTATTTTCCTCCACATGATTCATACACTGTCAGTATTATGTGAGAAAACTAAAAATGATTCCAGCTTAAGGCCACACCGTATGAACTTTTGACCTTCAATTTTCTCCTGTCAGTTGACAAGTATTTGGAGTATTAAAATTAGTTTTTAAATTAATTTAATTTGCACTAGAAAATTAATTTATTAAAATTAATTTGTGTTAGCAAAGTGTAATTAAAGTAATGAGTCTGTTGCTGAAGAAAAAAATCACAAAATCTGTTTCATTGACAGAAATTATTTTTGTATTACCTGCTGTAAGACTAATTCCAATCACTCATTTGAACTGAAGTAAGATGAGAATGAATTACACATATAATTACTTTAAAGCTCCATTTTATTATTTCCATATGGATAAAATCAATATTAGGTGATTGCAGTAACTATTTAGTAACCGATTTTGTTAACATTCATAGATAAGACATTAATTTCCCATTTTCTATGTTATTCAACTAAGAAGTAAATGAAACTAGACAGTTCACAAGCTTTGTGGGAAATCTTTCTAATTCTTTTGAGAAAATGGTGATTCTCTTCCATTATAAATGAAGAGAATTACTTTTGTCAAAATGAAAAATCCTTTGTTTTCTACAAGGGTTTTCAATGTCACTGCCTTTAAAATAACAGGAAATTTATCTCATCAGAAGGTTATTTAAAAAGTGTTCCTATGTTATGTGAGTTGCTTTCAATAAGGTATTTAAAATATATTTAGAAATACATATTAAGACATAAGAATATTGTTTTACAAAATACTGTTCATCCTAAAATTTCTATCGTATTGCTCCAGGGAGATAATGAAGAGTTTCACAAGGCAGAGGAAAATTTTTATAGATGCAATGTTACCTAAATGACCAAGAAAAAAATGTATTCCAGTCAACAATGAAGGCTTTTACTCTGTAGCAGTTCTGTACCTCTTATGACCCATCATCACATACTACCTTGAATTACAGATGTGGAACTGACTGTTTTCACATAGTAACCTACACACATTATAACTCACTATTTCATAGTGACACAATATTCCACTGTATAAATATGCCCTTACTCGTTTAAAACCATTTCTCAATTGATGGACAATTAAGCTGCTGCCTATATTTTTCTTATGTAAGTAATTCTGCACTGAGCATACATTTATTTATATATATATATATATATATATATATATATATATATACTTTCTCAATATTTTGTAGTTTATAGTTTTAGAATAAGCATTACAAATCACAGATGATACAGATTTTACATTCAGATACCTACATCTAAATTGCCTTCCTAAAGGATGTAACTATTTATAGTCTCCTGAGCAATGAATGGTGTGAGCTTCCAGTTCTCTAGCACTTTGTTTTATCTTTTTATGGATTATTCTTAGTGTGAATATCTTCTTATATTTTTCTTTGTCAATATCTTCATCTTTTGTTAATTATCCCTTAAGAATTAATCATCAGTATTCAAAAACTAGTTATTATACATGCTAACACTTTTTTTGTTACATGTATTGCAAACATTTAATTCTGGTGATAAACTGTTTTTAAAAAATGTGTCTATGGTGTCTTTCATCTTACATTTTTTACGATGTCTCATAACTTATAGATGTATTAATTTATCCAATTTTGTGTATTAAATTGCCTCATCTATAAGACAAAAAAAGCTATCAGTTTCCATGGGTCAGGGATTTGGACACAGCTTAGTTGGGGCCACTGACTCAGGGTATTATACAAGGTTGAAATCAAGTTGATAGCTAGGGCTGCAGTCTTATTTTCAAGAATAACTCAGAGAGAACCCACTTTCAAGCTCTTTTGTGAGGTTGTTAGCAAGATTCAGTTCTCCCCAGGTTGTTGGATTGAGGGCCTCTATTTCTCACTGGCTGTTGACCGGAAGCCAGGACTGGTTCCATGCCATGTGGCTCTCTCCAGAGGGCGTCTCACTACATGGCAGTTGGCTTCCATTTGAGTGGGCAAGTGAGAAAGCAAGAGATCATGAGCAAGTAGAAGTCAGAGTCTTTTTGTAACCTAACCTCAAAGGTGATATTTCATCCCTTTTGTCATATTCTCTTCCTTTGAAGCACGTCACTAGGACCAACTCACACTGACAGGGAGAGGATTATACAAGGGGATGAATAAGAGGAGGCAGGGATCTCTGAGAAAGCATCAGAAGCTGCGTACCGTGAATATTCAAAATTTTCTTTAGACAGACTTGTCTGAATTTTTCTTTATTGTTTATAGCTTTGCAGATAATTGTTGGTGGCTTGTTTACAATTGCTTTATGGCAAGAATAGTGTTTAGAATGTCATACTCATTAAATATATTTTGAATAAATGAATGGATTTGTAGAAATAATACTAAAAATATTGAGTATGTTCTAACAATATTTGATTTAGTGCACTATATGATAGAATGAAAAGGTAGCCATAAATTCTTCTTCTTCCTATGTTCATGCCATTTTCAATGTGACTTCATAGATCCTTCCATCAAGAGGTGGATGCTACACCTCCACACCCAGAAGTTGGGTTGGTCTTATGATTTGCTTTTGCAGACGTGATGTGGCATCACTGACAATGTGCCAGCTCTGAGTTAGGGATCAAAGAGACTTTGTATGATTTTATACCCTCTCTTTAAACTCTACTGCTACCATGTGATCAAGGCTAACATGCTGGAAAATTAGAAACCATGTGGAAAAGACACAAACTGTCCAGTTTCAGGAATTCACTACCAACCAGGGCAGCAGCTACCTGTTTATCAGAAAGTGACTACAAACACAAAACTGTGCCCAGCCAAACTATATATAAGAACCTCCAGCTGAACCTCATTTAAATTGTTGAACCATAGAACTGTGAGGCAAACAAGTGTTGCTTTGAGGTGGTTTCTTAAAGAGCAAAATCTAAAAACATACTCCCATGAGTATTTTTTTGACTAAAAAAAAAAAGGTTTTGTTTGGTAGAATTCAGCTGTGAAGCCATCCAGTACTGAGCTTTTCTGTGTTGGGATTTTTTTTTTTCATTACTTATTCATTCTCCTTACTTATTATTGGTCTGTTCAGATTTTCTTCATGATTTCAGTCTTGGTAGGTTGTATGTTTCTAAAAACTTATAGTTTCTTCTAGTTTGTCCAATTTGTTGGCATGGATAAATTTTTAGAAGCATACAACCTACAAAGACTATAGTATCAGTAGCAATGTTCTCTCCTTCACTATTGAGTCCATTTATATATATAAAATTCTCTGTACATACTTTCTTCTATTGATTGTTTAAAAATGCTGCTACATTGTTGTTTTGCTTTATACGTCATATTGTTGTCTACTTTGTATTTATATGTTATAAAAAGACTGAGGCTTAGGCTTATTATTTTACCTTTATCAGTTATTTGATCTTTTGTCTGGAGACCTTGAGGATTAAATCTTTATATTTGATATTTAATAGGTTTACTAAAATATGTCACATAGTCCATTATTCTGGAATAATTTTTTCAGTCAACCAGTGAGACCTTTCAGCAGCTCCAATAATACAAGTCATGTTCCTTCTTTCACTATCCTCCATGTTCATTAATTTACCTCTAGTCATTTTTACTTCTTGATGTCATTTTTTCTCTTGTTTTTTTCTGCCTTTTTATAATATGCTTTATTTAATTTTTATTTAAATTTACTCTCCATTGGTTTACCTGTAATAGAATATTCATTTATGAGATAACTTTGTCTTTTCTTCCATCTCTTTCTTTTTTTGTCCACTTCTACTTTTAGTTTTAATTTCTGATTAGGCAGTTTTTCATATCTCAAATGCTTTTTTTGACTATATATATAAATTTTTTGGAGCATTAAGTTTTCTTTTGTTTCATGGATCTTTTATATTTTTATAAAATTTATAGGATCAATTTTTTTGCACCAATATTTTTAATTGAAGCATAATTGCTGTACAATATTATATGTTACAGGTATATAATATAGTGATTCACAATTTTTAAAGGTTATACACCATTTATAATTAGTATAAAATATTGACTATATTCCCTGTGTTGTACAATGTATCCTATAGCTTATTTTATACCTAATTGTTTGTACCTCTTAATCCCCTACCCACATATTTCCCCTCCCCCCTTTCTTCTCCACACTGGCAACCACTAGATTATTCTCTATATCCGTGTCTATTTCTTTTTTGTTATATTCACTAGTTTGTTCTATTTTTTAGATTCTCATATAAGTGATGTCATACAATATTTGTCTTTTTCCTCCTGACTTATTTCACTTAGTATAATAACCTCCAAGTCCATCCATGTTGTTGCAAGTGGCAAAATTTCCTCTTTTTTATGGCTGACTAGTATCCCATTTTGTATATGTGCCACGTTGTCTTTATTCATTCATCTATTGATGGACAATTAGATTGTTTCCGTGTCTTGGCAACTGTAAATCATGCTGCTATGAGCATTGGGATGCATGTATCTGTTCACATTAGTGTTTTTGTTGTTTCTAGATATATATCCAGGAGTGGAATTGCTGGGTCATATGGTAGTTCTATTTTCAGTTTGCTTTTAGAAATCTCCATACTGTTTTCCACAGTTGCTGCATCAATTTACATTCCCACCAACAGTGTATGAGGGTTCCCTTTTTTCCACATCCTCACCAACATTTGTTATATGTGTTCTTTTTGATGACAGCCATTCTGACAGATGTGAGGTGATATCTCATTGTGATTTTGATTTACATTTCCCTGATTTTTAGTGATGTTGTGTATCTTTTCATGCGCCTGTTGGCCATCTGCATGTCCTCTTTGGAGCAATGTCTATTTAGGTCTTCTGCCCATTTTTCTTTTTTTTTTTTTTTTTTTTTGCGGGCCTCTCACTGCTGTGGCCTCTCCCCTTGTGGAGCACAGGCTCCGGACGCGCAGGCTCAGCGGCCATGGCTTACGGGCCCAGCCACTCTGCAGCATGTGGGATCCTCCCGGACTGGGGCACGAACCCGTGTCCCCTGAATCGCAGGCGGACTCCCAACCACTGCGCCACCAGGGAAGCCCCTGCCCATTTTTCAATCAGGTTGTTTGTTTTTTTGATGTTGAGTTGTATGAGCTGTTAGAATATTTTGGATAAAATGATATGTCTGATAGGATCAATTTCTTCAGTTGGTAAGTATACAACTTTGTTTCATGATTTTCTAAAATAGTTTGCTAATGCCTTTAGTTTCTTTTTGTTGATTTTGTGATATTGTTGTAATTTACATGAGTCTTTTTTGTTTAACTTTGCCCAATTATATCCCTTTTAACACACAACTATTTTGGCTTCAGCATTCTCTGTCTTTAAATAGTATTTATGGTGTGATTGTACATAGAATTTCCATTAATGTGAGGTTTTTTTTTTTAATCACTTGAGGAAATTTTGGAAGGTGTTTATATAATACCAACATTGTCTACAGCTACCCAGAATTCCTAACACAAACATTTCACATTTATTTTTGACTTATTTTTCTTGTTAAATCATAGTTTATTATTATAATCAATTTTCTCAAATTATAAAAATAACTTTGTTTGTGTTTATTACACAAGGACATTCTTTATATCCTTGAAAATTTAAGGAACAGTATGACATACCTGAAAACTTTGCTACAGCTTTAGGAAACACTTACCAACTATTTTACCAGATATAAATGTCTAAAATTTTGATAACTGTTTTTGACAGCATTTTGTTAAGTGTTTAAAAGTAAGTGAATATTGCTGTCTTTGCTGCAATGAAAGCAAATGTTCCTTTTAAAAACACAAAAGTAAGAAGAAAATCAAGTTAATGTATTAAAAAATCACAAAATCATCAGTCTCAGAGTAACTGTGTGAAATATTTCATAATATGATTCCCAGATTAAACTACCACCAAATAAAACATGCCTTTGACATACAATTTAACAACTCATATATCAAAACTTTTAAAATCCAAATGTACTTTCAAATATTTTATCTAAAATTTTACTGTGTAATTTAAAGGCAGTTTAAGGTGTACAGTAGAATTGAGGGAAAAGTTATTCTAATTCATGTGTAAATCAAAAAATATTTAGGTATACTGTAATACCTTGTGCAAGATGAGGGTAAAATAAATACAGTAGGTGGTATTTTATGGTCTTTAAAAACAAAGCACTTTATTTGTTGAAATAAGTCATGGGCCCATGAATAGATAATTTTAAATCATATCAACTTAAAATATGTAGATCAAAATGTGATCTCCTGATATTAAGAGCTGTATCTCTGGCTTATCTATTGTTTTCAGGAATACAGCATATTTGAGCACATTGTAAGTTCTCAACACATTTGTTCATCAGATAATGGAGCCAATACTCACAATCTGAGGTTAAAAAAATACAAGCAAGTCTGACTGGGGAAGATTTAAGATATTGTTCAGATTGGATCATGAAAAATAGGATGGGGTTAGAGAAAGAGAAGAACAGGAAGAACATGCTTGGTATAAGAAATAGTGTGTCAGTGGTAGAGAGCACTACGTTTCTTTCAAAATCATTGTACTTTTTCTCACCAGTATAGAACTACAGGTGGCCATACAGACACCTATGTTGAAAGTACTCTTTAAGCCTTTCTTTCAGGGTAAGTGCAGCCATATTACTAACTTGTCAATGAGTAAACAGAAGTGAAATATGTCATTATCAATTTTAGCCTATTGCTAGGTATGGGCTCCTCCATATTCTTTTCTCTTTCTGTAACTAAGGTGCTGTAAACTCTGGTATGACCATGAAGATGAGGACCAAAACCATAGAAAATTGTAAAGGTCCAAGGTGGAAGGAACCTGCATCATTGAGTGACTCTGTAGAGTAGAGATGTCAAGCCTGTCCAGACTACTTACCTTGAGACAAGTGCAAGAAAGAAATAGATTTTTAGCATCTTTAAGCCACTGTGCTTTGGGGTTCTCATTTTTATAGCGTTTTAAACTCTTAACTAATGTTAACTAATACAGTGAACACAAGTACGTAAAAGAGAAAGCACCATAAGGCTCAATGTTCCAGTACCAATTATGGATTGGTTAACCATAATTTTTAAAAAAAGAATGTGACCTAGGTGAATATATGTAAATAACCTCTTCCATCACTTCTGAGAAAGATCCTTAGAAAAAAGAAATGTGCAAGTTGACTTTTCTAATTGTAGAAAGGCTGTTTAGGAGTAGGAGATTAAGAAGACCTACAAATTTCAAAATGTTCAGGCCCTTAATACAAGACTGCAGATTCTGGAATTTCCCCTTTCAGACTTTGGTTTATAAACCTGCAGGCATAAGGGAAGGAGGTGGGATGTAGTTTGCAAATTAGATACATAGACTTCACCTTCATTTCCATAAATTAACAAATGTGACACATTTGTTTAAACAATAACATTGGCAATCTGTTTTTCTTCCTTTTCCCTTTTTGGATATAGACATAATTACAGGAAACATTTCACTTTATTCCTAACTTGTCTGAGGGAGAACAACAATGCTCATGTTACTTGAATAGCAATTGACAGGCAATATCCTGTGAAGGAGATAATAGCAGAGCACATACTCCATCCAAAGTGGGTAGTTCTCTATTAATACCAGATGCCTCTTTCCAAGTAGGCATCCATGTTTAATTTTCTCAATCTTCTGTCATTGTTTTCTTTCAAGAAAAGCCAAGAATATGGGCTTTCAAACATAATTTTTTTTATCTTAAATGTTGGCAGCAATTAGCATCTTATAATGCTGGGCTGATACTTACTGTGAGAACCAAATTGACCATGTCTGTAGGCCATATTTGGCCCATCAACTACCAGCCTATGCTTTCTGAGAACATTTCAGCAAGGGAGAAACAATGAAAATAATATCTTAACAAGAGTAATGCAGAATTGATACGTAGATAATTTACAATAAACAGATATTATTTATGTTGGGGAAAAAAGAAAGAATTTCTTGAACTCAACATATTTATCATATAAAATGCTTCACATAATTTATTTCATTGTGCTCACAAAAATCCTGTAGTTCAATATTTTATCCACTTTTTTTTATGGAAAGTAAACTGAACCTTGAAGAAGTTAAATAACTTGACTATTTTAGGTTGGGTAACCCGAGAAGCAGAAGCTGAATAAATATATTTGAGTGCAAATAGTTTATTTGGGAAGTAATTCCATGAAGCCCGGGGAGGGAAGTGAAGAAGTGAGATAGAAGAGGAAAGGGAAAGAAGTCTATATAGAATGGGTTAATGAACATATCACCTACGTGTCCAACTGGGATAGACTATGTAGACTATAAGGTGCCTCAGATTTGTTACCCCTGCCCCTATCTTCCCAAGGGATAAGGAAGCTGGGCTGGGTATCCACCACACCTGCCTGTCATTGATTGAGGGCTGCTTCCAAGAACATTAATTGTCTGGCAACTCTTGACATGTCTCATGCTGCTGCTGGAAAATATCCCTGTGTCAGGAGATGGTCCTCAGGCAGAGTGTTGCAGGTGTTTGCAGAGTAAAGCTACAGGTATGTGTGGATACCCCAGGTACCAAGGAGATATGGAGTCCCAACCACATTTGCTACCCTTGACCAAATTTGCATAAGTGTTTAAGTCAAGGATGAGAACAGAAACTGGAGGAGGAGCAAGTGAGGGAAATAAAGAGGAAACATTAAGATTGTAGGTAAAAACCAGAACAATATTGAATTATAGAATTCAAGTGCGGGTGAAATGATAGATTTATAAAAATGAATAGGATTAAAATAAATTATCTATTACTATATAAAATGTATTATATTCTCTTTGTGAAATTACCAAATATTTTAGAACCACACTGAAATTTGAAATAGAAACTAAATGATAACTTTTGTACTCATAAAACTTGAAGTTACATGAAAACATGGTCAACACATGACAATTATAGATTGCCCGACTCTTAACAATCTAGCTATGGATTTTAAACATTCCAAGGTAACTTATTTTCCTCAATAAGGTGTCAAGGTCTAATTTGATTTGAAAGTTTTAGATATATTCAGTGTTCAATCCAAATTGACCTAGTCTATCTGTTAATTCGTCATGTCACACACATACACAAAATTATTTAACATTCCTTTGCAATATTCACATCTGCTTAGGTAAGATTTCTTTGTGAAGTCCACTGACTTGCTGACTCTCCCTGTTGTTTTTCTGCAAAAGTTTCTGGAGCTTTTGGGGGTTTAATTTTATTCATTTTTTACTTAAGGACTCCAAATAAGAGAGGAATTAAGGATAGCATAGGTAGATCTGTATTGCTACTATGGTAATAATTATAACAATCAAGTATAAACAAAACATTTTTCCAAGTCAACTTCAGAAACACAGAACCAATCTAGCTTTTGAAATCAAAGTCTGGTTGACGTTGTTAACTAACAGAAGGATGTAAATCTTGCCAAGCAACAAAACAACTTGTTATTTGTGTGGTCCCTAGAGGGAACAGGTGTCATTGACTTAGAACACATACAAAGTCACAATATGAAAAATAAGTCTAGTAAGTTCACGCCCAAATCAGAACAATTACAGAGATTTGAATAGTCTCCCTGTTACTTTGCCCACATTTTACTACTTTAAAGATAGACAGTGTAGTGCTCTTGGTCAACTTTATAAAACTAGCAAAATTTTTAGTTTCTTAAGTTTCAAATTTTTATGTCCTTCGACACAGCTTTCAATCAAAAAAAGAAACTTTGTCCCACGTCTTGGTTACATGACCCATGAAAAAAATAAAAGAATACTGGGTCTGTCAGAGAGAGAGAAAAAGAAAGAGAGATAAAGAGAGGCGGGGGAGTGGGGGGTGGGGGAGAGAGAGCTGTAGCTTAGTAGCACATACTGGAATGTCGCTGGATTTTCCAGAGAAGCAGTTTACACCGTGCTCTGCAAAGTAATTATCTGGCAGTCAATAAATGACAGTGATGATGGCAATCTGTTGGACTTACAAGAGCACCTGGAGGAACTATCAAGTCTGACTGATAAGTTGAGAAAAAATAGTGAGGAATAGAATTGGGACCATGAGAGCTCCACTTGATAAATTGCCCAAAGCTCCGAGTCTGTGAAAAAAGATTGAAGTTACTACTGGGGATTGATTAATTGGAGACACCAAATAATCCTAAATTTTTACCAACCTGCTAAATAGATACTGCCTGATGAACACACCTTTTTGTTTCTCAAAATAGTTACTGTTATTTAAGATATAATAAGGAAAAAAATCTACCTTAACATAAAATGTAACCAACATAAAATGACCAAGACCACTACTTATTAAGACATGGCATAATAAGATGTTTTAAAATGAAGGTAGATGAAAAATAAAAACACAAAACAAGAACCAAGATTCCTGGAAGAATGTAAGGCGATGTTAAGTTAGGATTGATGGTGACAATATTTACATATCAGGATGGAAAGTATGACCTACCATTTTATGCTAAGGTTTGCCATCCCAGCTACCCAGAGGTATGCTATGCTCCCTGATGTGAGACCTCATCACTCTGCAACTCAGTGAGTGCTACATTAAATGCGGCAGCTCAGTGGAAAGAGAAAGGAAAACTCTCAAAAAGCCAAATTATACAGAACTTCACCAGGGAAAAGAAAGTGAAACAAGTTCAGGATAAGGCAAAGAGCTCAGAGAACATAGTTGAGAAGAGTTTCATCTATAAATAAAAGCAGCAATGCTACATTGCCCCAATTTATTTTTGAAGACACTATTCTTTGAAGATTGCCCACACAGCAGCGCCTAGGTTTGACTCCTAATAGATTTACAGAGCATTCTTTTGCACTTGTTCTATTCTGTGTTTAATGCTGAACTTCAAGCTGCTGGATAACCTAGAGGAGTGTATTGCCATGGATGCAGGGAGGTGTGATTGTTAAAATAGAGTTTGATGTTTATTTTTCTAAGTATTCATTTTGAACACTTGTTTACAGTTTTTTATTTTCAATTTGCTCATATAGTACCATTTTGGTTCTCTGTTTTCCTTTGTTTTTACCACTTACACCGAAGTGGAGGTTAAACTATTACAACTGAAATTGCCACACTCAAAATCGTTGCTCTAAGTACTACCACTGACATTAGCCACCTTCATTGTTATGACTCTCATCTCTGTTTAGACTAACATTGACCTTAAATGTAATAAGGTAATAGAAAATTATTATCAAAACAGCTATATCAAGTCAAGGAAAGGTATGCATCATGAAACACATTAACTATTTTAATACTTTTTATTATTATAATAATGCACTAATTATACAAATGTAGACCTCAGTAGCAAGATGATAGTAGTAGGTATAGTTAAAGTACTTTGGAAAACATAGCCTCAAGGTAGACTCCTCTAAATTCCCCAGAACCTGGCACAAAAAGCACTGAAATATTAGAGGAATGGGCACTTAATAATGAAGGACTATAATCTCTTTACATTTCTTCACCAAAATATTTTCAAAATGATTTGGTTTGTTTTCTTGGTTTTTGTCAAATTAGAGTAATCTCCACAGAGGCTGAACCTCTAATTTCAGCTTCTAGTGTAACGTGTAATAAGTCAAAGCACATGGTAAAAGGTCAATGTCAATTTCTTGAATGAATGAATGAATGGTTGAATAGCTATCTGAGTGCCTGCTTGGCTGGATGACTGCATTTTTTTTCTTTATGTCTTGGGATCTTGGTATTTGAAATTATTGTTGGATTTTCTAAAATGAACAATGAAAACTAAGGAATTCTTCACTTCATCTACAGCAGTGATACTCAAACTTTAGAATGTTTTAACAGTCATCTAGAGTGACAGTTAAATTACTCATTTCTCAACTCCTCATGTAATGATTCAGCATGTCTAGGTTGGCACCTAAGAATCTGAATTTTAACACACTCACATTTGTACTAATGCAGGTTGTTTGTGGATTATTATATATACTCATATAATATACAGGTTTGATCAGAACAGACCCAGTTCAAAACTCTTGAACAAACTTCAGAGTCCATACTTCTTGAAGTACTAAGTAGAACTCTGAACCCCTGGCTGAAGTCTTGCAAAGCCAATAAGTATGGCTATAAATGCAACAATAAAAATAAGAAATCTGTGTTGAACGTTTGACATGTGCAGGGCTTTGGAGAGTAAAGTATAGCTCTTGATTCAAATACCTGGGTTAAAGTCTTGGCTCTCACCTTTAGAAGTTGGATCTTTTTAGGCACATTACCTAACTTCTCTCCTCTTTAGTCGTTTTATTTGTACAAGTGAAAAAAATAGCATCCTTTTTTTTTTCAATTTTTAATTAACATAAAGCATTTAAAAGAGTAGCCGGCACTTTATAAGCTCTTATTCAGTAACATTTTCTCCTCAAAAATCTGTGTTCTTCTCTTCCATTTCCCTAATATCCTTGGGATGCTATCATTAGATATTCATAGAAAATTTAAAGCTTACTAGGACTTTAGGATTGATTAGCAAACCCTCTTCTTTTACAAATAAAATAAAATAAACTAGAGAGGTTGAGAGCCTTGTCAGGATCACACAGCTAGCCTGAGAGAAATGGGACTAAAGCTCCAGACATTTTATGATTCCTCTTTTATGTTTATTTTTCAAACTACCTTTGTCAACCATACAGAGTGCCTGGGCTCAACCTTAGAGCTATGAGATATTTTTTCCCTTGGAGCGGGGTTGGTGATTGTAGAATCCACACATTCATTGTTTGAGGGGTTTTTGTTTGTTTGTTTTTATATTTTCATTTTTTAAAATTTTTATTGGAGTATAGTTGATTTACAATGTTGTGTTAGTTTCTGCTGTACAGCAAAGTGAATCACTTATACATATATATATATAAATGCACTTTTTTTAGACTCTTTTCCCATATAGGCCATTACAGAGTATTGAGTAGAGTTCCCTGTGCTATACAGTAGGTCCCTTTAGTTATCTATTTTATATATAGTAGTGTGTATATGTCAATCCCAATCTCCCAATTTATTCTTCCCCCACTTATCCCCTGGTAACCGTAAGTTTGTTTTCTACATATGTGGCTCTACTTCTGTTTTGTAAATAAGTTTATTTGTACCCTTTTTTTAGAATCCACATATAAGCAATATCATATGATATTTGTCTTTCTCTGTCTGACTTACTTCACTCAGTATGACAATCTCTAGGTCCATCCATGTTGCAGCAAATGACATTATTTCGTTCCTTTTTTTGGTCTGAGTAATATTCTATTGTATATATGTGCCACATCTTCTTTATCCATTCATCCATCAATGGACATTTAGGTTGCTTCCATGTCCTGGCTATTGTAAATAGTGCTGCAATGAACACTATTTACAATACATTTGGTTGTATCTTTTCAAATTATGGTTTTCTCCGGGTACATGCCTAGGAGTAGGATTGCTGGGTCATACGGTAGTTCTATTTTTAGTTTTTTAAGGAACCTCCATACTGTTCTCCATAGTGGATGCCCCAATTTACATTCCCACCAATAGTGCAAGAGGGTTCCGTTTTCTCCACAACCTCTCCAGCATCCATTGCTTGTAGATTTTTTGATGATGCCCATTCTGACCAGTGTGAGGTGATATCTCATTGTACTTTTGATTTGCATTTCTCTAATGATTAGTGATGTTAAGCATCTTTTCATGTGCTTTTTGGCCATCTGTATGTCTTCTTCAGAGAAATGTCTATTTAGATCTTCTGCCCATTTTTTTATTGGGTTGTTTTTTTGCTGTTGAGCTGCATGAGCTCTTTGTATATTGTGGAGATCAATCCCTTGTCGCTTGCTTCATTTGCAAATATTTTCTCCCACTCTGAAGGTTGTCTTTTTGTTTTGTTTATGGTTTCCTTTGCTGTGAAAAATCATTGTTTGAGTTTTTAAGGACATGAAAGCTAAAAATGCACCAGAAGCCAGCATCTCTATTTTTTTCAATAAATAGATATTATTTATAATGCACATATTTACTAGGAAACAATAATTCATAGGACATACCTCAGCCACTTTACCAAGGACAAAACTAATCTTGCCTGTTTCCCTGATTGGACTGATGGTACAGTACAGAAATAATTGACCATTAAACTTAAAAAAAAAAAAAAAGAAAAATTCTCATGAGTAAAAATGAATGACTATAAATTGTCTATCCTATAGAATAAAGAAAAGTACAGAAATATCAATTTGCCCTTCTGTTGTTCTGAATTATTTCTGTCACTGATTATTTTAAAAGCATTGAAATCAAATATCATTGATTATCAGTTAACATAGATATATCTTTTATTTTGGCAAACACTTAAGTACTCACTAAAGTATTATGGGCAACATAAAGGTTAATATTTAATCATAGATTAACTAAGAATTTTTACAAGAGTAACTAAATTTTTCAAGAATCTTATACCTATCTAACATGCAAGAAATTCTGTTCTTTTTTTTCTTTTCTTTTCCTTGTTTTTTTACTAAATACTTGGAAGAAACTTTAATCTAAGTCTTAAAAATTGCAGCCAAAGCTACATACATAGGCATAGCAATACAACAAAATTTTATGAGAGTGCCATTCTTTTTACCACATAGCATGAGAAAAGAAGAGGAAGAAAGAGAAAAAAATAAAATCCTGAAATTCAAAATTTATAAAAAAAGTTAGAATTTCTCAGGTCCACTGATGCATTTTACAGACAGGTAACAAATTAAGGAGTACACATCTAGCTGTAATATAATATCAACAGACTAACACTATAATTCATATGCTTTGCCATAGATAGGTAGCCTTTTACATGACTGAAGCAATAAATTCCAGGTTTGTTTTTTTAAATAAATTTATTTATTTTATTTTTATTTATTTTTGGCTGCATTGGGTCTTCATTGCTGTGTGTGGGCTTTCTCTAACTGTGACAAGCGGGGGCTAGTCTTCGTTGCAGTGAGCAGGCTTTTCATTGCTGTGGCTTCTCTTGTTGCAGAGCATGGGCTCTAGGTGCATGGGCCTCAGTAGTTGTGGCTTGTGGGCTCTAGAGCTCAGGCTCAGTAGTTGTGGCGCATGGGCTTAGTTGTTCCACGGCATGTGGGATCTTACCAGACCAGGGCTCGAACCCATGTCCCCTGCGTTGGCAGGCAGATTCTTAACCACTGTGCCACCAGGGAAGCCCTAAATTTCAGGTTTTAACCAAAAATATTATCACATTTTTAATGTATGATGGATATAGAATGTTCTATATATTTAAATAATGTTTTTATCAAAATATGTTTTGTTTAATTTATATGTATTATAATCAACATATATAATCACATTTCATTTATATATATATTTATAAACACACAATTATACAACAAATTCACAATAGGGCTGGTGCAGGAAGGGGGACCCCTTCCAGGGCCCGAGAGTGGGCTCTTGTCTAACACTCAGAAATGAATTGTCCAAGGAGACACATGTGCTGACAAAGCAAAAGACTTTATTGGAAAGGGCACCTGGGCGGTGGGCAGTGGGGTAAGGGAACCCAGGAGAACTGCTCTGCCACATGGCTCACAGTCTCAGGTTTCATGGTAATGGGGTTAGTTTCTGGGTTGTCTCCGGCCAATCATTTTGCTTGCCCATATTTGGTCTGACTCAGGGTCCTTCCTGGTGGCGCGCACCTCTCTAAGCCAAGATGGATTCCAGTGCAAAGGTATCTGGGAGGTTGGCAGGGCATATTATGGGCTGGCATCTCTTCCCTCCTTTTGGCCCCTCTCAAGTTTTTCCGGCTGGTGGTAGCTTGTTAGATTCCTGTCCCTTATTGGGTCCTCCTGTTGTGAGATAACTCATTATTGTGCCTGGCCAGGGCAAGTGATTTCAGACAGTGGTTCCCTAACAGGGCTGTCAATGTTCGTTGATTGAAACAAATACAAAACTTATCTTCAACCAATAATTAACAAGACAATACTAATGTTAAAATTAAATCTCTTCACCATTTTTCAACATAAGGGTATTTTTTCATTTTCAAATTTTAATAATGACTTATTCTAAAGTTTATATTGAAAAGCAAAAGACCAATAATAACAAACACAATATAATTAGAGAAAACAAAAACAGATGACTGACACTACTGAACTTCAAGCCTTATTATAAAGCTGCAGTGATCAAGATATGGTAGTATTAGAAAACATATAAACAAATAATTAATTCAATAAAACAGAGAGCCCAGAAATAGACCCATATAAATAGAAGCAGCTGATCTTTGAGAAAGGAGCAAAGGCAATTAAATGGAGAAAAGCTTTTTAATAAATGGCTGTGGAACAACCGGACATCCACATGCAAAAAAATACATCTTACACCTTTCACAAGATTAACTCAAAATGTATACTAGACATAAATGCAAAATGCAAAACTATAAGTCTTCTAGAAGACAAAATGAGATAAAATTTAGATGATCTTGAGTTTGCTGGTGATACTTTACATTTAGCACCAAAAGCACTGTCCAAGAAATAAAAAATTCAATAAGTTGGACTTAATTAATACTAAAAAAGTACTGCTGTGCAATGGACTTTATTAAGAGAAAGAAAAGATAAGCCACATACTTGGAGAAAACATTTGCAAATATATATATATGTTACAGGACTTGTACCTAAAATATACAAAGAGCTCTTAAAACTCAATAATAAGAAAACAAACAACCCAATTAAAAAGTGGGTTAAAGCTATTAATAGAAACTTTACCAAAGAAGATATATATGTGGGAAATAAGCATATTAAAATGATGCTCAACATCACATATCATTAGGTTATGGCAAACTAAAATAACAATGTGATGCCATTGTAAACTTACTAGAATGTCTGAAATCCAGCACCAAATACTGGTGAGGATGTGAAGCAAAGGTAAACATCTTCTTTGGAAGATACTTTAGCAGTTTTTTACAAAACTAAACACGTATTTACCATACGATCCAGCAATTGCATTCCTTGGTATTTACCCAAAGGAGCTGAAAATGTGTGTCCACAAGAATCCTGCACATGGATGTTTATAGAAGCTTTATTCATAATTGCAAAAATTGGAAACAACTAAGATGTCCTTCATTCAGCAGGTGAATTGATAAACAAATGTGTTACATCCATACAATGGAAGGTTATTCAGGACTAAAAGGAGATGAGTTATCAAGCTATTAAAAGACATGGAGGAAACTTAAATGCATATACTAAGTGAAAGAATCCCATCTGAATAAGCTGCATACTGTGATCTGAACTATCTGACATTCTGGAAAAGGCAAAAGTGTGGAGTCACTAAAAAAAATCAGTGATTGCCAAGGGTTTGGGGGAAGGAGGAAGTGCAGGGAATTTTTTGGACAGTAAAACTATTCTGCATGATATTCAAATGGTAGATCTGTCCTTATGCATTTATCCAAACCTTCAGAATGTACAACACTGAGTGAACCCTAATGAAAACTATGACCACTAGTTAGTAATAATGTATATATAATGTAATACTGGCTCCTCTATTGTGATAGCTGTAATATTGGTTCCTCTATTGTAACGAATGTTCCACATTGATGAACCCATGTTAATAATATGGGAAACTGGGGGAGGGGTGGTGTTCCGGGGTGTATATGAACTCTTCGTACTTTCCACTCAATTTTTTGTAAACTTAAAAGTGCTCTTGGACTTCCCTGGTGGCGCAGTGGTAAAGAATCCACCTGCCAATGCAGGGGACACAGGTTCGAGCCCTGGTCTGGGAAGATCCCACATGCCACGGAGCAACTAAGCCTGTATGCCACATCTACTGAGCCTGCACTCTAGAGCCCACGAGCCACAACTACTGAAGCCCGTGTGCCTAGAGCCCGTGCTCCGCAACAAGAGAAGCCACCACAATGAGAAGCTCACGCACTGCAATGAAGAGTAGTCCCCGCTCGCCGCAACTAGAGAAAGCCCACTCACAGCAACAAAGACCCAATGCAGCCAAAACAATACAAAATAAAAATAAAATAAATAAATAAATAAAAGTGCTCTGAAAAACTTAACTAACAAAATAAACAAAAATGTAATATAAGACCCATTTTAAAGAAAAACAAACCAAAACATTTTTAATCAGAAATGATCACTTTTACAAAATTTCTTTAATTATCATTAAAATTTAAACAAAAAAAATATTATGGAAACCATTTTAAACCACAAAATTGTTTCCAGAACCTCTTGAAAACTACAGCAAAGAATTTGAGAAGAATTTGGAAAACCACATACACACAGGCACACAAACTAAGTATAATAACATTGAAGAGTTATGCATTTAGGGAATTCTTAAACTTTATTCAGATAGCATTAAATATATTCTGAACATCAGTAGAATAGTTTAAAGGATGAGTAAAATTAATCATGCTTAATCAGTGTTAGAAACTTAAAACTCACTATGCCTCTGAAGACCTAACGTGAGATATATTGTTGTGGGTTTTTCCTCAGTTAAAAAATCTTTTTTGATAAAAAGCAAATTTTTAGGGAATTACTAGTCTTAGTTAAGTTCACTTAATAAAGATTTCATCTTGATCTGGACAAACCAAATATTCCCTTTTTCTAGGATAATATTCTCACTGGATATGATCCACCTAAATAATGTCTTTAAAAGTGACTTCTGAAAATGTTCTTTCCTCCTCTATGTTTTTACCAAAAATTAAATTCTTTAGATTTAAAGTTTATAATTTTCATTCCAGTTCTTTGGAAATCTGAGGTGTTAGTTTTCTCTAGTTTCTACCTTTGAATTCTGGGTTCAAGCAGGCTCTGCAACTTAAATATTTTGGTGGTTTGAATGTTTGTTGACCTGAGGGTCATGGCAATGTGGTTTTATTTCTTTACAGACCAATATGTAGTAGAATTATACCTTTAGAGCGGAAAATAAACAATGTATATCTAGTTCATTGCTTTTACTTTTTGAAAATAATAGCTCAACTGACTTCAAACTCATTAATTTTCTGTGCCTCTTCAATGAAATGGTGTCTCATATAACACCTGAACAAGAATGAATTATTTTACTTCAAAAGATGAAGAGAAAGAGTTATGCCCTTGAACTTTTAATATAAACCAAATGCTCCTTCAAATGCTTAATGATTACAGAAAAGACCTAAAGGGAGCTTCCAGACTCGATCTCTCTTAGAAAAATAAATAAAAAAGACAGGTAATTAAAAGCAAATTCAGTTATTGGTTTCACTGCTCAGTATGTGTGCTCACTAAGGTTAGCAGATCATAAGTAGGAATGCAGAACACTAAGCTGGTGATAGACTTTGCTGCAAGATATTCACACTGTGTTTTTCATTGTGAAAAATCTCAGCAATGGAAAATCTTCAACCTTAACTGACAATCCAGTACAAAAGCTGCTCTTCTCAATGACTAAATTTTATAACAGATGTGAATTAAAATGATATGAAATTTGTGTAACAGTGTGTTTGTATGTTGTTAAATTGCTTCTTATTTGCAAGAAGTAAGCTTCATATATATATATATAAAATGTCAGATATTTCCTAGGGGCAAATTTTGAAGATTAGTTCTCTTCTTTTTAACTTTTCTACTGTAATTCTATCTACTGGGAATTTAAAATTTAAACTTGCAGACTATAAATAGAAAATTCAGTTAGAAGTTTTGTTTGTTATTCTTCATTCCAATCATCACTTGAAGTTAGAGGAAGTAAATATTTTGTTTCCTGAAAGTATTTATATAGCAAGATGTTTTTTGTATTATCTGTCGAAATTTCACATTCCAGTAGTTTAATAAAACAGCTGATTTGTTTCTAATTATGCAAATTCCTTTTTACATACTGTAGTTCTGATGAATAGGTACAGCAAGTTGTAACAAAAGTTTTTTTTTTTTTTTTTTTTAACTGAACAGATGCTAAGATCACAAAACCTGCTAATACTAAAGTATTCGGGAAAAACATGGACTATGTAAATAGAGTCTACAACAAAGACTGTTGAAAAGCTGGAAGGCCCATGAATACCAAAATGTTTAAGAATATAAGAAAATGTTTAAGAAGATAAATTTTGATCTATTCTGAGATATCTTTCCCAGATGATACCTCTGAGAATATCTTTATTTACACTTAATTTTAAGTGAGTAATAAGTAAACAGATATAACAACTATACTATAATGATTCGGGAATGGCATGAGCTGTTAAGGGGAGAATTGAGTTATAAAAAAGTAAAAAGGAAACTTTACAACATTTACAGATATACTTGCTGGTACAAATAGCTTCTATTTAAATTTTTTTTTTTTGCCACGTTCAGATGGTAATGCCATTTGAATATTGTGAATATTTGGCAGATAATAAAAAAGTAACAGTAAAGTTTAATGCAGGACCATATTCCAATGAAATAAGGAAATTATCTCTGCTTTAATTTAGTTCTTACTACTCACTGTTCACATACATGCAGGCTATGGACTCGGAGCCAGCCTTTTCTCATTATATTTTGAGGACCATAGTATCAAACCAGACTTCACCACCACCTGAAAATCCTTTTAAGCCCCCAATTGTGGTTGATTTTCTATTCCAAACACTTTTCCAATCCCATTAAATGCTGTCTAATCCTCTCACTCTCAGATGATCTTTCTTCTTAGTTCAGAGAGAAAATAAAATGCATTAGATAGGAACTGGATCAAATTCCTCTTAAAGACAAAAGAAGAAAGAAAAAAAGAAAGATGGAAGGAAGAAAGGAAGGAAGGAAGAGGGGGAGGGAAGGAAGGAAGGAAGGAAGGAAGGAAGGAAGAGGGAGTGAGGGAGAGAGAGGAAGGAAGGGAAGGAGGGAAGAAAAGAAAAGTAAAAGAAAATGTAAATGGATAATGGTTTCTCCTGCAACCAAAATCTAATTTCCTCTGCCCAGCGTCTATGCTCTTCTGTCTTTCTAGGGATTTCTTTAACCACACACTCTCATCTTTACCTACTTCTTCTCTTCTGGATTTTTTCATAGGTATTTAAAAATATTCGGGTTGCTCTAGTGTTAATAAATAGTGTCCCTCCCTAGATAACTAACTACCCACCCCTCCACACCCCAGACACCATATGGTAATCTTCCAACCCTCCCTGCTTCGTTTTATGGCTGCTTTGCAGTATCTTACAGTTTACTACACTGGCCATGTTTAATATTCTTCCTATGCCTTAAGTGACACACACACACACACACACACACACACACACACACACACACACACACACACACACCCTACACCTACTTTTTCTCTTAGATTTCTAGCCATTCTTGCAGAGACATCCTTTTAAAAACCCTTTTCCCTTTCCCAAACTTCAATTTGTATTCCTTAAATGTCTCTCTTAAGTCTTCATCTCTCCTAATGTTACAAATTTCCTCCAGGGCTATCTCACTGACTTCTGTGGCTTCAATTTTTATACATTTTCTAACTCTTCTAAAACCTACCTTTGCATCCTAGCTTCTCCTGGACTTTGGAATGGAATATTCAACAACACATTAGACCCAACTCCTCAGATATAAGGCAGGAACATCAAACTCAGCATGTTCACAACTGAAATCTGCAGCTTCACTCCCCAGGGCCATTCTCCTTTGCCTCCCAGATTATGACAGGGTCTTGCAAAAATCTGCACTGCTATTATCCCTGATAGGATATTTTACAATTATCCACAGTCACTGATTTAGAAAAAATACACTTAATATTTGATCAATGTGATGTTCTCTCTTTTCTGGTATTCAATCAATTTAAATTAATTCTTCAATTATTAGCATTTTTAATTATCTCATTTTGGCTAAAATGAAAGAAACTTTCATTAGTCTTGGGGTGGAATAAATATAATTTTCCCATGTTAGTAGAGCTAATATTTAGTCAGCCTGCTTATCTTCTTTTAAATCTTATACCAAGAATTGTATACTTCAAATAGTTTTCTTTAGAAACTTACATAAGAGTATAAATCATGCTATTTATATGTATAATACCATTAGTTATTGAATAAGTCAGCAAATTTTTTTTTTTTTTTTTTTTTTTTTGCGGTACGTAGGCCTCTCACTGCCATGGCCTCTCCCGTTGTGGAGCACAGGCTCCAGACGCGCAGGCTCAGCAGCCATGGCTCACGGGCCCAGCCGCTCCGCGGCATGTGGGATCTTCCCGGACCAGGGCACGAACCCGTGTCCCCTGCATCGGCAGGCGGACTCTCAACCACTGCACCACCAGGAAAGCCCCCAAATGTATTTTTAATTTTGATCATGCATTGATATACATGTAACCTACATGTAAATATGAACTAAATAAAATTAATATCCATGAACCCACCCTAAAAGGATTATCAGCAGTACTATTTTATCATCTGTGAAATGCCTGTCCTTTTGCCTGATTTTCTATTGGCTATTTGTATTCTTTTACTTATTGGTTTGTTACAGTGGTTCTGAATACTACAATTTTATGTACTATTTTCACTGCTTATATTTCTCCCAGTTTTTGCCTTGCCTTTTAACTTTTTACAAGATGTTTCTAAACATAACTTTTATACATTAAGCATTAACATTGCTTTAAATTATTTTTTCATGCTACAGTAAAAAAATCTATCATCAGTCAATTAATCATCTCTATCTGATTATTTTTCTGACTCCTGGCTTCTCTTGTATAAAATGTGTATTTATGATGATCACGTGTGGCAAGACCATTTTATGTTCTATAAAAGCCTAATTAGTTGGTTAAACCAAAGTTCTATTTATTATGTTCCTTTATTTTTGTAAGGGGATTGATTGTTCAATAACAATTAAAAAGGGCTTCAAAAAAGGGCATCACATGTGGGGTGGAGCATCAGAGAAAAGCAAGGGAACAGATTAGCGACTCTCCTCACCAAAAAAAAAGTGAAAGAATGATTAAGAGAAACAGTTCTGTATTCTTGGTTATAGAAAGACCAGAATACTTATATGTACTAGTAAACTTATTCTTCTTATATTTGGTAGGGATTAAATACTCTGTACCTGGATGACCTTTGTGATGTATTTGCACAGATACATAGAAGTAAAACTTTATTAAATTTTGATTTAACAGAAGTAGCCTCCATATATCTTGCAGTTTATTTCATCTAATTTGTAATAAGAACAGGAATAACACATTATATTTGGCATTAAGCACACTAAGGCGTATTCCCTAAAATAACACATAATCATTGTCACTGTGTTAACAATATAATCACATAAATTGTTCAGTCAAATTTATAGAACAGATTGCATTAAAGGATACTAGTAGTACCTACTGTCCACTAAGTATATGAAATCCTCCAAAACTTTCTGGCTAGTGATCTTCCTATCTAAAATTGAACAATTACAAAAATTAGTAAAGTATTTCCCGAAGTAGCTATCATGTTAATATTGCCTGTCTCCTCTTGAATTGAAATCTACTTCCCTTTAAATATTATTCATTGATTTACCACACCTCAACTCTTCGATGTCTGTTGTAATGAATTTCAGAGGGAAAATCACATAATGTCTCCCATTGTGAAAGAGCTCTACAGTTTTCCATCAATATCCATGCCTAGAGTGATTATCTTGTCTCCATATATATTTTTGTTTCAAATATGAAATATAACTACTATTTTTGGCCTCAATTTCATAAATCTAGATGGAAAGGCTCTGTAAGAAATATTGTTTGGACATTTTTCACTAAAATTATCTTTTGTGTGTTTGAGTGAACTTGGGAAAGATTACCACAAAATTATTTATCTGTATGACAAAATTAATTTCCCAAATTAAAATTAAGATGATGCCCAGTATATTTATGCTACTATACTTATGAGACTGTTTGAACTTTGCATATTCCTCATCTTATGAGGTTAGTGTCATTTGGTTAGTTTTTTAAATTTATTTGAACATACTGTTTTGGGTATTTAAGTATTACTGCATTATTTTTATGTAAAAATTATTAAATTGTGCAAATAATAAATCTTGTGACATATTTCATCTTTTTTAATAATTAGATCTAAGTTGCTAAAATGTCTTAGATAAATGTTTGGCTCTCTAAATGTATATTTTTCCTTACTAAAGGAAAACCAAAAATCATTTAGCACTTATTTTATTCCAGGGACTGTTCTGAAAACTTCACCTATGTTAATCCATTTAATCCTGACAAGAAACATATAAGGTAGATAGTATTATTTTCATGTCTTACAGACTAGAAACTGAGACAGGGAGGCTAAATGACTTGCCTTTGGGTGATATAACTAGTATAGGGAGACCTGTAGCAGTCCACTTCAGTGTCTAAGCTGTAATCGCTTCACTATACTAAAAGATTTTGTATTGATTCTTGTAAAAAAATAAAAATAAAAACAGACGTGACATACCCATTGTATGGTTTCTTCCCTTTCTTCCTTCTAATTGTTTTGAATTCAAAGGTAAGTTATTTAAATAAGTTAATTTGATATTTTATCATAAATGGGCACTTCTAAATTAATAATTCTTGAAAATAGAAAACCTTCTATCAAACATAGCCTGTATATCATGAACTGTTTATTTACCTGTTATTTTCTCCAATAGAGCTTGTCATGTAAATTATAAATAAATAACCTGTATCATTATAGGTCTGCCTGACAGTTTCAAAGAAAGGTTAATGTATTTCTGACAGTGAAAACACAGGAGAGGTACAAGCACATTCTATTCTGAGTACCAAGTATAAAAGTTAAACATTTATAAACTACAGTGGATTGGTATTATTTAATTTTTTTTTTTTTTTTTTTTTTGCGGTACACGGGCCTCTTACTGTCGTGGCCTCTCCCGTTGTGGAGCACAGGCTCCGGACGCACAGGCTCAGCGGCCATGGCTCACGGGCCCAGCCGCTTCGCGGCATGTGGGATCTTCCCGGACCGGGGCACGAACCCGTGTCCCCTGCATCGGCAGGCGGACTCTCAACCACTGCGCCACCAGGGAAGCCCGGATCGGTATTATTTAGATCAAAATCAAGAAGAATGTTCTAACAATGAATTCCCAAGTCTGATTGAAGATTTTAGGAAATAAAGATAAAAACATTGACGCTATTAAAAAATCTTAATATCTGTTGTCTGGATTCTGACAGGTTCCTAATG
Organism: Aethalodelphis obliquidens; assembly: GCF_003676395.1. Lineage (NCBI taxonomy): Eukaryota > Metazoa > Chordata > Mammalia > Artiodactyla > Delphinidae > Aethalodelphis > Aethalodelphis obliquidens. Next base: position 54,800,844 of record NW_020837947.1, on the reverse strand, counting down.
GAATATGTCTTGTATGTAGTTTAAATATAACTATTTGAAATGAAGATTTAATACAGTTAAACACTGAGATAAAGATTTTGTATTTTTCTACTTTCGATATGATCAGTCACACTTATTTTCTATCCTCGACTACAGGGAAGAACCAATGTTTATAGCCTTTAATATTAACCAATTATGTAAATTGGAGGTTAGAACTACTTCAAATGATTTTCATGGTAGACAGTACAAACTCTTTTTAATATTTTTCATATTGTCTTTTAATGAGAAGCTTTTAAGTTTATTAAGTCTAATTTATCATCTTATTTTCTTTTATGATTATTTCTTTCTGTGTCTTAAGAAATTTTTCCCTATGCACATAGTTGAGAAGATAATCCCCATATATATCCTTCTGGAAGATTTTTGTATTTTTAGTTATTATGTTTTGACCTATGATATTTTAAAATTAATTTTTTGTGTCATGTGAGATAGGGGCTGAGATTCATTTATTTAAATATGGTTATCTAGGTCTAACACCAACTGTTGAAAATTTTTCTTTCTACATTGGATTATTTTGATGATTATGTGGGAAATCAATCCATTATAAAATGATGGTCCATTTCTGCAGTCTATTTTATTCCATTGATCCATTTAAATAGTTTCATGTCAATACCACACAGTTTAGATAATTGTTGTTTTACATTAAATATTGAAGTCAGGTAAGGTTTGAAGCCTTCAGATATTCTAGGTTTAGTATGAACATATTTTTAAAACGATTTTTCTGCTATTCTACAATATTTTTTTCCTCCCTTATTATTTTTAATATCTCCTTTGCTTCCTTTCCCCCTAAAAATCTAAGTATTCTATGTTAAAGAATACTCTTTAAATTATTTCAAAAATTAAATTCCCTGCAAATTATTTTATGTTTTTGATCTCTCATTGAAATACAATAGTATCTTTATTGTTAAATACACTTTTACTTCAACTGTCTCTCTCTGCTCTTCAACCAGCTTCTATTAGAAACATGCTCACATTTTCTGATTATAAAATATTTCAACCCCTAACTCATACCTATTATGACGTGTCAAAAATATTTTTCTTTAATACTTGAAGTAGAATATTATATTTTATGTACAAAATATTAATATATAGTTATGTTTTAAAACAACAGAACAGTTAACATTTGTAATAAGGAAATCAATTGACACATAAAGCCTTAGGATATATTTCTTTAGGGAAGGTGGATATATGTATACTTAAAATCTGAATTTGCCTTTTTAAAACTATTAGTGGACCAAGTAACCGAATATTTGAATTTTACACATCTGCATTTCAGAGTAGTATATGGTTAAAATAAAAACTCTGCAGTTGTAGTAAAACAGTACAATACAGATCCTCCAAACAGAAGTATAAAAATGATTGAAATTAAGAACTACATTTTTTTCTGTAGCTATCAATCTACATGCACGTATGTGTTTACATGTAGTCATACACAGACAAAACCACACAGGCACGTGCAAAATATATATTCAAGGGTTGTATGGCATCAGAGTAATAATACAAATAGGAACATTTACTTTGAAATACTAAGTTATGTCTCTTTAACAATTTTAGAAGTTTATTTTAATTCAGAAATACCTAAGAACACAAAATATTAAAAAATAATAAGCACTGAAGAATGAAAAAGATAGCATTTACTAATGCTTAAGTTTTACGTATGAATTTGCATATGAACCTACATATTTAGTAAATTACAGTAGATATGTATTTATAAGTAGCATGTGTGACTGGGTTGATTAAAAGCCTTTCTTCCAACTAATATACTGGTGAAACCTGCCTGATAAGCCCTGGCAACTCCATACTCCCCATGGAGGGGCAGCAATATACTCGGAAGGCAGGCATAATGGTTGATTTGTCCTAAAACTGTGGTTGTAGAGCATACAAACACTTTTTAATAAGGTTACAGGGTTATCCATAGTGACCTTAGAATGCGAAGCACAGTACAATTCCATTTGGGGTTGTGTAGCATCCACCAGCAGCACCACTCTCTCTCCACCACCTAAAAACCACCCATTTTGCAGCCATTACAGACAAATAGAGCCACAGATTTTCCTCATTGTGATTAAAATTGTCATTTTCTTAGTTCTCATATTTTACCATTTCCTTCTGGATCCATTTTGTTTTGACTGTTCCTAATTTTCGTGGTAATATTTTGCATTATTCTCTATTTACATCTACAACATTTCAGAGGTTAGTCCTTAAAATGAAACTGCTAGGTGGCATTTTGGGGGGCTCTGAAGAGCTGCAGTTCTTTATGTCTCAGTGCAGAAAGAATTCAGTAAGAAGCAAAGTGATAGATAAGAAGTGATTTATTTGTAAAACCAACAGCTAGTGGGAAGCAGCCGCATAGCACAGGGAGATCAGCTCAGTGCTTTGTGACCATCTAGAGGGGTGGGATAGGGTGGGTGGGAGGGAGGGAGACGCAAGAGGAGGGGATATGGGGATACATGTATATGTATAGCTGATTCACTTTGTTATAAAGCAGAAACTAACACACCATTGTAAAGCAATTATACTCCAATAAAGATGTTTAAAAAAAGTGATTTATTAGAAGAGGATGCTTGTGAGGCTTAACAACTTAGTAGGCTACAGTTTTATAATCAAAGGAAAAGTGGGGAGGGGAAAAAGACCACCTTCTTCCTCATTCCTGAGTAGACATCACGCTTCAATCATCAGTTCTTCCTCTATGTCCGGTGGAGGAGTTTTCTTGTCCCTACATGGTCAATACAGGACTGTCATGGCACAACTGGAAAATTACTTCAGGTCTCAGTACAATGAGGGTCTTTCACTTTGAAATGTCACCTTTACATAAATTATTGTTTTTTATGTGTTCAGAGAGCATGTCCTAGGGGTCATTAATTTACTGAGCTCACTGGGCAGGATGTGGGTCTCAGGCCATCATGGTTTTATTGTTTGGGGGCATGTCTCATGCTTCTGTTGCATGGTTTTGTTGCTAAGCAAGCCTGCTTGGTTTTGTGGTTAAGCAAATTTTTTTTTTTTTTTTTTCGGTACGCGGGCCTCTCACTGTTGTGGCCTCTCCCGTTGCGGAGCACAGGCTCCGGACGCGCAGGCTCAGCGGCCACGGCTCACGGGCCCAGCTGCTCCGCGGCATGTGGGATCCTCCCGGACGGGGGCACGAACCCGTGTCCCCTGCATGGGCAGGCGGACTCTCAACCACTGCGCCACCAGGGAAGCCCTCTGCTTTCTTGAGTGATCATTAACTTACAGGGGTCTCCCATATCTTTTTCTTTACTTACAATCCCCTAGTGGGATTAACTCTTTAATTACCTACTTTGCCCCTTTACTTTGTCCCTATCAAAAGTATTGCAAACTTAAGTAATCATATTTCTAATGCTATAGCTATTTGCATTTTTCAACTTAGATATATTATAAATCTTTGAAAGAACAACTTCAAAAGATTTATTTTAAACTCAACAAGCACTTGTTGATCTGCTTTCTGTGGAGGGCAGTCTTTTTATATTATCTCATTTAGTCTTCATATCACTCTATGACACAGGCATTGATCAATCATATTTCTCATATTAGGCGTGACCCTACTGCCCTGAATTCTAACTCCATCTGAAAATCTGTGAGTACTCAGTACTGTGCTGTTGTATTTATGTGGCTTTAATGATTGAAAAGGGGATTTCCTAAGTTAACCACTGCACAAAAATAGCTACTCCATTACTAGAATGCTTCTTTCTAGATAGTTTGCTAAATAGCTCTTGCAACAAACTGTTCTACTGCATGTGAATTGTCTAGCTTGGGGCTATTTTAATTCCTAATACCAGCACTGTACTCATAACACTAAATATTATGATTTCCTAGAGTCTCCCTCTGGAATTGCTATGCTAGGTTTTCCTGCTTAATTATGATATGCTCATCACGTGTGGAAATGTTTTCCTCTTGAATGTATGCACACACATCCACACACATGAAAGGACATGCACACACACACACACTTGTTTTTTTGATCAAAAGATTTGGATATAATGAACTGGATTAGGAACAATTCTGTCTACTTTGGCAGGTACTCAAAAGTACATATAATTAAGTTCAAATTGTTTTAAGAAAGTAAACCCTGATGAAGAGACAGGTGGATAAATACTACAACAAAATTTAAGTCTACACTTAGTTTAAAATGGAACATATTTCATAAAGTTGGAGCTTTATGAAGCAGAGCAAAGCCTACAGCAGAGCCACAATAAACCATATTCCAGATTTCTGGCCAACTAAAATTTAGCTGACATCTTGTAGGGGAAAAAAAGTAAATAATCTCTATAAATCTTACTGACTTCAAACCAGAGAAAAGGCATCATTTATTAAAATGCTGGGAAGTTGATAATAATGATGATGATAAGCAAAATGGATAATAGTGTCTGGAATTTTGGAGGCCTTCCACCTATACTTTCTGCATGAGTAAAGAGAAAAGCAAGCATCTGGCATACCAGATGGCTTATATTTGTGACACCAAAGGAAAAAAAAAGTATGGAAGACAGAAAGACATGTTCCTACCGATACTAATAGTTTACTGTTCAAATTATGCTACAAGCATTTTTTTCTCTATAGGAGATTAATGTTACTATGCATCAAAAAGAAATTTTACAAATGAACTCTTGAGGAAAGAAGCAGACTGAATTCAAATGTATTCTTCTTTGTAGAAAATTGAATCCCTAATCATCTGAGGAGTTTTACCAGTTCTAACAGTGTTCTTTTTCCCAGCTTCTGGCTTAGGCATCACTCTGTAGGTGTTTCTTTCTGATTCAAAACATGACAGGTTGAATGTACCCTGTGTTCTTGACTTATTTTAATACTTGTCTAAAGAATGATGGTCTCATAAAATATATAGGGTACTATGTTCTCCAGCATGTATTTGGTTCAGGGCATCACTTAATGTAAGTCCTGTCTTTTAGCACCTTTTGCAATGCATGGGGCTTCACTAAGGATTTTGTCAAACAATGGGCTAATTGACTACCAACCACTTATGCCATTCAAGAACACAGGTGATCAGGTGTGACACAATGGATTCTAAGATTCTTTTAAACATTTGATGAGAAGAAATTGAAAAGAAAATTGAATTTGGAGAAGCTCAAACTGGACTTACTGTGGTATTTAAGCCTGAATAACTCAAATTTTGGAATAAACATAAATATTAGATCATTGTGTGATTATTTGGTTGAGGCAATATTGCTGGATCTCATGAATGGTGGTCAGTTTTCCTCCCGAAAACAAAACAAAACAAAACCCCAAAACACAATGTCAACAGTCAGTTATCCAAGGATCTAAGTGGTCAAGACTGAGGCAGAAAAAAAGGTACCGAAAGGTGGGGTTAGTGTTAGGGGCAGTTTGGACTAGACTGTCAGGCATATAAGAGTCTAGGGTAATTTCAAATTGAGGGACTAAACTTCCCTTAGTTACATGGAGATAAATCATGATTGAGGTAACGAGCTGGTCTTGAAAGAGTCCCTGAAGAATTTGTAAATCTGTATTACTTACTACATTGTCCTTTCCTTTCATTCTCTCAAGTCTTGAAAATATTTTTAACTCAGTCCCTGCTAAGTGTCTCTTCTCCATTTGGAACTAAGTGAACTCTTACTTCTCTTCGTTCATCTCTATGTTTTTGCTGCGATTTATTTATTAGTCTTTTTTTTTTTTTTTTAGTATTTCCTTCAGATGAATTACTTGGGTCAGATATTCTTTGTCTTTTTGATGATCACATTTATCTTTCATTTACTCTGATAGACATATGATATCTTAACTGGATACAGGATTCTGGGGTTGCAGACATTGTTCTTAATAGTGTGTAGATTCTACTATATTTTCATCTAGCTTGCATGGATTGAAGATGAGAAGTGCAATCATATCTTTTTTTTATTGTACAAAAAGATTTTCTTCTTGCATAAGGCTTATAAGGGTTTTTTTCCCTTAGAAATAAAGAATTTTAACCAGAAAATGCCTAAATAAAATATTTGTTCTTAAAAATACAGCTTATGACTGTATAAATTTAATTTCCCAAACACAAATCTGTCCTCTCCTCAGGAATATTTCATCCAGTATTTATTTTTTTCCTCACCTTTAGTCTGTCCATTATTTCCTTTTAAAAACCTTATTTTTCACAAGTGAGATTTCTTAGATTTATTGGCCACATTGCTATCCCCTTTTCTTCTAATTCTCTCTTCCTTTTTTTTTTTTTTGCTTTTTGAGATTAATTTAAAATGTCCTATTTCATTGATTTTTCTCTTCTGATTTTAATGAGATATAATTGACATACAACATTGTGTAAGTTTAAGGTGTATAGAATTTAACTCATATACATCATGAAATGATTACCATACTAAGTGTAGTGAACACCCATCATCTCATATAGATATGGCATTAAAGAAATAGAAAATTTTTTTCCTTATGATGAGAACTCAGGATTTACTCTCTTAGCAACTTTCATATGTAAGGTACTGTAGTTACATTTTATTTATCACGTTTTACATCACAGCCTTAGCACTTATTTATTTTATAACTGAAAGTTTCCACCTTTTGACCACCATCATCCAATACCCCTTCCCCCACCTCCCACCTCTAGTAACTACAAATCTAATCTTTTTTCTTTGACTCTGTTTTTGAAACAAGCTTGACCTACAACACTATGTTAGTTCCTGGTACACAGTACAGTCACTAGATTTTTCTATACTTTTCTGAATGATCACCATGATAAGTCTAGTTACCTTCTGTCACCATCCAAAGACATTAAATAATTGTCAACTATATTCCCAACACTATACAGTTCATACCTGTGACATTTATTTTGTAACTGGAAGCTTATACCTCTTAACCTCCACACCTGTTTCTATCCTCACCCCATGCCCTTCCCCTCTGGCAACCACTTATTTGTCCTATCTATGACTGTCTCTTTTTTGTTATGTGTGTTTATACAGTATTTGTCTTTCTCTGACTTATTTCACTTAGCTTAATACTCTCTAGGTCCTTTCATGTTGTTGCAAATGACAAGATTTCATTCTTTTTTATGGTTGAGGGATATTCAATTGTGTATGTATATATATATATATATATATATATATATACACATCAACCAAAACCATATATATATATATATATATATATATACACATATACATACATCAACCAAAACCATTAATTCAAGCTTTATTTAAAATGTTGTAATATGGAAAAGGTCAAGGTGAGCGTTCCTCAAGAAACCAGTTGCTTAAAGTATTAATGGGATAGACTGGGGAAAGCCAGGGTTCAGTTTTGTTCTGAACACTGTTCAGTGTTCAATTTATAGAAGGTCTAGGAAAATTAAAATTGTGTTCATTGTGGTTATGGAAGCATAAACATTAAGCCTGGGGTCACAATTTAGCTAAGGGTTAATTTAGACTTATTAAGAGGGGAGGGGAGGTGTACTTGAGGTTAAGATCTTTTCTGCATTGGAAGAATTTTTTTTTTTAACTTTTGGTCATATTTCACACCTGATTCCCTCCGCAATTCCAACATTAGGGCAGGAAAGACTCAGGCCACACATTCAGCACCAATCAGATCTTTCGGACATCAAAGTCCAAAAGGACTATCAAGGTGCTACTTAATCTTCCTCTGAGTGACTAGTGGTCCCTAAATATCACCTCTTCCTGGGACACCAGCTCTTGCTTCTGGGTGCTATGGCTCTTCTACATGAATACCTTAGCCCACATGGAAGGGAGCCCCATCAGTTCTTTCTTTTTTTTCAATTTTATTTTATTTTTTTATACAGCAGGTTCTTATTAGTTATCTACTTTATACATATTACTGTATATATGTCAGTCCCAATCTCCCAATTCATCCCACCACCACCACCACCCTCAACACTTTCCCCCCTTGATGTCCACACGTTTGTTCTCTACATCTGTGTCTCTATTTCTGCCCTGCAAACTGGTTGATCTGTACCATTTTTCTAGGTTCCACATATATGCATTAATATACGATACTTGTTTTTGTCTTTCTGACTTACTTCACTCTGTATGACAGTCTCTAGATCCATCCATGTCTCTACAAATGACCTGATTTTGTTCTTTTTTATGACTGAGTAATATTCCACTGTATATATGTACCACATCTTCTTTATCCATTAATCTGTCGACGGGCATTTAGGTTGCTTCCATGACCTGGCTATTGTAAATAGCACTGCAATGAACATTGGGGTGCATGTGTCCTTTTGAAGTATGGTTTTCTCTGGGTATATGCCCAGTACTGGGATTGCTGGGTCATATGGTAATTCTATTTTTTGTTTTTTAAGGAACCTCCATACTGTTCTCCATAGTGGCTATCAATTTACATTCCCACCAGAAGTGCAAGAGGGTTCCCTTTTCTACACACCCTCTCTAGCATTTGTTGTTTGTAGATTTTCTGATGATGCCCATTCTAACTGGTGTGAGGTGATACAAGCCCCTACCAGTTCTCTCCACAGAGATCTCAACAAATTCTCTGTTCACATTTGTTCTCCTGGGTTAAAATTGGCAAGTGTTTTGAAGATGGGTATGATGGGAAGGAAGGCTTATTACATTCAGTTTACTTGTTCCCATGTTTTACAGTCCTTTTGTTTTTTGTTATTTATCTGATTAGAAGTTTGACAATTCCCTGCAAGTGTTTCCTTTTTGTTAATAATTATAGTTTACTGAGAAAACCATAATTCAAAAAGAGTCATGTACCAAAATGTTCATTGCAGTTCTATTTACAATAGCCCGGAGATGGAAACAACCTAATTGCCCATCATTGGATGAATGGATAAAGAAGATATGGCACATATATACAATGGAATATTACTCAGCCATAAAAAGAAACGAAATTGAGCTATTTGTAATGAGGTGGATGGACCTAGAGTCTGTCATACAGAGTGAAGTAAGTCAGAAAGAGAAAGACAAATACCGTATGCTAACACATATATATGGAATTTAAGAAAAAAAAATGTCATGAAGAACCTAGGAGTAAGACAGGAATAAAGACACAGACCTATTGGAGAACGGACTTGAGGATATGGGGAGGGGGAAGGGTGAGCTGTGACAAAGCTAGAGAGAGGCATGGACATATATACACTAACAAACGAAAGGTAGATAGCTAGTGGGAAGCAGCTGCATAGCACAGGGATATCAGCTCGGTGCATTGTGACCACCTAGAAGGGAGGGATAGGGAGGGTGGGAGGGAGGGAGATGCAAGAGGGAAGAGATATGGGAACATATGTATATGTATAACTAATTCACTTTGTTATAAAGCAGAAACTAACACACCACTGTAAAGCAATTATACCCCAATAAAGACGTTAAAAAAATAAAATAATAATTAGAGTTTAAAGAACTGGCCATGCATTAGTAAGTTGGCATCACATACGCCAAAAGTTTGATTATACAAATAAATAGTGATAACATCTAGCTATTTTGAATTTGGGGGAAAATGTGGTCACGTCATAAATCATATTTTTTCATTAAGCAATCCCATGAGTTTCTTTGCCTCGTGAAAACATATGTATATTCATTTTAATAAACTGCATTACTTAAAAGTTAAAGATAGCAATTTTCACAATGGTGTCAAAAGTCCTGAAGATAACAGTTAAGTTTAAGCCACAGAAAGAGGAAAAACAAAGATGAGTAACATAATAAACTAAAATAAATCCATTTACAGTACTTCTTTGTACTAAAGATGGTTAGTATTCAGTTTATGACACTTCTTATTTTGTCACATTAATGTAAAGTTGTTTTTAATGAAATGCAGGGCTCTAACATAATGGATTTATTCTTTCTGTACATGGATGTCCAAAAGATAATTTGAATAAATTTTTTATCAGAACAAATATACAATTTTATCTGTTCAAAAGAAATAGATAAATATTTACCAGACTTTAACTGGCTACAGTGAATCACTTTAAATAGTCACAGAACATTACAAGGTTTTGTCTTTGACTTGACAATTAATTATTAATTTTGTGTTGTCAGTAAATATATTGATATTATGGGGTAATACAAAAGTACAGTGAGCACTGAAAGTCATCTTAGTAACTTTTTAAATATTTCAGTGCCAGCCTATTATTTTAGTTATTTAAGTTTACAGATTTTAATAGAGTTAAGGCTATACAGTTAGTACTGTTTAGATAGTCAGCAGTAAAACATTTCACCATCCTACACTAAGCCTTACATATATTTCTGAGGAATATATGTAATGACCTTAAATAGACCAAAGTAAGTAGGTCAGTACACATTCACTGCAAATGAGAATGTGATCTCTTGTAGGTTGTTTCTTGGTTATTTGTTTCTAGTATTTTATCTATTTCAAATTAGTTTATATGATTTGGGGGAGCAGTAGTAATTATTGTGTTATATATTTTTGCTTTCCAACCCACATTTCAGTTCCCTGCAAATATTATAACCTTTTGTAGCAGGCTTAATAAAGGCCCCCAAAGATACACAGGTCGTAATCCACAGAATTTGGGGAAGGTACTTTACAGATATTATTAAGATAATGGGAATATTATCTGATTGGGCCGAGAATGTAATCATAAGTGTTCTTAAAAGAGGGAAACAGAGGAAGATTTAAATGTAGTAGAGAAGAAGTCCATATAACGGAAACAGAGCATTGTCAGAGAGAGATGATGCTATGCCTCTGGCTTTGAGGATGGAGGAAGGAGCCCCATGCCAGGGAATACCAGTGGGGCCACTAGAGCCTGGAAAAAGCAAGGAGACAGATTCTTCCTTAAAGACTCCAGAAAGAATGCAGCCCTGTTAACATCTTGCTTTTGGTCCAGTGAAACCCATTTAGACTTCTGGCCTCCAGAATTTAAGAGAATAAATTGTGTTGTTTAAACCCATCAAGTTTGTGGTAATTTATTACAGCAGCAATAGAAAGCTAATAAACTTCTATCAACATGTTGTTGAAATAGAGATAGGAGGTAATAAATTACATTATATTTCTAAATAATGCATACTACCTTGTCTTAGCTCTGATTGCCATTACAGCCACTATTTGCATCTGAATAGCTCCAAGGTCCTGTCCTGCAGATCCAAGCACTACAACAGCCTTTCTTCATTTTATCGCATGTGAATCCCCTTCAGTTCAAACTGTCAGTGTTTTTGCTTGTATAAACCTGTAGGCTCTTTATTGAGTGATAGTCTAGCAACATCCTTGGTGTTCTCTTCAGAACACATTTTCTCATCTTCTGAAATGTGGACAGGCTAAGAATTTTCCCAGTCTTTAAGTTCTGGTTCCTTTTTGTTCAACGATTCCTTTTTCAATTCGTTTCTATCCTCTTACCTTTTACTATATGCAGTCAGAAGGAATCATCCACTCCTTCAACACTTTGCTTAGAAATCTCAGCTAAATATCCAGTTCCATTATTTGCAAGTTCTACCCTCCAAATATATATATAATATATATATATATATAATATATATATATATATAAGGGGTCACAATTCAATCCATAGCATACCTTAAAATACATGTCAGAGATATTAAAGTTAGAGACTGATTGTAGGATTTCCAACGTTAGAGTATTTATATATACTTTAGGGATTTATTTTTAAGTGAATTCCAAATAATTTTATGCATAACCATGAGCACAGTTGTTGAATAAAGTTCAAAGCCAGTCACTGCAATACATTAAGAAGTCCAATATTACTACATGAACAGACTTCTATGTAATAAAGATTGCTCCATAGATTTAAGAGATAAAACCTTCATGCATTTGATCACATTTTAAGATAATTCAGTTTAATTAAAATGTAAGTATATGATTTTGAAATTTGACTATTTATTACATTTGGTTATTATCTCATTAATTCAGAATTATCAGAAATTTTGCAAAGACAAATAACTTCTGTCTTAGTCTCAAATTCTACTTCAGTCTTACCTACAAGTACTCATTTTTCAACTCTCATCTCCCAGATTTTAGATTTTACATTCCTACTGCTATTTATTCAAAGAAACGTACTTAATAGATATGATATAGCATTGAATAAACAGCCCCTGCTGTTAAAGAGTTAAGAGCTCAAAGTATTCTAGAAAAGTGAAAACAAGGTAATTTATGATTGACTACCATATGATAAATGTTATGAAAGAGGATGAAGAATGCATAATGGAAGTCCTTTAGTATACTCAAGGAAGACTTTAATGAGGCAGTAAGCTTGGGTTGAGTCTTCAAGACCTGAGGTTTCGTAGGCAGCTACAATATTCTGTACATTGGCATGAAGGTTTGAGATGGATGGCATTATTTGGGGAGTACTGGTAGCGTTACAAAAGAAGGGTTAAAGGGTGCAGTAAAGGGATGCAGAATAAAAAAAAGGAGATAGCGTCAGTGTTCTAGATACCATACGCTATTTGGTTTTTCTATGTTACTCAAAGTAACTGCTTTCCAGTTTTAATTTTTTGTCTGGCCAGATTTATGGGTTTGATTAGTCTCCATTTGGCTGGGTAAATACCTGGAGCCGAGATACTATATTCATTTTTTAGCAAAATCCTGTCTTTCATGTTGAAATATCCTGTGCTGCTGTTTACCATGGTAGTAAAGGCAGATATAATAAGAATTTCAACTTACAGTGAAGGAACATAATATAAATAAAAATAGAAAATGAAAAGAAATAATAATTCATTTATTTTAATATTAGCATTAATAAGATCTGAAACTATTAGTTGATGGGAGCTATGTAGAAACAGTAACTCTCATGCACAGATGGAAGAAATGTACACTGGCATAAGTACTTCTATAAGAATTGAAATGGCAAACTAAATATCAGCATAGCTTCTGATTAAGCAATTATCCTTTACCTGAAAAATAATCCAAACTGCTATCACCAAAAAAAAAGTGTATTCATATGATAGAAGTAAAAAAATAGCAACTAAAATGAAAAACTTGATTTATATTTAAAATTATAGATTTCAAAATTACAATATGTATAAAAGCAAGTTTTGTAGTACATAACTTAAATAAATTACTCAGATTAAAATACATGAAAAAGAGTGGCCTCATACTTACAGAAGTATGGCCTCAAAGGGCTCTGGAAGGGCTACAAATTCATGATAGAAGAAAGAGGACTAACACTGAGGAGATTTTTAAAAAGTGGATTTCAAAATAGTATGCAAAGTTTTACATCTTTAATAAAATAGTAACTGAATTTTAAATGAAGAAAAATCAAAACTATAATAAATGCTTTTAATTATTTTTATTTTGTTAACTTGCTATTATTGTCTTTATTTAATTTCACTGTCTTCAAAATGAAAAGGTCTTTGTATCGATTATAGTTTCTCTGGGTCTGAAGGCCTGAGTACCAGTAGAGCTAATGGTGTAATTCTGGTCTGAAAGCTGGCAGGCTCAAGACCCAAGAAGAGCCAGTGTTTCACAGTGGGAATCTGAAGGCAGGGAGAGAGCAATGCCCTCACAAATGTAGTCAGGCAGCTCAGTGCAGTCAGGCAGCAGGAGTTCCCTCTTAGTTTGTTCAAAAATGAACAACATTTTTGTTCAATTCAGGTTTTCAGTTGATTAGATAAGGCCCACCCACATTAGGGAGGGCAACCTCCTTTACTCTGTCTATGGGTTCAAATGTTCATCTCATCCAGAAACACCCTCACAGACTTATCACAAAATAATAGTTGACCAAATGACTGGGCACTCTGTGGCCCAGTATAACTGACACATAAAATCAACCGTCATAGTCCTATTCTCAGTTTTTAAATGATACATGCTTATTATAAAATAAAAACAGTGAGAATAAATAAGGGGGAAATGGAAATCTGCCAATCAACAGTAAATATTTTTAACATTTTAATTCAAAACTTATTTTGATAAGTATGTATAAATTCATGCAGATATAATTTTATTAATTACATTCTTTCTTTTGTTGTTTTTCCTATAGTTCGATAAATTAGCTCCATAGTATAACACCTGTTCAACTTTTTAAGAAATAAACATAATTCTTCTTAAGTACTCCATAATACTATTTACCATCATTTAGTTACTTTGTGGAGGCACGAAAGTGAAGTTAAGATGATATTTATACCAGGAAAGAGAGATGAGCCATATTAAAGATTCTGAGAGGTAAAGTTGAGGCCAAAGATATGACCGACCAATGGTTTTGGTAAAAATCAGTTGCTAGTAAGTTTGATAATAAGCAGTTCAGTCCAGTGAGCTGATACAAAGATGGATTGCTATGGATTATAAAGAGTATTTAGATGAGGAAATGAAGACAGCTAAAGGTAGATTTATTAAAAAGCTAATGAAGCTTAAATTTTAGGGCTCTACTCATGGATGGCCCATGCCTATACTAGCTATCTTTAGATAGCCCCATAAAAGAGAAAAAGATCCAGTTATCTTTTGGATAACTTCTAATACTAATCAAATCAAATTGCTAACACTACAGCATCAGGTAAACAGCTAACGGTTATGTTTTCATCCTTAACAGATTTCCCAGTAAAGCTTTAAACATAAGGTTTTATAGAGAATGCCGTTTGTTTAAATACATCTAGTCAAGTAATGTAGCATTACCCTCATTTTTAACACCCTGAGTTGTATGACCACTGTGTATTTTATGTCTTTTTCTTTCAATGATAATAACAGTTTGCCCTGAAACCCTGCTTAATGACATATAATTCTTTCAGAGAAAAATTGTAAATGTTGAGCTCAAAACCTCTAAGCTGCTTTTCAAACCACATTTGACGTTTTAAAATGCTATTATATTTAAAGAATAAACCTATTTAAATAAATTAACCTCTAAATTCTATGTAAAGTATATCTAATTAAAATATATTCAATTATAATGCAGAAAAAAGTTTAACACTAGTCATTCAACTCATACATCTTAAAATAAGCGTGATAGTGCCACATTACTACTTACTAGTGTGTCACATCTGTCCGGGAAAAATCTCAAACTATACTAGTTGTGCCATCCATGGCTCCAAATACTCTAAGACTAGTGATGTGATATGTTATACATTGTTGACACATATAAAATTTAATAAAATCTATTGAGGTTTTGAGCAAGCTCTTTGAGTTCTTGAAGAAATGAATCTGTAGGAAGAAATGAGAGAAAGGAAAGGATACAAGTATGAAACATTCATGTTTTATCCAGTGTAATCCAAACGCCATTTAACCAGTATGACTAGATATATGGCATTATGTGAGATGCTTTGGTGTTACTGTACTTGCTTTCTCTCTCACTGAAGAAAACCAGTAACAGCAACAGCTTATTTGTTCCTATTAATATATAAACTTAAGTAGAATGACATGTTTTTTGGTTCTTCTACCCATGGATCTGTTTCCCTTTTCAAATCTATTATGAAATTAAAGATAAAGAAAATAAAGCAAATTTAGGATTGTGGAGCCATTTGAAGAAATCATGTCAACATAAATAAATATACACATACTTACATAAATACATAAATTCTTATTTTGGTATTTTCTTGCTATTGGAAAAATGAATATGTGAGAGAAAGACTGAATTCCAAGGAAGAAAACATGCCTTTTATTTCTAAAACCTGGGTTGGTTTATTAGACATACGAGATGCATCACATGTGGCCTTGGTAAATGCTTTTTTAACTAAAGGTATGGTACCTTAGTACTTCTTTTACTGCAAAATAATTTATTTTACCATCTGTAAAGTAACATTATAGTAATATCTATAGTTATTTGCAATATCTCCATTATTTAAAATAATTCTAAGAATCTTATTAAAATCTCCCTTTAAAAATGCAAAAGCTATAAAACAATATAAAATAAAAAGATTAAAAGAATTGAAATAAAATAATGTACATTTTATATTTGAACACTGTGCATTAATACCCATGTCATATCTCCTGCACATATCTATATGATATTAGATAATATGCACAGTCTAATCTATTATTAGACTAATATGCATGACTTTAATCCATGGCTTCTGAGCATTTTTGTAATTCAGGGGAGATCTGATACCTTTAATGTTATAGAAATAATATGATATTACATATAAGGAAAAGCCGTATATAAGGTTAGAAGTCTAATGGTCTCTGTTTGAAGCCTCTGAGTAGCAAACTTACTTCCTCTTCCACTCCTTCCAGAGAAGTTTTGCAGATGACTGGTTCTTTCTTTGCTTCTACTTTTTATACCTCTATGCCTTCCATACTGGAATTAGAGTCTTCGCACTTTGTTTCTCATAAACAGTTTTTCCCGTGTGGACCAAAGCTCTCTTGCATCTGCTTTTTCTGTCTAGTTCCAAATGACAGTGGACTTCTAAGCATCCTCATTAACACCTATTTCATAGTCATCCATGCTGAATAAGCTTTAATACTGAAGAACAACAGCATTATACACGTGTGCTTCAGCTAGAATGAGTAAAATTGTTTTTTCAGCCAGGTTATGCAAGGGTACCACCAAAAGCAAAGCTTCATAAGCTTAGGAACCATGCCAAAATCAGTGAACTCTCTGGCTACCATGTAATGCAGTAGTTAAGCTTCCTCTTCACTGCCGTAGTATTCTATTTCCCATTTTGATCAGCATTGCAACAGCTGCAGCACCATTGGCTTTTCTGTAGAAATGATGGGAATCCAAATTTGCAGGGTTTTTTTCAACTCTTTTTTTTTTTTGCGGTACGCGGGCCTCTCACTGTTGTGGCCTCTCCCGTTGCGGAGCACAGACTCCGGACACGCAGGCTCAGCGGCCATGGCTCACAGGCCTAGCTGCTCCGTGGCAAGTGGGATCTTCCCAGACCGGGGCACGAACCCGTGTCCCCTGCATCGGCAGGCGGACTCTCAACCACTGCGCCACCAGGGAAGCCCTCTTTTTAACTCTTGGTGAAGAATCTAAGTCTTAAAAACACCAGATGCAAAAACATGAAGGTTGATGCATTAATTTGAACTATTTCTCAATGTAATTGAAGGTGATTCTTTATTTATCAGTTATGATAAACTCTGTTTTAGTAAGCCTTGCTGCATACTTTGTCTACCTCTATCCTAAAACTGGTGAATGCTGGGCGTACTGTGTCTTATGTATTTCTCACAGAACATGAGCTGTGCTGTTTCACATTGCCAATGGCATCTGGGTGCAGCTGAACAATAAGTTCCATATCTTTAGTATGTATATAGCCAGAGTCAAGGTAGTAAAGTCACAGATAGCCCAGAGGGACTGCAAAGCATTTAGTTATTTTGTTCCAACATGGTTTTAACTTTTCCATTTGATCCCAACAGCAAACACACGCAAACACACACACACACACACACACACACACACACACACACACACACACA